>NW_024387095.1:0-600000 GCF_900408965.1 Simochromis diagramma | reverse complement strand
CGATGATTTTGCGAGTGACCTGTTGCTTTGGTCATCTAGGATGGCATAGGCCTTAAGTTTCTTTTCAGGTGAGTTCTTTGGGTAAATGAACACAAGACAGATCTTGGCACATTAGTGAAGAGCTGTAATGTGTAATTTTGAATCACATTCTGTACAATGTATTTCTGACTTACATGTCTTTGCCTGGTGGTTTGTAGAAGCACAGCATTTGAAGCATATCATGTTTTTCTTGAGATAGGCCTTTCGCTCCTCCAGTGGCATTTCCCTGAATGTTCTGCATTATTTTGAAAGCATGAGGTCTTTTGTGGATAGGACATTCCTTATTTGGGTCCTCAATGTTTGTAGGAGTTGATTTCGGCTCTGTACTGACAACTTCGGTTCTGATGACTGAGCTAGGTTCTCTTTTAGCGTGTTTTTCGTAAAGTTTATTCATCTTTGAAAGGGCAGGAGGCGGCGGCACAGACTGCCTAAAGCTGGGGTCGTTGCGCATTTTTGCTTCTCCACTGATACAGGCCACAAATGCAGAGAATGGTGGAAATGACACACAATGGTCCTCTTTGTATTTAGAACCATAGTTCATCCATTTTTCTTGCATAGCATAGGGGAGTTTTTCCACCACTGGATTAATGCCTCTCGCTGTATCGAGGTAGAGTAGACCTGGAATGTAACCTTCACTCAACCCTCATCTATCTCTAGGAGCAGGTCCTGTAGTTCTCTCAACAGTTGTGGATCTTTGTATGAAATTTTTGGGAAACGGTCCAATCTGTCAAGCAGTGCATTCTCTATAGCTTCGGGGGAGCCGTAGCACTCATTTAATCTTTCCCACACCTTAGCAAGTCCTTCAGAGGGATTGTTAATATGCACAGCTCTTAAACGATATGCATATTGCACTGATTCTGTGCCGAGCCATTTAATCAGCAAATCCAGTTCCTCACTGGCCATTAGGTTTAAGTCACAAATCGCGTTCTCAAACGAAGATTTCCATCCCCAGTAATCTCCTGCCTTGTCACTGAACCTTCGGGGGCCACCAGTGAGTAAGTCGCGTCTTGCAAGAAACCTGGCTATGTCAGAAATTTCTGCATTAATTTCGGAGACTGGAAAACGTTTTCTCCTTTGTCAGTACTCAGAGGTTGAAGGATATATTCCTTTAAGGTGTCCGACCTGGTTGGCTCTTGTTTTGGCGTGAGGAATGTGACATTTGGTGCAGGCATTGAATTATACTCGGTATGGCCAATTGGGCTTGTGCTGTCTTTGATTATGAGCTGGTCTTTCACATACTTAAAGGTGCGTTCCAAAGTGTCAACCCTTTGAGGTTCTTCTTCAAAATCATTGACTGCTGTTTCAAAAACTATTGCTTCGGCGTGTGCCGCTTCCGCATCACGTTCTTGTTGGAGGGCTTGTAATGTGGCCTTTAGACATGTTTCTTCTACGTTAAGCTCTGCTTTCTTAACTTGCATTTTGATTTCCTTTTTAGCATATTCAGCTCTTTTGCATGCTGCTTTAGCTTTGGCTCGAGCGTTTACGGCGACTATACTGGCAGATGACCTACTTGTACCTTTTGACACATATGATTTCTCTGAACGGACAGATGATGCTTTATCCTCTCTTGGTTCAGACATGGTTGAAGTAGCTGAGTTGACGTAACATCCAAAGGTTGTCTTGTAGAAGGACGCTTTTTCACTATTCTGCCCTCACTGCTACACTGGATACAGTTATGCAGATAGATAAACTCCTCGACAACTGACAGGTGTATCGTCCCTTTTATTGACGCTGCCTTCAATTATCAACAGAGTGAAACTACAAACAGAAGAAAATAAGCAATATTCAGTCTATATATTCACATGATAATGCAAATCAGTTGACTAAACTAGCTAACATTGGAAAGAAAGTAAATCTGAATACAGTACACCTTTAACCATAAAAGTGCATAAATAATAGCAAATATAGTTGCATTAACTCTTGTTCAACTTAAATACTCATAAGCGATGCTTTCTGTAAAACAACGAAGAGGATGGATGCAGATGTTTATCCGAACAACATGCTGAGTCAGTCTTTTCTCAAAGTGTGCTGCATTACTAACTCTGCAGCTAATAACAAACAAATATTGGCATGAAAGAACTGTAGTGACTCTTACTGGTGGGAAGAAGAACTACACCAGCACAAAATGCTTTCTTAAAATCAAAAGATATTCCAGCTGCATATTGTTTTAGGTCCAGTGTATTTGTTATTGCTTCGATTGGTTCAGTTATTGCCAATGAAGTTGAACTCTTTGCGCTGAATCCATACTGACTTTGGTTAACTAAATCATATTTATTTGTGATTTATTTTTCTAGTTGATTGCTAAAAACTTTTTCCAAACTTTTTGAGAATTGGGAGAGGAGTAATGTTGGCCTGCAGTTGTGAAAAGATGTTTATTTCCTGCCTTAAATATCAGTATTACCTTCACAATTTCATTTTATTTGAAATTAACCAGTTTAAAAAGATAATTTGCAAATACAGTCCCAATCAAAAGTTTAAGACCACTTGAAAAATGACAAACATTCACATTTGACATGGCTGGATCTTAACAAGGTTCCTAGTAGTGCTTCAACATGCAACAGTAAGAAACGGGAGCGAGACAAAACATTTTTTGAGCATGTAATTAATCGAAAACAACAACCTGAAACTGGCTGTTTTACAGCTGATCAAAATTTTAGGACCATGTGCCTTTATAAGGCCAAATTGATTTAAAAAATGTGGATTCATTGTCATTTTCTGTCAGGTAGTCACACAGTCATGATGTTCTGATGGCAAAGGCAAAAAAAATTCCCTTTTTGTGGTCAACCCGATCACGTTCAAAAATAACTGAGCTGAACTGCATTAGAAGGGTCCCTCGCAGCTCGCCATCACTGCTGAGGGATGCAGTAAGTCCATTGGAATTTCTTAAATTATCCTGAGGGTTATGGAACAAAACCGTCAAGTGGAAGAACGCAAAATATTTCACCAACACTGAGCCAGAGGATCCAATTAGCTGTCCGTCAAGACACTGGACGATCCTCAACCCAAATTAAGGCCATTACTGGAGCCGACTGCAGCCCCATGACCATCAGACAGGCATCTGAGACTGAAGGGCTTCAAAAACAAAAAATGTCTTCAAAGGCTTCGTCTCGTTGAACGCCACAGAACCGACCGTTTGGACTTTGCAAGAGAGCACCAAACATGGGGCATTAAAAGGTGGAAGAAAGTTTTATTCTCTGATGAGAAAAAAATGTAAGCTTGATGGTCCTGATGTTTACTGGCACGACAATCAGATCCCAACAGAGATGTTTTCCATGCGCCACAGTGGAGGGGTGCTTTTTCCTTCAGTGGAACAATGGAGCTTCAGGATGTGCAGGGGCATCAAACGGCCGTTGTCTATGTCCAGATGTTGCAGAGAGTGTCCCTCTTGACTGAGGGCCCTGGTCTTTTTGGTAACGGCTGGGTTTTTCAACAGGACAGCGCTACAGTACACAATGCATGTGTGTTCCCCTGATCTAAATCCAACTGAGAACCTTCAGTGATGGATGGCAAGGGAAGTTTACAAAAATGGACAACGGTTGCAGACAGTAGATGCACGTCATGCGGCTGTCTTCACCACTTGGAGAAATGTTCCCACTCACCTCATGGAAACACTTGTATCAAGCATGCTGCAACGAGTTTCTGAAGTGATGAACAATAACGGTGGAGCTACTCATTATTGAGTTCATGTTTGGAACATTGATTTTTGTTTTTTAGGGCTTTACAGGATTTTTAGGAGGTGTGGTCCTAAACTTTTTATCACATAAAAAACAGCATGTTTCAGTGTAAGTGTCGCTTTTGATAAATTACATGCTCAAAAAAATGTTCTGTCTACTCCCGTTTCTTCTTGTTGCATGTTGAAGCTCTGAAACAATGCAAAATATGATTTTATTTTTATTATTATTATTATTTTTGGTGCCATTTTTTCAAGTGGTCTTAAACTTTTGATTGGGATTGTGCATGTTAAAAGCTACTTTTTTATCAATGTCACACCAATACCATCACAATCAGTAGATAATTTATTTTTTTTAACATATTAACAATAGATTTTACTTCCAACTCATCCACTGTAGAAAGAAAAAATGAATATGGTTTATTTCAAATTAAAGTTTCACTTTTGTCATCTCTTCTATGTTCTGGAATCTTTGCTGCTAAACATTTACAAAAAAGTCATTAAATCCATTTGCTAGCATATTTATATTATAATTGTCACCATTTTTGTCAATAAAATACTCTGGATATGTCATTTTCCTTGTGCCATTTTTTAAAAAACTGTTTAATATGTTCAAGATTCCTTTAATGTTATTCTTATTGTAATTTAATAATTTCCTATATGTTTAACCTCTTGCTAGCTATTATCACTTCAGTTAACCTATTTTTGTTGTCTTTATGTCTTTTTTCAGAGCACACCATTGTTTTTCTTGTGACATTACCAATAGGTTTGATGTGTCACATGGCCCTCTTCCTATTGAAAAAACAAAAGTTGTATCCAAGATGGCCGACTTCTAAATGGCCACCATGGTCACCACCCATCTTGAGGAGTTTGCCCCCTCACATATACTAATGTGCCACAAACAGGACTTTAATATCACCAACCATTCCCATTTTATTACGGTGTATCCATATAAATGGCCCACCCTGTACTTATATCTGTCTAATTCATGTTGTTCCTCTATCCATATGACTTTTGCTTCTTCTTCTGGTTTTCCATTTACTTCAATATATACCTTAAAGTTTGATGTCCATGTTGCTTGGATCCTGTACTGTTTTTAAGATATGGGCTTCTCTTGTGATGTCTGCATTTCTTTCTTTTTTTGGGGGGGGGGTGCTCATTAATGAATATGTCCTTTTCAGTTTCCTCCCTTGCCAAAGCATTTTTCTTTTTTTGGTTCACAAACCTCACTACAACTGCAGGTTTACACTGTCTTTATTTCCTAGGGAGAGGGTGCCACGCCTCAGTGCCACCGCTATAAACCAGAATCCCTTTACTGTTCAGGAACTTGATCATCTGCTGTTCAGTGGAGTCTCTGCTGCTCTGGCATTATGTCCAGGGCTTGATCTCCAGTTCTCCAGTACTTGATATTCAGTTCTTTACCATCTTTCATCAGATCCATTATTTTCCTTAGCTGCAGCTTGAATGCCTGGTTGCTGGTTGTTGGTACTGGAGGCCTGTGTTTGGCCTGGCAGCTAAGCCTCTGATAGCTGTTAGTGGAGGCCTGGATTCAGCTTGGAGGCTAAGCTTCCGATGGCTGATGGTTAAGCCATCGAAAGCTCAGTGTAAGCTGCTGGTGTCCAAGCTGCCTGGACTCAGCTTGAAGGCTAAGTTGTTGGTACTAGAGGCTACATCTAGCTCCTCTACTTTCATAAAGAACACTTTCAAACTGACCAGCATCAGGTGAGGAGACCAGGAGAATATTTTTAGACTTGAATGGCAGAATATCATCTCTTTGAATACAATCTTTGTTTACCACTTCTCTGGCTCTTTTCGGGCCTGTGACTGTGCTTCCCAAAAAGGAATATCCCAATGAATCAATGGGGGGGGAGTAAGCCTCCTGGAACAAGCATCTGACTCTGTGATTTATTGTTGACCTTGCAACTTCTTGGAATGCTGATATTTTGGAATGAGGTGATTGCAAAGAGGTGATGTATATTTGATGATTCTAAATTGCTCATAGGTGGGAATGTGAATGGTTGTCTGTCTCTCTGCATCCTCCTGTGACTGTTTGAATAATAATTTGATTTAAATGAATGGAGTCCACATCTGCCTAATTTTCCTGTTACATAAAGGTAGTTATTTGGGTAAAATTTGCAGTCGTGAAGTTGCTGCACAGCTGGGTAATAGCATTTGTATACGCTGCTGGTTCCCTGCATGGTTGAGGCAATGTTTTGGTCCGGCCACCTGTTCTTGACTCTTGACAAGACTCTTCACTTTAAAATAATCTTTATTTAAATTGTTGTTGTTCTACCAGAAAAGAGAGTAGCTGAGCCATAAAGACCCTTGCTGTCCTCTTTGGGATCTGGCATCAGTTTTGTAGTTGGTGACCCAAAGAAATATTTCTCTCTTGTATATGAGTCATTGAGTCTTAATGAGACTACCTGTATAAATAAAGACTAAATTTCAAAAATTTTATAAAATAAATTAACATTTACACAAACACCAATGACCCCAAACACAAGCGCTGTGGCGATTCTGTCATCCAAATGTTCACTAATTCCTGTTTCCCAATTCATTTGCATGTGGGGACATTTTGTCAAGCAGTTGCTAGGAAGCTGGCTTGTGTCGGCTGGGGAAGTGGAGCGACTTTGAAGCTTATTTTTGATGATCAAAGTAGGGTGAAGATGTAGCTATGGAATATTTAGCCCAAATCTAGCACTGGAAATAGATTTGATGATATAGCTCAAAATTAATGCTATCCATCCCACATCTCAAATCTCATGGCGACAGAGCCATCTCTGTGGCAGGTCCCAGACTTTGGAATAGTGTTCCCCTTATCTACACAAACACTTGATCAATTTAAATTGATCTACTAAAGACATATTTTTATGCCCTGGTCTTTAACACACTATGACCCAAGCATTTTGGTCTTAGTTATCATTTTAATGCACTTATTTTTCTATTATTGTTTTATATTGTTATTGTTGTTATATATTATTTCTTTTAAATGACATTTTTATATTGTTAAGCTCTCTGTGCAGCATCATCTGTCTGGAAATGTGCTATATAAATAAATTTGATCTTGATATTGTTTGTGTTAGTCTATCATTTTTCTCCAGCTTCCTGCGGTAATAGGTTTTCCACTTGATGTTTGTTACTAAACATTCAAACAAATACATTCTTAATGACAAACCTATGTGCATCTGTGTCTTCCTGCAGCAGTCACCCCAAACTAACAGTGCTGATTGCCATCTGTCCTCGGGTGATCAGCCCAAATCACCTGGAAAAAAAAAAAAACAGAACAATTTCAAATTTCTTAAATTTTTTCTCCATAAAAAATTTATAGTGCAATTGGAAATTTAGGTTGGTCTCTCCTGCTCTCCACTCTAGATTCTTTATCAATTATGATTTCAGCAGTGACTGACTACTCTGACTGACTACAGTTGTTAGGTACTCATCTCCTTAATGATTTGCCTGCAGGTAAATGATCTTTTAGGCTCATTTAATCCACCTGCAGGTTTTCCTGGATCAACAAGAAAGCAGAAAAGAAATAATTTGAGAAATTTCATCTTTGCCACCAAGATTGTTGTGAAAAAATAAATTGAGCATTGAAACCATGACTTATTTTCTGAAATGTATTGAAAGAAACCTTTGAAATATAGCACAAACAGTCTGTAGCAGCAGTTTTAATACCTTAAGGGAAAATTAACACCTCGTTTATACCTGCGTGGACACTGTCTTTGTTTCTTCCAGCTGTGGGGAGTTTTTTTCCCATAGTTATGGAGGCAGCTTCCTGGTAACGGTGGCGCTGACAGGATCTCATGACCTCCAACACAGGTTACAATTTGTTGTTTTGTATCTTTGCACGCAAACTCTTCATACAAAGAAGTTACTTCTTACAAGACTCTCATAGAGGGTTTTTTGTTTGTGTTTTTATCATTATTTGATAGGTGATTATTGAAATGAACAGAGTACACTTTTGTGTATAAGTTAGCACACTGTTCATAGATACGCCAAAGAACTTTCTACTTTCATGGGTGCATTTTTGCAAATGCATTATCAAGCTACTTTTGTCCCACAGTTGCAAAACTTCCAACTCTTTGGTGACACTACTCATGTCTAAACCAACCAGTGATCATTTCTCACAATTCATGTGTCAAACCAACTCCCTAAACACAACCCATTTAGAGGTCCTGTAGGGCGGGCTACAATTTCTGAGAATTCCCATAGAGTCCTTTTCAAACATAAAAGCAATCTCACATGACACACACTGATTTTTGCCAACTGTCACTGACATGTTTATAAAAAAAAATACAAAATTACCAAGGTCAAGGCCACAGCTGATTACGATGACTGATGTTACAGACTGTAACATCAGTCATCGTTTCTCAGAATTTGGTCACATTGGGGTTCAAAGTAGGACATGAAAAAGATCGGACTTCTACTGATATTTCACACCTCTTATCAAGTTGTTGTAAAGTCACGTGTCCTTCAAGCAGAACAGAAGGAAAATGAGAATGAGCTCTTATTGTTTATAACTGTGGTCAGACTTGTTCCCATTTATGAACCCTGGAGTTTCTTCTTCCCTTCCCCCTTCACTGCAGTACAGTGGCAGTGCAGAAATCGATCTTGCCTTTGTCTCTCTGTAACTAATATGAGATATAAAAGGGCGCTGACAATGGAAATGGTGGTAAGTGCAAATAAGCCCTCACCCAATATCAAGCCTTTACTCATGAACTTCATGGTGTGAGTGGTGAGTGCGAAGAATGAGAAAGAGCTGAAGACGATTGTGGTTTATTTCTCTTTTTCATGTGGCTTTCCCTTTTTAAGAAGCTTAGTTGTGTGATTTTTATTCCCTTCAGGAGGATCGTTGTCTGTCAGGAGTTTAATCGCGAGACCCCTGGGGTTAATAATAGGCTTGACCCCACAGATAAACCTGTGTGCATGTTTGCCTCTCTGTCTATCAGAGTGTTTGCACGTGCATGTGTGCAGCCTCCTTCTCCTCTTTACGTTGATAGTCAGTGTAATGAGCTGTTTTATAGATAATGCCAATTGCCTTTGACTGTAGCAGCACTGCGATAAGCTGCCAAACGCTCTGTGGCTGCTTGACTCGTGCTTTGTTACACATTAATATTACCATTAAGGGTGGATATTATTAAGTGGGCACCCCCGGAGGTGCAGATAGTACCTTCTGTTCATCAAATAAGTGGCTACAATAATCTTCGTGTCCCAGATAACACAAACTGATGGGTCCTGAGTCAAAGAGGGGCAGAAAACACTGACCTATTATTTTAAAGGGAAAAAAAGTGAGCTAAGAGGCAAGAAGCCAGTCTTATCCAACTTATTATTGAACATTATCTTATGGTATGTTAATGTTAAAATTATATTTAAAAAATAATAATGAAGGATTAATATTTGAAAGCAGTTATTTCAGATGAAGATTATGTTTAAAGATCAAGGACCAAGCATTTGCTCATGCTTGTCTCTCTGATGGCTGGGGACAGATATTTGTTTTGAAGGAAATCGAACTGTAGTGTAAACTGTCTGATGCAAATACATTAAAAGCATTAATGGCAAGATACCCCCAAATCATAAACTGGGACGTTCAGCTTCAAGATCACTTTGGAACCCACTAATATGTAAAGTACAAAGATATGTACACATGTGCATTGTGCTAATTGTGGACTTGGTAAGATTGTCCGAGGTTAAGATTTGCCACGCATAGAGTTAAAATGTCAAAAGAAGAGACTGAGGAATGTAGGAGGATAAAACTGAAGCAGAACTCCTCGTGACACATTCAACAATGTCCAAATCACAAATCTGAACAAGTGCAGGATGTAGGAGAAGCTATAGGAAAGCATAATACATATCAGAAACATAGAGGGGGAACGAGACAATGGAGGGAGAAATACTGATGGCTGTTTTTGTCTTGTGAGGATACAGGGCATTGAGTTAAGGATAGTCCTGAAAAGCAAGAAACTGAGGCTGATTGAACTAATTTGATGGTCTTTTGGCATGGACCTTGGTCTTTCTTTCACCTTGCAGATGTTCAATGGGATTCAATGTGCACTTTCACTTTGGTCTTCTGGAGGTAGTTTTTCACCAGGAGTGATGTATATTTTTGGTCACTGTCATGTTGGAAGACAAAGCGACAATCAAGACCCGGTTTTGCTGCTCACTGCTTTTCTCTCAGAATCTTTTCATTCTTCATGATTCCTTCTGTCTTGATGAGATTTCCAGTTTCTGAAGCACTGAAGCATCCCCACAGTATAAAAGTTCCTTCTCCGTGTTTAACTGTGGGGACTGTGTTCTTTGGGCTGTAGTCTTCTTATTTCTTTCTCCAAACAGTGTCTCTAATACCAAAGTGCTGTACTTTTATCTTATCTGTAAAAATGATACACTTGCACTCTGCATTTTTTTTTTTTCAAGTTTTTGTTGGTCTGCAACCTCAGATTCCTGTCATTGTCGTCTTTGAGACTAAAATTCCTGACTTGGCAAACTCACAAGTGTCCCTGCAGTTGTTCTTGAGTCTATAAATGTCATGGTCCTGGGCCATGTTGGCCCAGTGTTCTTAGTTTTTGTGTGTTTTGTATTTTGTTCCCTATTTATGCCTTGGTTCCTAGGTTATTTAGTTAAGATGTTCCTTATTTGGTTACCTCCTGTGTGCCCCTGTGTATCTGTGAGCCCTCGTCTCTCCTTGTGTTTTATTCCATGTTTTCCCCAGCCCGTTATGTCTGTGTTTTCCCTGTGCTCTCTCTCCTCCTGTCTGAACCTCTGTGTACTTCCTTTTTTACTTTGCCCGTCTCCCGTCAGTGTTGCGTTCACTCCTGCCGTGTCTTGTTATGATTATCAGTGTCACCTGTGTTCCCCGTGTGCTCCCACTTCCCTCGTTAACCCTCTGTGTATTTATGTCTGCGTCTCCCTCAGTTCTGAGTCGTGTTCTCCCTCATGACTGTGTGCCCCTCCGTGTGTTTCCTCGTAAGTCAGTTCCTTAGTACTTCCCAGTTTAGTTTCATGTTATTTTGTATCGCTGTTATCTTTTGTCATCTTTTGTCAGCAATAAAGCTGTATTTTGAGTTCAGTCCTGTTTTCCCGTGAGTTTGCGTTTGGGTCCTATTTCCTGCCTGCCACACAGCCAGTTCATGACAATAAATACATCTCTCACTAGATTTCTTTCCAGAGTCTTTGAGATCTTTTGCTTCCTACCTCTGCCAGTCTTGTTCTGTGGTGTGCGGCTGCCTTTGGATTTCTTGATGATACTTCTCCCTCCAGTTCTTGACACTTGGAACTGTTGTTAAATATTTAGATGTCCATCTCCTCCTGTGTAAGCATGCAGAATTCCTTTACTCAGGTCTGATCTGATTTAGATTGTTTTTGGCATGCTTTCTCAAGTGACAAATCAGACCTTTGCTGTGGTTTTTGTACATTATGTTCATTGTAAGATAACCCTCAGTTACAAAAGTAACCCTCATGTTTTCCCTGTGACTTCCTAGTTTTGATCTTCTTGTCTGTTTGTGTATATAGATTCCCTAGACTCGTTCTTGTTCCTCTTTCCTGGATTCCTGAGTGTGGGTGTTGGCAGTGTGGCGTGGCATGACAGTAACGGAGCGAACTGTATGGTCAAAAGCAGAGCGAGTGTGTGGTTCGGCAATCGGGTGTGGTGTCCCTCTCACCTCCTTCCCGTGGATCCCTGGAGCCCCTGAACTTACCCACATTTGTAAATAGTTCACTTGGTGTTGTAAGTAAACCTTCTTTGCACTTTATCACTGAGTTTGCGCCTGAGTCCATTCAGTCAGCCTTGACAGTTAGGGGGGGATAATAATGCTGATCTCGATCATCTTTTTTTTTTTTTTTTAAATAAATGTCATGGATTATTGAAATAGAGATGTTTCAAAAAGTACGGAAAACCAAAATCATGGTTTAAAAGTCCACCACATTACAGAGATGAGTCCTAGCTGATAGTTGTATAAATGCATGCACCTTTAAGTCAAAGTTGCTATGTCCCCAGTGCCTGATTTAAAAAAAAAGGATTTTCTTAATAAAAATAAAAAGGCAATAATTAGAATTAAAAATACTCAATTAAAAAAAAAATCTTGAACTGCCAGAAAAATTACATTCCTTTGTTGTCAAACCAGACAATGAGGCCCCATGTAAAGTCCCTGCGTATTTTTCTATCTCTCTTTATCCCTGCTAACATTAAGACAAACAAAAATATCTTTAAAGACTTTTCGTAAACAAATAGTTACTCAGTAAGAAAAAGGCAACATAGTATATCATAGATTAATTTGCTTTGTGCAGACTCTTTGTATGTGTATGTGCATGCCTGTTTTCCATTAACATTAACAAGCAGCTGTTTCAGACAAGCAGCATGCCAACAATAACACACAGTGCTATTAGGGCCCGAGACACCAAGAAAGCCCCGTGGTCAGGACGAGCCCGAAAAGGAGTATCCGGGAGGTTAGTGGGGCGACGGACGGGATCGCAGTGAGTTTAGGCCCTGGTTTAGTTTCCCTCCATGTGCACAATCCGGCTCCGGTTACTGCGGACCTCTGGGCGCGGCGCTGTGGTGTAGTGGAAACAGAGGTAGCGTGGTGCAGAGGAGCTAAGTGAGAGCTAAGGCTAGCTGCCCTTCCCTTTCTAACTCTTTCTAACTGAGTCAAATGTGACTGCTATTACGGAGTCCCATTTCCATAGGTGCTTTGGGCCACAAGAGCTGAGGTCAGCAGATTGGATTGAGCTCACAGCAGCAGATGGGCTCAATATTCCTGTCTTGGGCTGTTTGGAGGTCAAGATTGAATGCGCCGGGAGAGTGGTTGGCAAGAAGTGCATTTTTGTACTCACTGACACTCACCCTCAGCTAGGCAAAGCTAATGGGCTCCCAGACATTGTGGGGATGAATGTTAGAGAAGATCTTGAAGCGCTTTTTACCGCGGATGGGGGTTGTGTCCAAATGGATCCTTACAGCTCCGACAAGGCAGAGGCCACCATCCGTAGGTTGATAGCCCGAGCAAGGAAGGAGACCCCCTGCACGGGTCCGGATGGCAAAATTGGGTTCGTCAAGGTGGCTGGCAGGGAACCCATCATCATTCCCCTGATGAGTGAGAAAGTGGTAGAGGGCTGGTGCAGGGTCCCACCCAGGGTCGAGTGCCAAGTGCTGGCTGAGGTGGCGAGAGAAATAGAGCTCCTGAGGGGACTGTTAGTCGCCAACACCCTCGCAGCAACCATTGGTGGAAGAATCCCTCTCAGAGTGATGAACACAAGTGAGAGAGCTGTCAAGTTGATGCCTAGAGCCAGGCTTGCAGTTGTTAGCAAGCCACAAGCTGTAGTTCCCAAATAGGTTGTACAAGTAGAGGAGGGAGGGGTGCTCGTGGTTAAGCCGCTGGGCCAGGGTGAGAGCATAGCGACAGGGGGCGAGGTTAGGCAGTTACCTGTCCCTGTACAGGCTAACACTCAGGACCTCACAGAGCTGCAGTGCCAAAAGCTTTGTTAGTTATTAGCCAAACACAAAGGCGTGTTTTCAGTAAGCGAAAGTGATTATGGCTTACCACCACTGTGACGCACAGTATCCCTACCGAGGCACCCCCTATCAAACAGAGGCACCGAGAGTCCCGCCCCATGTCTTTCAGGTATTCAAGAGGCATGTACAGGAACTCGTTAGCCAGGGGGTCCTCAAAGAGAGCTCAAGTCCATGGGCCTCACCTGCGGTGGTAGTTATCAAGAAAGGTGGGAGTGTTCGTTTCTGCTGTGATTACAGGTGGCTGAACGAAATAACATGCAAAGATGCATACCCACTTCCGCGCATCGAAGAGTCGTTGGACACGCTTGTTAACGCACTGTTATTCTCGACCCTGGACCTGACCGCAGGCTACTTCCAAGTGGCCATGAACGAGGTGGACAGGGGAAAAACAGCCGTAACTCCATCAGATTCATTCTTTGTGCTCCGCGCAGACAGAATGGCAGAGTCAAGCAAAACCAAAGGTGAAGGAGTGTGTTTCATGGTAAACAGAAAGTGGTGTGATGCCAGGAGCATTTCTACTCTCTCAGCGGCTGCTCGCCACATCTGGAATTCCTGAGCATTAAGTGCCGCCCTTTCTATCTGCCCCATTAGTTCACCTCAGTCATCGCCATGGTGGTCTACATCCCACCCCAAGCGGACACAGGTATGGCTTTGTCCGAACTACATGATGTGCTAAGTTTGTTTCAAAACAAGGACCCGGGCGTACCCCTCATTGTAGCAGGAGACTTTAATAAAGCAAACCTCGGACAAGTCATGCCAAACTTCTACCAGCATGTCTCATGTCTGACGAGGGGGGATCGAATTTTGGACCACTGCTACACGCCATACAAACAGGGCTACAAAGCTGTCTCACAGACGGCTTTTGGAAAGTCTGACCACAACAACATCTTCCTCATTCCCCAGTATAAACAAAACATACGGGGGGAAGAAGTAACCACGAGGGAGGTAAAACATTGGTCTACCCAATCAGAAGCTACGCTACAGGACGTACTCAACGACATAGACTGGGACATGTTCAGAGCATGTGCAGTCAACATCAACGAGCTTATGGAAGTAACAGTATGCTTCGTCAACATGCTAGCAGAGGAGATTATCCCCACTGCGAGAGTCACCACATTCCCGAACCAGAAACCATGGGTGGACAGATCAGTCTGCACTGCAGTGAACGGCAAGACCGGCCCCTAAAACGCGGGTCTCGCCACTGGCGATATGAGCGCCTACAAAGCGGCCTCATATGGCACGCGGTGAGAGATGCCAAACGCCGGTACCGGGAGTGCATGAAGTCTCGCTTCCACCAGGACGGCACACGGAGTATGTGGCACAGACTACGCACCATCACGGACTACAAAGCCAGGGACACTGCGCCGATCAACACTGACTCTGCATTCACCAAGGAACTGAACCAGTTCTACGCCCGTTTCAAGGTTAACCAGGCGGCTAATGCTAACTACTGCCTGACTACTGAGGACAGTGACGTCATCAGCAAGAGACCAGTGATCAGCATCGCAGAGCACGACATCCGAGCGGCACAGAGGAGAGTGAACACAAGGAAAGCAGCGGGGCCAGATGGCATCACCAGCCGTCTGCTGCGCTGCTGTGTTGACCAGCTAGCAGGTGTGTTCACTTCCATCTTCAATGAGTCCCTGACGAAGTCTGTGGTCCCCACATGCTTTAAAAGATCCACCATCATCCCTGTGCCCAAGAACAGCACACCCTCATCTCTGAACGATTACCAGCCAGTTGCACTGACTCAGGTAGTAATGAAGGTGTTCGAGAGACTGCTGAAGAACATCATCTCCTCCTCCATCCCAGACACCACAGATCCGCTCTAGTTCGCCTACCGACCCAACAGATCCACAGAGGACGCCATCGCCCATGTCCTGCACACCACCATCAGCCACGTGGACAAGAAACAGGGTAACTATGTGAGAATGCTGTTTGTTGATTACAGTTCAGCGTTTAACACAATAGTTCCCAGCAGACTGTTCACAAAGCTGAGGGATCTAGGACTCAACAGCCATCTGTGTGCATGGGTGTTGGACCTCCTCACTGGCAGAACTCAGGTGGTGAGGGTGGGTAGATGCGTCTCTAACAGGATCACCATCAACACAGGAGCACCACAGGGATGTGTCCTCTCACCACTGCTCTACTCCCTCTACACTTCAGACTGTGTGACAACCCACGGTTCCAACACCATTGTGAAGTTTGCTGACGACACAGTGGTGTTGGGCGCCATCACGATGAGGCGGCATCATGGTGCCAGGATAACCATCTCCAGCTGAACGTTGGCAAGACCAAGGAGCTGGTGGTGGACTTCAGAAGGAGTCAGCACAGAGACTACAAGCCCATTATCATCAATTGAGCTCCAGTGGAGAGGGTGCAGTCCTTCAAGTATCACGGTGTCCACATCTCCTCAGACCTGACATGGTCTGCCCACATTCAGGTCCAGACCAAAAAGGCTAGGCAGCGCCTGTATTACCTCTGACAACTGAGGAAGTTCAGGGTCTTGCCAGAGATCCTTAGGACTTTCTATGCAGGTGCTGTGGAGAGCATCCTCACACAGAACATCACATCCTGGTTTGGAAACAGGTGTGTTAAGGACCGAAAAGCTCTTCAGAGAGTGATCCATACAGCAGAATGCTGCTGCAGGATTACTCTCCTCCCGCTTCAGGACACCTACACCAGGAGATGCCGGACTAGAGCAGTGCAGATACTGAAGGACCCGTCCCATCCTGGCAACAAACTGTTCCAACTTCTGCAATCCGGTAGAAGGTTCCTCCGCATCATCTGGGCAAGGACAGAGAGACTCAAGAGCATCATCCATAACCATAACCCCCCCCCCCCCCCCCCCCCCCCCCCCGCCAAACACACACACACACACACAACCGCCCCACACCCGACAGGACTCTCTTCTAGACACTCTAAACCCGCCGGCACAATGTCCATTTCAAATTCTGATAATTTTAAATATGTTCATATTGTCTATTTTGTAAAATGTTCATATTGTCTATTCTTATTTAATTCACTTAATGTACAGAATTCAACTGCTTGCTGCATACAATGCTACTACTGCACATTCACTGGGACTTTGACAGCCCTTGTGAGAGGTTGAGACAGTGTTCGAACGTCTGAAGCAGCATGGGCTGAAGTTGTTTACCTTACCCTTCATGTTGACCACAAAATGGGAGTCTGCATGGACTCGGCGCTGTGATTAGTCAAAAGCAAGGGGGCGTCGAGCGTGTGGTAGCCTATGCAAGTCATGGGCTAAGGTGCTCTGAAAAGAACAACAAGTATTACAGCGCATTTAGACTGGAACTTCTTGCGCTTAAATGGGCTGTTACCGAGAAATTCAGGGACTACCTGATGTTCTCCAAGTTCACTGTGGTTACTGACCATAACCTGCTGCGCTACTTGGGAACGGCTAATCTGGGGGCTGTTGAGCAACGGTGGTTAGCACAACTCACTGAGTACAACTTTGAGGTGTGTTACAAGGCCGGGCGGGAAAACACGAACGCAGACGTCCTCTCCAGGATTCCTTACCAGGAGGAACCTGAGCAGGAGGACATGGACAAGGACTTTATTAAAATGGGTCCTGAGGTGCGTGCTTGTGGCCTGCTAGACCGGATGGGGATCTGCGGGCCAGGGTGCAGGTAACTGCTGGGAAAACTCTCAGTGGGCAAAGTTGGGACGAAGTGGAAGAAGCACAGAGGAACGTCCTTGTTCTTACAGACATGTTCACCAGGTTCACAGTTGCTGTCCCCACCAGAAACAAGACTGCTGAGATGACGGCAAATGCTTTGCTAAAGTACTGGTTCACGTACTACGGGTGTCCAGCCCGATTGCATTCAGATCAGGGGAGAAATTTTGAGGCTAGTGTCATAAAAGAGCTGTGTAAGGCCTATAGGATTGCCAAGAGTTGTACCAGCCCTTATCATCCGCAGGGTAACGCGCAGTGTGAGAGGTTCAATAGGACCATGCATGATATGCTTAGAACACTGCCACCAGAGAAAAAAAGGGATTGGAAAACACACTTGCCAGAGTTGGTTATGGCGTATAACACTTCTGTGCACTCCTCCACTGGTTATGCGCCTTTCTACCTAATGTTGGTGAGGGACGCAAGAATGCCCCTTGACCTCCTGGGAGGAAAAGACATGAGGGAACCTGAGGCAGATAATCTGGATGACTTGGTCAGGGATCACCATGTGAGGCTTAGGACTGCTGTAGAGGTAGCAAACTCAGCAGCTCAAGAGGCCTCCAGGAGGAGGAAGAGAATCTATGATCGAAAGTCCCGCGACTCTCTGCTCTGGTCAGGTGACTGGGTGCTGTTGCGTAACCACAAGCCCAGGGGTAGGAATAAGATACAGGATAAATGGGAACCCAACCCTTATTTGGTGGTGAAACAGAACCACCCTGACATTCCTGTGTTCACAATCAAACCAGAGAGACGTGGCTCAGTGAAGGTCGTACATAGGGATCAGCTCAAGTTGTGCGCTTTTCAACCGCCGATACGGCGGTTAAGGCATGTCTATAGGTTACCAGCAGAAGTGGAGTCTGATACAGACTTCATGGAGGTTGTTTGTGTTCCGCCACCCCCGTGTGTGTCAAACCCAAACACTCGCATTGCCCCAGGGGTTGAAGATGTTGGTACTTGTGTTTCCCAGGGGTCAGAGCCAGATTTAGAGGGGGGAGCACAAGCAGCCATGACTCCAAGTGAACAGGAGGAGAGTGATGGGGCCTCCGTGACGAGCGACAAAGTGCAGGAAGAGCGAGGCAAAGTTTTGCAGTCTGAGCATACATTGAGGCAAACTAGAGGGGTACCCCTGTAAAGTATAGGGATTATGTTATGAGATGAGGTAATGGGCCACTGCTGTGTTCATTTGTTATGTAATGTAATTCATATGTGGATGATATAGAGTGTTACTGAGCAAGTGAGTTAATATTTGTTATTCTGTGTTTGTTTCAGGGATGCGAGACGTCGCTGGCGTGGCAGGGTTTAGCCGGGGGGAAATGTGAGGGCACATACATATAACTTGCGGAAAACTGCCATGTAGGGCATTCAGTGGCCTGTCTGGACCAGCCAAGGGGAAGTGACATATTGAGGCGAGCTCACGGGCGCGCGTGTGAATGGGGAGGTGCGCTGTTGGGAGCGAGCGGGGAGTGTGGTACCTATCTCGTGCGTGCCATTACGGCCCAAGACACCAAGAAATCCCCGCGGTCAGGACAAGCCCGAAAGCTGCCCTTCCCTTTCTAAACTACCTCCGTTCATGTCTCTCGAGGCTGAGTTTGACTGTGGAGCTCGCATTGAAAGTGAGGCAGCACATCCAGCTGCCTGGCAAAGAGATAATGTGTTTCTGGGAGGGGAGTTAGGCAACTTCGCCTCGAGTTGCCCGTGAACTGCCGGAGCTTCGATACATTCCACGGACCCGACGTTTGGGGCCACGTGAGTCGGCAGCATTTTGATTACCCTGCCATCCAGGCGACGTCCGTGTCGTTCACCCTGCTCCAGCTGGCTGTATGTGAGAACATAGCTCTTTTCTAACCTTGTGGTTCTTCACGCACCTGTACCTTTGCCTCGAGAGGCAAAGGTGCAGTTTCTGTGTTCTTTGTTTTCTTTGGTTTTTTGTGAGCCCAGGACTGGATAATCTGCTCCAGCTGCAGAACATCTGGGCAGCCTAAAAGACTGGAACTCTAGTTCACGACAGCTACACCTAAAACTGTTTGTTGGTTTCACATACCAGGGACAATTCACTGGATTGGACTTTACTTTAAAGACTGTAACTATTTTCTTGGTTTGGATATTCCAAATAATGTGATGAAGCTGTGTTAACCTTAATTGGTCTGCTGTATTGTGAACTTTGGGCCCTTTTCCTGTGGCTATTGTGGTTTGGGAGGGGTTGAGAACTCACAACATTGGGTCATAAAAGCCTGTTTGATTTCTTTTATTTGATTTCTTTTATTTCTTTGGTGTTGGGGGGTTTCCTTTCTGTCACCCGTGTGCTCCAGGGCCCCATTAACATTGATAAACAGTCTTGGTTCATGAGAGCCATCTGAACAAATAAAAGGTTCCACGTTGTTTAAAAAGTGACTGTTGCATACTTCTGTCAAACCCAAGTTGCCTTGAAGTAGGGGCACCCGAGTTGTCTGGTCAGGTACAGAAGAAACGGAGCCCTGGAGCCCTTCTTCTGTGCCTGTAGCAGCCGGACAGCTGAAACCATTCTTACAGTAGTAAGTATCAGGGTCAACTGTACCGGGGGGATTATGGACTCAGATCCCATCACCTCTTAGTCGTCCAGGGCAGCCTGTGCACTTCTACACCCCTACATAGCGGGGCTAGTAGCCCCTTACATAAGCCAATATAAAGCAAGCACCTACCTACAGGTATACAGTAACAATTGGCAGACTGAGGGATATTGTAACTTCTATGGAAACACATACAGGCCAGCACTTTTGGGTGGATCGAAGGTACTCACAGCTTAAACAGGAACTGAACCACTTCTTCTAATAAATATATCATTAAAATGTCATTAATATGAATAAGGTGTGTTTCTGCTTGTCAATGAAGTGTCCAGCAACTTTATACTTGTATTTTGTATGATCTAAAAAAAAAAAAAAACGCATGAAGAAACCACAATGGCCAAGCACAAACGCCACTCTTGCTCATCATAAAACTGGCCTGCTCATTGCTAAGTATATATCACCATCTAGTGAGGGGAAAGAGAACTGCTGGACCAAAGGAATATTATTTGGTACAGTTGACTGATTAGTGTATACTTCACAGAGCGATCCAGGATAAACTGTATAAGTAAGTTCACATTTTACTCGGAAGCAGCTTGAGTATCCAGCCGTCCTGACAACTGACAGTTCTGCCTGTAAACAGAATATTGAAAGAATATGTGATCAGAGAAACTGCATAGGGCAATGCAATTAAATCTGCTTATTTCTGTAACATTAACTTGAAAACATAGGCTGCAACTGTCTGTCAAGCATTAAGTGCATGCGAGAACTTTAATTACACAACATGTAACAGGCATTTATAAGGTTTACCTCAGTAAATAAGGTTATAATTATTCAAGGGTAAGTTTTAACCTATTTGACACTTCCTGTGTTGAAGTACATGTAGAAACTGTAAAATGTCACCACTGTGTAAGCAGCATTTACACACACATTTATATATACATACACTTTTCAGAAAGCCATATCCTGCTTTGGTCATTGACAGCTGTGGGTGTTTAGTAGCACGCTGCCTCTTCAGAAGAAACGATATGGGGGTAACAAGAGGGACAGAAGGAAAACCAGGGGAAGAGGGAAACACAGATAAGGCACATGTTTGGTCTGGACCTGATAGAGGCTTCAGATAAACATGCCCGTCTGTCTGCCCCCAAACCCACACCTGACTCCATATGTAGCAGCGAGAAGAAGCACAAGCACCTGATCACTGCCTTTCTCCTTTCATCTCCATTTCTATCTAAAGGAGCAATCCGAATTCTGTGTAAGTGTGAAGTCCTAACAGTTGTTGGCATAATGCAGTAAGGTAGAGCATCTTATTGCATTATTTTGTGAAAAGTAGCCTGATTTAAAGACACCCCAATTCACACCATGCATTAGGCCAGGTCTATCAATGGATACTGGTTGGTGTGACTTTTTGGATGCTTTTTAACTTTTTCCCCCATTAACATGACATTTGATGACTTGACTGTCACATGTGTTTGATTTCTAAACCATGGCACATTTAAGCAACCGAAGCTGATCCAAAGTGATTTAAAGGAAGATCTCCAAAAACCCCACTTTCAAAATACATGAAAAGCTGAAAGGTCTGTTTTGTTGTGTTAACTAATTATTGTAGAAAGTAAAATTCACAGTGATTTACTGGTCATTAAAATGTCCCCTATATAAGCTTCCTTTATAAGTTACCAATACTGATACAGGTAACTTTATCAACATTGCTGGCGTCGTATTTACTTCTGAACAATACCAAATTTAGTAGTGTCACACAGTACTACCAAAAACTGCTGGTTTCAGAAAAGAGCTTTGAGGGTTACTCCTAGTAATATTCAATAAACAAGACTTGTTTAAATGTTAAACTCCTTTGCCTTGGCTTCCAAACAATTCTCAAAGGTGTTAATCTGTTCAGACATCATTTCATTTCAGTCATCTGACCCCAAACACCTGGCTTTGATTTTTTTCTCCCTATTAGCTTCTCACTTAAAAGGTTATCACTGTCCCCTCGAATCTTATCGCATGCTTAGACTCTGCAAACACACCAAATCCGGATGTTGTGTGCATGCGCCTATAAAACGTGCTAATCTGTCAGCCCTTGTTTTATCCTTACTAAATTCTGTTTATCAGTTATTACAAAATGCAAAATACGCAATTTGCATTATTGCAGGAGTAACAGTAGCAGCATTTTCAGTCACCCCATGAGTGTGTGCACACACCGATATTCTGTCTCGCACACACACACAGTAGCAGAAGTAATGGCAGTATCGCGCATTACTTCAGTCAGTGCAGATAAGAGAAGTTGTGAAACGAACTGTGCAAATCTTTCCACTTCAGCTCAAACTCAGTCTCATATCAAAGGTGTGGAGCGATAACAGCTCACTCTCGCTCACATACAAGGTTTTAGATAGAATTGGTAACTATGCTGGTGGTCTCTCACCCCACCCCTCTCTCTTGTCTGCCACTCTTTTAGATTAGCTTACTGACTGACTGGTATGCATGTCTCAATTACCAGACATAGAGTCAGACTTTAACAGCTGTGTATGTTAAGGAGAAGGTCGTGCATTTAGACAGAGGGAGCAGTTTTAGGTGTTTTTGTGTCTTCAACTGATACTTTTATGTTCTGTTAAAGGTTCCATGACAGTTTAAAGAACATATACATCTAACGAACTGGCTCATAACTTTGATTGGACAAGAGTTTGTGGTCACATGATCCAAAAAGGGTATATTTTCCATGTTTTATGACAGTAACATGCTTAAAAACACGAAATCTTAATAGCAAAATCAGTGAATCAATAAAGTACAAAAAAGCATAACGTAAAATTTTGCACAAGTTCGCACGCAAGTTAGCAACGCTAGCGCAACGCAATTCCCTGCTGGGATTGAGCTACATAAAAGCAGGTCTCTTGAAGATACTAATCACCGCCTCTGATGATAAATGACTACTGCACAAACAGGATGTGTTAACTACTTCTACTTTTTTGCACAGCATGTATGCAGAAGCAGAGCTCAGTGTGTGTGTGTGTGTGTGTGTCAGGCTGCAGGTGTGCCATAAGTGTGCTTGTGTGTGGGACATTCTCTTCTGGTGCTGGAGCAGAACAAACATGGATTAGAGCCGCACCACCATGCAGGTACCAACAGCTCCCCGTTGGCCTGCGCGCACACACCTAGAAGCACTCATGTTCCAAACAGCCAGCTGCTGCAGCTTACATGATGTCAGGGCCATTAAAGTCATGTAGCTAGAGAGAGCTGGCAGATGAAAGGCTTGTCATTTAAACAGAGCAAACTATTAGAAGGCTCATAATCGCTGATGGACAGGCAGGTTTACGGCCTCAGGCGTGGAAGGGTGCAAAGGCCTGTAAGGTGGAGAGGATGTTAAATATCTAGGGTGTGTCTATGGAGGGGGAGGGGTTATGCCATGGCTGAAGTTCAACACTTTGTAAAAATAGGATTATTCACTGTTAAAATCAATGATGTGATAAAGATGGAAAGAGGAAAAAATGCTCAGTCTGACTCAACAGGTCTGACTGATGACTCCAGTGTTGGCTAAGTCCTTTTCAAATATGCACTCATACACTCGCCCACAATCTGTGCAGCAACCCACTCAGAGTTCAGCCAGAGGTTCTCCTGATAACATTTACACATATGCTCAGTTGCACATGCACACCTTTAATTTGGCTGGCCACTGCTTCACACACACACACATGTGTTTTACTCTTACTTGATTCCTGGAACAATGCTCAGAAAGATCAGAAAGATCATCACTTTGTTTCCTTCTTCTTAACTGCACTGGAGTGTTTCTACTCTGTACGGGTTCAGCTGCTTTGCATTGCACCAATGTCATCTCTGCCATGCCATGCCATGCCAATATAAGTCATTACATTACAAACTAAACTGTTACTGTTTTGAGTTATTTAGTTATGACACATGTCCAGCTTTGAGAAAGTCATTCATGTGGCATGGATCACTGCTTTAGATACCGCCTGATCACTATGTCAACGAAACAGACATTTCTCATGTGGTAGAATATTTGTGGGGCCTTAACTGCTTAAGTAGAAAAAGGACTTATCGCTAAGTTGGCCATCTGCTAAAACAAACCACGCCACTGAGCATGTCTGAACTCATGGAGACACACCCGTCCAAACCAGCTGCGGCTCAGCCGGCCTCTACCTGGGTAGCCAAGAGAGGGAAGGAGCGAGAGAGATAGGGGCCCCCAAAAGGCCAAGGTCACCTGGGTCAAATGTTTCCATAGCGATGTTAAACACACAGACACACACACATATACGCACAAAGCATTTACACAGGCAGACATATGATTTGAGCTACAGGGTTACCGCGGTGACTTAATGCCAAATGCATACGCCTCATGGAGAAGAGAATGCACGTGTTGTTGACACAGGTGCTTTTATCGCAGTTAATTTCGGAAACCTCTTCTGCATGCAGGTTCTTTCACCAGCGTCTCTCCTCCAAACGTCTCTGCTCTGCTTGTGGCTCGTTTTCAGTCATCAAGCATTTTTAAATGTCGTTTTTCCTTCCGTAGCAACAAAAAAAGAGAGACGGTAAGTTGAAAGTTCAAACAAAACAGCAGATGGCGAACCAGAGTACAGTTTTTTTGCCAGCTACTGTGGCAAATTTCTTTTCAATAGAATGCCCTTCAGTTTTAATTACATTGGTAATAATTTAATAATAATATATAATGAGATAATGATAGTTTTCAAGTAAAGTAATTGTTTTCATTAGCAAAAGGGGGAGCTATATTTAATGGAGTCTTTATTTAAGCATTTTTGGTGATTGGCAGTGCACATGTGGAAATTAAATCACATCAAACTATTAGTTTGTGGGCATATATGGATGAATTTCTCAGTTCTCATTTTTTGTCCACACTGATGCGTTTCTGTCATCACCTCTGTTTGTGTTTGTCTGAAGTTTGAGTTAACTAACCTCACAGGCAGGCAGGATTTCACCTACACCAAACCTCTCTGAAAGTGTGCGTCTGTCAGAATGATGGAGAGCCGAGGGTATTTTTTTAAAAAACTTTTTTTGCACTTTCAAGCAGCTGCTTGTCCTGGTAGAAATGAAGCAGATCGAAAAAAGCAGAGAAAGCGCACACAGCAACCTTCGTGCACACATACCAACCTTCACCATCTTACAGAAGAAGGAACCTTGTGACACACGAGATACCAAACAGTTTAGGAGCTCCGTGGGTGGTTGCACTGCAGCAGCTGCCACATGGCGTCACCCAGAAAGTCATGTGTTATCTCCAAGATTCTTGTGTGATTGCAATAAATGCTTTGCAGTGGTGTAAACACGAAAAGAAGAAAATTGAGCAAACTGCTCCAAACCAAACTGTGTAATGTGCACGCGTTCGTGATGTGTCATGTGAAGGATCAATACACATCGGAACTTACCTACCATCTCCACGTCCTGCTCTAGTTCTCAGCCCTGTTTCTCTATGTTCAATATTTGCCTGTTTACATTGCTGAAACCTTGCTAGTAGGCAAGTCACTTCCAACTGGTTGTCATGTCAATGTTGAAAGACCACTGGAAAAGCAGCAAACCAGACTTCAATACAGTTTGCTGCAAAAAAAATGTGTGGCAGTGACTCAGAAGGTTGAGCAGGTCATCTGCAAATTAAAATGTTGGTCGTTCAATCCCTCGCTGCTCTAGTTTGCATGCCAAAGTATCCATGACGAAGATCCTGCACCCTGAGTTGCTTCTAAAGTGTTCACTGGGTGTTTGATAGAAAGCACATGTGTGTGAATGGGTAAATGACTTGATTAGAAAAGTACCATAAGAACCTGTTATTCATTACAACTGCTGAGACCCAATCTCTCTTTTCTCAGAGCTCTAAACAAAAAGTTTCAAAAATCTTAGATACTGAGCTTTCATGATGCACTACCTCAAAAAACACAAGTTTTCAGGATACAGATTGTCTTTATAAACAAACCTGGCTGTATTTCAACCCTGTAAAATAAGAATTATAAAGTGGCCACACATGTTTCTCCTCCACCATAACTACAGTACAGTGTAAGAAGTAAAAGTCAAGTAAACACTAAGAAAAAGTGTAAAATCTGGGATTTTTATAAGTGATTCATAGTGTGAAACTTTTGGTCATCGCTTCTTTTGAGATGAGAACTTTCTGGGTTCTAATCTCAACAGTAGTGCAACAGCTGGGGTGTAGTTTAGCTCAGTGGGTGAGCAGGCAACCACATGCCACAGTGGCCCAGGTTTCAATCCAACCCGTGGGCCTTTGCTACATGTCCTACCCCTCTCATTCCTCCCACTTTCCTGTTCTCTCCACTATATCACTATCCAATAAAGGCAAAAATGGCCAAAAACATAATGGCTGCCTACAACTCACCCTCGCTGGTTGTGCACAGAAGATGGATACATAAAGGCATGTACATAGTCAGCAATAATATTCAGGTAGACCGTCATGTTGAAGCAGTCTGGCCTTTGTCCTGTGACCTTTGGCATCAACAACATATTTTGACTCGTTCATTGGCTATTTTCTCTTTTGTTCTCATTCTTGGTGAAGCCTGTGAGATGGTCATGTGAGGGAAAACCCAGCATAGCACCATTTTCTGAAATGCTCAGACCATCCCATCTGTCACTAACAACCATCTCATATTCAAAATCACTTAAATCATCTTTCGTCCCCATTCTGATGCTCTGTTTGAACTCCAGCATGCCCACATGCCTAAATGTACTGAGCCGTTGCCATACCATCAGCTGATTAAGTGCTTGCATTAGTAAACAGTCCAAGACGCATACCTAATAAAGTGGTCAGTGAGTGTGTTTTCTATTGTCATTCTGTTTTATTTGGCTGTTTTTGTATTCTGCATTCTGTTTTGGTCTATTTACTTTTAGAATGAAGCATATCTTTGCTTTAATTAGATAATTAGCAACAAGAGGGACCGATTATGAATTAGTGTGTTTAAGAAACCTTATTTCTGCAGCAGATTTTAGGGGGGTTTCCCCCCTCTGGTGGTTTCCATTATGCATTACAAGGGAGCCACTGCAAATTGTGTTTAGAGTTTATTCATCCAATTTAGTGAACTGGATTTTGTGTGCTACTAGGGTTTCACGTTTTGGCAATAGAGTGAATAATTCAACAAACTGGAAAGAATACAGAGAATGTAGTTCACAGAAAAGACGTCAGTGTTTCAGCAACTCAGAAAAACTGCACAAAATTTCAAACTGAGTGTTAAGCAGTGAGATGCATTTACAGTTTTGCCCCCCAAAAAAACAAAAAACAGGAAAGTGTAACAAATGCACAAAGAGTGTGTAAAGCTCAGGGTGTGCATTCAGTGTGATAACTGCAATCCTATTGGGTTTCCACACTGACCAATGTGAAAACACAAAATAGGTTCACCTAAAAGTCAGAGCTTGCACACTATAAATATTGCAGTACTGGACATGGAGGAACAGTGAAGAGAAATAGAGGAGAACGCTGGAGGAAGTATGGTTGAGGAGAACAGCTGAGGTAGAGCAGAGGCTGCAAATGAACAGATTGTGGTCTTTCCATGTAAGCTTCTCACGTGGTGCTGCCAGCTCTTCTCTTTCTGTCACACTGCCCTTATATTTGCTGATGAGAGGGAGTACCAGCTATAGCTGGTGGCATGGTGTAGGTCCCGGGATCAAACCTTTGGCTGCTCGGACGCAGTAGCGTGTTGAGGTCTTTGTGTGCACGGGCACACACGCTCACACACATGTACACAAACTCACAAACCATTATCCAACATGAAATATCACAAACACTTGTCATTTCAATAGCAAGGCACCCTTGCAGAAAACAGAAAAATTATTATTATTAAAAAATTATTATTATTATTATTTTTTTTACTGCATGTTTTGAATGAGGAAAAAAAAGTAGCGCCACCTGGTGGACAAATATGAAAAGTTAAAAATTTAAAGGTAATAAAATAAAACTAAAATCTTAACATAAAAGAATGCATTAGTTGATGTTCAGATAAATGTGATATCACACATTGTATTTTCAATTATTTTTACTGGGACATTTGTTTTTGGCCCTGAGAATCAGATGTGGTGTTTTTTGCATAGCTTAGCCATTTAAAACTAATGTCACAAACTGAGACAACAATTTTAAAATTTTAAAATAAAAATTAATATCCACTGGAAAATATGAGCTATATTCATTCAGCACAGCCAAAATAAAAAACAGAATGACACAAAATGTCTCGAGGATCATCCAAGAGTTTTAAGGAAAGAACAGAATTCATGATTCTGCATTTACAGCGAGTCAAACTGGTCCAAAAGATTTTGTTCGGCGGTCTTCAGATATTTCGGGGATCTTTAAGATG
The DNA here is from genome assembly GCF_900408965.1 of Simochromis diagramma. Classification (NCBI taxonomy): domain Eukaryota; kingdom Metazoa; phylum Chordata; class Actinopteri; order Cichliformes; family Cichlidae; genus Simochromis; species Simochromis diagramma. The sequence goes on along the minus strand of NW_024387095.1, from coordinate 572,252 downwards.
TTTTTTGGCAAATGTAAGATGAGCATTTGCATTCAAAAAAGAACGCAATCTCTTTGGATTGATTCCATTGTTGCCAAGATTCTGTCCTGAAGCAAGTGAGGAGGTTGTATATAGGATTACACCTCAAAGTGCTTTGTTAGTCAAGATGTCAAAATGTCAATCTGTGCTGAACTAACTTTAAAAGCCATACAGACGTTTTTATTCCCCACCCTCCTTTTTTCCTTAACTTTAATTAGTGAGAAAAAAAGAATGTTCAGCTGTTCTTTTCTGGCTCTTCTGATGCTTCTCAATGAAAGGAAAACCCTCCGCGATCTGTGTGGATTATTTATGAAGGTTCGTTCAGTGGTGATCCATTTAACACAGACACTCACAGTTTGCCATCCATGACCCAGTCCAGTGAAGTGGATGAAGAGATACCCCCCACCCCCACCTGTCTCACTGGGTTACAGAGTAAGGAGGGCAGGGTAGCTCCTTAGGAAATCTAATACCACCCACCTGGTAACACACACGTACTTAGACAGCAGACACAGACGCAGAAAAGAGCCAAACTGCAGTCATTCAACCAGTTTTAACTAGCTACTTTCACAAATGTGCAAATGAAGGGTACCTTGGCCTCTCAGACATATATATATATATATATATATATATATATATATATATATATATATATATATATATATATATATTAGAGACGGCACGATACCACTTTTTTATGTCCGATACCGATACCGATATCATAAATTTGGATATCTGCCGATACCGATATGAATCCGATATAGTGTTTTTTAATCAACAAAACTGTTTTTTAAATATCTTGCTGCATTTTGTATAAGTTCATACTCAAGTTTAAAACAACAACTACACTAAAGCTATTCTGTTATACCTGTATGCAAAAAAAAAAAAAAATTTCATAGTTCAGCAATACTGATCAATCTAATAAACTTAAACCTACACCATCCTCCCTATTCTGGTATTTTAAAGAGTACTTAGCATAAATATTAAGCAATCTAACTAATAGGGTTCCAACTCCCAGCAACAACAAAAATAAATAAATAAAAAATAGGGAACTACCCCTCACGCTCCACCTCATGATGGTTAATCGACGTAATCAACCTTAATTTGATGCAGTGTGAAAAAAAATGCACAGAAATCAATTATTTTTCAAGAAATATTAAATAGATTCAACATCTTTCTTCAACAAAATTGCAGACTGCACAGATGGTACCTTCCCAAAGGAAAAAGTACTATAGCTTACTAGGGTATATTAGACTTAATAGTTACTATATACAGTAATTGACTTCTATTCATTTTACATCAAATTAAAACTTTGGGTGTCAGATAATTATTTATTAAAAGCTAGACATTTTAAATGAGAATAAGAAAGAAAAGTATGTCTTTGTGCCCCCTTTTCCCTGTTAATGCCCTATCGGCCCCCTGGCTAAACTTTGCTAGATCCGCCCCTGCACAGTTACCAGCCGTCAGCTACGTAGAAAAAGATCCTCGAGTAGAAAGTTAATATTAAATAAATTCTAACAACAGCTGATCAAGCTTAAACGTGCTGCTGTTGTTCAGCTGGTTTCCTCTTTCTGGTGCAAAGTGGGCCAAAAGCAAACTAGAGACACGGACTCGCGACAGAAAAGCCGATCAGCTGATCGTTAAGCAGTTTCATGATTGAAGTAGCAGCAAGAAGAGGCAGTCACTTGTTAAGCTTAACGCAGGAATGCTTTACAAACATTCAAAGATGGACTTACACACTTGCTTTACTTCTCTCGGGGATAACTTTGTCGGAGATGAAATGCCGGGTTGCTAGCGAAGCTCCAAATGCTATCCAGACCACCGACAGGTCCCGCATGCCACAGCCGCTCTATCACGTGATGCATACTGCTCCGACGTGCTAAAGTTCTGAGGTGAGTTACGGCGTGTTGCAAGTTTTGTGAGGTGCTTTCGTGATATTTAATGGATCGGATTACATTTTTTATTTTTCTCCGATATCCGATCCAGTAATTTAGGTCAGTATCGGACCGATACCGATACGTAATATCGGATCGGTCCATCTCTAATATATATATATATATATATATATATATATATATATATATATATATATATATATATATCTGGAAGTCCCACAGGATCTTAGCTCGGTCATTCTCCACCACCCTTGGGGGCATCTCCCATTTTGACCTCGGGACTTCCAGGTTATACTCGGCACAGATGTTCCTGTATATTATGCTGGCCACTTGGTTATGGCGTTCCATGTATGCCCTGCCAGCTAGCATCTTACACCCTGCTGCTATATGCTGGATTGTCTCAGGGGCATCTTTACACAGCCTGCACCTGGGGTCTAGCCAGGTGTGATAGACCCCAGCCTCTATGGATCTTGTGCTCAGAGCTTGTTCCTGTGCTGCCATGTTTAGTCCCTCTGTGCTGTCTTTCAGTCCAGCTCTGTCAAGCCACTGGTAGGATTTCTGGATATCAGCCACCTCCGCTATCTGCTGGTGGTACATACCGTGCAGGGGCCTGTCCTTCCATGATGGGTCCTCCTCTTCCTCCTCATTCTTGGGTTTCTCCTGCCTGACGTATTTACTGAGCACGCGGTCAGTTGGGGCCATCTTCCTAAATTATTTGTGGATGTTCCTTGTCTCATCCTGGACCGTGGCGCTGACACTCACCAGTCCCCGGCCTCCTTCCTTCCGCTTAGCGTACAGCAGGGGTCAGCAACCTTTCTGATGATGAGTGCCATCTAAAATTCCCTCAGAAGGCTACGTCATTTTTAGCCAATTGCAAGTTGAATCTGGTACTTGGGGTTGTTAGTTAAGATACCGTCATTAAGAAGCGGCACAACTAATGTGTCTATGCTAGTTAATTTGCGATGTGCACCACTGGCCCGGCCATTTATTTTTTTAATGCACCTTCTCAGATTAATTCACTGCGTGTCGTGCCATCAGTTGACCCTTTGCGTGCCAGCTGTGCCACGAGTGCCCAATGCTTGTTGCGCACGAGACGCAAGGTCGTAACGCAGCAAGACTGCATCAAAGCGCCCCCTTGTGACATTAATAGGCAATAGCTTAAGACGACAAGAGGGGAATTTGCAGCCCTGTATTTCGCATGGGTTAGACCAGGGGTCGGCAACCTTTGTCTGTCTCTTCCTGTGAGATCTTCGCAATAATAGCGGTCGAGTGTATTTTCCTCAAAGTATGCAGTGCTGCAAACCAGTTAATGAGACCAAATTGCTTATTACATATCAATGCTAATAAGCTACTCTTTTATTAGGCCCCGAACTCTGACCACAAATGGAATAACATCTGTCGAGTTATTTGTGTTGGAAAATCCCGGTGAGTAACACACTTTCGTTAGCTACCTGTTAAGTTTAGATAATATCATTTTCCAACACATACAATCGGGAGCTATAAGAATGTAATGTGTTGTTTTACTTATCGTTCCTTACAGTGTGGTGTAAGTGTTGCATGTTCAAAGCTACAGATGTTACTGCCGATGCTGTAACATCTGTAGGTGTGATACTATAGCTGCTATGTGCGGTTAGCCCCACCTCCCCGCGGCCATACTACGATGGGGGAGGTATTCATATATAAATACTTGCTCTGTTTATATTTAAAATTTTCAGTCTTAATAGAAACTGCATATTTCAGGTTTTAATTGTATTTCCAATGTAAATTACGTTATTTTTGCTTGTTAAGAGGTAAGAATGATAAATGTCACTGTCATTTTAAATCGATTATTACTGTTTAAACTCTTTATGTTCTTTATTGTGACATAATTGTGGTAAAATCATTTGTAAACTGTAAACACTGCAATAGTTACACCCTTGTTGCACACACTCCTTTCTACCCAGTAATGTTGTTGTCAATATTCTTGATATTTATTTATAATCACCTCTGTCAGTCCTTGATATTTATTATTGAGTGATTTGTATATATTAGTGCTTTTTTCTTTTATAAATCTATAGCATACTATATTTTTAAATATTATAGTCTGTTTCTGTCACTGTTACTGTACTGGAGCAACTGTAACCCACATAATTTGCTTAGTGATTAATAAAGTATTCAGATTCTGATTCTGAAATACTGTAAGCTGTATCCTTCAAATTATTCAGTTATTTAAAATTAGTTCATACCACCTGTTTGAGCGGTGTGTTATTACTTGACAAATACAAAAATATAATACGTTTAAAGTAGTGCTGTCAATAGATTAAAAAAATTAACTAATTAATCTCACAATTTTCTGATCAATAGCCTGGTCACGATTACATTTTTTCAACTTTATATTTAACCTTGTAACTGACATTTATGCAATATAATGAAGTAAATGCACGATAAACACAAAGGATGTATGCTTAAATTCAAAGAGAATTTGAATTGTTTTCAATCTCTTTGCACAGGTTTTCTCCTGTAAAATCCAACTTTAAAAAAAAACAAACCTATATACTAATAGGTAAAAAAAAAACACTAATATATAATATAAATTAGTGCTGTCAAACAATTAAAATGTTTAATCAGACTCATCACAGGGTTACTGTGGATTAATTCTGATTAATCACAATTAAATATCATTCATTTTTGTTCTATATTAATCGCATTTCATTTTGCATGAGCAAAAAGACTCGTGAAATAAACGAAAATATATGCACACTTAACATGTTTATTGAACATTCATGTTAACAAAAAACTCTGTAAACACTTATCTCCTCTCTCTGTCACTCTTGGGGGGGCACTTCAAGTCCTTGAAAAGAGGAACCAAAGCTATGTAAAGGGGGTGTTCTAAACGATATTAATAGGTCTGCAGTTTGTTGCAATCCACTTGACATTGTGTCAGTGAATATTTCCGAGGTAGACTTACTGAGTCCCCGATGCTCCGTGAGTGGTTTGTCGCAAGCTGGGTGACGCGTTAGCCAAAGTCCTAGCAGCATACCTGACTAACGTATGCTTCACATCAATGTGATATTTTAAGCTGGAAGTGCTTCGGTGAAAAGGAAATTCCTTCTTGCACAATACTTTATGTCGGTCGACTGTTCCGTCTTGTTATTTTTTTAATACTCAAATTTTCCATCGAGGGGGCCAATGTGCATTTATCATCTTCCATATTGAGTTGATTGGTTCAGCTGCTACCGTCACTACCAGATCAACTCCCCATTTGCCCATGTGCGAAAGTAACTACTTGGACAAACTGCCTGAAATATGTTGACAGAAATATTTCAGGGATTTTGAGTCATTCTGCACTCCAGATGCGTTAATTGCGTTAAAAATTTTGATCACATTGATTATGATGCCAGATTAATGTGTGTTACCGTGTTAATTTTGACAACACTAGTTTAACGTCAAAATGTGTGTAAAGCACTGTATATACAATTCAATTCAGTTTTATTTATATAGCGCCAAATCACAACAACAGTCGCCTCAAGGCACTTTATATTGTACAGTAGATCCTACAATAATACATACAGAGAAAAACCCAACAATCATATGACCCCCTATGATCAAGCACTTTGGCAACAGTGGGCAGGAAAAACTGAAGGCTCTGCCTCCCATTCTACTTTTAAATACTCTAGGAACAACAAGTAAGCCTGCACTGCAAGAGTAAAGTGCTCTAATAGGGTGATATGGTACTACAAGGTCATTAAGATAAGATGGGGCCTGATTATTTAAGACCTTGTATGTGAGGAGCAGGATTTTGAATTAAATTCTGGATTTAACAGGAAGCCAATGAAGGGAAGCCAATACAGGAGAAATATGCTCTCTCTTTCTAGTCCCTGTCAGTACTCTTGCTGCAGCATTTTGGATTAACTGAGGCTTTTCAGGGAGTTTTTGGGACGTCCTGATAATAATGAATTACAGTAGTCCAGCCTGGAAGTAATAAATACATGAACTAGTTTTTCAGCGTCACTCTGAGACAGGATATTTGTAATTTTAGAGATGTTGCCCAAATGGAAGAAAGCAGTCCTACATATTTGTTTAATATGTGCATTGAAGGACATGTTGCTCAGAGAGGGGCAGCCATCTGTTATGAGCGGTTGCGGTTGAGGGGAAAAATTCTTTGAATTTGATATTTTAATCGTTGTGTTTTAATTAGCTGTAACCTCCCCTGTGTTTCTATGTCTAGTTGAGTGTTAGTCTCTTGTCTCTGTGTGTAATTAGTTCCGTTTTTATTTTGAGTTTTTTGTCTCTTGTACTTTGCCTTTAGTTTTATTTTCATGTGCTCTATTGTTTAGATTGAGCTCAGCTGTGTCTTCTTGCACTTATTCAATTCAATGTCAATCACAAAATCACAACAACGGTTGCCTCAAGGCACTTTATATTGAAAGGTAAAGACCTAACAATAATGCAAAGGAAAGAACGAATAAGAAAGAGAAAGAAAGAAAGAAAAGCCCATGTCACAAACTGGAAATGAGCGTGCAGGTGGACCTAAGAGCAGACTCGATCGCTTGAAGTATTTACAAGATTTATTCATGAGAGGAATCAACTTAAACAAGAGCACGGTCATAAACATAAACTCAGCACAGGTGCTGTGGGAAACCAGGGGACAGAGAAACGGTCGAGCACGCGGAACACAAGAAGAGCACGGGCTGGAACTTCTGCAACAGAGGAGAGAGGTGTCACTGGACTGGGAAACGAGTGAGAGAGACAAGGCCAACTTTTACAGACAGGTAAGAGAGCGCAGACTGTCATTAGCATCACAGTGGATTCTTTTGTCACACATTAGGTGATCAGTCAAACAGCTCTATTTATGGAATTCACATTGAGTATAGATGGATATTAATAAATATAAAATTTCCACTACTGAATGGACATTAATGATTAAATTCAACCGTAACTGTAGCAACAAATCACATCTGTTGTCTAGAGGCACTTCACATCGGAAGGTAGAGACCCTATACTATACATGAATCCCACCAATCAGAGAGCCCACTATGAGTAAAACAATCAGCAACAGTGGGAAGGAAAAACTGTTGCAACCTCTGGTAGAACCAGGAAATCTGTTGACACGCATTAGGTGTTAGGGCAACAGGTGCAAGTCTTCAGAGCAGTGACAGTGTGACTTTCTTTGTGCATACTTTAACCTGATTTAGTTTTCAGTTTTCTTGTCAAAATGCATCATGAGTAAAAACCAATCCTTGAAATGGTAATGAAAGAGTATTGTCAGCAAAGTTGAATTAAACAAGTTTTATTTTGATGGAAGTTTAAGTTAATTGTTCTGATTTTTACTAATTTTTATTATTTTATTATTTATTTAAGACAATTCAAAGAGAGATCCCCTTTCCTGGGATTGCTGGGGAGGTTACAGGAATTCCAGAATAGCAAACTTTAGAATAGGCCAAAAAAAAACAAAAAACAATCTTTTCCTGTTAAAAAAAAAAAAGTAAAAAGACAAAAAAAAAGAAAGTTAGGTAATGTATCACATTTATATGATAGGTCCCCCAGCATTGGGTGCTTCTCTGGGACATTGGTTAAACATGTGTCCAAGACATTCCGGCAGTCTGGAAAGAAAGAAAGGAGAAAAAAGATGAAGATGATAGTTCCAGTGATCCAAGCCATCAGTGAATCTTGAAGTGTGATGTGTTTTTTACGTGGGGATAGATGCTTGTTGAATTCCAGTTCCTTTTGGAGGAATGTCATGGTATTAAAGTCCCCCACATGAAGCACTTCATACAGCACCACTCCCATTTGCCACACCGTGGTGGGTCCAGGCCTGTATTTTTTGCGCCCGTAGCATTCGGGAGGGGGTGTGAATAGGTGTACCTAATAAACACACACAATTAACAACAACAAACAGCACAAATTGCTACATCTGTGAAGAGCAGGAGCTAAATATGTTACCATGAAGATGCGGTACAACGATCGCTTCTTAGCAAAGCAGCTCAGTCCAAAGTCGATGATACGAACACGAGGCACATCTGAGCCAGTCTCAATCAGAATGTTTGAGGCCGTTTTGTGGTTCCCATTTGCCTGTGGGATCCCCAGGTACTTGTAGCTATCCTCCATGTCTGTAATGTTGCCTTCTGGTAGTTCGATCCCCTCATTTCTGACTACCTTCCCTCTCTTTGTTATCATACGACTACATTTCTCCAGTCCGAACGACATTCTGATGTCATTGCTGTATATCCTGGTGGTGTGGGTCAGTGAATCAATGTCTCGTTCACTCATGGCATACAGCTTGATGTCATCCATGTACAGGAGGTGGCTGACAACTGCTCCATTCAGTATCTTTAGCCAGTCCTGTGTGTGGCTTTTTGTCATTTACGCACACATAACATCCCCCAGGAATCAGTGCACCCCCTCCGGACCAACACTGCTCATCCAACATAAACCTGCCCACCTTATTAACCGGATGATGTCACTAGAAGGTGGGCTGGCCCAAATTTACAGAAGACTGAATATTAAATGAACTTATATAAACGTATAAACACCAATAAAACTATTCTATGAACTTTGGGGCCTTTTATACAGCCGCCCCCAAATGTATGTAAGACATTTGCTCATCAATAAGGCAACAAAGTTCTAGGGTTGTGGTGAGTTCGATGCAGAGCTGTCCTCATCTTCCCCAGAGGGCAGCGCAGGGAGGACAACCAGTCTGGCAACTGGCTGAGTGTAGACTCTCTCCTTCACCTTCACGTCAGCTGACCTGATGCGTCCATCAGGGCTAGGATGAGTTTTAATCACCCTCCCCACAAACCAGAGAGCCCTGGGAAGCTGTGGATCAGCGATCATCACCACAGAGTCCTCAGCCAAATCAGCTGCTGTCGATTGCCACTTCTGGCGAGTCTGCAGACTGGGAATGTACTGACGGATGAAACGTGACCAGAAATGGTCAGCCAAAACCTGGGAGTGCTTCCAGCGACGGCGGCTGAGGAGCTCATTCTCTGGGTATACTATCAGAGGTAGCAATCCATCCGGCCACCCCATCAGAAGAACATTGGGAGTCACTGGATCTGCATCTCTGGCATTGGAAGACACATACCCGAGGGGTTTACTATTGAGTATCCCTTCCACTTCGATGAGTACAGTGGAACTGTACAGTTCTTCTGGAACTGACTGAGCACCAACTGTGGCATAGAGGGCATACGTAACCACCCGGATCTCCCTTTCCCATGCTCCCCCAAAGTGTGGGGCACCTGGAGGATTAAAGCGAAAGCTGATCCTCTGGGGTGCTAGAAGCTGCTGTAGTTCCGGGGCCATCTTCAGAAAGGTCTCGCACAGTTCCCTCTCACCTCCCCTGAAGTTGGTCCCCTGGTCTGAAAACAACTCGGCAGGTGTTCCTCTACGGGCGACAAATCGCCGAAGAGCCATCAGGAATGCATCTGCATCAATGGTGTTAAGAACATCCAAGTGGACTGCCCTGGTGGTAAGGCACTTGAATATGATTCCCCATCTCTTCTTAATACGCTGACCAACCTTGACCTCAAACGGCCCGAAGCAGTCCATTCCCGTAGAGTAGAAAGACGGTTCAAATAGACGTAGCCGGGCTGCTGGCAGGTCTGCCATCCTTGGCACTGTAGGTCTAGCTTTCCACCTTTGACAATCAGCACAGAGGTGTTGGTAGCGCCGGACAGCTTCACGCCCTCGCAGAATCCAGTAGAGCGCCAAAGTTCTGTGAACACCCGTGAGCTCCTTCAGCTTCTTCCCACGTGTCACATTGTCGGCTGGATTCCTTCCAGAGTCGACATATCTCCAGGAGTGCCTGTCTGTCAGCTCTTGTATCTCAGCTACACAAGTGCCAACGAAGACCTTAAATCGGCAGGATTCAGACCTCAGCCAGGTCAGCACTGTCGTAGAGTCAGACCACAGGAATGTCTGGTTGATTCTAAGGGTGAGCTCCCTTTCCAGCACTTGTGAGAGCTGTGCCCCAGTGAGTGCAGCACAGAGCTCCAATCGGGGCATGGAGTGGAACCGCTTAGGGGCAACCCTGGAACGTCCCACCAAGAATGACAGATGCACTTCACCATTTCTGCCAGTGGTCCGGAGGTAAGCTACTGAGCAATAAGCCGCTTCAGAGGCATCACAAAATATGTGTACCTCTCTCTGACAGCCGAAGGGGTCCACTTCCTTAGGCACATATGGTCGGGGAAGAGTAATTTCAGGTAGAAATTGCAGCTCTTCCTCCCAGGCTGTCTACTGCTGCATAAGCTCCTGAGGTAGGTGTGGGTCATCCCAACCCCTTTGCTCGTCCCAAAGATGGCGGATGATTACCTTCGCTCTGGTTGTGTAGGGTAAGATGAACCCTAGGGGGTCGTACTGGCTGGCCAGGACCTTGTAGATATTGTGCATCGTGGTGACTGCATATGGAACTTGACGATGCTTGTAGCCTAGGACATCTGTGTGGAATAGCCAGCTCAATCCAAGGGTAGATTCTGGGGTATCTACCTTGTTCTGGGCCAGCCATAGCTCCACACTAGCAGAGCAGCTCTCTTCTGGTAAATGACTGATGACGTCACGTTCATTGCTGGCCCACTGTCGTAGGTCAAACCCTGCTGAGGCTAGGATGGCCCGTAACCTGTCGACAAGGTTCCTTGCCTCTTCCACGGTGGGGAAACTCTGAAGGCAGTTGTCCACATAAAAACACCTTTCGACTGAGAGTCTCACGTCATCATCTGGCTGGCTGTTATCCATGACATGACGCTGTAGGGCGAATGTGGCACAGCAGGGGCTACACGTGGTTCCAAACGGGAGCACCTGCCACTCGTAGACTGCTGGAGGGCTCTCGTCGCCGATGTCTCGCCAGACAAATCTGAGCAGGGCACGATCTTCTGGTAAGAGACGAACCTGGTGGAACATGCCTTTAACGTCCCCACTCACTGCAACTGCATACTCTCGGAAGCGTAATAGAACTCCCAGAAGCGACGCACCTAAGGTGGGCTCAGGCAGCAGGTAGTCGTTCAAGTTCTGTCCTCTGTACTGAAATGAGCAGTTGAAAACCAATCGGTTCTTGCCATTATGGCTCACCATGTGATGAGGGATGTACCACGCCTCCTGACCTTCTGTCACAGGTGTCCCAGAGCCACACTTAATGATGGAGCCAACCTTGATAAACTTCTCCATCTCCTCCTTGTTGGCTTCAGCTTGTTCTGGGTCTTTGGCCAGCCTTCTCTCCACACCCCGTAGACTTGACATGACAGCGTCTTTAGTAGCCTGCAGTAGAGGCATCCCCTTCCGGCGAAGCAGTGGGGTGGCATAGCGGAGTGTGCCTTCAACCTCTATTCGGACAGTTCTGGTGTCCAGAATGCGTATGGCCTCTTGGTCTTGCCTTGAACGAGTAACAAGCTTCTCGTTTTGGAATGGAATGACGTTGACTTGCCATAGTTTCTCCACATGTTTCATTAACTCACTGACCTGAGGTGCCACAGTTGTCAGCAAGCACTGCTGTGGTTGGGCAAGCTGGCCAACTATACTTGCTGGCCCTTGTAGCGCTCAACCTAGCCTGGTACGAATAGCAGCAGGCCCTCCCGGAGGTCCCAGCCTGACTGGTTCAACGGGGGTAACCAGATGGGGATGGTCACTGCCAATGAGTAGCAAAGGTTTCACATTTATCAAGGTGTGGATCGGAAGGCCAATCAGGTGTTTATACCTTTCTCTGAGTTGCTCCATAGGATAAGTGTGGCCTGCAAGTCCGATGCGTGCAGCAGTGAAGGCCCCAGCAATCTTGAACCTGGTCCTCGGCCTTGAGGGAGAGGAAACAGAGAACGACACTGACTCACCTCTGACAGTCTGCACGTCCTGCCTAATCGTAGGTAGTCTGCCTAAACCTCCGCCTACCCTACTCCTGCTTTACAGGTGAAAATAGAGCAAAAGGACCGCTAGTCTTTGACTTTATTTATTTTCTGCTGTGTTTTACTTGCATCTATTTGAAAGAGTGAGTGTAAACACACAAAAAAAAATTTTTCTTCCAGTCAGAGAATGTTGCATATAATTAAATTTTTGCTTGATGCATGAAGTTAAAAGATTAAAACTAATAAAATAAGTTTTAAAAAGGGACTTTTCCATTTGATTACATTTTGTATGATGGATTATGTAGAAAAAGTAGAATTGGGCTGAAAGATCTATCACTTTATCACCCATTCAGGTTGTAAATCGTGTTTTTAAAAAGTAACTAAGTAACTAAGTAATTAATTACTTTTGAAAATAAGTAATCAGTAAAGTAACGGGATTACTTTTTCTGCCAAGGGGACAGGACGACTGATCCGTGTTAAGGACAGAATGAATGGGGCCATGTATCGTGAGATTTTGAGCCAAAACCTCCTTCCATCAGTGAGAACTTTGAAGATGAAACGAGGCTGGGTCTTCCAACATGACAATGATCCAAAACACACCACCTGGGCAACAAAGGAGTGGCTCCGTAAGAAGCATTTGAAAGTCCTGGAGTGGCCTAGCCAGTCTCCAGACCTCAACCCCATAGAAAATCTGTGGCGGGAGTTGAAAGTCCGTGTTGCTCGGCGACAGCCCCAAAACATCACTGCTCTCGAGAAGATCTGCATGGAGGAATGGGCCAAAATACCAGCTACTGTGTGTGCAAACCTGGTAAAGACCTATAGTAAACGTTTGACCTCTGTTATTGCCAACAAAGGTTATGTTACAAAGTATTGAGTTGTATTTTTGTTATTGACCAAATACTTATTTTCCACCCTGATTTACGAATAAATTCTTTACAAATCCTACCATGTGAATTCATGGATTTTTTTTTTTTCACATTCTGTCTCTCACAGTTGAAGTGTACCTCTGGTGCAAATTACTGACCTCTGTCATCATTTTAGGTGGGGGAACTTGCACAATCGGTGGCTGACTAAATACTTTTTTGCCCCACTGTAAGTAAACTAAGTTCTATAATAAAAATGAAGAGCTTTAAGACTCTTCTGGAACCTGATCTTAGGATCTTCTTGGCCTCTCACATTGTTTCCAACCATTGTTGGTTTAACCACACATTTGCTAGCTGCACACTCTGAAGTGCTGTAAAATGGTAAATGGCCTGTATTTGTATAGCGCATTACTTAGGACCACACCAAGGACCCCAAAGCGCTTTACACTACATTCAGTCATTCACCCAGTCACACACACATTCACACACTGCCGTATATCATATAAATGACATCAGTATGCCTGTGTGTGTTATTTTAATATACATGCTGTAGTTCAGTTTAACTTCCACCTCCTGTGGCTTCATTTATGCATCACAAAGTTTGTCACTGTGGAAAAGATGTCTTCCAGTGAGTAAAAGGGGCTTAAAGTTTTTTCTCAAAAAGGCAAATGATTCAGTAAATTAGAAAAGTAAATTAGTAAAATTCAGGTTTTGGGCCTTAGAATGAGATTATGGCTTTGTTACTTTAGAACAACTGTAGTGTCTGTTTTAAAGTTTACTGAACTGCTGTTTTATATTTGCAACACCTTCTTTTGTCCTCAAGAGGGAGACTTATACCACATGTTAGATCTCCCCCACAGCTCTTTCCTTTGGATAGATGATTTAAAAACCTCCCACCAGTGACTATCAATTAACCGAGAAACTAACTTTCCCCCCCACTGCTGCCTCTCTCAAGGACCAGTGTCCAGCATTGAGAAAACTAAATTAAATCATTTCCCTTTTTTTCACGCCAGTATTCATTCTGAAAGCAATATTTTATTTATTTATATTTTCAAGACTAATGGCCATTTGGTATTGATTCAGCCATCCACTTTAAAAGCCAGTCCATTCATTTTCTATCTCCCTAAGAGGCATAACGACCAATGTTAGGCTCCCCTGAGTCCATTATTCATTTTTTTCCCCCTCACAGTAAGACATGTATTCATGCTAACGCAACAAGACAAATGCTAATATACCCACATATAAAGTGGTAACCGAAACCTGAGCAAGTAAGCTGGACTTGGAGGGAGCAGAGTCTGAGCTAATAGTGAGTTCTTGTCCTAAGCCTATTAGTACTGCTGGGGATACTTGGTGGTAATGATTGAAAGCCACTTAGCGCTGGTGTATTTACCAAGAGGATCATCTAGGGCATGGTTAAACAGGCCTGATGAATTAATTCAGTTTAATCTACATTGACAAGGAAAGGAAAGGAAAGGAAAGGAAAGGAAGTTTTTAAGTTGTCCTACTAATTCAGGCTCTCATTGCCTCAAGTCATTTCGAAACAAAACAGGGTGTGCCTCACACAAATGTAAGGCAAATCCAGAGGTCAAACACCGTGCTTTCTTTCCTTGCACAGTTTACATGACAGCCTTTTTAGTTTAGTTTTGTCCATTTTTGATTTATTGCTTAAATGGATTATGAAGACCTCGTACCTGTATCCACACCATACGTTGCTACTTTTAACAAAGAACTCATGCAGTATTTCCTTTTAATGGCGTAAATGTACACCACAACACGTGGTGCTGGATCCCCCTCTAAAATAATGTGTGTCTAGAAACACTGCCGCATGTTATGCAGACATAAAGATGCCATCTTTTCTACAGTGTAGCCCAGCCATGGTTGGAACATGTCTCACATGACACATGTAAAACATGTGTGGCCCAACAGTGTGTGAGGAGGCACACATGCAGGTAACTGACTTGTTTCTTGAACGGTGCAGTATGGTGAGTACTGAGTTAGACCACAGTACTGTGTTGCAAGTACTTGCAAGATTGCAGTATAAGTTGAATTCAATACAAAGCTGGGCAGGCAGCCAAGCAATGTCTGGTGCCTTGCGATCCATTTCCATGACAGACATAGAGGGCATTATGGATCACTGGCCAGTCATCTCATGTCTCAGGTACAACACACACATTTCAACTGGCAGTTTCTATGTCTATGATCACTATGCAGCTGACCATGAAACTTAAGGTAAAAAAAAGTACACTTAGATTACACAAGACATTTTCCTGAGAGTAAATGATTCAAATCAAAATAAAGGATTGGTTCTTTTCTCTTTCATGTGTAGGATGAGCTTGAATCACTATTTTTAGTTGCTTTGCAACCTCGGCAAACAACAGATTAACTGGAAAAAGAATTTCTCTGACACATTTTAGAAATGTAATTTTTTCATCTCAACAGCTGAAATATGCACAGCCCTGTCAGCCTCTCACATTAAAAACTGACATACTGTTTCCAGTCCAGCTGTCAGGTAGGAGCACCCAGATGTTGCTGCTGCAGTGGCGTTATGTAAGCCAATGTAAACCAGAGATTTCCCTTGCAGTCACATGGGCAGAAACACTGAGCTTCAGTCTCACACACACATGCAGACAGATAGCAGATTATCTGCAGGATTTGCAGAGTAAATCTGCTCTTTTAAAAAGTGACATTTCTGTTTTTACTGGATGCAGAGCAGAAACACAAGGCACACAATGGGGCTTGTGTCACTGGTTACTCTGTACGTGATAAATGACGAGGCCTTAAAGGCAAGACGTTGCGCACACAGTCACTCTCGCCTGCTGCTGACCTAAAGCAGTCTTAATCCCGGGTAAATGCATATCGGTGGCTTTTGGCTTAGTTTGTCTGTTTTTTTGTAAGACTGCCATCATGAAAAGTCCAGCAGAAATCAGGTAAACTGTGTGCTGTAGACATTAGACTCACTCTGGCCACTTAAGGAGCAAAGGTGAAGGTACTGGGGATGATGCAAAAGCATGCAAATACATGGGCGTCTTTTCTTTTTGACAGCAGGCCAGAAACAGAGGAGAGGAAATGCTTGGGCAGCTGCAGCTATTCTGCTCCAAATATAGCTGCTCGAACACATTGATTACACAGGATCATTATCACTTGCCATTTGCTCTTCTTCACTCTTCATCAATAGAAGTATCATGTTGGTGCTTTCGATCACGTACAAAGAGCACGGTGCAGTCCTGAAACTTACAGATACATAAATTCTCAAGCATTCCACGTTAGGCTTCATTTTCTCTCTATACATTATCGACTGACTGGGATGCAGCCAAGTATGCAAGGAGGGAGGGAAAAGTAATGGATTCATCACAGTGAGAGAGAAAGAGACACTTATACTAAGATGACCTCACTTTATGTGAGATGCCTTACAAGAGAAAATCTGGAACAACTGGTAGTTGGGCAGTTTTAGAAGAAAGAGATAAAGGATAAAAGATAAACCGACCAGTTTTTCCAGCTCATAGGTAGTTAGGTTTTACTTCAGGAGATGATAAATAAACAGTCTATTAAGATATTTAAGATACACTAGAATAAAACAAATGCACCTAAACACAATTTCCAGCTCCAATTCAAACAAGATTCGCTAGCTGCCTAGTAAGCTACCTGGAGAACCTTGCATGATCCCTATTATACCATACATCTGCACTTTAATAGCACAGCTGAAATTCTTATACACACTATGAACTATGTAGAGTGAGGTCTATCCCGCACAGTATGGAAAATATCTATCCAGCTACTGTATCTGTCAGTCTATCTAGCTATCATTTGTAAATGCAGACAGGCAGGGGGCGTGCAAAGGCCACCGGAGAGCAGCCAGAGCTGTATCTGCACAGGCTGAGGCTGCTGGCAGAGGAAAAGTGATCGTGGCAGAGGAGAGATGTAGCAGCGCTGCTCGGTGGGACTCTGTGGCCAGCCGTCTGTCACTTCTTTTAAAACCAGAAATTGTTTTTGTCGGACATTACCGTGAATGGGAAAGATTGAATGCATCTTATAGCACAGTGGCGCCGTGTGAATGTGTCGCGTAATGCACCGAGAAGGATTGCCTCTCGGGGGAAATATTTATGTTTCGGGACGGTTTTGTTGGAGTAGCTAGTTGCTAGCGCTGGGCTAGCGACTGTGCTGGCTACTTGGAACGTATTCTGCAAGGATGATTCGGTGGATACGACAGCAGCTGGTAAATGAAACCGCACGTCCCATCTTCTTCATACATACCGCTTTCCTCTTATTAGTTCGCCACAGCAGCCAGTCTCCTTACGTATTGTAAGGCTTAGCCCGCGGAAAGCAGAATAAACTTTATTTAGAGAGCAAGCTAACCTAGCCAATTAGCTGTTGCTGATGTGTTCAAAACATTCCATTTCCCCTTAATGACAGTCAGGTGTAGGTTACGTTAGCTACTGACCTTATCTGCTAGCTGTCAGTAATAAAGAGTTTAGACCTCAACAAGGGACATTGGTTGAGTTGAAATTTGAGCTTGAGGTATAAGTTTGGTTCGAACTTTGATAGCATTTTAACAACTGTCGGGTGATTTCCGTTACTAAATGCACCTGAGAGTTAACTACCTTAACACTAGCTAGCTGGCTAACAACGTCAAACTTGGCAAAGTTATAAAGCGTCTCTGGCTTGCTTTTATCTAGTGTTAACGCACAACTTTCGCTTAGACTGAGCTCAGTTTCAAATGTTCTATTTAAATTTTGTTCAGGGGACTAATAAACTATTTTTAACTGAGCTAGTTAAGACGTAAGCCTCAACACTCGAGGGTAATAATTGACGTTAGCTTGTGTTATTTTAACTTTATTTCGGCCCACTTCTTTGTTCCCTGCTTTCGTTACATGATCTATATCTGTATGTATTATTTGAAATTGACCTGATTTGATTCGTCACACCGCATCCTGTTTCTGCTGTAATCACCTGTTGTTTGTCTGCAAACATGACGGTCGCATTGACGGGCGAAGGCATCAGTTAAACCACAATAGTGGCCCGTTTTGGTACAGTAGAAAGAACGAGTTCTGAATTATGGCTGAAGAAAGCTACAGTGTCACGGTGCTTGTGGCTGTAATCATGAAGGTCTGTGTGGTCATTTCACTGTGTTTAAGCAGAGTTGGGATAAGAAGCACATTCAGTGATCGGCAAATGAGAGTGGCGTGACCAGTGGTGAAGAGCCATGTGAATGAATGAGTGATTGCATATTATGAGATTAGCCACACACAAACGGTTGATGTCACCATGTCTACTGAGTTTAATCAGTGTTGGGGGTGTTTTTGACCTCTCCCCGCTCACTGTGCACTCTCTGTAGTTAAGGTTAAGTTAAAGTGACACTTATTAAATTTTATGAGTCATACTCAGCTTCAAGTTTGCCTGTTTAAAAAAAAAAAAAAAAAAAAAAAAAAAAATCCTTTTTGCTTTTGGAGATTAAGAGCACCACAGAGAGTTAGGGGTCTATTTAGAAATGGTACATAGCCTCCTCCTAATTTAAGATAGCTCAGCTCATTTGACCCATCCCGCCTAATTGACCTGGCTGCTTAATTAAAAGTGTAATTAAAATGCATCTTAATACAGCTGGCCTAATGAAAAAGTTTGTTGAGGGGCATTAGTCTGACCCAAATATCAGCTGGACGGTAGAATGGGGATGTTTGTTCACTCATACTATTTATCAGCTCTTTCTGATGGAATGAAAAGGGAGAGGGGGGAGAGAGATGTGACAGGTTTTCATTGTCAGTGTTGGTTCAGTTACACTATAAAACAAACCAGAAATTAAAGCACGAGGAAGTCTTTGACATACTAGTTTGCAAGCCTGGGAACTGGGTTTTCTAGATGTCTTTATGGAGACTTAAAGTCTGTATGTTATTGCTGACAGATATTAAAAAGACTGGTATAAGTCTTCCTGAGGTTTTGTATATAGTTTAAGTGCACTATGAGAGAAGTATTTAATGAATTACCCTTGCTTTACCAAGTCACGTTAATCATGATATAATCATGAAAAATAGAGCAACTATCAAGAGCACAAATGAGCAAAAGGAAAAAAAACATCTGTCTATACTACTCATCTGTAGCCCATTGAGCAAATGGGAGTTTCCTACATTTTTTTGAGTGTCATTCAGGCTCTTTCCTGGATATTGCTGCAGCAGCCCTTGTAATAATCCACTGACACGCAGCAATAAAACATCCTTATGTCACCCATGATAAAATATCATTCCTTACTCTCTAGCCCTGCTCTGACTACTCTGTTGCTGTGGGTTGCACAACAATATTTTTTTTATAATATTTTATATTTGGTGATGTAGTCCATCAGTTTAGCTTATATGCAGTTTATTTTATTGTATTGCTGTTGTCATCAGTCTTATGTTTAAAACTAGTACCCACTGTACATGAGTACATACTGTTTATTGCCCCCCCCCCCCCCCCTTTTTTTTTTTTTCTTTTTACAACCACCTCACTTTTTTGTTAACATTTTTATTTAGCTCATCGCGTTTGATTAAGTGCCACTTAATCTGTAATATGGCCCCTTGGTTTTGTTGCGTTGCCATTATTCAGGGCTGTTCCCCCAAGGCATTGTGGGACTTGTAGGCTTTATGTGGGGACTAATTACCTGTCAGCCTTCAAATTGATGGGGGTATAGAGTCAATGGATGAAAACAAGCTGATTTCAGCTTTATAGTTTTTAGTTATAAGCCTACTTTTATCTTCATTTTCAGTGGTATAATGTTCATTTTTCATACAATGTTCAAAATATATTTAATGCATATATGGTTACGTGAAGGTGTTTAACTCAAAATTGTGAGGTACACCTGGTAGTGGTGTTGAAAATTGAGTAAACCCAGCAGGAGTAAAAGTATCTGTTACTCATCTGTTACTTGTATCCATCCACTCTCAGATTGGCAAGCAGTTTTCAGACATTTGTGCTATAGAAAAAGAATGTCATAAATTACTGCACTTTTCACTCTAGACTTCACCTTATGTGTTCGGCTTATTACCGCTGGTCCTCAAAACAACCAAACCATGTTCAACTGTTTAGGAATATTTTATTTTAAAATAAGTCAACCTCTTCATGTTATGTCTATCCAAACAAATGTCTACAGAGCCTTCATTAGATAAACTTCCTGCTGCACTGCAGAAATCTGTAATCTTATATAGCAGAGCTGCATCGGATCCACAAAATGCTTTGGCAGCTACCTTGTGAATTGAATTAGCATAAAATTAGTCATTTTTAAGCACAAATGCCAAGTTTGTGCTTTGTGCCAAATGTCAAAATTTTAAGTTTTTCTGTATCATATACAAAAATACAGAATATCTTTTAGTCCTTGGACTGTTGTTCAGGTAAATAATCCAAAATATTTCCATAGCCATAGTCACACTAGTGGTTGCAGACTGCAGCGCGACTAAGATTGTAGGGCGGTGAGTTGTATCTATTTAACTTTGGTGTGTGTCAAGATGGCTAAAAGATGGTGTCGGTCTGTTGTTAGGTTGCAACTGAATGGGGGAAGTCGACAGTTACATGCAGTTTGTTTGAAGTGTCATTAGCTTAACGCTGAACTATAGAGAAAACGGATCCTGTTAAAGCCGTAATGCTGGACTTGCAGAAGCATCGACTGAGGTGCTTCTCTCAATGTTCTCTTTAACATGAGAACATGTTTGTTAGAGCTACGCAGGTTTTTATGTATTTGGCCATCAGTCATTTTAACTGTAGTTATTGTTCACCAAGATATGATTGGGTAACTTAAATGTTAGTTCCGTGTCGTGCTCAGGCAATTTCCACAGTTGCCTGAAAAACTGGGTGGCAAATAGGAACAGAGTAAATCTCCAGTAACTGTTGTCTGGATTGCTCACAGCAGTTGCGTAAAGGTGTGTTAAGCATGATGTTTGCACTGTTAAAATTTGTAACTGCTTTAAGCTCTCTGTAAGGATTGACTAATTTTAGCGACTCATCTGTTGCTTTTCTGCCTGTGGGGAATTTTTTGGCTTAGAAAAGTTACTTCTTGGCCCCTCACCATCTGCAGTTTCATTTTCTTTAAAAAGAGAACATTAAAATATCCCTGGTTAAGAAATCACAGTGAGCTGTTGCTTGCCATTACTAATAAGACTAGAAAAGTTGCAATATACATATTGCATTTTTATACTACTACAAATAACACTTGTGCAGTAAGCCATTAAGTTAATGGTTTACTGGTTTAATTTAATCATTAAACATTTGTCTACTTTTTCATTACAATCCAAGACATTTATTAATGCAGTGCTACTGGGACAAACAAGAAAACAAAATGCTTAATTCTACATACTTTCCAATCTCCAGTTGCCCATTAACTTGAAGTAAAGGACAAATATCTCACTAAGACAAATCCACCTTTTAGCTGCTATATATAGCTATATATATATATATATATATATATATACACATTCATTCAGGATCCGGTCAAATAGACCTTTGTTTTGTTTTTTTAAACTGCTGCTCAGCCGTCAGTAAATGAGTGTTTGCAGACAAGTTGGTATCTTCCCTTCAAACTACAGACTACTTAAATAATCTACTGTGGATTTCGTTAAGCCAATGGGAAATGCACTCCCTGTCTTGTGATCGGAGGATGCCAGGGGCTCAGGGTATTTATGTTACTGAGCCCCAACATATTTTACATGTGTAAACACACACACGTAAAACATCTTGGGGCTCAGTGCCTGTGTGCCCTTTCCTTAATTCTGCAACCACTTCTTCAAAATCCTAATTGGCCATGGTGTTACTACAATGCAGAATTCGGCTTCTTCGTGTACTTTCAACAATGCCTACTGAGCTGTGTATATCAAATAACGGTTGAACAACAGTTTCTTAAAGTTGCTGCAGTGGTTAATTGACCAATGTTTATATAATTTTATAAATGTAAATGCAGAAAAAGAGAGAGAAAATTTCCCCTCTTTTTTTTTTTTTTTTTTTTTTCTCTGCCCATTTTTTTTTTTTAAAGCTGTGAGCTAGGGGTTGGTGGTATAAATGGTATACGGTAGAAACGATATAAATTTGGCCAACGGTAGAGATTTTTACTATACGCTACCACAATAGCGTATGTTGATGGTGTCGTCATCATCAAGCTGCGCCTGTTTTGGTCGAAAGCATTGCAGCAGCTGCAAGCAACATAATCTGCAAATTATGCTGGGCGACAGTAATAGCAAAGAGACTAAGCACTTTTGGAATAAGAGGAAAGCCAAAAACTGCGCTTCCTCCACTTCCGTACCATTGATTCATTAATGCCGAATTCTCTAGCACCCGCTCTATTCCCGTGTTGTTGCAGTATATCAATGACTAACCTCATATTGTGGCTGGATCTCAGTTGTTCTCCTGACTGAAGTTTGGTCCGTGTATAGCATCCTGCTATGCAATTGCATTTGTCCCTAACCAGGAGAAACCCTCACGTTAACTTTTATCGAGTGGAAAAAAGCGTTCATCCTTCAGCTTCACTGTGCTAATGTTATGCTAACGTAGCTGTTTTGCTAGCGATTACGTAGGACATCATTATATACCAGCTAGTCCATCTTTAGTAACCCTACAAACGTCACTGCTTAGTTTTCTGTCTTCATTTATGTTGGAAGTGATAGCAGAGCTGTACGTTTTAATTTTTTCAGATATCTCTCAGTCAGAACATGGCATATCATGTTTAGGTGGAAGCTAGCGAGCTAACTTCCTGCTAACTTCTAACTCCGTTGAATTTAATAAATTCTGTTTTCATGGATGCCTGAATGTTAAACTTAATTGTTACACCTGGTAAAGCAGCAATGCTGATCATTTTAATAAAGATGAAAGAATTTAGATAGTTTTTAACTCTCAGTGATGCCGCAGTGTTCGTTTGACTTTGGGACCTGAAGCAGACAGAGGTTTTGGACCCAGATTACTCCACGAGGCTCCTGACTATGGTAGCTGTAATGCTCCGACAATCTATCAGGCGGTGCGGCTTCATAGCTTACCAAAGTCGTACTAAAACATTTTTGAGTGCCGTGTACTACATAAAATCTGTTTGAGGTCAATAAGTACAACCAGAATTCATACATAAGGCACACTGTCGATTTTTGAGAAAAATTAAAGGATTTTAAGTGTGCCTTATAGTGTGTAAAATACGTTATACAGAAGAAAAGAATATATCGCGATATACACTATATCATTACCGCACATGCTTCAAATTATACCGTGATATAGATTTTAGGCCATATTGCCCAGCCCTACTGTGAGCAAATAATACAAAAAAAATAAATGAAGAATACTGAAAATATTGTTTCCACAAGTGGATAACTGATTTTATGCCATCACCTGCATTGCCCATTGGCTGAGTTACTGTATGACAAAGTCACATGAGCTAAAGGCTAACAGGTGTTCTGTTATTCAGTCATTGAACTGCATGTGCTGCATTCATTTTCACGACGGTCAGATGGGAGAAAGATGAAGAGACTGAGAACATTACAAAGTGCTAATGGTTTACATGTGTCCCTGAAAAGAGGTTGATCTTTCTGGGAGTGTAGTGACGTGACCCAGATACATTCCTTTTTGTGTGGTCGGGTGTGCGTATTGCGTCACTTACATTTGTGAATAATAGGAAACGCCTCCTTTAGTCGTCTGTGTACAGCAGTTGGGTGGGGTTTGTCAGACAAGTCAGCGCCAGAAAATCTTAGAAATGTCACTCGTTGAAAAGTTCACCTTGTTTGTCATTGGTGTTATTTTTCTTACATGTTGAGGGTGTAGTGACTATCAAAGACCTGCCAGAATATGCTGGAGATTTGAATTGCTCAATCTGAATGTAAATATGTTAGAGGTACGTTTTAAGTAGCATGTTTATGAAATATTTGCAAGTGACTTTAAACAACAAGTGCTGCTTTAAAAAGAAATGGAATGCTTTAAATGTGAAATTTTAATATGCAAGTAAAACATGAAAGGTTGTTATGTAATTACATACAGTTCAACCAGAGTATTTAAGTATGGAAGTTAGCTTTGGACAGTTTTATGTTGGAGACAGATTGCAATTAGAACATGGCCTCAAATGCAGATGTCCTGCAGTTTTGTTTATGCAACAGAGGGAATTATGAATGTATGGTGCACAATTCTGTTGCAGTATTATAACCATGTGTCTGAAATATATCAAAAACTGTCTAATCATATCCTCCACTTATATCACAAACAATGAGCAGACTAGCCGAGAGTCCAAACACAGCACTGTCCTGAACACAACACAGCAAACCCTGAAGCAGATGAGGTACAGCACGATACCTCATCGTTCTCACCTGAACGATATGTGTCGCCACTCATACAATACTGCCACATAAGTGCCAATGTAGGAAGACAAGAAGTCAAAAGTGGAAGCAAAGACTTTCAAGCTTTTTGAACTGTTGCAACATCTCCCTCTGTATATCTGAGGGAGATATCTCTGAGCTTCTATACTGAAATATTATTATGGCAGTAAAAACCAACATGATCATACCCTCGTGTCTTCAACCCAGATGCAGCAGCCATGGTAGAATGCAGCAGGTCAGAAAAATTGAGGTGCACAATATGAACGTGTCTGTGTAGTTCTCAGTTAACAACAACATGGAAGTCTAAAGAGCTTGAAAAGCAGGTTGTTTTTTTTAAAAAAGATGTTTTTCCTCATATTTAAGAGGCTTCTTCATTCCTAAGTCCAAGGTATTTATCTCTAGTTGAGGGTGTCGCTTAGGAAGTGGTTGTTGACCAACTATTAGTTGTGTCATCACATAAGCCAAGATGTGAAAAAAGGCATCGGCCATTACCATCATGATTTCGGGTCAAACCACTGTGACACCTTGCCCCACCCTATCATGTGACCTACTGAGGTCACCTGATGTGAGTGGGGGTTAAGGCACCTGAGAATAGATCTCAAGACTTATCAGTCCAAAAACCGAGAAGATATATGGTTTGTAAGAGGAATAAAATAAACCATCTATGCCACTCACTGAACAGAGTTTGTGGCTTACGATACCAATGGTCAGCGACCTACAATCCAGTCTTGAGATCCCTTCCCATGTCCCTCAACCCCCACTCACTGATGACTATATCTTTATGGTAAGTGGGATTTACACCAGCTGTTCTGATCTAGTTATTCATGCCTTACCACATTGTTTGCAATAAGGCTTGTCTGCATTCAAGTTGATGGCATTGTTTGTAAAGTTGTTTTGCTTTCATAAATGTGTTATGTTGTCTAACTGTCTGAAAAAGTGAAAATGATTTGACTCTAGGGCTGTGCGATATGACCAAAATCTCATGTCCCGATAACGATATAAATCACAAGAATGTAACATTTTCTGTAAATTCTGTGAATCTCAGGCAGCTTGACTTGCGCGAAGTGTTTCCAGCTGAGCGTCATGTACATGGAGTTGAGTGTTTTAACCGATGCATGAAACGATACATTTTTAGACAGAAGTTGTAACGGATGCCCCTTTATTTATTTATTTTTTTTTTTTTGCAGTATTTATTACACAGCGTGCTGCGGGGAAAAGCCTGTTCTAACGTTTGAGTCTAAGGTATATTTTTAGCACCTGACGGCTCTTTTTTGCTCTCATCCGTAAATACTCTGCATACTCTTTCACGTGATTCAGTTTATTTTGAAAAGTCTCAACAGGATCTTGAGCTTTATTGTGAAAGGTTTATGTGGAAAAAAACAAGCGGACACGCGATGATGGTTTTACCGTCGTGCATAAAAACAGGCACTTGTCCATCTGTAGTGTGGTTATCTTAAATATAAGAGAAAGAGAGAACTTTAAGAAATTAATATAGCCACTACAGTGACCATCAGAACGATGAAAAAATATTGCCGTAAACAGTTTATTTTGCGACACCACGAAATAAACAATAGCGTAAAATGAAACGATAGACGTTTTTATATCGTCATCCGATATATATCGTTATATCGAACAGCCCTATTTGACTCTATACTAAAACGAAAACTTTTACCAAGTTTGTTGCATATGGCTGGCTTTTCAGAAATTTGCTTTTAAATGGAAACATACAGTCATCATAAAACAAGGAATGCCACATTGCCATATTCTCACTCTTGATATGTGTATTTACATTCTGTAACAGTAGCGTCGTGTCTGGTATTGCTTCTCTTTCTGTCTCTTACTGTAAAATCTATCAAACCCCAAACTAAGCTGTGCTGCACTCGACAAAATAACAGCCCACAGAGAAATCACTTTACACTCCCAACTATACAGCAGCTGAAACCACAATGAATAGAAGAACAAAACGTTGCCCCAGGTGGACTTTAGTGCGGTGTAGACTTGCAGTGGTTTATCACACCACCAACAGTATTAAATAACTTGGTTTAAAATAAGATCATAATATTGCAATGACATCATTAACTGCAATTTTATGGTTAGTGTGGTGTTGAAGTGATGATGTTTTAAATCTGGGTAGCTATACAGTTTTGTTTTTGTTTTTTTTAACCTTTCCTTACACTTGTCTGGTGTTTCTGCCTCACCCTTTTCTCCCTCAGGGCTTTGACCCCCCTCATCAGAGTGATACCAGGACAGTGTACGTAGCTAACCGTTTCCCCCAGAATGGCCACTACATACCACAACGCTTTGCCGACAACAGAATCATCTCATCCAAGGTATGTTACAATTATGATCTTAAAATTTGTGTCAAAAGTGCAAGGGGGAAAAAAAAAAACCCTCTTGATATGAACGCTAACATTTTGCAGTCACAGCAACTATGGCTACAGAAAAATTGTCATTCAGAGAAACTCTAAACTCAGTCTGGTTTCGGACACCAGTGTTGACCAGTACTAAATACATTAGTGTGTATCTCTGGTGTGGTAGGAGAGAGATAAGCTTAAAGTGTGATTTGTTGATAACAGGATTAGCACAGACAGAAAACTTGTGTGTTGGTGAGAGGCTAGGTAGGTCAGCTAGAGCACTGGCAAGACAAAAGGATAACAAAGAAAAGGAGCCAGGGCCTGCCTCCAGCAATCATGACTGTCATTGATTAGCTGGTAGATTAAATGATTGACGGGAGGGTTAAAGCACCTGCTTTAGTCAGGCATTGATTTCAAACTGATTTTGGATAAGGTAAATTCTGCCATTCGTGTGTACTCATACAGTTAGGTCCATATGTGTTTTATATTTTTCCTCTTTACACAGCAATAGAATTTTTTCCAATTAAGATTAGCTTGAAATGCAGAACTTTGATTCAAAGGGTTTAACAAAAACATTGCATTAACTGCTTAGTAATCACATTTTAATATATGGTCCCCATTTTCAGCTGCTCAAAAGTTATTGGACAAGCAACTGACAACCAGTTTCAGGCGAGGCTTCATTATTTTATGTTAAATGGGGGTGACATATATTGGCGGTTGATTCCAAATATTCAACTTGTATATTATTGCTTGTCAATGGAACTCCTAAAATGAGCTTGTGAGGTATGCGACACACACACACAAACACACCCCGTTTTTGCTCACGATCACGTTTTTATTTATAATAACAATGCGCCGTGACAGCTCGTCTCAGTCCAGCCCTTTCAGGAGATGAGAAGAACTTCAGGAGGGGCCACATCTACAATCTAGTACAATAACCCAGGCACTAGCACAGGCATGTTTGGGTGATAGTGGAACTGGGCTGCTAGTGTTTACTGATGATGTGACTGCTGATAGAAGCAGCAGGATGAATTGTGAAGTGTACAGGGCTATACTCTCTGAGCAGAGAGTATCTCAACACAGCATTGATGATGTCCATAGGATCCAGAAGTCATTGACAGCAAAGGATTTTCATTCAAGTATTAAAAATTCCTGTAATTTAAAATGATGCTTCTTTACTTCTGAGCATATGGAAATTTGGGACTTGATTCAAGTCTTGATTGTTGGATTTTAAAATCCATTGTGGTGGTGCACAGAGGTAAAACTACCAAAACTTTCATTCTTCAGAAACTTATGGACCTAACTGTCTGTAGCATTTTATCTTAATAAAGTAAGAGAAAGACTTAAACGGCACATTTATTGAGTAAATTACGCAGAGCAACCAGTAATCAGTTTATCTGAAGAACACTTTAACTCAGCCACAGCTGCTGTACTCCTTTATCTCAAGCTCCAATTTGGAAATGTCAGTGAACACTATAGCCATAGACAAGATATTTTACAGGGGTAATCAGAATATCATTTAACTATATTATTGTATTCATGTAAGGTCTTAAATATGAGCAGTATAAATACGACACAGTAAAAGTGTTTTTTTTCTGCTCTAATAAACAGTTGCTAGTACAGTAGTTTGAATACCTCCAATACACCATCTATGTATTTGCAATTCAATTCCTCTGTTTTACTTAGTAAAAAAGAACCTTTAGCAGCAATTATTCTGTCCCAGTAAACCCTGAAAGATGTTTTCCTTTTTTTTTTTTTATTTCAGTATACAGTTTGGAATTTTGTCCCCAAGAATCTGTTTGAGCAATTCAGAAGGATAGCAAACTTCTACTTCCTCATTATCTTCCTTGTACAGGTAACGATACACAAATGCATGTGAACATTCCTTGACGTATTTCCTCCTCTTAATACAAATGCCTGTGCTCGTTCTTGTGCTTGTGCTTCCGAGCATTGAGTGACTCATCGACTTCTAGGTACCAGAGCAGAGACTGGTCTGCCTCTGTATGAAAGCGACACACTTACTCACTTAGTAATATGTGTGTCTTTGCAGCCAGCCCTAAGCATTAGGCCTTCACTGTGCATCAGTCATTTTATGCTGAAGTAGGATTTGGCTTTCAAATTTTTAGCCTTCTGATTTATTCTGCACTGTGTAGTGAAGCCAAAGCAATCGCCTTGACTCTATTTCACCCACTCAACATGTCAGTGAGGCTGAAGTCAGCTTAGCCTCAAATCACTGAGAGAGGGGCCTCTTTTCATCCAAGATGGCCAATTTGACCATTTAAATATTGCTTTAGATGGGTTTCTAGATGACTGGTGAATTCTTCTGTTAGTGTAGCCATTTACAGAAAGTGTTTGTTAAAGTGTTAAGATATCTTTGATCTTTTCCTTGAGGCGTCTTCCTTTTAAGCAAAGTTTCACTTTACATTCAGTGTTGCTTGCCTAAAGCCTTTGTGGTTACGCTTGAAGCCTAACAAATGTTGCACATTTTCCTCACATGAAAAGTTTGCAGTGCAGTTGTTTTTTTTATGAACATGCATTGTTTACATTCATGTTGCTTTCTTTCTCATTTGTCTGCTCAAGGATTTTTTTAGAGTAATTATTTACTTTTTTTTTTTTTTTATTGGATGACTACTTCCACCTGTAGATTAGTGCAACATAGGGCTGCTCAATTAATCGAATTTTAATCTAAATTACGATCTGGGCTTTCAACGATCATTAAAAATGACTGAGCCGATTATTAGCACCTCCCTCGTGCTTTACTCTCGCGCTGCTCCGTGTGGCAAATTGAGCGTACCTCTCTGCATGTCGAACACGCGTCACAACAATTAAGAGGACCCGAGGGAAGCTCGGAAAGCTAAGCAGAAGTTATTTGGAGAGGAGAGTGACTGCCGTTGGTTGAAAAGAGAGGTAAAAAAAAAACAAACTTCAGTGGTTGGAAACATTATGGGCTCGCAGAGTCAGACGTGGATCAAGTAGACATGGTGTGTAAACTTTGCTACGGTGTCGTAGCTGCACCACAGAGCAACATAGATGTTTACATTTTTCATTTATTTCTTATATTGCATACACTTGCACTGTTATCAGTATTTGCACACTATTTTATATAATTTTTTGACAATCTTTAAAGCCATTATTCAATACATTGTTATTGTTAAATAAATATCGTCAAATAATCGAGATCTCAATTTCAGTGAAAATAATCGTGATTATCATTTTTGCCATAATCGAGCAGCCCTAGTGCAACAGTGTGAAAGAGTTGCCAGAAACCTGCTTATGAACCCCCCCCCCCCCCCCCCCCCCCCCCAATCCAAAACTAATATCCACTAATAAAAGCACTGCTCAATGGCGCTAAACCATTTTAGCTTGGTCTTCAGTTTCACACACTTTGCTCAGCATTTCGTTGTGATTATTAAGACCAGGATATGGGGTGAGGAAATATAATATCCAAGTGTCCCTGCTTACAAAGACAGTAATTCAAAAGTGTGTGTGAGACTTGTTCTTATCTGTTCGTTGACCTTTAAGGGAAGTTATACGGGTTTCCTGTTTATGCACATTGGCCACTACTTCTGTCGTATTTTTCAAGTTGCTCGTTGTTGCAAAAACCACTACCACTTTTACAGTCCCTTTTTTAGTTTGGCAGCATCTCTAAACTCTGTTTTGTATTTTTCTTTGAAGTTAATGATAGATACGCCAACTTCCCCAGTAACCAGCGGCCTGCCTCTGTTCTTTGTGATCACAGTAACTGCCATAAAACAGGTGAGAACATAACCACATAGCAGCTTCCTCTTCCTCATGAAAATGTGGAACAAACATGCATGCGTCATCAATGATTATTGTCTATTTGTAGGCAAAGCTTTTGTTGTTGTACAGAGCACATTTGAAATTATAAAGTATTGATTGAGAACGTTTGAAGCATTCCTGTTTCTGACATTAAACACGTTTGTTTAGAATAACTTGCTAAATTTGGCCACTTCTGTTGATCAGTTTCTAGTAGTGCCACACATGCCACACACACAACCATAGTCAGTAAATAAGATTATTTTAACCAGCTGCCATCTGCAGTTTGTAACTGGTTGTGTTTCACAGGGCTATGAGGATTGGCTGAGACACAAGGCTGACAATGAGGTGAATGGGGCTCCAGTGTTTGTGGTTCGCAGTGGAAGTCTGGTCCAGACGAGATCCAAGAATATCAGGGTAAGATCATCAAAGTTGTAAAGGACCTTAATCACGCCAGTTATTCCAGTTTAGAAAGAATTTCTTTGGTCCAAGAAAATTAAGGTATCAAAAAAAGCTTTTTGCAACTCCTAACGACTCGTAACTAACTTTAGCTTGGATGTTAAAGTGTCATTTCTTTAAATTTGTTCCCATCTAAAGCTTATAAATTCACTCTAACACCTAATTTCCCATGGTACAGTATGCAAACACTCAGAGACCTGTTCAAATAAACCCTGAAACGGTGATGTGATTCTGTTCTATGTATAATTGTATTTGTATAACTAGCTGCAGCATTTGCCCTTCAAACACTGTGTCATTTTATACCTCGGCTTGTCTGGTAATGCTGGTTGTGTGATGATTATAGGTTTTTCCTGATCTTATCTGACACTATGGAAACACTGTGGGTTGCATGTCTGGGGTCATCACTAAAGACATCACTAAATGTGTACTTTAGTAAAAGAATAAATGAATCACTTGAGGGGTTTTTTCCTCACAGGAAACTAGGTGCCAACAGGAGTGAAATTGTTTAATCTAATACAAAGGATGACTAGTTGCTTTGTGTTTGGTGACCTTTCAGAGTTAATTGTCCTCAGTCTATGGAGAACTACATCGCTTCTAACCTGCTACTCACAAACAACATCTAACTGCATAGCTTCTATTAAATAAGTAACATATGTAGTGTTGTATTACTCTGAAAAGACAAAAAGCTAAAAATTACAAACTGTAATATAACAATTAAACATATTGTCTAGAGTGTGAACAATACAGAGTTTTTGTTTGATTTCTGTTCCCACACAAAACATTTGAAACACTCCCAGCGAACTAAAATGCTTCACAACACTTCACTAATCAGTGAGAATGCTCAGTACACTTCTTGGCCAGGCTCTGGAGTAGTAAATAACATGGAGAATGTACCTCTAACATTTCCATTTACCTAGGCAAATGTTCAGGCAAAACTGTATTCTTTATGTCTTTATGTGGTACTCTACCACATCCTCAAAGCACACCTGACTACAGGACGGCGTGTAGATCTTGCAGCGTGCGCCTAGTACCTGGGTCACATTGGCATCAGAACACATTGTCACAATACAAAAACGGCTCTGGAGCTTGTTTAGAAGCAGAGTGAGCCAACGTCCTCCAAAGGATCCAACTGTGGGTGTTTTCATGTACGCTAAAGAGCACAGAGGTCAAAAACAACCAAAAATGAACACATTTGCAAATTTCGATAATAGTTGCACCCCAATCATTTTTAACTTGCCTACAATATATATTTCTTAACAAAGTCATTTAGCTATTTAGTTTTAAACATTTTTAGATTTCTAAAATATTTTTGTGTGTGTGTGTGTGTGTGTGTGTGTGTGTGTGTGTGTACTTAGTTTTTCTCCTATCTGTCTGAAAACGTGTGATAATATTGCCTAAGTGATGCTAAACGTATTTTAACTCAATTAAACATCACCGTAAATGTGTGAATACAATTATTTGACAATCCAACTGAAATATAGTGAAAAACTGAACAGACTTTACCCTGTGCCTGCTTCTGTCTATCCATCTAGGTGGGAGACATCGTCCGTGTGGCTAAAGATGAAACGTTCCCAGCAGACCTGGTGTTACTGTCGTCAGATCGTCCAGATGGCACCTGTCACATCACCACAGCCAGTCTTGACGGAGAGACCAATCTCAAGGTCTGACAATAATATGAGTGGTGCTGTTAAACATACTTGGAGGTGTTTTAAATCTCTTTAGCTTTGTCACTGTGAGTTTTCAGAAGCTATTTTCACCTTCTTTTCTTTATCGCAGCTCAAGCAAATACTAGATTTTTGCTTTGTTGAAGTGACACTTATATATTTCACTGTATATTTCTGTTTGGGTCATTTAAAGTATTATTTACATAAAAAAACAATATTGAATTTCAGTTGTTGCAAACGTGCTGACATGAATGCATGGCTAATAACCTAGTCAGGAAAATGTGAAACCAATTTTATAAATCGTCTGTGATCTGAGTCACTGCAGTGAGTAATTGCTCGTACTACTGATGGTGTTGATATACAGGAAGGAAAGTTGACGATATTGCTGAGAGTCAGACACCATAAGGCTAATGGCCTGCATATTAAAGCCCTATGGATGGAGAGCTCCTCACTGAGCCTCATTCATTAGCAGCTTATGGAAACAGTTTACATAGAATAGGAGTTCTTTTCCTATTCTATGTAGTTTGTGTCTGGCATATTAATGATCCCAACTTTGAGAGTGTGCTGAGTTTTTTTTTTTTTTTTATTATTATTATTTTGCTTTTCCTCTCATTTTATCCGTGAGTTTTCACTGTTTTTTTTCTGTTATAATTTTCCCATTGCTCACTCAGAAAACCACATTTGTCCCACTTGAAGCAATGCTTCCCAGCCATCACTAATTAAACTGTTGTGTGTGTGTGTGTGTGTTTTTTCTAGACCCATTACTCAGTGGCGGAGACATCAGTGTGCCAGTCAGTCTCCCAGCTGGAGGCATTGCAGGCTGTGGTGGAGTGTCAGCAACCAGAACCTGACCTGTACAGGTAATCGTCAATTAAGTGTACAGATCCTTCAAGATAAATCTAAGGGTATATTGTGTGGATTCAGACAACAGATGTTTAAAAAAGGTACTTAGTCCCATTAAACCACATAAGAAAAAAAAGCAACAGCAACTTTTTCTGGGTAACTAAAGCAGTCAGAGGGTTATGTAACAATTTGAAAAAGCTGCTCAGAAAAAAACATGTTTACCAAACGTCTGAAGAAAATCTCGTAATACATGAACAAGGCATCTCTCCATATGTGCAGGTGCAAAAGTAAAAAATATAAATGGTTGCAAGTGCAGGTGGATACTTAAATCTGAGGAAGAATTGCCAATAATCCGGAAGTATGAGGGCAGATGCACCAGCTTGGGTTGTGTTTGGGTGGAAAAACCTGATTGAGTATACAGTCTTAAAAATTCCACTATGATAGCAACCTTTCCTGTCTGTTTGAGAAACTAAAATCTGAACTGTTACCATTTTTTTTTTTTTTTTTTTTTACTATTAGAGAGGAATGCACATTGTGTCTGAAAACCTTTTCAATGTGGGATCCTATTTGATAAAGTAGCTGAAGAATTGCCTGCGAGTTAATGTTCAACTTGAGGTTGGTGGATGGAAAAAAAAAAATAAAACAAAATCTAGCCAGGAATTTATTGTCACAAGACCACAGCTGAACTTTAAATGTAGGATGAAGATTACAATAGACATTCAAACTATTCAGTATTTATCAATCATAAGATGTAAAATGTTTTGTCATGCTTGGACAAATGGCTTCATTATGTAACTCTCCATAGGCCTAATTTATATTCACAAAGCACTGATTTATGTTGACTGTCCATTAGGGTGTTTTTTTTTTTTGTTTTTTTTGTTTGTTTGTTTTTAGATCTTTATTGTAACTTGTCTTTTTTTTGTGGCATCTTGAATGTAGAATATATAGATGCAGTATTAGAGGTCCATTACATTACATTTGCTGCTCATTATCACAAAATGCATAACAATAAAAAAGAGAGCTTTTTTTGTTGTCTTTTTGGGAAAATGCATTTGTTTCTTTATTATTTTTATTGTTATTATATATTATTAAAATTGCATCTGTCACACATTGGGTCGATATAGTCTGACCAAAATTCAATCTCTGAATGTCAGCTTTCTCTGGCATTTCTATTTGTCATTTCTTCTAAGTGCTCTATGAGTCACAAAGCTTCCTTAAGCTGCAGAGGCATTAATCCAATTACTTAAATATGTCAGAGAATGGTGGATGAATAAAAATATAAACATAGGCTTTAAAGTAATTTGGTCATCACAGTGCATGCAAGTCTCAGGTTTTCTGTTCTTTCCTGAATTTTTCCTTTTACTTTGTGCATGCGAACAGAGTATCCTGTTTGGTTTATCAATCCACTTAACTCTGTTTTTTCTTTCTTTCTTCTTTTTCCCAGATTTGTTGGTCGTATGACGGTGACTCAGCATGGGGAGGAGATAGTTAGGTGAGATGAGTTTTCTGTCTATTATAGTACCAGCTATAAGCACTAGAGCTAAGGCTACAGCACCATTAAAAGAGAGTGAACATAAAAAAATAAAAGAAAATTGTTACTTAAATATGGAGACTGTGCATTCATTGTAAGATGCATAATGTCATTGGATACAGATACAGATGTATTTTTCTCTTGTTTGTATTTGTCAGACCGCTGGGTCCAGAGAATTTGCTGCTGCGAGGGGCCAGGTTGAAAAATACTAAAGAAATCTTTGGTGAGTCAAAATAAAAGGAACAAAATTAAATGGTTCAGCAAAGCACAAACTTCACGTAAGAAGGAGGCCGATTAAGAATTCACATTTTTCGCTACATTTGGAAGTATGATTTACCTTTTTGTGCTGTTGCAGGAGTGGCTGTTTATACAGGCATGGAGTCCAAGATGGCACTCAACTATAAATGCAAGTCCCAGAAACGCTCTGCCGTAGAGAAGTAAGCTATTTTATTATTGCTTTTTAAGATGTGCTTAATGAAGTCTCCAACTTAATATTTCCCAATGTTCACGATGTCAGGTCCATGAATACCTTCCTCATCATCTACCTGATCATCTTGCTGTCCGAGGCCATTCTCAGCACCATCCTAAAGTACGCCTGGCAGGCTGAGATCAAATGGGACGAACCTTTCTACAACCAAAAGACAGAAGCGGAGAGAAACAGCAGTCCGGTTAGTCTGCTTTGTTTTCACGACCAGAGGAATGCATTCTTATTGATCTGTTTTTGTGAAGACTGCAGGCTATCGGCTCCAGAGATTAGATGAGTTGAGATTTTAGTTGACATTCCACTTCTTCTCTCTGTTTACATTTGCACCCTGTGCTGTCCTTCACTTTCTGATCCCCGTAAAAATTATAAGGGGCCTATAATATAATGTAGATGTAAGTTAATTAATGGTAAAGATTCTTTGAATTGACATGCACAGTACGTCTACAAAACTACTTGTGTTAGTGTTTCTAGATTTTGTGACAAGACACTAGAAAGGAAATGCCTGTCACTGGGCCAGCCTGCCAGCCTATCAGCCAACCTGCCAGCAGTAATCAGTCACGGGGAACAATAGCCCTTATGTATTGAGACAGCAAGAGATTTAAAAAAAAAAAATCATAGTTGTGCACAAGCCGCCCTGCTTCCTGGACACACAGGAAAAAAACCCAGGAAATAATAAAGCTCTTGTAAAGTCTGAACTCTTTCTAATATCCCGGTCCAAGGATAGCTAAACTTATATTTGTAATATTAAATCACACATTTCTGAGAGTCCTTCTTGTGTCTATAATGCAGACAAACGTATATCTAAGTCATTAATTATAATTTCTTTATTTTAATTAGCATGTTAGTCAGGCTCACATAAAGGCTTATACAGTGCAAACATGGCTTTTAATAGCTGCTCATATGTTCAGTCTGTGCTCCTTATCCTTTCCTGTCAGTTAAATAATCAGTCCCTTAATGTCAGTGAATTACCTCGCCTACTTTGGTTTCATTATTCTGTATATGGCTGAGATATATGTAAGCAAATTTATTGAAAGACAGTCTTAATATTCTCCTGCATTTTTTTTTTTTGTAATGCTTCTCTCATACAGTTTATATAATTTCTCTTTCTTGCAGCAGTGCAAACGACTTGCATGTATATAAATTTACTTTATACTTTTCATTGTACTGCTCTCTTGTCCTCTCTTTAAATAAAAAAGAATCTGTCATGTTCTTTCAGATCTTAAAGTTCATCTCAGACTTTTTGGCTTTTCTGGTGCTCTATAACTTCATCATCCCTATCTCGCTCTACGTTACTGTGGAGATGCAAAAGTTCCTTGGCTCTTTTTTCATTGGCTGGGATTTGGACCTTTATCATGAGGAAAGTGACCAGAAAGCTCAAGTCAATACCTCTGACCTCAATGAAGAGTTGGGACAGGTATGAAAGAGGAATGAAGATACCTTTGTATGCATATTACAAAGCACACCCTGATCATGGATATGCATGGATGTCCTGCTGTATCATCTGAATTTTAGTGTTGTATATAAAAATAGCATATACTGTAAAATATTTTACATTTATATGAAATATCATGACTTTTTAGTAATTTAGAAATATGAACCGGTTTGAATCAGTGAATTACGTTTATGTACATATTCAGTATACAGCATACAACTATGCCGACTTTAATGGTTAGTATACTTCTGTGAGCATCTGTGTGTTTCTGTTTTTCAGGTGGAATATGTGTTTACTGATAAGACAGGCACACTAACAGAAAATGAAATGCAGTTCCGCGAGTGTTCAATTAATGGAACCAAGTACCGGGAAGTTAATGGCAAACTTTTACCAGAGGGAATGACAGACGACTCACCAGATGGTTCTATGCCTCCCCTGGTATTGCATATATATATTGCAGGCTTGGTTCTTTTCTTTTTCTGTTTTTTTTAATAACATGCTGTGTTTGTATCCATCAAGAAAAGAGAGGGAGAGAAAATAAAAATTTATATGTCTCATCTTTCCTTCCAGATGGGTGACGAATTGTTATTTCTCAAGGCAGTGTCACTTTGTCACACAGTTCAGATCAGTTACGACCAGTCAGACTGCCTGGCTGTGGGAGGAGACCCATTCTCCCATGCCAACGGGTTCTCTTCCAGTCCCATGGAGTACTACGCCTCTTCACCGGATGAGAAAGCTTTAGTAGAGGCAACAAAAAGGTAAGGTGACACTTGAGCTTCCTCTTCTGCAAGTTTCAGGTTCACAGGTTAAAATTTATGCACAAAAAACAGACTGACGAAGTTGTTGCTGTGCGTTGTGATGTTAGACATTAAGAGCTGGTGGTTACACCGGACTGCAGAGGTTGCGACACAGGAAATGTGTAAATTGTAGTCTGCATCCCAGTAATGCCACAACAAAACGTCTTAAAGGTCTTTTATTAATTTAAGGATTCCTCAAATCTTAGTCTTCTTTAAACTTTAAAGATGAGTTTGGTTTTGTCTGTGCCTTTCTAGATGGGTCAGTGATTGGCACTGGCAACTCACAGCAAGGTTTGTTCAAACCCCAGCTGGGGTCCTTTCGTGTGGAGTAAACACATTTTCCCTGTGGCAGTGTCACTTTCCTCCAGATACCAGTGACATGCATGTTAGGTTAATTGGTGATATCCTAAATTTGCTGTGGATGTGATGTAGAATAGGTGCAGTCTAAAGTGCTGAGAACTGGAAATATGCTATATAAATGAAAGTGTATAAGAATCCTTGCTTTGACATGATTCATGCTGTACTGATTGTGTTAGCTGCAAAGGGAAATTTGGAGGGGGGGGGGGGACACTGAGGTTGGGCTGCTGACCACTTGTTCCTTTCAGTGTTGCAATAATACTATGTGGGCAGCAATTCAATATCCAGGAAGCGATTCAAAAACCCAAGCTGACCACTGTGGGGAATATGTCCTGAAAGGGCAAACGCAGTATTGTGAGCACATTCTGCTTTGCTGCTTAAACATTAGGCAGCAAAAGAAACTGGAATCAAAACACCACCTCTAGATCTACAAGAAAACCTTGATAAATTGATCATTTCTGCATGTAGCTGTTTAGGACGAAGCTATGGTTTGCTTGTCCACGAGTGTTTTAAGGTCTACTTGGGTCAGACTGACGTTAAGTTCATCGTTGGACGTTTAGCATAAGGCTCTGTTTGGATGTGTGTGTTTCTGCCCATTTTTATGAGAGCTATGTGAGTTCGTCCAAAGAGAACTGCAGTGCATCAATTGCACATGCGCCGGTCTGGCAGACTTCAAGTGGGCTTAAAGGAAGCATAACCGGAATGACTGCCTGTCTGTGCTGTCTGTGTCGTCATCCATTGTAAATTATAATTTGTACCTTAAAGTAAATCCACCCATTGATTCAGGATCCTGTTTTGCAGGAACACCCTATGAAACTGGAAGTCCAGACAGTAGAGTTCAGTGCTTAGAGTGTTTTGTTTTTTCTGCTGCAAAACAGTTTTTAAAAAGTTTCTAATGCTGTGTAAATTTCAAATAAAGACAGAAAGCAGTCATTTAGACTTAAATTCCATTTATTCAAAGTACAGAGAGAATGGATGGATAACAGAATGAATTATGTATTGATTCGGTGTCCTGAGAAAAATGCTACAGCTTGCAGTTATAGGTAGTTGTTGTAAGATGTTAATATAAGTGCTGGGGTTTGTTTTATTTTATATTTTTTCTCTCTCAGGATTGGAGTGGCCTTCACTTGCAGCAATGGAGATACCATGGAAATCAAAACTTTTGGCAAGTTTGAAAAGTATGTCACCTTGTTCATTTTTAAAATCGGAAATAAGATTACAGTGGATTGTTGTTTTTCTTAATCTCACTCAGGAGATATTCCATGCTCTCATAGTTTTTAAAGTAAAATAATAAATAATAAAAACCTGCAGCCAAAAAATAAATCGTCCCTGTTCAAAACGAGTAACTAATCTATGTCTGACGGGTCTTTGTTTGGACACTCAGGTATAAACTGCTCCATGTACTCGAGTTTGATCCTAACCGCAGGAGGATGAGTGTCATACTGCAAACTCCCTCAGGTAATACCACGTTCTTCAGCTGAACTGTACGTTTGTTGCAAGTGAAAAAAATGAAATTAACCATTAACAATAAAAACAGAAATGTTGAGGAGTTGATAATATTCTAAAATAAGAGAAAAATGAAACGCTTATGTTTACAAGTATAATATAGTAAATTTTTTTTGTATTTTATTTTATATTTTTATTGAAAATTGACATTTTAATGCATATTTAGCGTATATGTTCTTGCTGTGTTGCTTTTCAAGGAGGCAAAGTGTTGTTCACCAAGGGGGCGGAGTCTGCCATTTTGCCTTTCGCGACTAGTGGTGAGATCGAAAAGACAAGGCTGCACGTTGATGAGTTTGCCATGGTAAGATTTTTATTTATTGATGTGTTTGTCTGTTTTCCTCTCTAAATATTAACCAGATGCTTATATTTTCACAATCATGGTACAGATTTATCACCCCTTAAGCACAATATTTTTGGGGGGGATTTTTCATCTGTTGCAGAAACACATTTTTTTTTTTTTTTTTTACCATTGAACTCACACACATCAGCTGCACATGTATTATTTAATAGGATACAAATGACTTACCTGTCTAGAGGTAATATGATTATCAATATGAAACTTCCCGATATCCCTGTGGTCAGATGTCTGAGACAAATTGGATGAAGTTGATACATCTGTCTTCAAAAGAAACCTTTAAATATATATATTTTGATTTATGTCCTGAGATTTGTGTCTGTATGTGTAGGCCTGACATTTTTCAGTGTTACAGTGATTACTTTTGGCTCTGTGGCTCTCTGTTCCCATTACATTGTAAATTCCTCGCCACAACAGACAGACAGACACACACACACACACACACACACACACACACACACGTACTGCCCTCACATCATGCCATCATACGTCAGTACCCAGGAGTCGGTGGGTTGATTTGTGGTCATCTACCCCTCAGGCTCGCTCTGTGATTTAGAGTCAAGCTTTAATAATTTGTTTTTCTCGTCTTTCTTTCTCTTTGCTTTTTTGTTTCCTGGATTCATTTCTTCCCATCATTCTCTTATGATTTTTTTTTTTTTCCCCAACCTTGCCGACATTTGACCTTACCAT
Source organism: Simochromis diagramma (assembly GCF_900408965.1). Taxonomy (NCBI): domain Eukaryota; kingdom Metazoa; phylum Chordata; class Actinopteri; order Cichliformes; family Cichlidae; genus Simochromis; species Simochromis diagramma. The sequence continues at coordinate 532,130 of NW_024387095.1, read as the reverse complement.
CTGCCCAAACGTGGTGTCTCATTTTATCCTTCATCATTTTATAAACCTTTCTTTTGATATTTCTTCTTTTTCTTCCCTGTTTTGAATCATTTTTCTAAACTCCATTCTCCTAATTTAATTATAGAAAGGTTTGCGAACCCTGGTCGTAGCATGCCGCCACTTCAGTCCGGAGGAGTACATCGATGTGGACAAGAAACTAAACAGTGCCCGCACCGCGCTGCAGCAGAGGGAGGAGAGACTGCAGGAAGCCTTCAGCTACATTGAAAAAGACTTGCAGCTCCTGGGAGCAACAGGAGTGGAGGACAAGTATGGAGACTCAAAACATAAAATAAAATATCTTGACATTCTCATCATATTCATAACCCGTGCTAATCAATACAGAAAGGATTTTGCATTGATTATCCACACCTAAACCAGTATTAAGGACAAACAGTCTCGCTAAACTAATAATACACAAATCAGGCTTTTGATGTGTGCATTGAACACAAAGTAATAATCTACAGTCTAGGCTTAAGTAGAGTCAAGTGAACTAGGTAGACTCGGGTCTTTTATTTTTTTCTTTCTTTCTTTCTTTTTAACACAATGTTTGCTATAAATTAAAGCATCAATTCTTTTAAATCAAGAAGAAATTGTTTAATTTGGTCAGTACAATCAGTACACTGAAGTACTGTGGTTTGCTTTTCCAAACACTTGTGTGTAATCTGAGTTAATTTTTAGGAATGTGGGGTTAAGATAATGTTAATTATTGTTAAGTGTTGCTCACTTTTGAAAAATGCTACATGATTATGGGCATTAAATTAGATCAATTTAAACAACTGACCACTGTACTATTTGAAGATGGTTAACTTTAAAAACAGGATGCCATTGTGCAGGAGTAGATGATTTATGTGCCACACAGGCTTCTGGATTTTTTGTTTATGCTGGCCAATTTCGGTTGACAATTTGTCCGTCCACTTTGGTGATCGAGATCTGGATACCTGAGCAGCTATTGGATAAAATCAAGAACTTGAAGGACCAGTAGCCTTATGCCATGGCAAAACATCTGTCACCCATCCATCTGTAATTTATCATGGTTGAAGACACTGAAGATGATGTTTCACCTCTCATCCAGGGGTCCTGGTTATTTAAAGTGTAGTTGGGTTACGTTAAGGGTGAAACCACTCTAAAGGTGCCAATATACCCTCCGTCGTGGCAGGAAGCCGCTGCAGTATTCTCATAAACGTCAGGTTTCACCACTCAGACAACATCGCGCCATGCGTGCTAATAAGGAGGCGAAGTTGTGAAAACCATCTCCCACACAACAAGCAACGCGGTGAGCATAAAAACTGTGAGACCTTGCCCCGTAATGAGCTGAGGTGTGAGTTGACCCATGCCATTTTTTTCACACCTTGGCTCATGTGATAACTCGCAACCTCAAAATGGGACAACCCCCTCCGGGGATTAAATACATTGCACACGCCACCTTTTGGTTTTAGAACTGAAGCTCCTTTGAGAGATGAAGTGTCTTCTCAAATTGAAAGAAGTACAGTTGCCTTCTTTTTAAAAAATCTTTTATTCAAGCTCTTAAGACTACCATGACTAGGATGAGACCTTACACAGACAGGTATTCACCTAATTTGGTCTCAAGGTGTAATGGTTAAGTCCTATTGGTAGCTTTACCGGCACTTTAGACATTTTTGCAAGAATCACTAGACCCTGTAGAGTTTTGGTCAGAGATTCATTTGTCATGTTTATCACTATTTGTGAGCCTTCTTGAGTTCTCAATGGATTTGAAATCTCAACAGTTTGTGCAGTACAGTGGTCCCTCGTTTATCTCAGGAGTTACATTCCAAAAATAACACGCGATACGTAAAATCTGCGAACTAGCCAACTTTATTTTTTACAATTATTTTAGATGTTTTAAGGCTGTAAAACCCTTCACTACACACTTTATACACTTTTCAAAGACTGGCATGGACATTTTCACACTTTTCTCTCTTGTCTAAACACTCTTAAAGCTCAAACCTTTGTAAAAGAAAATGACCAGTATTATAGAATGAAAACAAAGGCACCCGCAGTTGCCTTTGACGGTGCAAAGCTTTTCGTCGACATTGTTGTGTTTGTTGGGGAGAAAGCTTACAAACATACAGTACAGCACTTCAGAGTCACACTGCTAGCGATCAAAGATTTATGTAAATTTGACAAGCTGAACGCATTCTGTACTGTACAGAGACACGGCACGAGATTGATCGACAATGGTGTACAGCCAATCAGGACGCAGAACACAATGCGCTGTTTTAAAAAAACAAAAAAAACCATGGAAAATTGCACACAAAAAAATCTGCGAAACTCTGACGCCACGAAAGATGAACCGCGTTATAGCGAGGGACCACTGTACGCCCAACTACTGACAACAAAACTCGGAACCTTATTTCTGTAATTCACACATTGCAAAAAAAAAAAAAGTAAGTTTGAGAAATGGACATCATCCACAGTGGATCAAATCTGCTTGTGTTTTGTTGTTGCTGTTTCAGGCTTTTTTTGTCTTGGGCTTCCAGCCATGTAACACCCCCCCCCCCCCCCCCCCCAAGAAAAAAAAAAATTTTCAAAACTGACGAAACACACAGGCAAAACGGACAGATAAACACAGTGGGAAGATTTTTAACAGACAATAAATAGTCAGCAGGGAGAAGAGGACGTCACCTCACCGAGCCTCTCTGGAAATGAATGTTGATGTGTGTTTGCAGCCGCTCGCCATCTGCTCCTCACATAAGCCTCTTGCGTCTCCCACTTTGTTTATGTTTTTGCTCGCTCTCTCTTTTTCCCACTGCTCTGCTTCTGTATCTGAAATGAGATCCTCCCGGGGCACGGATGTTCACGGTCAAAGAATCTCCTCTGGTATGGAAGATGAGACGAAGGGTTCCCTCCAACATCTGTGTAACATGAAAAATGTAATGCCGATTGGCATAAAAATATTAGATCAGATCAACTGTCTTTGAATCTTTTGAAAAATAACTGCAGCGAAAAACACAAAGTAGTCAGTCACCCTCTGCTCACCAGTTCTTGCTAACCCTTCAGTAGATGTGTTAAATTATGAAGCTTAGTTTGATCAGTTCCATCAAGTTACCCACACTTTGTCTGCGTTACCTTGGAGACCAAAGTGTTTATTTTCTCTCTTTCTTGTATCCCTAGACTTCAGGACAAGGTCCAGGAGACCATTGAGGCTTTGCGACTCGCAGGAATCAAAGTATGGGTGCTGACAGGGGACAAACATGAGACGGCAGTCAGTGTAAGCCTGTCCTGTGGCCACTTCCACAGAACCATGAACATCCTGGAGCTCCTGCAGCAGCACTCTGATAACGAGTGTGCTGAGCAGCTCCGCATACTGTCCAGGAGGTAGGTGTGATTCTGCTGAAAGTAATGATGTTATCTGACAGCATACATGTTGTTTAATTTTGTGTGTGTATATATATATATATATATCCCCCTGACCTCATATTGTGTTCTTTTTTTTAACTTTTTCTCTGTCTGTTCGCAGGTTAAGGGAGGACCATGTCATACAGCATGGATTGGTTGTAGATGGAGCTAGTCTGTCTTTAGCATTGAGGGAACACGAGAAGCTCTTTATGGAAGTGTGTAAAAACTGTTCAGCTGTGCTGTGCTGTCGCATGGCCCCACTGCAGAAAGCTAAGGTATTGTTGTCTTGTAAGCATTTTTAATTGTTTGTGGGTGGATGGGGTTCCTTTGTTTGTTTGTTTGTTTTTTGTCTCTGCAAATTTTCTGAAGCTCACCTGTGATGCCATTGTTACTTTGTTATGTCTAGGTTGTGCGTCTTTTAAAGACATCTCCAGAAAAACCCATCACCTTAGCTATTGGGGATGGAGCCAATGATGTCAGTATGATACAGGAAGCCCATGTGGGCATAGGTAAACACTTAGCTCACGTACATACAGACTGTATTGTCTCACACGACATGGTATTAGTGTTCTGCAGTGTGATCTCCAGTATGTCTGTGTCTCCAGGTATCATGGGGAAGGAGGGTCGTCAGGCCGTGAGAAACAGCGACTATGCAATTGCCAGGTTCAAGTTCCTGGCCAAACTCCTGCTGGTCCACGGGCACTTCTACTACATTCGAATAGCTACTCTTGTACAGTACTTTTTCTACAAGGTAAGATCTAGAAAGAGACTTTCTACTTCCGCTGTAATCGTTCAGTCCCGCTAGAATGAAAATACAAGACACATTCCCTGTGACTAAGAGAAATCGGTGTGTTTTTATTTGTTTTGTTTTTGTTTTTTTTAATTTAGCAAAAAATTGCATGTATTTGCAGTAACTCCTTTAAGTCAAAAAGGAATTGCACAGGTTGTCTGGTGGGAGTCAACCCAGCTCCAAACAGTGGTGCTCTGCAATCATTCTCAGATTGGTGAAGGTTTGCAAAATATTGCTGTGTAATTTATAAATGCTCACAAATTCAGTCTCAGTCTGAGTGCAGCTCGTCTGTGATGCATCTCTTTGCAAAAGAAGACTCTGCCTAATTGGTTGCCAAATGGGTGTATTCTGGTTATTTTCCTATCTAAAACAAGTTTGCACAGGGCCTGTTTTTACATTTTCAAATAACAAATCACTTATCTGTGGAGAACTTCTACATTTCTGTTCAGGATTTGGTTGTTCTCTAAATGTGAATTCTGTGTCTATAGATAGCAACAGATTTGCAATTTTTGCTGATTTATCCCAGTTATTTGCTGTGTAATTGCACGTAATTGCCAACTTAACCCCATTCAGATAGCAGACTGACTCTTTTATTGTCATTTTATCATTGTCGTGATACAATTACTCACTGACTTGGTTCCCATCTTCAAAGACACCATCTCAAAGGCAACGAGACTACAGGTTCACTGCACACAGTCACAATAATTTAGCTTGTGCCATGGCCTCCAACCACTGTTTCCCCTAGTGTGACCGTAGCATAACTAAGAGCGCGTTCAGTTGTGTCTCCTGTCACTGCAATATTTTTAATGTTTCTTTCCTTCACTCTGTCTTTTCTAGAATGTGTGTTTTATCACGCCGCAGTTTTTATACCAGTTCTTCTGTTTGTTTTCACAACAAGTAAGTCTCACACTCTCTGTATCTTTGTCTTTTTAATGTCAGTGGTGTTTTGGTCCTGGTCCTTATTAGGTATCGGATTGAGTGCATTTTTATAGATTTTTTCTTTTTTGATGTCTCTTGTAGTGAATCTGTGTTAAATAAAAACGAAAATGGATCTTATTATTTATAGGCTTTAAAATTAAGAATCAGAAGTCTATTGAATTTCTGTCTTTTCAATTATTTATGTAGCATGGTTTTGGAAGCTAGTCCCAAAATATTATTAACCATGTAAGACTATAGTTTTTACTGGGAGGCCATATTATAATCCTCTTGCCTCATCTTCTAGTACAGTGTGTGTGTGTTCCTACTCATTTGTTTTTCCGCTTTGCTCCAACTCTGCTCCGCCTCTCTCCCTGATATCTTTAAGGTCTGTTGAACGAGTTGTGGATATCAGTTCTTGTTAATGGGTCATTGATGAGTGAAATGCTGTCTCTGTCCAACCTAGACTCTGTACGACAGTGTTTATCTGACACTGTACAACATCTGCTTCACCTCGCTGCCAATCCTTGTGTACAGTCTGTTTGAACAGCTGGTCCATCCGCATGTATTGCAGAACAAACCTGGCCTGTACAGGTGAGCTTATATGTCATCTCTAGGTGAACACTACTTTGTATATTGTTTTCTGTTATGTCATCATCTACGTGCACAGTTGGCCCACTGTTTCTTTTTTGTGTGTGTTAATTGGAATTTTATGTAATGTTTTTAAATTGGCTGTTAGCATCTAGATGCTGCTTGTTACATAAATCATTTTATTTTTCAGAACCACTAAATTGCAATGTATTTATTTATTCATCACAGTGAAACATGCAACTTTGCTTGGATCCTATGAATGCTCTTAAGGATTATATATATATATAAAAAAAAACACTTTTTATTTATTTATTTTCTGCAGGGATATTAGCAAGAACTCTCTGCTCTCTTTCCGGACCTTCTTGTACTGGACTGTGTTGGGTTTCTGTCACGCCTTTGTCTTCTTCTTTGGATCCTACATACTAATGGGAGAGGACACCACACTTATGGGCAATGGACAGGTATGTGTTTTCATGCTCTATGATGCTGATATCAGTCAAATGTTAGTTCAGAGCAAAAAAGGGAAAAGTAGCAAACTGATACTATAAAGTAACCGTTTGTGATTGCATCTTGTTGTGTTGCGGACATTAATGGGACTGTTTACCCGCTGGTATTTTTGCACTCACGTCTTCCCTTCATCTTGCACTTTTCTTATCTGTCTCTTTGTCGTTCTTTTTGTTTAAGAGCATAACAAATCTTCCCTTTTCTGTCCTGCTGCATATCTCATCATCTTTCTTTCTTTCTGAAGTTTGGTATTTCCGAAAGCACTCACTTTTACTGCACTCTCTTGGTTGTCTTTTTCTTCTGTCCTTTGTTGATTACGCCTTTTCCCTTTTGCCTTCATGCTGTGCATGTCTTCAGATCTTGCGAGCTAACAGGCAGCTGGTAAGAGTCTGCTCTACAGATGAATGCATGTCTTCTTAGGGAGCTAATGAGAGAACTCCCAGAAAGATTTTCTTTTAAGTGAAATATTAAATTATTAGTAATGATGCTATTCAAGAGCATGAATTTAAATGGCTAGTCTATAGCATTTACATTAGTGGTGTCTTGAAATATGCTGAATCAACTCATAGTAGAGTTACATGGCTTGGTTTAATCATTTCCTACCTCTCCTGTACCCTTAATGGCGATTTTTGAGTATATACAGTATTTTACAATATATTATATTTTGAGTTTGATGACCATCAGAATAGAATAGAATTTCTGCCTTTTTCAAAGCGTAGCTGCATAGGCAGAAACCATCGTCACTAACATCTAGTCAGATTTTTCTATAAGTAGGCCTGAAATATGACAGAAATCACTGCTCAGAAAAGAGTTTGAAGGGTTTTACCTAGTAGGCTTTCAAGGGGTAAAGAGTAGATATCAGTTAGGGGGGCGAGGTTGTAAAAGATTTTAGTTTAAATCATAATTCTGAAAGTAACGAGCACAAACTTGAACTGTATTCCTATCACAGGTCCAGAAATGGTGTTTACTCCCCTGTGTGTCACTATTAGCCCTCAATGTTCAGACTCCAGCAGGGTCCTGAATTGGCTGGCAACAAAACAATGTCTCCCACAGCTCTCAACCTATAAGTAGAACAGTGGAGCTACTGATGGTACTCACACAGTTGGAGGCCGAGGTCTTATTTTGGGCACCGTGATGCCAAAACAACTTGTTAACCAAGGCCACAGTCATAGTGAACTTGTCTCTCTTTGCGCCACATGTGTACAATAAAGCTTGTCAGTGATCCAAGGGAACAAGAGCAGTAGGGTAACGACGTCCCTTATACAGATGCGAACACACAGTCTGTACATTTATGCAAAGCTTCTGTTTTCCTCTCCTCATGAGATCATTTTCAGGAAGTGCCAAACTACATTGTAATGGTGTTTATTATTATTAACTGAAGTACTTGTATGTCTGTTTTTGTAGATGTTTGGGAACTGGACATTTGGAACACTGGTCTTTACTGTCATGGTCATCACTGTCACGTTAAAGGTAAATGATATCAAATATAATACCCTATCAACAAACCACTGTACTCTTTCTGAAGAAGCAGTTGTGTTTGGAACGTTTTGTAATGTTTACGACACTCATGGTTACATTTGAAGCTTTCAGAGTAATGAGTGGTGGGTTCATATAATAGCAGGCACTCTCCCAGTCAGATTTGTATGTTTGCCACCTGCTGAGAACAAAGCAGCAGGAAGCCAAGTTATTCAGTGAGTGTAAACAAGGGCTGGGAAAGAAGTATCCAGTGGACACATCTTCAGCTTAGCTGGAGTTTTGCTTACATGTAGGAATTTATAATAAGTTGACAAGCTGACACTGAAGTACATCAGCAATTTATTTTTGAGTGTTTGAGTCTTTTCTCATGTAATGCCTTCTAAGGATGATGGCTGCTGTTTGCATAGCAGAAAGCTGAGAAACACATGCAGTTTCAAAAGGAGACATTTGTATTGTCAAAGTCCCGTTAATGAAATATGTTGTGATGAGGATGATGTCAGTGGCCATTAATTCGAGAAGATAATTTATCAGTGTCACCTCAAGGTCTCTCTTTATAGCACGGAGGAAGATTGCTGTAGTTTATTGATGCACTGCCTGTCCCTGGATCCATGTTTTACACCCATCTTTCTTTTCCTCCCCCGCCTTTATGTGTGTAACGTCAGCTTGCATTAGAAACTCATTTTTGGACGTGGATGAACCATTTTGTGACATGGGGCTCAATTGCCTTCTATTTCATCTTCTCTCTCTTCTATGGAGGCATCATCTGGTAAGAACACCTTCTTGGCAAGTTCTTTTTGCTTCTGGAAAGTGATGCTTTTAAACTCAGTTACTTCCTGTGTGCTGTATGTTTATCTCAAATAGGTCTGGGCAACATGAACAAAAAAAAAGCTCTTACCACTTTTTTTTCAGGTTTTTTTTCTCATATATATTAAACATTTAAATATTATTTTCTGTTAGAAGCTGAGCATGACAAATGTACAATACACAGAAAAATAGAACAATATACAGATCTGTAATTCTGTGTGTCTACAGTCATCTAAAATATTAATTCTGACCAATAAGATGATTTATATAGATTCAAACAGTTTTTGGGGGGAACAACACCATAAATAAACAAAGCTTTCTCTATATATCATCAGTAAAAATTCAGGAATCTTTCAAATATAAAAAAGAGAACATAAACTAAAGTGATATATTCACACAATTGTGGTGTGCTAATGCTTCAAGACAACAATCCATCCATCCGTCCATCCTTTCACTTATCCAATTCAGGGTTGCGGGGGCGGGACTGGGAGCTATTCTAGCTCCCATAGTGCGAGAGATGGGGTTCACCACATGTAGGTCGTCAGTCTGTCGCAGGCCTAACTGTCAAGTTTTTCTAAAATATAAATAGAAACGGTTTGAGAAAGCACAAGAAGCACAGGACTGGCTCATTGAAATGCATTGTATTTGACCACAAATCCGATCAGGTGGTGAAGTATGATAGCTTTGCAGATCTCTCTACACTCCTGTGTAGCTGGGACAGTGCTGTCTGAGAGAAATGTTTACAGCTAGTTGAACCAGCAGCTTCAATCAACATTTTCAACTGTGCTTACTTGCATCATACAGATTACAGTAAGGTATTGCATTGTGCAGGTAAACAGTTAGCTGTGCATGGTGTAAGGATGTCCTTGCTTCAGGTGCTTATGTGGCATTTATGTGGAAACGTGCTTTCAACTCATTTTGCAATGTATGTTGCTCTGCTTCTTTATCAGGCTTTAGCAAAGTCCTCAGACTCTTCTTTTGAATAATAAGCTTGTCCTTTTATGGCTGTCATGTTCAGTAACGCTGTCCCTCGAGTTTCCGTTACAACCCTAACGCTGCAGTAGCACAAACATTAGCACATGTGCTGCTGCCAGCGGCTCCTCCTACACTGATGTCAGTGTTCCAACCATGTCCATCCCCATGATTGGTTTGACAGGGTGCTATTCTCACTGTCATTGGCCTCTCGTATTGTCTGTGAAAACATGGATGTAGTGAGTTCTATCGGCTTTATATTGAGCATTGTCTCATATTTCTATTGAGGGAAAAATTACTTCATAATAACTATTTTAGTGTTTTATTGCCCAGCCCTGATGTCAAACTATACCTCACACTAGAGCAGGGCGATATGACCAAAAATATTTATCACGATATAGATTTGAAAATTTGCGATAACGATATAATTGACACTAGACAAAATACTTTACAACTCCACAATTTTATTAGTGCAAAAAAGAAAAAAAATCAATGTATTTTCACCTAAACAAGCAGCTGTTTTTTATGTGCATTAAAGTTGAACAGTTGAACAGATCAGTCTCGACCACGTTACACAGGCCAGTGAACTCACAGACTTGCAGGAGCCATGCTGATAATATTGGACCATAATGGATATTTGTAGTCTGACATCTGCACCAGTCATTAAACTCTGGTGTCAGGAAATAATGAAATTACTCTAAGAGCATGACTTCCAACTGCCAGTAAAACCTGAATTTATGGTGAACAGGGCAGAGTTGAGGCTGGCTGCCCATCTCTGTTGCTGTTTTGTTTTGTATGATTCTTTTTTTTTTTTTTTTTTTTTTTTTTTTTTTTTTTTTTTTTGTAAGGCTAACCAAATGTTACTGTTGCTTTTGGACAAACTGGCTTGTAGATGTTTTCTAAGCATAAAATAGACATTGTTTCCTCTCCCCTTGCCCCCTCAGGCCATTCCTGCACACCCAGGACATGTACTTCGTCTTTGTGCAGCTACTGTCCAGCGGTTCAGCCTGGTTCGCCATTATCATCATCGTCATAACTTGCCTCTTTCCTGATGTGTTGAAGAAGGTCTTGTACAGACACCTGCAGCCCACCAGCACTCAGAAGAGTCAGGTAATGAGGGGAGGAGGTGCAGGAGCAGTATTATAAAAAAGAAAAAAAAAGTGGAAAGTATGAATGTGTGATGGTAAGACATTTATAGGTTGTTGCCTGTGAGCCAGTGCTGGCCTAACTCTGTACTTTCTCTGGTTCACAGCAGCTGCCTAAGTGCTCTTTTGTTCTACTTGTTGTTTGGACTCTACTGTAGTTACTGAGAATACTTCACCCACTTCTCTGTTTTCACTTACATTGAAATTGTTTTAAAAAGGGTGAAAGCCAATGACAGATGACAGTATTCTTAAGTAGTTAACAGACTTTGAGAATAAGTCAGATATTGTTAGTTTATTACCAGATCTATGTAAACAAGTCTAAAACAAGTTTCTGTGGGTTTGGGGTTTCCTGCAGGCTCAGAATGAAAAAATTGGCAAATGGGCTGAATGCTTTCCAGTAGTTAAACTTGTGTGTCAAGCATTAGATTTAATACATATTCCTACTTGTTTCACACAAAGGGAAATTATATTCCCTGCTATTTGAAAAGAGCCTGGAGGGAAGAAATAAACTAAAATGCCACTGAAAGTTAAAATGTGACAGAGGCAGGGAGGAGAAAAGGTTCTGCCCATCGTGTTGTTTAAATGAGCCTATGTGGTCACAAGTAATCAACTTGGCAGCACAAGAAGGACTTGGTGTTTATACACACATTGCATGAGTCGCCTTTGATCACAGACACGCAGACCAGCTCCACACTGTGCATGGTCACCTTTCAGAGGACCCACACTGTTGCTGTATTGATTTGTCCAGCTGGAGATTGCTTATGTTTTAGTTTAGACCCTTCTCCTTTGAAATTTGTCCAGTCCTACATGGAGTTTGTATTTTCTGCTCTAACCTTTGTCCTGTTTTGTCTGTGTGTGCGATTCTGCGAGTGGGTTTGTGGTAGTGTGTGTGTCTGTGAGAGAGAGAGAGACTTTGATTTTTAACCTTTCTGTGTGTCTTCATCCTATCCTCTGTGTGCACTCTCCTGGTGTAGATGTATTCCAACCGTGTGGCGATAGGTGATGACTTCATCGCTCTGCAGCCTTTGTCCAGAGCCAAGAGCCAGCTGGGCAAAATTAGGTAGAGGAATTGAGTGATTCAGCCGTGGACTTAAAATACACCCAAAACAAAATTCAGAATATTATAAGGAGTGCCTTATTCAAATGCAATATTCTTGTACTGTGTGTGTACTTGTATTGTGATCCATCTGTACTTATAAATCTATATTTCTATGATTTGTCAGCTATTAACACAGAGTTGCTGCCCTGCTTTTGTAATTGAAAACGTATCAATTCTTACCCTTTTTAGGGAGCTGTTCTTTGATAATGTGGTGTGGCCTGACAGTGACATCAAAGCATGCTGTGCACCTCTCTTCACATTAATTCTGTTTGGCCAAAAATACACAGTGTAGTAGTTAAAATCCTGTACACAGCACACTGCAAAAAGTCCGTAGAAAGTAGAAGTATTGCTTTATGGAATAAGCACTCCTGTGTAAGATCATTCATGCAAAACTCAAATGTTCTTTTTCCCAGGTCTCAACTTTATTTGGTCATTTTTCTAACACTGGCAGTACCACAACTGCAGCGTTGTGTACTGTCAGTTTTAGAGTAGGAGCCTTTGTTTCATGCCTGTAACTGCATGCCCTGCACAAGCCAATCAGCATTCTCTGTGACTGGGATGTAGAGAAGATATAAATGTGTGGTTGGAGATCATGTCGAAGAATCGGGTTCAAGCACTTCAGCCGCTGCATGTGTTGCATTTTCAGTGAGAGACTGATGTAGAGAATGTGTTCTGAGACCGCTTTCCACTCCTGCCTGTCAAAGCATGCCACTGTCATTACCCCACCACCCGCTGCATGTACAAATGGATAAATGAATGGGGGAGAGAATGAATGAATGCCGAATCACCTGTGAGGGCTCATAGACTCTTGACTCTTTCCCTCAGCGCTCATAACGTAAGGGGAAATGTGTTGGGGAGGCGGCTCTGATCGTCATTCTTTATTGCTGCAGCTGGTCAAACCTACCTCTTGACCATCAGCAAGTGGTCTTGTCACATGAGCACAATCTGGAATGCCCCTCACATGTTAAAGTGACACATGAATCAGATGCATGGTGCATCATCCAATCAATCCACTACTTTTATCTATATGGCATGGTCACCTATCTTGATGTATGCTCAACTAAAACAACTCAATCTAGGACACGGAAACGCCCTCCTTAGCTCAGCGTTATCCGCCTGCATGGTTTTAGGCAGATCCTCAGGGCAAGACTGCCACTCCCACAGCTGCATGACAGACTCTTGAACTGGTTTGGACTGTTTTGTACAGCAGCATGTTGCTATGAATGAAACCCTGTGTTGTCTCACGTATTTTTCATTGATTGAATTGAAGATCTTGCTCTTTCGTAGTTGATGTCACGATAAAAACCTGTAAGGAAAATGCTAACAATAGCATAAGCTCTCTTTGATAACACAAAGGCCAAAGAGCCAAATTTAGGGTGGTTCTTCTCTTAATGAGTGAACATGAGCAAATGGGGAGTTTTTTATTCTTTTTAACTGTCCAAGGTGAGCAAATCTTTGGTTGATACAGAGGTCGTATTTAGTTTTGCTATTATTACTTTTGTTATGAGCAAGGATCATTGAATTTTTTTTGCTTCTGCATGTTTTTATAGCTTGCTAATTTGTATGGTTCCAAGGTGGGTGGGAGGAAATGTCACTTATAAAAACAGTGGGCTGGATTTACTGTTCATGCTAGTTTATAGCACACTTAGTCGCTGGTTTATACACTATCAAAGTAAACTGAATCTGCAGGATGTAGTTAGTGGGGCAGCTAGATTGGGTTGCGAGTTGCTTTTTGTCCTCACTGACAAACAGCCTGTAAGTTACAGTAAAGTTGAATCAGTTATCTGAAACTGTTGTAACAGCAACTAAATGTGCCTTCTATGACAGTAGGGTTTATTGCCTCTCTCGTTACAAGTTTTAGCTAGGCGTACCTAATAAACTACCGTCTGAATGTGTTTCGGGCTGCTTGTATGTAGATAAAGCTGGTCTCATCTCAGAAACTAAATGAGCAGAAACCAGCTATTGATTTGGAGAGCACAGGTGAGGGTACAGAGCACATTATGCAAAACAGATTCACTCAGTCTGAGTGATTTGTTGAATTTCTGCGTTCAAAATCTTAATGGTATATTCATGTTAATGTGCTGCATAATGCAGTATGTTCAGCTCTGCTGAGATAATTCTGGAACTATTCAGTTTCCTTTTTTTTTTCTTAATTAGATTAGATAGAGGTAATCGTAAAAGAACCCAGAGGGCTCTCTAGGGTTTACTGTTGTTTGCCTACTCTGCAGCTCTGATAGATTCAGCAGCAGGTTAATTGCTTTGGATTCTAATAGATGTGCTTCTATCTCTGTTTCCCTCAAGATGCTTGTCATATGAATGAAGCTTCTTTCTGCTCATTTGTTGCCTAGTTTCACGGCCGTTTTTGAGCGCACTGGCCGTCTAGCCACTGTGCTTAGTTGTCTTTAACTTTTGTAGGAAATGAAGCCCTCCACTAGTGCCCTCATCAAAGCCCTTTACATTTTCTAAAAGACTTATTTCACTTATTCTCAACTAGTGATTTCTGATTATCTCGCAGTCCTAATTAAATTGTGATTTAAATGTGCAGCAGGGGACTTTGAGCAAAAAGCAGGAAGCAGCTGGACTTGTCAGCTCTTCTGCTTTGTCGAGAAGGTCACTTGTGAAGGGCTTTAAGAAGGAGCGGCATTGATTTGGCCTCTCTGTATGAAGAAATGTATTCGAGTACACTGTAGAGTGAAGGTCAGAAATTCCCCCAATTAACTGGCCCCCTATAGTGCAGCCTGGACTGGCTCTTGACCGAATGATCGCTTGCTTGCTGACTAATGAATCCTCCAGTTAGTAAATAAGCAGCACTGGAAAACATATCCACTGTACCTCAAATTGTTTTCCAGCTGTACGAGACAAAAGCTGATCTGCATGTAAATCAAAATAAGAACAAATATTTGATACATTTAGAAAAATTGCACAATTAATAAAAGGTAGCAATTATTTGATCCAATCATCCAAATCGTTTTGTTTCAATAAACACCTAAAGATTGAACATGAGATGAAACTGCTAAGAAGGATGTGTTTTGCAGTGCACCTGGTTTGCTTTTTTAATGTTCAGCCAACCGTCCGCAAGGTTGACTGTATGACTAGCTAGTGGGGCTCACTGTAAGCATCTTGTGTCCTTCAGATGGAAGAGGGTGAGGGTTCAGTCGGCCCAGAATATGACCCTGTTAAAGCCCAGCGGAGCCCAGGGGAGGACAATTGGCACCTGCTAGCTGCTTATCCTCCCCCTGCTGCCCCCGGCCCAGACTCATGCTCCCTTAGGTAGTACCGTACATGTACTTCACTTCCATCTGCCCCCCTCCTTGTACAATCACCGCCTGGGCATCGTCTTCACCCGAAGACCAACCAACCCTGTGCACCCTTTCATAGCAGCACTCAGTTGCACAACCTGCAGCCCTTGATCATTAACCCATAACTGTTTGTCACAGCTGCTCCCACACAGCCTTTTAACTCGTTACTAAAATAAGATTCCTGTTTGTCTTTGTGTCTGTCCCACGTTGTATATGAGTGACCCCATGCTTTCCCAGCCAGTCACAATTAACTTCATCCTTCCCTTACCTGTCAGTGAATAACACAGTCCTTCCCTGCCCAGATGCGACTGACCCTGTCCTCCCCTTACCCAACCATGATTTTTTTTTTTTACTCATCCTTTTCCCAACCCGGTCTCAATTCACCCCTCACTGGTATCTGATCAGGTATGGGTTCAGAGTTTAGACACAGAGAGAATGCTGTTGGCATGCTGACTTTGTCTTTGCCATGTTTTCATCTCATACGCAGTGATATATCTTTGCTTGCTTGTAAGGGTTTTACATCACCTTTACTTCCTTTTCAATTATGACTTTAAATATCTTTTTTTCCCATTAGTTCCATAATTTAATAGTTTTTGTTTCTGTGAGTTATTTTTGTGAGTGCTAGAAAACAAGATTATTCTATCACGCAGATCGACGTGCACTTTCTTGTTTCTCTTTAAAGCAGCAAAATGCTGTGCTCAGTAACAGTGCAGAAAGCAAGAACGTAGTTGAAAGCTGTAATTAATATTGTGGTAAGTCAGCCAGAGGATGACGTCAACCATACAGCTGTCACTGAGGCCTTGGCTATTTTAATGGCAAAGCCTTCAGCTCTAGCATTCATTTTTCAAAAGGTTTACATGAGAATTATTAATCTTACAGTCTGGTCTTCTTTTAATCTCTGAATTATGTGACTGCCTCTTTTTTAGAGGTTAAAAAATAAATAATAAAACCCAAGAGTTGGTTGAAAACACTGCAGTGCTGAATTTGGCTCTTTGTATTTACAGGCTCTGTGATGACTCATTGGTTCTCCACAGGTTGATGCAGGGGTACATTTGTTTGAGTAAGCAAAATCATTATTGTTAGTTAATCTAAAGACAGACTCATATGGTGCTGTCTACTTAGAAAGGATATTTTTCCAACAGATAATCAGTAGAATAGGGTGTGTAATGTTCATAGCTACAGCTGTGGTTGTGCTTCTTTTCCTGTTTTCAACAGCCCCAGCTTTTCTTTTCTTTTTTTCAATAGAGAAAACGCTGTACAATAGAACCTGAGTCTAAAAACCAGACATTTATAGTATAACCTTGGAGCACCTGACAGTGTCAGAGTAATTCATATTCACCGTGACCTGTCTTTGTTTTGCTGTCTCCAGCGAGGAAGCAGAAGTTTGGATTCATGCCTAGCATGTCTCCAGTTTCAGCTGCAGAAAAGCACAACTTCCATAAGTGAAAGCACACTGGAATCCACGGGTCACTTACCCAGACACAAATGACTGTCGGCATTACCACATTAGAGGGGACATCGTGAAATGATCGAGTTTAGAAACCGTTTTGTACAAAAGCCAACTTTGGCGATATCTCAACTTTCTGATTCTGTACTATGACACAGTATCGAACTGTACCTGTGTGTTACTGGACCTTCAAAACAATCAAAACCTTTTTTCCTCAATACTATTAGCATAGTAGATTTACGAATTATGTTCATGTAATACACAGTAATAAATGGGACCTACACTTGAGAGGTAGTAGTAGGGAACACAATGCCAGCTGAATAAGTGTAACTCTACACCACTGTCACTTTTTCCTCGTTGTCTCTACTGCATCACCTACTGTCAGGTGCTTCCTTAGGTCAGCAGACAGGTTTCTCATTTAATTTAGCTTTATCTACGAGTGCACCACTGGCTCACTGAGCAATGTAGTTTTAAAAAAAGTTTTGTTTGTTTGTTTGTTTGTTTGTTTTTTAAATAATCCCAAAACATGTAGTCTTGCAAAAAAAGTCAACTTAATAGAGAGCCAGCCTGAGCATAAGGAAGTAGAGAAAAATGGGCTTATGGTTAGTTTATGTTAAATGTTTATGTTGATGCTAAGTGATCCATCACAGATGCGACAGCCTAGCAGAAAGACCTGCGTTGAGTTTTCGAGGCTCTGGAACAAAAAGTCATCTTTCCTTGAAGGTTTGTTTTGTAGTCGTAGTCTAATGCCACAGCTTCTGCTCTGTGAACAAAAATCCTCTGCTGAGGTGCACAAGGAGGAAAAGAATAGCTTTGGGTGGTCTTCATTTGCTGCAGATGCTACACAGCCCATCTTGTGTAATGCCCAGCTACTATCAGGAACCTAGAATAGAACCACTGCAGGAACTTTATGTATTTAGCATTTGATATTTGGTTTTGGCACAAGGCCGAAGACACTTGATCTGGTTTAATGTTGCCCAAAAATTATACAGCAGATCATTTTTAAGTTTAACTTCAAACATATGTTTTTTCTCATAGGATTTTGTTTTGTTTTTAAGTATTTATTTACCACATTTCAATCCCTGATGTAGCATGTTTTGAATGTTCTCCCTTGTACATCACTGTTGCTGTGACAGCATGCAAAACATCATCCTCCAGTCACTCTTTTCATACCAGTCACCCTGAATTGTTTTGGTTTTGATCTTTCTTTGTTTTCTTCTCTTTCTCCACTCAAATCTTGTTTTTTTTTTTCTCTCCTTAATTTTCTGTGATTTCATTCTGTGCCACCTTTTCATTTTTGTTTTATTCACTTTCTCCCCCTCTGTTTCTGCGCTTCTTCCACTTTTTGCCTTCCCTCCAGTCTCTACCAGCCTCCCAGGTGCAGAACCTCAGCTGCATGGAATCCCTGTGCTGCTACCAACAGGGGCAGAGCGGCTGTACCCGCCTGGCCCGCCTCCTGGAGCAAATGACTGGACGCTGCAAGGCCAGCGCCAACAATTGCCACACATCCAGCAGCAACAACAGGTGGGGAAGACTACGACATCGAGAAAACGTGATTTTGAATGACGAACCCTCGGCACCTCTTGGTGTCAGAAATCTGGGCTTCAGTCCCGACCGTTGTAGCCCATAATGTGACTGCAGGTCAACTGTAAGTCTTGTTCAGATTTATAGTAATTTGAACTTAGTGGTGGGGAAACTGGGCTCCAGGTGTTCCTAGAGGCTGGTTTTAGGCTGAATCTTAGCAGGACTTTGGGACAGCAGCCAAAAGAAGGAGTTAGAGGCTGAACATATGTGGATCAAGCCATCATGGACTGCACTACTATGAGTTTCTCATTTCCATCAAAGTCTGTGTTGGGAGTCTGGAGTCTGAACATTCTGATTAACCAGACAGAAGGGTGTGCTTAATGTCATATCCACAGAAATGCATCAGTACTCCATAGAACCAAAACCACAGGGCGATTCTGATGGCTGTGCTGTCTTACAAAGTATGCAGGTGTGAATGTTTGGCAGACTAACAGGGAGAATCTGGGTTACAGTGTTATTTATTAATACACAATATACCGGTGTCCAGCGGGTCTGTCTTGTGTAACCCACACTTAAAGGTTTGTCTGTCTGTATGTTAACCCATGTGTCTGTGTCCTAACAACATGCTATGATCTGTTTGTCTTGTCTGTCACCCTTTCCAAAATATTCTCCAAAAATCACATGGCAGTGAGTCTGATTAATAACCAAGGAATAACTAAGGTTTCAAGGAATTTTGCAATGCGCTTTAACAGATAACCCAAGCACTGCATTGAAGTCGGTTTGTTAGCCTTGTATTCACTAACAGGCCCTATTTTTCATTGGAAAGCTACTCCACATGAGATGAGACCAGACAATGGTTAACTTGTCCAAATAATAATGTGGATTTAGATATTTCTGAGACTGATAAGCTGTCAAAAACATTTAAGTGGGAAGCCGAAGCAATGAGATTGAACAGTAACTGCAATGCGAGGTCTTTGCTGCAGAGAGAAAATGAAATATTCCAGTTTACAGCAGAAAATGAGCATTTGATTATGCAGATTTCTTCAAAGCTGCAAGTCCACTTTGTGACAAAAGGATGATGAAATGGAAACAGTTTGATTATCTCTTTGTTTGTTTGTTTGTTTGTTTGTTTTGGGGGGGAGGGGGTGCAGCTTTAACAACTTCAGTTTATCGGACTGCCCAATCTGCAGTTTCACTTCTGTTGTGTCTTTTCACCCGAACCCCGGTGACTCTTTGGGGTCATCGATTTATCGACTGATCAGCCCTCTCTGCTGAGCAGTCATTATTTGTTTAAACAGCTTGGGACCCTCAGTATTGATTGCACTGAGTTAGATGGTGTGAGCATGTGTATTTGTTTGTTTGTAACTGTTTGTGTGTGTGTGTAAAGGTCATGACAGCATGCAGGGCAAATAAGGGATTCAGGGGTCTCCCCGTAGCCCGCATGGGGACTAATAAATGACAACGTCTTATGTGAAGAAGTTGTTTTTAATCTTTTTGAACATTCTCATAGTAGAGACATTGTTCCTGGCTGCAGTTACATCTTTCAATCAATAACCTCTGGTTTGGCATCAGATGATCACGTTAGACTTTGCTTCAGCTGGTGAGAGGATAAATTGGGTCCCATGCTTTAATATTTATACCCTTCATTATTCCCTCAGCTGTGGGGGGGGGGGGGTTTATCTACCATGAAATGTTTTAGCAGATCTGATGTCAGGGTCATTTTGCTGAAGCCCCTTTGCTTCAGGGAGAAACTGCCACTAAATGCATGATTCAATTTAGATGAATTTCTTCCTGTGGGAATGATTGATTTTTGTTTTCTGACCTTGGCACAAACCAATCAGTCGTATTCTTCCAAGTAAGGACATGGCTGCCAGTTTGTTCTCGCCAAAGAATAAATAATGAACATCTAGAAAATGCTTTGCCTAGCTGTGCTTCATACTGTAAATACAAAACAACAAAGTGGAGTAACAAACTCGTAGCTGATTCTGCAAGTTTATTTTCCTCCCTCCCCTAGACGTTCCTCTTCTCGCTCTTCTTCACCTTTTGGGTGTGATGGCAAAAAGCAGGAAACTGCAAAGAACGCCTAAACAGGTAGTGAGAGCCAGCTAATATTTGGCCTTAATGCTAGGATACTGCCATAGAGGAAATGGAATATATCCATCCATTCCTATATTCTATGCTTAATGACTGGAAGGGACATATAGCAAGCATATGTATCACTTATATAATACATGACGCATTTATCTCATATTTATTGGAAGCCCAGTTACAGTTGGCTGCTGTACTTGGCCTGTTGCTGGCCAAGGTTAAATATTTTAGTGACAAAACAGAAATTTTTTGTTTTTGGATTTGTGGATTTAGATTTTTTTCTGGAAGTTTTAGGGGAAAAAATGCAGGTTTTATAACAAAAAGACTTCCTAAACAGAAAAAGACTGCTTAGGACACCAGAGGGGCTGCTGGGATGTGTAGTCTCAGTCTCAGTTTTGAGGTGGGTTTTTTTTTTTTTCTCCCTGCTACATCCTCCAATCTTTTTCTATCGAATCCTGAAGCCTTATTATGCTTCTGAGAAGAGGCCATGATTGAAGGCGTGCTCGTTTTAAATCCCATGGTGTTCCAGTTGGGTGGAGTTATTGTCCCTACAGGTTTAAATTACAGGAACAAAAACATGAATGCCCAGTGTATCTTCTTGCATGGGGGCTGCTGTTGCCTTTGGTATTTTGTAAACAATATAATCATGTATGTATCTATCTGTGCCTACACACACACACACACACACACACACACACACACACACACACACACACACACACACACACACACACACACACACAGTTTTTCTGTCCTCACTGTGTGCGTCTTTGTCCTTCCGTGTCTGAAATCTGCATAATGTTGTTCGACCTTCCAGATTAATTATTCATGTACTGTTACCGTCCCCTGTGAGCTGTCTTGTCAGAAATCTGCTTGTTCTTTTCCTCTTCTTGGGTTCACGCTGCCACCGTCTTATAACGCCCCAAAAAACAGTTTTAGGTGTTAACATAGTTCATCGTAACCCAGGGAGCAACGATGGTTTTTAGTACTGAGATGCTTCACTATAACCCCCCACCCCCCGCCTGTGAGTAGACAGCTGAGCATGTGACAGCATGTGAGAGCGCCCCCAGTCAAACCATTTGAGTCATGAGTCTATTTAAAGTCCCTGGGTGCCCCTGTAGTTTCTTTTCTTCTGTTTAGCAGGTATAAAAACAGTTGTCTTCATGTTGGTGTTAGACTAAAGGTTGAGAGATATACTTTGAGTAGACCTACTGACATCTTTTGGGGGGGGTGGGAGATGCAGCAACTCTGAAGTTGGACAACATAAAACAGTTGATTTTTGTAAAAGCTGTCCACACGTTTCAGACGTCACTCGTTCCGTCATGTGAGGTTCAGATGTGGTAGCCAGGCTTGGAGGTGCTGTTTGACGTCAGTGGATGCTGAGCTGTGGTCTCTCTGTTACTCGCTCGAGCTTTGAGGCGGAAGCTCTGATCATGAACTCTGGTTCAGCTTTGATGTGAGTCAGCACATTGGAGGCTGGTGTGTTGTGACTTTTAAAGGCGTTTCAAACAGTGTTTGCTGTGTTCATGTTTTTCTGGTCCCACATAAACCAAATGGATGAGACTGTATGGAAGATTTGTTTGTTAGATATTTCCAAAGGAGTCTCAGCTCACCAAGCTGGGGAATTGGCTGTAACTCAGTCATGTCATATAACGTTATGCACTGTATGTGTTTGTGTTCAGTACTAAAGAATAGCAAATCCACCCTGCTGTTGTATATTTAATAGGCAGGATATCAGATGCTGATGATTATTTTGAAGCTGATAAATAATGAAAGAATGTTTCTGATGCTTGTTCATCTTAATTTTATTTCTCTTTATGATTCTACTCATGAGTTGAGTAGCTCAAGTCTCTCCCCAGCTCCTCAAAGGGAAAACACAGGTGGAGAAAACAGCTAAACCTGTCTTAAACACATTTCTGGAGGCAATTGTTAGAAGAAGCACATCTACTGTATGAACCTGTATGAAGAACCCTAGTTATAATGTTGAGTGTCAGGCTTGGCATTTTATTCTGGTATCTAATTCAGTTCCAGCCAGGATCGTGCCATCTTTAAAACTGACTGATGATACGTGTCCACATGGGTGTTATTCTTTGTGAGTGATCACCCCAATTCCCAGCACTGGAATCTCGATGGGAGAGCCACGATATGATGATTAGCAAATACTCCAATAAGGGTGCAAACACTGACGTGTACCTGATTGGCCGTTTGCTCCCACCACAAACATCCTAAAGTAAATATTGCTCTAAATGGCACAAGTAATGGGTGACATCACCTTGTTTTTCATGAGCCCCGCCTCTTCATAGTGTAAAAAGCTACAGCCACAAAAAGATTAATGAAAACGTCCCATTATTAGGGATGCCAACAGGTCAGAAACACCAGCAACTAGAAAAACACTGCAAAGCACACAAAATGCAAACGAAGTGGAAAAAAATACAATGGAAGTAGGAAAAATCAATCTCAAAAAACACAGAAGTGTTTTGGGGAACAGCTGTGGAAGGGACAGAAACCAAAACATGCGACGCACCGAGACACGCTTAAAAGAAGCAGAGGATTCCTGTGAGGGACAAAATAGATGCTGTAGATACATGTTTGTCTCCCAACAACACTTCTGTTTTGCTTTGTTAGGGTGTGTGGGGTTTGTTTTCTTGCAATGTGTTTGACCTCTCGGGGCCACCGTACAGCTTTGGTAAACAGTTGTGCCTTCTTTGGTTCAGTCACTGAGTGCAGGACTTTTCAATTGTGGGCCGTTGCTGATAAAGATTAGTGCGAGTTACTGAGGAGAGACTTGTGATACTCACTAACACCATCACACCATTACTAACCTCACTCATCACTCACTCACTCTTCTCTGCTTCTTCCAGCCTGGTTGTGTAGATTGTAATCACCAACCTGTGGACAGCAGTGTAAGCTAGTGATAGCTCAGCCCCACTCTTACACCCACACACAGAAACCCACTTAGGCCAGCCTCCTAACCGTCACTCACCCTGCTGCCTGTTTTCAGGTCTTGGAGCGACACGGAGAACTTGTACTCCAACGATCGCAGCATCCTGACGCTGTCGCCCATCGAGGCCGCCCACTGCTGACTCCCGGGGCCGCTGACTGTAGCACAGGGGGCCGGGGGGAGAGCCACCGCTCCATTATGAGTCATAATCACACCCCCCGCAACCTCAGCCACCATTTTCGAAACAATTTCATTTTAAACTCGGTTAATTCCCAGCAGGATGCAGCACTGCTACAGATGGGATAAGGATCCAAAGAACTCGTTTGAGTCTATGCTGAGAGGAACGTCAGATGGGAGCGAAAACTCTGAAGGAAATGGAACATGTGGTGCGAGCTATTTGTGCTGCTACGTGTACACTTGAAGATCCGGTCTGTGTCTGAGCTGTAAAATGCCTGGATTCCTGCTGCTACTGCTAGCAGCGGATCTGCAAGTCCATCAAACTGGAAAACATCCTCCATAAAATCAGTTTTTAGTCACGTGAACTCCTCTGGAGCCCTTTCATTGTCAAAACAGCGATTTCTGACTGAGTACACTTTTTGCTGCGAGTGTTAAAGTGAGCATCCAGAGGATTTGTCAAGTCGACAGCAAGCCAGGATCATATACGTAGCAAAACATCCTGTTGCTTCCATAAACTGCTACAAAAACTCTTCATTCAGACCTCCCACCACAGCCCTGCAGCATCCAGAACATGAAGCCTCATCTCTACCGCGGTACCAAAGACCAAAAAGGATTCCGACTGGAGTTTAAAAGGAAAAGTGTTTATTTTTTTGTGCCTGATTGTACAGAAGCTTATATTGTTAAAGGAGACTTGTTGTTGTTCATGCTGCTTTTGTCGTCTGTTCTGGCCTCTTTGTCCCCCCCCCACCCCTCCCAGTGCACCACTGTGAAAGAGGCCCAATGTTTTAAAAAGCCATACGTTTTTGAAGAGGTCAGATTATTGGAGGTACTGCAGATGGACGCTTGTGGGAGCTTGTTGTTAAATTTGTTCTCCTCGAATGCCTTTTGTCACCCAGCCCGGCGACCAGAAGCATCTCAGCATTAAAGCCCACGAGGTCTGGCAGAGTCATCCATGTCAGCTGCCTAAAAATACGTCCGATTTGACACCATTATTTTATTTATGCTTTTTCCGGTGAGGCTGTAACGGTGAGATGCTTTTCCAAACCGTGGCTGATGCACGTCGACCCAAGACAGCAGAATGTGTTAAAGTTCAGAGGGGAAAGGAAAAGCAGAGCATTTGCACAAATCACATATCAAAATTATTTTGTTGGGTTTCCTTCTTTCTTTCTTTTTTTTTTTTTTTTTCATTGGGAAAAGTCATTGTCACCGTTCACATCTGAAACCATTTGAATCACATTTTTTGCTGTTACATTGTTATTTACCCCCCCCCCGCCCATGTGTGTTTGTCTCCACCTGCTGTTGGAGGTGTGTGTGTGTGTTTTGTTTTTTCTCTGTTGGTTGAAGGAGGTACGGTCCATCATAGCTGTTTGTACGTATTTGAATGATCTCAGCGACCACCCAGCGCTACCACTTATCAGCGTATGTGCAAGCGGGATGTTGGTGTGATATTAAGTACTTAACAGGGCCAAAAAGGATGTTTCACTAAGATCACTACCACACTGTTGCACAGTTGACGAGTTGACCTCATATCTGCTAATAAAATATCTACCTTGATGCACCGCTGGGCTCACAGTGGATAAAGGAAACTATAACTTAATGCAGTTTTATAGAAGTATTCAATAGATTACAAAGTTTCTGTGAACACAGTTGTGTTATTCCACCGTGTGTGCGTGTTGTGTTAAACTTGATCTTGATTTAACAGAAAGTCTTAGTCATGATTTCTGAGCGTGGAGCTGGAAAGACCAGGATGTAACCAGCAGAGCAAGTTGCATTATGGGAGCTGTAGGAACCACTTTAAGCCTGGATATCCATGCCTCTGCAGTGTTTTACTGGGACTCCTTGTCTGGCTGCTTTTTGAACTCAATGTGGATGTTTGATTCACCATCATCCCTTTAATACCTTTTTAAAAAAAGGACTAAAATACGCTGATTTCTTTTAGTTTCCTTTTTTTTAAACTAGAAGATGGCTTTAAAAACACTTGGCGCCTCGCACAGCGGCATCTTTTCCCTGACCCTCCACGTCTTTCCAGCTCCACGACCCTCCTCCTGTAACACGCATTCAGTTGATCTCATGTCAAAACATTCCCTCTGTGTGAGATCTTGTAAGAGCCAGTGCACATCACAACTTGAAACTTGTTTGCTACACACACTAGCACATGACTGATGTTTTAAAATAGACGTAATAAAGTCCTCTAATGCTGGGGAAACAGCCCACATCACAGCGAGCTGAGGTAACCGGGTGGGTGACGTTACGACATTCGTTTTTGTTCAGGTTGAACCCGTACACTCGTGTGAAGCAATAATCATCATTGTCACGATATGAGTCTGCTAAAAGGTCAGGTGATGTCATCACTGACCCCACCTCCCGACACCACATCGACCCAGATAACAGAGCGACCACTGAGCTCGGTGTTTGGGGGCATCAGCACTGCACACTGCAGAGTCTCTGCATGATATTTTGGAGCAGATGGCAGGAGGAGGAAACGCGAGTCCTTCCTGACCAAAGGCAAGTGACACAAAGCCCAAAACACCTGCAGTGTCAGTGCGGTTCTGATGCCCCCTTGTGCTCAATGTGGACACCAGTAGTGTCCAAAATAATGGTGTCACATGTTGGAGGTGGTGGTTACGTGGCTCCAAAACAGCCTCCCTTTTCAAAGTAGCAGAGTTGATTACATAACAGTCTCTGTTAGACTGAAACAAAAGTAATAACAGCTCGAAATTTATTCTCCACACTCCACCACAGCTGTGACGGCTGGAAATGTTTTTAATTAATGTAATCCACTACTAAGTGGCACCAAAGTGATCTTTTCACGGCTGTTTTCTGTGCCCCGGGTTCCAAACAGCCGTGAAAAGAGCTTGTGTGAAAACACGGACCAGATCCTATAAAGCGCTGCAGCACTGACGTCATCTGGAGGCCTTGTATCTGAGTTCAGATACAAGGCCTGGAGGGGTTTTGTAGAAGCAGATGATTACTCAGTCACATAACTCAGAGTGGTGACTTAATATTTCATCACGCCTCAAGCCCCCGTGATCTTCACGTCCAAATGAGAACAAATGCCGTCAGGAATACTGGTCATGTCCATCCACTGAGGCATGAGCATGAGTGGAAATTGGTACTAAAGATCAAACCACTTGTTTAAGTTGAAAAGTAAGATCAGAGCTGGAGGCTGATGACTTCAGTGCCAAGGTGCTCTTTCAAAATAAAAGTTTGCAGACTTGCATGAAGTTACAAAACCCCTGATCGTAAATAGAGGGAGTTCAGATTGAAATGTCAGCTGCCAGTGTCGTGCAGCCTGTCACTCGGAGCCCATCAGAAAGATGCGGGGATGCATGTCAGCGCTCAGTTTGACTTCATGTTTGTTCCCTCTTCATCAGTAAGTCGTGCTGCACCTGAGCATTACTACATAATTTCTTCTGTTATCTGATGCTGTTTGTCTGTCCTCTACTGTCTGTAAACCTGTCTTATAGCTGAAGATGCTGTTCTATTTACGAAATAAAAACATTTTTAAAGAAACTGGTCTGTGGCCTCCACTCATTTAAAAACAGTCGTGGGAAGTTGGACCCTCACCAAAGGCAAGTGGAGCAGCTTACCACTGATAACGCTCCATGGAGTTAATGAGGGAGAGACGGCACAATTAAGACGTGCAGCACATAGCTGAGAGGAATGAACACAGACTCCACCCACATGAAGATCCATGAACATGCTGGGATACTGTCCATTTTTATTGCTTTCATCAATAATGTGAAGTGCTGCAGTCGTAAAAAGAAATTCCCTCAGTGTGAGAATTTTTAGGCAGAAAACCAGAGTTTAGTGCAACCTTTCAGTTAGTGTTCATGTCCTCATGTCACATCCTATTAAGCTACACTCTACGCCCTACTATTGTGTTGGTCCCCCTTTTGTTCTCAAAACATCCCCAACCCTTTAAGGCATGGACTCCACTAGACCCTTGAAGCCGTACTGTGGTATCTACAACCCTAACCCTTACTGACAGGGGTGTGGTCCTACTGACTGACAGTTTGTCCCAAATAATGCCTGCTAGACCTGGTCTGCTATGAATCACTACACTGGACCTCCTATATGTGTGCATCCATGCTGTTGGAGTGTATTAGTAGTACAGATCATTTCAGAAGTGCTCTGGTTCATTGCTTAACACCAATTGGTTCTTAGTTTATAAATACCAGTCTTCTAACCAAGCTAAATAGGTTAGCTGAGAATGTAGCAAACCATCCTAGCATCAAAAACAAGCGCCAGCACTGAAGCTTCAAAATGCAGGGGCCCACACTGAGTGAGACCACCATGATTTAAACAATGTGTGAACAGGAACTGGCACGAGGTAGTCACCAACCCATTTCCTTTATTGTGAGCACAAACACACGCCTTTAAGTTTCCGGCTGTTCTGTGTTTAACAGGCTTAACAAGCTTAACGGAGTGTGTTGAACAAACAGTTTCAGCGAGTGAGAAGTGCTGCAGTGGCTGCACCTGTAAAAGCAGGTGCACGTGGACCGTCTCAGCTGTTTCCAGCGTGAGGCAGCGATGCTCACGGAGCGTGAAGCCCGAGTCACAGTCGCGTGGATGAAGTTAAGATCCTCGGTGAAGCAGGCATTTTCACATCCCGTCACACAGCATTTAGGGCTCAGCACAGGCGCGCAGCTGTTCCCATTAGTCACACTGAGCTCTGAGGGAGGCGACGCCAGGACACGACAGCCACAAACACTCAAAACACAGGCGCATCAGTGACGACACGGGACAGTTTATACTTTAAAAAAAATTTATTACAGAATTTGACTGGTTTATTATTTTACACCTACAAACAATCCAGGAAATGTGTTCATACTGACAGTTTTAGTCTACAAGATCTCAAAGCACACCGGTTAGTGAGAAGAGAGCGATCCACTTCACCGCCGTGTCTGTGGCAGATCACTCCCTCACTGGATTTACGCGGATGCAAACCATCTGTCCGCCAAAATCTCTCCGTGACCGACATTTCATCCTTCAGGAGCTACTCTGAACCGAGAGACAAGTGCGTGCAGAAATGCTGCACATGAGACTGACTCGTCACAGAATGCACTCTGGAGTGCTTGCAGCAGCAGAGTGGAGGGTTAAAGGAGACCTGTGGTTTTTTGTTTTAACTGTGACAGAGAGGTATTGTGAGTGTGAATAATGGAGAGTTTGGAGTCAGTCTGGAAGCACAGAGTGGCCAGATTTTAATTAATAAAAACAACTTGACGCAACCTTTACTGTGCAGCGATGCTCTTTCACCCCTCCCTGAAAAGCCCAGACTAAAGCAAAGAGCCTCTGATCAAAGAGTAATCTGGCTCGAGGAGTGGTAGCTTTTGGTGCCAATTCAGGGAACCGACACATGTTTGATGACTCAGCAGCAACTGTATAAGTCGGCGCTTGTAACAAGCCTCCTCAGAGGAGTTTAAGCCATTAATGAGAAAGCTGTTAATGTGCCCTGACATGAGCTGAACTTGTCAAAGTTAGGAGGGTTTAATCTGCTGCGATGGTGAGAATACGAGAGCAGAAATTCAAGAGAAAAGCTCCTCACTCTCTTGTTGCTACAGTAAGGCGTTTCTTTCCTAAATGTGACCAAAATGCCACTGAGAGCTGTGGACGTAGAGGGAAGAACAACCTGTGAGCAAACATGTTACACGATCAACAGCACTCACCTGCCACCGCCGCTGTCTCCATGTTTGTGATATGGAGACACAGACAGGGATATCGCACCTGATCTGCCTGATGTTCGAAGGTTATTCCCTTCAGGTCTCTGTGGCGTTGCAATCAACCCCCTAGCCTGTGTCTAATGTTCAAACTGCCTTTTTTCCTTCCTCATTCATTAGTTTTCATCTTAATTACAATTAAAGATCAAAAGAAATCCCCAGCAAAGATATTTTTGTGGTAAATAATCAGATACATTTTGAAAATCAACATTTTTTAGAATTACTGATGATTATTCTGTTGTAACCCTACTTTCTTCAAGACTCCTTCAGACAGTACTTGATAGAAAAAAAAGTCTCATTTCTCATCTGAAAATTGTTTAAATACACAAACAGTAAAGAAACTAAAGGCAGGACTCAGTCTAACAGAAAGACAGGATTTCGCCAGGTTTAACCATCACTGCACCTCCGACGAGCCTGATGCCGACCAAAACTGAAAGGAGAGATTATTCACTGACAGCAGAAAGAGAATATGGATCTGCCGATGAAGACGAATCCAGATCAGCTTCTAGTGGAATAAAACACTTGTTTGTTCTCTCTGCGTAAATCACACTTGCTGCACTGCAGACTGTATATTTCCCCGATGGTCATCCACACCCCCACTGCGGTGGTTTCATGCCCCCCGAAACTTTGAGAAATGCTGACACGTAGGCAAGAATTGCTGAGTAAAAAGAGCCGCTGTACATGATAGAAGTTTTAGCAGGAAGACATCCAGCAAACACGCGGCTGCCACATCTGTCTCAGACTGACCCAAACTCTTTGTCGAACAGATGATTTAAATCCTGCGGGAGGCCAAAACTCGCTCACACTGAGTAGCTTTCCATCCAGCTCTTACACGTGCTAGCCCTCTTCTACCTTATAGTGTAACTGTGGCTTTGATGCATTTACTGGCTGCCTCCCTCCGTCTGCTCTTCCTCCTCCACCAGCTCAACCAGAGGAGCGTGGCGGTTGGCCTGAGAGCCCTCGCTGAAGAAAACCTTCTTGATCACACCTGACTTTGGCGCCCGGATCGTATGCTGCAGAGGCAAATACAAGAGGTGACATCATTAGAAACTCAGCAGTGTGTGTCTGTGTGTGTACACCGGCTAAAAGGCAAGAATCATCAGTGCCTCACCTCCATCTTCATGGCTATCATGACCATCAGTGGGTCTCCCACAGTCACCTTATCTCCGGCCTTCACCAGCACCTGGACACAGGGAAAAGCAGCTCGTTCACGAGGGACGTTCATCACAAACCAATACAATAAAACCAAACCAATAATGTTATAATAATAAAAAAAGAAGTAACACACACAGTATTATGACTTCTTCCTTCATGCCTCCTCCACAGTCTCATTGCTCCGGCTGCTAGTGGATTTGAGGGAAGCAGTGATACACCCAGACATGTCCCCATAAATGTAATAAACAAGGCAGAGGGATTTACTATCACTCTCCAGTCATCACCAGTTGCTTAACTTGTTGTTAAGCAGCATTTGCATCTGTCTGAGCAGCGAGTTAACTGGAGGCATGAAGCAGAGACATTTTGTTGTCTGCTGATTTACAGCAGGTGTTAAAAGAAGCTGACAACATTAAGCAAAGTTTATTTGTTACCTTGTTGTGAGTTGAAGAAAAACTGGGGCACCAACTATGATTGTCCTTATTTTCTGCTGTACATGATTACATGCTGATGCTGTTCAAGCAGCAGCCAATCAAAAGAAGCTAAAGCTACTTTTTCAAACAGTGGATGAACTAAAGAGCTATACCAAGGCCCAGAAAGATATATAAGAGCTCCAAACTATGGATCATGCAAAGATATTCTAGCCGAGTCCCAGATAAAAACATACCAAAATAGAAATGTGATTATTTTCCTATCAAAATTGAGCTAAACAGACTGATACTATTCTAACCTTTGTTATACAAAGATTAGAAGTGGGATTACTTACCATCAAGACTAGGAAATATCCACCCTCTGAAGCATGTAAAGCTAATAATAAACAGACTGAACCTTTATGTCTTACAGCTGTCTAATTATAGTAATAAGCCTAAAAGGCACCCGTACAGTAGATGTGGGTCTGTTTTTTAAATACCAGAAAGTACTAAGGTCTAAACCACTTACTGGCTCAACATTTATCCTCACAGCCATGACAGTGGCATCAATCTTTTAGCTAATTATCAGCAAAAAGAACAGAAAAAGGTCAGCATATTTCCTAAAATGCCAAACTTTTGTACCCTGACTGGATGGAGTTTGTGGCCTTAGGCTCCATTAATCAATCAGAATCCTTTATTTATCCCTAAGGAAATTATGTCATGGACTTTGGGTTACTGATGTCAGAATAGTGGCTGTGATTTATGTATTTTTATGTGTCCAGATACAAAATAAAGCTGAAGAACAAAATAAGAGTTGTATGGAATTTTTCATCTGCACTGTGCGTGTCATTTCCACATATTAGGACATCTCGTGTCATACTGGTTCAGCACTGACACATTCAGAGTGGATTGTCTGACTGTAACGTCTAAAATTATATACATAAGCTCTTCAGCTTGAAATTGACTAAGACTGCATAAAGAAACTTTACTGGACAGCTTTTTACCCCCACAAAAAACTATTAAAACTTCAAATTGAACCTTAAAAGTAAACTTTAGAAAAACACGAATATCCTTTACGCAAAAGAAAAAGTCACCTTCTCTATAGTTCCAGTCATGGGGGCCACGGCTCCACCCTGAGCTCCTGAACCGCCAACACCAGCCCGATACTTTGGCACGGGAACAGACACCTGAGAGCTTCCCTCCTGCAGCGCAGAGGTAAAGACGTCAGAAAGTGCAGTGACAGCTCGCTGACAGCTGAGGTGAGAGGACTGAAACAGGTTTTTAATTCCCCCTGATGTCAGACTGTCAGAGTGATGTCAGAGTGGAAACAGAGACAGTTTGCGCGGCGACAGGTGAGACGAAAACATCTTTAAACCTCCAGAAGGAGCTTTTGCATAGGCTAAAAAAAAAAAAAATCAGCTGTAAATAAAACTGCTGAGGTTAAAAAGGCCACTTTTTCCTCCACTTCTGTTTAAGTCACTTTTCTATGTTTGGGAAACATTTAAGCCTTGTTTGGGCCATCAGTCACCAAACATCAAAGAGTTTTGCATAGAAGACACTGCAAGCAACATGATAGATGATGACTTGGATTTCAGTGGTTTTGAGGAATATGCAAAATAGAAATCTGTATACTGTGCATGTCAGATACATACAGTGGAGAACAGGTGCACCGTGTTGTCCAGGATCACAAGTTTAGGGCGGGACTCGACGCCATTGACAGTACAGTGCAGGAACGATGCCCCGCCTTCTATCTCCACCTCCCCTGTGACGTGATTCACCTCGTCACCAATCTAAAAAGAAAGCAGAAGTGATGCATTTGTGGGGAGTAACCTGGGTTTGTTTAAGCACCGACATCCCACATTGTACTACTGTTATTTACAAATTTGGAGAACTTTACTTTTATTGTAAAAAGAAAACTTTTAATAAATACCCAAAATATACAGATTATAAAACAGAATTAAGTATTTGTAGCAACAAAAAAAAAGTTAACTTTCTCAGCTCACCTGCATACTGTAGCTCCCATCCTGGTTGTACATGATGACCACATCAACTTCTAGATGGTAAAAACAAACAAAAAAAAAGTGTTAAAAACAGTCTTGAGATAGAGACGGGAGAGACTGACACAAAGTCTTTAGTTAAATACGTCCCTCAGCTGCTGCTGTCTGCTTTATTTTTAGCTTTTCGGTGACATTTTTCAATAGAAACACTGAATAATGAATACAAGTTCCTTAATAATGTGTCACAGACCAGACAGGCTTTAATTTAATTTTTTACACAATCATTAAATCGGATTATGAGTCAGTCCCAACTGTCCTCGACTACAAATTAACACATTTCTACAATTTCATTCATTCCTGTCGTTCTTTAGATTTAAAACCTCCAAAAACAGTCCAGTGACTAAAACCCATAGCCTGAAGTCACCACACACACATGCTTATACACGTGTATCTGTATCAACTGCATAAAGACGAATCAGAAGCAAAAAGCAAAAAGCGTCACTAATAAAAAAATCACTCTTTTTATATCAGTTTTGTTGATTAGATTTCCATTTACTTGCACACACATTTAAACACAGATCTTTGTTTAATCTAACGATCATAAATAATTGAAAAGCTTAAAAGTTCTGTTAAATAAGGGAAACCGGACAAAGATGTTCATGCTTACATGCCCCCAGTCTGAACCAGTGTGTATCCATGCCCACATGTGGAGCACATATATGCATTTCTGCAAATATAAAATCCAGATCTCTGTTGAGCCAAGAACTAATTAATAACTGTTGTCGATCTTTCCGAGTTGACTTTTAATAACTACTCCTTGACTTTCAGACCCCACTCCTACAAGACTCAAAGAAATTCCACCATTAATTAAATGTGACTAATTTACATTCACCTTTTATGTACCACAGGCCTTTAGGCTGGTAGTAGTTAAACCATTACTTAAAAAGTCATCACGTGATCCAGCTGTGTTAGCTAATTATAGGCCAATGTCCAACCTTCCCTTTATCTCAAAAATCCTTGAAAGAGTAGTTGTCAAGCAGCTAACAGATCATCTGCAGAGGAACGAGTTTCAGTCAGGTTTCAGAGCTCATCACAGCACAGAAGCAGCTTCTTCCTGTGGCCTCTGACAGCAGAAACACCTCAGTGCAGCACTTGACACCTCTGATGACAACATTTTACTAGACTAGTCTAGACTATGCTGTTAGTGTTAAAGGAAACATGCTGCACTGCTTTGAATTGCATCTACAGTAACTACAGTTAGGTTCATAAATATTTGGACAGAGATAACATTTACTAATT
Organism: Simochromis diagramma; assembly: GCF_900408965.1. Classification (NCBI taxonomy): domain Eukaryota; kingdom Metazoa; phylum Chordata; class Actinopteri; order Cichliformes; family Cichlidae; genus Simochromis; species Simochromis diagramma. Next base: position 498,384 of record NW_024387095.1, on the reverse strand, counting down.
TTGGTTCTGTACATCGCAACCAATAATTCAATGGGTTAAACAAAAAGATTGCATAAAAATCTGAGGAACTAAAGCAATTTTTTAACATAATTTCTTTCTTTCAAGGGGCTCAAAAGTAACTGAACAAATTAAATAACTGAAAATAAGTCCTGAACTCATGGACTTCACCAGATGCTTGGTTTCCTCCTTTTTAATACTCTGTCAAGTCTTTACTGCAGCAGCTTTCATTGCAGCTTAATTGATGATGACATAAGGAAGGAATTGCCCACACCTGCCCATGAAATAGCCTTGTGTTCAATTACTTTAAAAAGAGGCACATATTAAGGAGCTGAACTACACTTCATCCAGTTTGAATGTGGATACCCCCAAATGAAAACGGAGAGTCTACATATTATGTCCATGTCTACTGTATAACTATAATTAAAATATGTTTCAGTAAAAGGGGGAAAAAAAACCCTAAACTTGTCAGTGAGTATATGGACCTAAGTGTGCATCACGTCATGTACACAAGGACTCCTCCTGACACACAGAAGTCAGTGAGAAAACACTGCACACATTTGCATTGCTACACAGATGATACCCAGCTTTATCTGCGAAACCTTATTAAAAGAATAATTAAATTACAAGCGTATGTTAAAGACATATTCAGATAAAATTGAGGATACTGTATTTGGCCCCAAATATTTTAGAAACATGATATCCAACCAGAATTTTACTCTGGATGGCTTCTTCTAAAAGAACATAACAGGTAAGAGTACAAACGGGGATTAGAAAGAGGTCAGGTTTCCCCCATATTACCTTTTCTTCACTGGCTCCAAGAAAAATCCACAATTACATTTAAAATCATGTCAATAATCAGGCCCCAGCATATCTTAACAACCGAAGTCCAAGTACCATAGTGTCCAAACAGAGCACTTTGCTCTCAGACTGCAAGCTCACTTGCGGTTCCTAGAGTTTCTAAAAGTACAAAGGGAAGCAGGCACCTGTCCTGTGGACCCAGTCTGTGGAAGACACCCTTTATTTTTAAAATTAGACTCAATCCATTCGTTTTTTAATAAAGCGTACAGTTAGGGCTAGATCAGGTGACCCTGAAGGCTTGCCTTAGTTATGCTGCTACAGGCTCAGACTGCTGGGGGCTAGCTATCAGTCTAGACTCATAATAAATGTAGTGAGACCTTTGAAGGAATCCATTAGGTGGGCTATCACAGATTACTGTCACCAGTTTCACACTGAATAAAAAGTAAAATCACAACCTTCTCCTGACTTACGATGTTAAATAATGTTTAGAAAAGAATTTCTGCAGAACCGACACACACGGTAAGGTTGAGCTTTTCCATATAAAATCTCAGAAATTCATAATCTGACCCTATCAGACATTTGTATTAACCTGCCAGTCATTGCAATTTAATATCTGGCAACAGAGTCACAGTATGGCTGTCACTTACTTTTATCTCCCACCTGTAGTGTCACATTTCTGTTAAACAGGATGTTGTTTCTCCAACCACAGCTAGAGCCAAATGGGGAGAAAGGATCTGGAAAACACAGATGCACAGACTTAGATTTTCAGCTGTAATTTGTCCTGATCCAAACAATATCATCTCCGTCTCCTCACCAGTGGAGCTCTGGGTGAATCCCAGTGTGTGGTTCCTCTCCTGTAGTATCAGGCCGAGGGCTGCCTGACAGATTGTTGCCCCAGAAGGTGCTTTCGGAGTGGGGAAGAGCTCAGCGTAGTGCTGGGGGATGAAGCTGGTGCTCACATTTCCAGCCTCGAACTCTGGGTGGCCCGAAAGATTCAGCAGGAAATCTATGTTGGTGTTTAGTCCTACTATCTGAGGGCACAGACGAACAGACAGGACGCAAAAACATCATTTTCAAGTGTTCGGCACCGATTTTTGAAGCTCGCACATACAGTGGCTATAGGAAAAAAAATTTAAATCCTGTGCTCATTAAAAATAAAAAATAATAAAAAAATTCAGCAGCACGACATGCAAAGCATCATTTAAGAGTGTGCATTTGTATCTTACATTGTACTGTCGTAAACAATACCGCAGCTTTTTTAAGGCAGCAGATCGGTCCTCTCCCCACACCACCAACTTGGCAATCATTGGGTCATAATGTGCCGAGACCTCGTCCCCTGAAACCAAACACAGATAAAAAGCTCCCACCATTTAACTTTATTAGTGCCTTACTGCAACAGATTCCCATTTCTGATGTTGTGGGCCAGTAATATGTGGGGCTCAGCAGTGAGGAGCTCCAGGACAGAGCTAAAGCTTTGGCACCACACTTGAGAGAACTGAGCAATCCACCATCGTTAGGACAACATCTACCCTTAGCATAGAAACTAATACCCTAAAAAAGAAAAATAAATTTATTTTTTACGCCATTTGTATATATAGTTGACTCCTACCTTCTCTGACGCCAGTCTCTATACGTGTATGTTGGTCTGGTGGGGGAGTGGAGAGATGCAGCAGAGGCCCCGCCCCAGGAAGGAAGTCATTATTTGGGTCTTCAGCATAGATACGAGCCTCAAATGAGTGTCCCCTTAGCATTATGTCTTCCTGAAGGAGAGGCAAGCGCTCCCCTGCTGCCACCTGGAAAAGAATTTCACAAATCATTTTGTCACCTCAAAAACATTCTGCTCTCCCCTTCCTCCCTCCTTCCTCACCCTGAGCTGCCACTCCACCAGGTCAGTTCCAGTGATCATCTCAGAGACAGGATGCTCCACCTGCAACCTGGTGTTCATCTCCATGAAATAAAAGTTGTGCTGGGCATCCATAATGAACTCCACCGTACCTGCACAGAGAGACAAACAGAATGATGGCCCTTTTTCTCCCTGCTTGTGCAAAAGCTGTTTTACTGTGAGTCTGGATCACTCTGCTGCGATGAATGCAGGAGAGTGAGTGTTTTACCTGCTCCAACATAGTTGACAGCCTTGGCTGCTCTAACCGCTGCTTCTCCGAGTTTTCTCCTCACTTCAGGGCTTATACCAGGCTGAAAAAAAATGCCACAAAACACAGAAACATGTTCATTTAAGTGGGAAACAAGCTATTATTTACTTCATTAAATGGAAAAACAAGAAGAATTATTTTTCCAGAAATAGCCGATGGACCTATCACGAGGTTAACCTCAGGCCAAGATCATTTCAGTTAGATGTGTTGATCCAAATGTATTCTTTCTCCTTAACTTTGTTCAAACTGTATCACTCACTCACCCCTGGTGCTTCCTCTATGATCTTCTGATGTCTCCTTTGAACGCTGCAGTCCCTCTCAAACAGATAGACGGCATTGCCATGCATGTCCCCAAACACCTGGACCTCCACATGTCTTCAGGACACAGGAATATGATAAGTATAAAAACTTGTCAACATGGAATTTTACTGTTGACACATCATATTCTATAACCACGTAAATTTGTTTTTAAAACTGCAATACTAGGGATGGGTATCGAAATCTGTTCTTGTTGAGAACCGATTCCCACTGTTTCAATTCCTTGGAATTGTTTGCCATTTTTGCAAACGATTCCCTTATCGATTCCAGTCGCCCCGAATGACGTCACCACGTTGCGAGCGTCATTCACCTGGCAGGAAACATGGCGGCTCAAACGCTCAAAAGTTTGGTCATACTTTACGAGAACGGATGACAACAGGGCAACTTGCAATACTTGCAAAGTAGATATTTCATTTAAGGGAGGAAACACTACGAATATGCAAAAGCATTTGCTCACAAAACACACGATAACCTTAAATGAATGTCGTGTTTTTAATTCCGATCCGGACTCGTGAATCTCAACCCAGCAGCAGCGGTAACGTTTGCACGTCCTCTCCCGTTAATGCGGCAGGTAAATAATCAACAACAGTGCATATTATGTTAGCGCGAGCTGCCTTATTACAAAACCTGCCATTACTGTGCATTTAGGCGACCATGATGAGAGAGACAAAGTCTGGCTCAGATGCTGGCAGTTCTCGCTGCAGTCTACCGGTAGCGTCTCCTTTCAGGCCAGGATAGACGAATGTCACCGAGCAGTGACTAAGTTTGTGGTTAAAGGCTTGCACCCATTTGCCACAGCAGATGCCCCGATTTTCAGGTAAGTGAATGTGTTTAATTGTAGGCAGGGACATTACTGGATATTCTTGTGTAATTGCTACAGAATAATTGATGTTATACTTTGTTGTTGCTACAGAAGAATATTTATTTTATTATTTTACATTTACAATTTTTGTTTCCTGGGGACCCCGTGACACCCCATTGAAGAGCCGTAGGCTGTAGATCTCTTAAGATCTCACTGTTGGGCTTGTAAGGCCATGTTACTCGTAAATTTCTATCTTGTTCAAAGAGAAGATATAAAACAAAGTTCTAAGCTGATCAATCTTTAGTGTTCTCCTTTTTAAAAAGAATCGATAAGAGAATCGATAAAGAATCGAATCGTTAAACAGAATCGAAAATGGAATCGGAATCATGAAAATCTTATCAATACCCATCCCTATGCAATACACTACAGAAATCTATGAGAACAGTATATAGCCTCTGCCGACGGCACTTGATACTAATGAAGAAGAACATAGCAGGAAGACAAAACAGGAGGACGGAAGAAAACTTTTTTTTTTTTTTTTAAATGCTTTCACAGTTTAAAAGAATGTGAAAGCATTTCACAGAAAACAAAGTTGAATGCAGACTGCGCAGCTGAGCACGACAGCACTACTGCAGAGCACCAGCATTTAAAACGATGGCACCCTGGAGCTGTGACGTCAACTCTGAATGGGTCAGTTTTGGGGAGTTACACTAGTGCATCTTGTTGATACCTTGTTTATGTGAATGATTGTCCAGTAATCTTTATGTTATCGTGAATATCCCCAATGAGGGACAAAAAAGGATATTTCTATTCTATAATAGCTTATCTGTCGGAAACTCACTGTCTGCTACTTTTTTTTCCCCTCTTCCACCTAACGTTAGGTAGTTAATCTGTGGGTCAATATCAATAATTAATTATGTCTATAAACAGTTGAACAGTGCATCAACCAAGAAACTATGACATACAACCACATTTTTGATTAGTAACTGTCTTTTCTAATTCTGTTTTACTAGTATTAAGCACATGTGCATAGATGAGTTTGTCCTGTGAAGAGGTTCATGCACAGTCATGACAGTCATGTTTAGCCTGGTTATCATCTGCAGCTGGGAACAACATATCAAACATGAGAGCATGTCCAATCATAAATTCATAAACTGAATCATCTCTAAACTCTGAAAACTTCTGATTTCAGACTGAGTAAAAAAATTATTGTGATTTAATTTGAAGCTTTATTCGAACTTATGGACGGAAGACATATTTGTTAAATACTACTAGCAATTTAATTTGCATTCCCAAATATTTTTACTTATTTCATTTTTATTCTGATGGTCCTTTTGAGTAATTTTAAAAACACATTTGATTATTTTCAAATTCATGTTTCCTGGGTCATTATTCTAATTTGCAACAGAGTGATATTTACAGGTGGGTAGACTTGAGCAGGCGGAGCCTAGAACAGGAGGTTTGCCCACAAGAAGTGGAGTTCAGAGTTATTAAAACTGTTGTTGACTAATCGAAGAAGAACTGGCAAATTAGTCGACTACCAAAATCATCTTTAGTTACAGCCCTACCTCTCCGTCACAAAAACAAGACAACATTTTGGCCACACGGTGGTGCTGAAAACTGCCTGGTTAACAGTTAAATGTGTTACCTGGGGTCCTCCACGAACTTCTCGATCAGCATGACATCATCATTGAAGGATTTTCTGGCTTCCCGCCGTGCTGACTCCAACTGCTCCAAGAAGTCAGAGTCTGAGCGTGCAATACGCATGCCCTGCAAAATTTTAAAGACAGGTGAGTTAGGGTGGCAAGAGTTTAAAGACCACTGACTAACTCAAAGCATAACTCTGTTCTGGGCCCAACTTAATGTCAATCTGTCACGGTGTTGACGTGTATCAGCTGATAAAGGCTGGCACTGAGATCAGCTGATCTGCCAGGATTGGACAAAAGCTTGACTTGATGCATCCTCTCACCTTCCCCCCTCCTCCACGAACTGCTTTGATCATCACAGGGTATCCAATCTGGACAGCCTCTGCCTGCAACTTCTCATTAGATTGGTCCTCTCCATGGTAGCCACCTATAATTGGCACGCCAGCAGCTGACATGATATGCTTGGATGTGCTGAAAAACGAAGTAAAATAAAACACATGAGTTGAAACACATGGTTATTATTTATCTTTCCTATAAATTTGGGTTACAGCAAAGAGACCAAACCTTTTAATGCCCATATCTCTGATGGCAGATGAGGGAGGCCCAATAAAGATGATTCCTTCCTGTTTACATGCCTCAGCAAACTCTGTGTTTTCTGACAAAAAACCATAGCCAGGATGGACCGCCTGCAGATACAAAATGTCAGCAGCAAATAAATAGATTTAAAAAGAAAACACAAAAAACGGTTACAACACAGAAATCAGACATAAGTGATTAAAGACGGCTAAATACTATAATGAAAAGAATTCCTTACGTGTGATCCAGATTTTTTGGCCACTTCCAAAACTTTGTCCATAGAGAGGTAACTCTGCTGGGAGGGTGCAGGGCCAATATGGTAGGCTTCATCTGCCTTGAATAATAACAAAGCAAATACAGGTTTAAAAAACAAAAACAAGGTCATATTTTATCAATTAAAGGCAGCTTCAGGAAATTATAAACAACTACTTCTTATAAAGTAAAAGGATCCAGTGTCTCACCATAGCTACATGCATGGAGTGTGTGTCTGCATCACTGTACACCGCCACTGAGCGTACACCCATCTTCTTGGCTGAACGCATCACACGGCATGCAATCTCTCCTCGATTGGCAATCAGCACCTTTTCTATCCTTCTCACCCCTGGAAAAGACAAACATCACTGCTCCAAACAACCTCAGCAAGGTGAAGGACTTGGACGTACAGTGTGTGCAAGTCAGTATTTGTAAAATTGGAACGCGATCAGTTCAGAGATTAATCAAACAAACATGCTGAACACTATCAGCTCCTGAAATGGCTGCATGTTGCTTTTCCCATTCTTCCCTTTCTCTGAGGGGACCAAACATTGCTGCTCTAATGCTGGGGCTTACACTGTGCGGTTTTAGGCCCATTTTGAGCCGATTTTTGAGTCGTGCGACCGTTTTGGTGATCGGACCGATTTTGGCCTTCGTCGTGCGTCGTGTAGTATACGTGGGGTAAAGAGAAGCGATCAACACCTCACGACCAGCTCCCGATCATCGATCGCTCGTGAGCCGCTCACACTGCTCACGCGCAAACACGTAAACGTCGGTGAAAAAGACGGAGCAGCACAGCTGTGCAGCGTGTGATCTGGACACAAGCGATGGAGGCACAACTTGTAGAACTTTGGAAAGCTCATCCGAGCCTTTTCGATGTGGCCTCACAAAATTATCACGACGCAACAACCTTGAAAATAGTTGGATTTACACTGCTGCTCAATCACAGCTGCCTGATCAATGTTTTTCATTAGCAATTTAGCAAAGTTGATGGTGGTGTGCGTGTCTGTGTGAGTGAAAGACAGAGAGGGAGAGCGAGCGACAGAATTTCTGTTATAACCTTCATTTTATGTACGCACAGTGTGAGCACTCAGGTCGCATCAGAGCATCGGGCCATCAGGCGTGTGAGACCCTGCATCGTGACCTATGAACTTCTAACCCCTGCGAGTCAATCGTACAGTTTGAGCAGGAGCTGAATCGCGCGACTGAAAAAAATCGCACACTGTTTGTGCGATAAGTGTGCTGTCAGCTCATTGGTCACAAAGCAGGAGAGGGGCTGGGAATTATGTTTTCAAACAAAGTGTTAATTCCATTAAAAGTTATAGACTACTTTTGAGTCTCACTGTATTACGGGACAAAGTGCGTCCCTTATTAGCTCAATACGGGACGTGTACTTTTGTTTCTAAATACGGGACGATTCCGTTTTTTAAGGGACGGTTGGCAACCCTAATGCTTCCTCACCTCCTGAAACAAGCCTCACGCCTCTCGTGCTCCATGACAGCTTCCTGTGGAGAGACAGAAATAACAACTTCAGCACCACTCGATACTACATAGGCTGAGCTGCTGCTAGAGCAACACAGCAGTGGCACAGGCAGTTCATCACAATACGCATTCAAGAAACACATTGCAGTCAGAAACAAACTCCAAGCTAATTTGAGCTAGTTAGACAGCATGCGAGGTTGCTCCCACAAATATGTTTGTGCTAGCACCATTAGCAACGCTAGCAGACAATTTGCTAGCCATTTAACCTTGGTCCATTCTCATATATATATCAGGACAGAGTCTCGGTGTTGAATGCAAATAACATTTTCTGCAGGTCAGAAGTCGTGTCCACAGGCTTAATGCTAGCGCCGTGTGCTTAGCTCGGAGCATAACATTAGATAGCCTCCCAAATTAACACCTGTAAGCTATCGTTAAAAACGAGTGCGCTAATTGTCGAACCCTCTATAAGACAAAACAGCCCTTCAGTGCTCTTAGGTACTCACTGCGTGAATATCCGCAGGCCCTGCAGAGTTGGGAAACTTAAAATAACTGCAGCCATAGCCACCAGCTGCTGAGGCTAGCTGTGCTAGCTAGGTGAATGAACACCTGGAAAAAAAAAGGTCTCTGTGCTGGACTGGATAAGCCAACAAGAGAAATGTGATCGACTAAACTGTATATCTCAAAACCACAGCGACTCTCCGGTAAATTTCGTTATCATTATTTTTGACCTCTCCAAGGACTCGTAGGGGCGACAGCCAATTAGACGGGAAGGATAAGGAGGCGGTGAATAAGCTGCAGTTATCAAAAGTCGTCAGCAGATGGCAGCATTTCTCTGTCGAAAAGCTTGAGAATTAAAAGTTAACAGGGACTCGAAGTACAAATTTTACTGCATTCAGAACGTTGAATGCATTTTTGTTATGTATCCCTTAAATTATTTCAAGTATTATTTTTAATTTGTGCAGTAAAATACAACATAATGCAATGAGTATTAGTTTGCCCCCCTTTCTTAAGGTTACAAAGTATGATGAATAGAGACTATTTAATAACGATGTTAGTCTGCACTCTCGCTCCCATTTGCTTTTAATAGCATTATTTATAGCTTTCTAGTGCGATTAAAAATATTCCACTCTTAAATTTTGAACAATATTTGTTTTAAACAAATATTGAACATGCAGTGAAAAAAAAAAAATCAATTAAAATTACACAAGACATTAATGAAAGCAACAACAACAAAAGTTAACAAAAAAAAAAAAGACAAAGACAACATTTAAAAAAAAAAAGTTTTATTTATTCAAATTGTAAATATCAGACAAACTGTCTTTGCTGTTAACAGAAGAATGTGACAAGCCAAATGAAGGTTTAGGAAAAGAACAAGTGAAAGAGCAAGTGTATGAACAAGCCAATAGCACCCCCCACCACCACCCCCAGTCCAGTTTCACAGTGAACTCTTCGCCATTCAAATCCGTTCGTATCCATCTCTGCGGCGATCTCTGACCACAAGGAAGCTCATCAAACTGATAAGAATGAGACACACGACGGCTGCCCCGATGATGATGGGAATGATTCTCTTGTTATAGTCAGCCCAGCACTCCACCTCTGAACCATGGAGAGAAACAGAGCAGCAATTATGTGTAGGATTTAAGTAAAATACCCTTTTAAAAAAAAAAAAAAAAAAAATATAATAATAATAATAATAATAATAATAATAATTCTTCTTTTCAATAAGAAATTTAATGTCTAATATTAAACTTTTAACATCTAATGGGATGTCTTTACACACAGTCAGATCATAACAGAGCTCTCATTCTCAAACACGGGAACCTATACTGACCACAAAAAAGGCTGTAAACCTGAAGGGTTGTAAGACGTTGTCCAATTTGTTCATTTTTTCCTGCCTCAACTCTAAAAACCTAACTTTGGGCAGGAGATATTTGGTTTCCATTCATTTGTTGCTGTGAAAGCTACCGGTAGTCACCTTTTCCATACTGTCCTTGAGACAGGTTGAAGGCCTGCATCTGCACAGGAACCAGCTTGATCTTCAGCTCAGACGACATCAAAAGCAGATTCTCAGACTTGCACATGAAGCTTTGACCGTTAGCAGTTTTGAACAGCTTTTCATGGGTCAACACACCTTTGTAAGTCTTGTCTGTTGGGAAGAGGATGAAGCACAAGAGTAGTTAAATTTTCAGTTTATGCTGGGCATCTGAATCACACACCAGCTGTTTGCTGCGTCTTTTCCTTTGGCTCTTACTGGAACAGTCTTTGCAGACAGGCATGGGAGACAAATGTGCATTCATCTCGATGACGTAGAAAACAGTCTTCTCCTGGGGACAAAAACAAAAACATTTGAGCTGATTCATAAACAACAGAACATTACAGCCTCGATGTGAACGTGGATAAGGCAGACCTAAACTGAGTAAAACTGACTATGATGTGAAGAAAGGTATCCACAGCAGGCATGAGGATGACACAGAGTTCACCCAGCAGTGAATGAGTGTTGTACCTTTTTGAATTTGAACTGCAGGCTGGCACCATTGTCTGGCAGTGTGAGAGAGAGAAGAGCCTCTTCTTTGCCACAGTAACCACTGACCCTAACTCTGGATGGGTCCAGGTCAAAATACCAGGTTTTCTGATTTCAAAAGGAGAAAAGTAAAGGCTCAGGATCAGCATTACAAGTCACCATCTCCTCTCACTTCGTTTGATTTCTGCGTTACATTGAGAAAAAAAAAAAAAAAAAAAAAAAAGACAAGCAAATCTTTCCTTCTGTGCTGGGTCACATCTGGATCAGTCAGTGAAAAATTGGAGCGCCTCACAAATGACTTAGAATCAGATGATGTCTGTTAAATATTGTAGCCCAATCAATGTCACGCCCAGTGTCTCAATTTTAATCTATATTATTATAGCATAGAAGGAAAAAAAAAAATGATTACACTGAGGTCAGGTGGAAACGACTTTCAAACTGATTGACTCCCATGTGAAACGATCCAACTGTAACTGAAAAAAATAAATAAGCTGACGGCAGTTGGAAATTTTTGCAGTGAGAAACCAGCTTGTGACACCTCACAAAGACATGCTGATACAAACACACACTTTTTGCAAAAACTGCTGAAAAGCAACAAAATAAAATTCATACTAATACACAAAAAGAAGCATGCCATTGACACCACACACACACACACACACCTTATTTTCAGTGACCAAGAACTCTGCTCCCATGGTAATTCTGATGCAGGGTTTCCCTCCGTCTTTGTTCACATAGTTTCCTGCACCCATATATTAAAAAAAAAAAAAAAGAAAACAACAACATAGTTTTGAACTCAAGCATGCAAAATTATAATGCATGCCACTTTCAAATATTTCAGTTAGTCACCTTTAAAGCCATCACATCTGCATCCTTCTCTGAATAGTAGTCAACAAATGAACATGTACTGTAGGCCATCTGTTTTGCACACTCATGTTTCCCAAATTCTTCACGTATGCACAGTGAACTATGAATCAATATTGCTTGCAATTCTTAGCCTTCAAAATATGAAATTAATCAGCATGACAGACGATCATTTGTGTCAGGTTTAAAGGTTATTTTATCTTCCTTATGTCCCTCTACCTCTTGTCCCATTACACCAGCATCTCTTCGTCTGCTGTAAATGAACAGGGGATTTGGACCATGCATATACATGGAATAAAACAGGTGTACCTGTTTGAGGAGTGGCCTCAGATGGCTGCAGGACCGGCCGGTAGATCTGACCCTTGGAGTGAAGCTCAGACTCCAAAGCAGGCTGGATGGAGCCATTAGTGCTCTGAGAGTGGACACCTGGTAGAAGATCACACCTGTTATTTTCATTGTCTGGTCATACCCTGTTTTGTTTTGTTTTTTTTCTTATCCCTTGCATAAAGTTGTATATAATTTAGAAATGAATAAATAACCAGTGGAAGTCTTCGCAAAATACAACACAGAACCCTCTTTCAGTAAGTACTTACCTGAAAAAGGGGGAAAAAAGAAAGAAACTATGGTCAAATGCATTAAGGGGGGAGTGCAGTAGGTCCACTATCTTGAATGCCCTTCACCCATTAACTCCAGTCCAACACAGCTACTTCTTTATTAACCCAGAGAACCAGAAACGATTGAGCACTCCAGTTATTTGAAACAGTCTGAACCAGTATAGGAGCATAAGTTGGATGAGTCTGAATACTGTTAGTCATGATAATAAGTGGAGCAGTATGGCTCATTTTAAAAGCACAGCTGCAAAGTGCTTTACTGTTCGGATAAAACTTACATTAAAGAAGTCAACATACACTATACACACAAACATGCTTTCAAACATACAGTCATCCATTCATTTGTACTGTGCACATATACTTCTATAGAAAGGTGTGGACACATAATAAGGAAAAGCTAACTTATAAAAATAAGTTTTCAGCTGCCATTTAAAACTGACTAGCCGACAATGGCTGTTCCAAAGTTTAGTAGCTACAACTGCAAAAGCGTGGCCACCCGTGTATTTAAAATAAATGATCGGAGAGGCCAACAAGGTCTGTGGCAGATGCAGGAGTGACAGATGCAGGAGCCTGTCCATGTAGGTCTTACATGGACAAAAAACCCCATCAGCTGATGGGGTTTTTTAATGTTACAGCCAGGGGAGGTTTGAAGCTCTGTAATTCTTGAGTCAGCAGAGCCTTTTACACACTGCATGCCTTAGCGCTCAGCAGCTCTGTGGTTTGTCACTTTACAGCCAAGTTGCTTTGGCTCCCAAACATTCTTAATATTATTATTTAGCATTTTTGGTCTTCATTAATTTCTGAAGTGTTATGCAGGTAAGTGGGGGGGGGGGGGGGGGGGAGGCTGTCTTAATGAGTGTGGTCAACAGTAAAAAAAAAAAAAAAAAAAATTAAAAGTCAAGTAATTTTAAATGAGTCAACAAAAACAGCATTTCAGAAGGTGCAGAATTTAATGACACAGATAATAGTGCATGCAGCATGAGAAGTACTTCTGCTCAGGTCATACCACTCTTTTTTGCTAAAACCACAGAGTGACAAGCGCGACATCTTTGGGACAGCTAAAGACCACTGTGTGGGAGAGGAAACCAGCGCAGTCTCATATATGACGTTTACCACACTACACTCTTGCAACGAAATATTACCATTTAAACAGAAGTGGAAACAGCAGTATCAAAAAGAGTGAGAGTAAAACAATTGAAAATGGAAGAACTTTGGTTTTGACATGTAAATAAAAAACAATCCTGTCAAGTGAGTTTAAGGTCAGCTGTCTGTGGATGGTTGAGCTCCACTTGAATGCTATTAGACTTACCTGGAATGACAGCAGCCAGGAAGAAAAGATACCATCCACCTCGGTGGCCTTTTAGCATCGCAGTTAGAACACAAAAGAGAATAGCCATGCCACTGGATCAGAAGTGCAGCAGCTGTGCCTTGATGTCTAATTGTGAAACTGTTGAACACCTAACACCTAAATGAAGGGTGCAAAGGAAGTGAAGTGACAAAGGGGGTGGGGCAGAGACCGCTGCCTCACTCAGCATTGACACATCTGAAACTTTTGTTTTAAAAAGACAAGTTTTAAAGCCTTCCAGCTGTTAAATGCAAGTACCTTTGTATTTAGTGTTCAGAGAAATCAGGTTTTAAATTCTATGAAAGTGTTCTGTTCAATGAATTCCTAGTTTTTAGGGAAAACATTACTGGTCTAGTGAAAAAGAAAAAGATTACAATTCCCAGTCACATATTAAAGGGAAAAAATGAACCAAGAGAGCAGAAACTCTTTTAAATGTCATAATCATTCTGTTTCCCGCTATTAATTTACATGGCACAGGCTGGCACTAAAGTGTCAGTTACAGGAAAAGGGTCAGGCAACACATGAGCATGCTCACAGGGTAGAGCTGCTCCCCTTAATCACACTTGACATGTATAACTTTTCTTTCTAACAATGACTGCTTCAACAGCGCCACCAATATTTATATCATTAGGCTCATACCTTATAGCTCAATTTACTTTAAGGAGATAGGATTCAGCTGTAGGTGATTGGGGTTGAAAGACTATTTAAACAAGAACACAGAACGACAAAAAAAAATTCATCAGACATTAGTTATGTAACCAGGTTTTTGCATATATTTTGTCTTAGAGCATTATCCAGCATGTCTATGTACATGGCATCACAAAGATGCAATAGGATCTGGATATACTGGGTCCTAGTTCAAGCCAATTCAATAAGTCGAGACAAATTCTTAAAGAGTTGGGAGTCGATCAAATAAATAAATCATCTTGATGTCTCTGGTAAAGCAGGAAAAATAAATGTCCTGTGGAATATTCAGAAGTTTAGCCTGGGAGTCAGATGATGTTTCACTTCTCATCCAGAAAGTTTTTTCAGTTCTAAAACTAAAAAGTGAAGAGCCCCAGGTATTTAATCCCTAGTGGGGATTGTCCCTTAAAAGGGCTGTTAACCCATTATTAATCATGTGCCTCATTACATGAGCCAAGGTGTGAAAAAAGGTCGTTACCACTAGAGGTTTCAGGTGAAAACACTATGAAACCTTGTTGCGCCCTATCATGTGACCTACTCACCGGATAAACAATGTCACTTGGGGTTTTGGGGCCTGGCAAGGGACTGCATTGTAGATGGCTGACAGTTGGTATCGTATGCCACTCTCTCTGTTCAGTGATGGCTTCTTTTACTTCTCTATCAATCCATTTGCCTTCTTGTTCCAAAATCGGAACCGTGGCATCTTTGAAAGAGTGACCTTTATCCTTTAGATGCAGATGTAAACAGAGTCTTGTCCTGTCGAGGTCTTTCTCCAGTGTAGAGGTCTGAGCACGCCTCACTGTACTGCACAGTGGTTGGCTGAAATTGTTTTTAACATGAAAACAGAACAACACTGCCCACAAGCAGCAAGACTGGTGACTGCATTAAAATACGAAATAGGCACTAGACTTTTGAAAATGTCAAAGCACAGCTCACATAATACCTCTTATCAATCATAAACTTAATGTGTTGTCATTTTGCGCCAGCTCAGGTTTCTCAAAACCTGAGATGTCCTTCTCTGAGCTTTCGCCTTCCTTTTTAATCAAAAAGCTCGACTGTGGGAAGTTAATTTTTAAAATGATGTTCAGAAAATAGAAATTTTACAAGAAATCCACAATAAAATAAAAAATATCATTGCATTACATCACTTTCTGTTATTTAGCAAGATCTGATGTCCAGAAGCAACAGAGGATAAAAGGAGGAAAAATGTATGTAGCATGTTTCTTTCATCCATAGCACTTAAATAACCTAAGGTTATTATTAAAGGAACCATTTTTGAGCAATTTATTACTTAAAACATCTCTAGAGCAGCAAAGTGATTAAACTGGAGCCGGAAGCACAAACTAGGAGATAATCAGGAATTAAACAATGGTGCTTAAGCAGGCAGAGTACACATATTGCACCACAAAGGCAAAAAAAATGAAAGAGATACAGACCACTAACTACGGGAGTGGAAACAGAAGGGTAACAAGAAGCAGGTGTTGATAGTCAAGACAATGAATTAGGGGAGGGAGTGAAAATTAAACACAACGCACAAGTTACAAATAAGTATCAAAATAAAAGAGGAAATGAACAACATCATGGCTGAAACAGAAATGCAGGAACACGAATAAAGTCAACATGGAGGAATACAGAGGATTAAAAAACAATGATATCTACAAACCAAAACACAGTAGTCAAGTAAACAACTAAAACATGAAAACAAGTAAAACTTAAATCAACATGAAAAAATAATCTGGGAAAACACAGAGAACCAAATAAGACCAGAAAACGCACTGATAATAAGGAACAATAATAAACACCTTTCTTTTGTTTTCTGTATACTCCTGTTTGTCTATAATCCCCCTTGAATGAATACTGTTTTTATTTATTCCTGCTGTCTTACTCTTTATATATTGTAAAAGAGTAAAACACTCCTGCACCACATGTATAATGAAAGGAAAACAAATCACAGTGCGCAGTAGCGGTTTTAGATATGGGCGACATGGGTGGTTGCCCGGGGCAGCATCACGGGCATCGGCAAAAAAAAAAAAAAATGCTCGTACTCATGCTGCCTCGACGTCATGCCAGCGCATATTGGGAATGGCATAGGCACCGATCGGTTTTCTATCGCCCATTTGCTGGGAGTAATGGCGCCCTCCGTTAGCGATTTGCGCCTGCTGCTTGCGGCACAGGGAGGAGAGGGCAGGAAGGCGGGGGATTCACTGGCTGGCTGGAGCTGCATCTAATAACCAACAATAATATGATACAGACTTATAATTTGCACCGATGCTTTTTCGAAATTCTATACGCGAAAAGTGAGCGCGAGAGCCCTCGGTGCGCCTGCTCGCTGCTGAAGTGAAAGTAAAACTTTATTGTCATCTCTGTTACATACAGTACAGAATATAGAGAGATGAGAGGATGAGGCTCCAGTTACAGCAGTGCAAGTAAACAAACAAGAGTAAGAAAATAAATATACACTTTAGGACTCGGGGTAAAGGGATCAATAACAATTTGAAATTTATAATTTACAGTTTGATGATTTAAAGTCTCACACACAACCTGTCGAAAGGGGAGGGGGCCGGCTGCTTCCAAATAGAGCACATTTCATTCATAATGATGTAAATCCAAGCCCATCATATTCATGATTTGAATCCTGGGTTGTGCGAAATCCTAGAAATACACCTTAGACAAAGTGAATCTGTGAACTAAGGTGTAGGTCTATTAGATTATGTTGTGGTGATCCTCGGGTTGGGGGATTTGTGTTCATACTGGAGTGCAAAATTAAAAGCAATGGAAGATGGACAAGAAAAGTTCAAAGCCATCAGGTGCTCATTTTAGAAAAAGGAGAAAAGAAGAGGAGGAGAAACGAGCAAAAGATACAGGTAAGCAGATGTGTCATTGGATAATGGCAGGTCATCCTGAAACAATCAGAATCAGAATACTTTATTAATTCCTAAGGAAATAATGTGGGTTACAGTTGCTCCAAAAAAGAAATTGTAAAAATAGTAACAGTAACAGACTAAACTCCAAACAATACATTATGTTACAGATTTTAGTCATTGTCAATTGTTGATTTGTCCTGTTCTCATTGTATGACGAATTATGGTGAAATTCATTATGGTTTCAACAACAACTCTATGTTAATGTACAATCCTTAATATGTTTTGTGTGTGTGTGTGTGTGTGTGTGTGTGTGTGTGTGTGTGTGTGTGCGGGGGGGGTATTTTCAACTTTTTGCCTCGGAGAGCCTCGGCCGCGGGCTTGGACCTCAGAGGGTTAACCCAACAAATCATGAAAAATTAAGTTATACATTTTCCTTCGTGACAGTGCAGATTTCTGACATTTTGTGTAAATTCAAGCATGTAACAATTTGATTTTTTTTTCTACCAAAAAAGTGTGAAACACAAGTTAGACTTCAGTTTGTAAATGAACCGTTCCATGTTGTTTACCTTTCTGGATTTTTTGGTCTACATATTTATTTATTATACAAGCTGCACAGTACATAAAATCAAAATTCACATGTTTTCTGTAACCAAAATGTTAATTAGGTGGGCTACGGAAAATAATTAAGTTTTAGACTATACTTATATGAAACATGTATACTTACTGCACTTGAATCCTTTTAACCATATGTAACACCTGCATATGTGGGTTTACCGCCCCTGGTAAACAAAGATAATAATACTGTCCACATTGTAACCAAAAATTAAAAGTGTATTGATTCATAAGAATAAATGTATTTATTTACGTATTTATTTGCTTTATTTTTACATAAGTACAACCAAGCAGAGCAAATGGTTTTGTTTTCCTTCTTTCTTGCGCATGCGTGAGATTGAGAAACCCACTTCTCCACCTGCGCGAGCTCTGCTGTTGTCATGACAACCAGTTGCTTACTGCAAAGTTAAAACACAAATCTGACTTGTGAGACCTGAATTTGTCGCTTCCAAACAAACACTGTAGTTAGTCGCTAAAGTGAATTGTCGCTGCCCTCAACCGGACTCGGGAGAACGCGGGTAAAATGCTGTCGACGACCTTCACAGGTGTGGCACCGGCTGCGGGGCGAGGAGGTGCGGAGCTGGTAACGACACCGGGGTCAGTTAGACAAAGCAACGACCGCGGAGGTGCTCGGGTCGGAAGGGAGATATCAGAAGGAATCGGTGTGCAGGAGTGGCCCGACGGCTCCAAATATGAGGGAGAGTCTATAAATGGCCTCAAACACGGCAAAGGAAGGTACAGCTTGGACAAATGGAGAGGTAGTGTGTGACATATTAAAGAATTAAACAATTTCACTAGAGCATTTGCTACCCCTTAGCTTTTAGGGTGTGAACACCTTAAAGCCAAGCTAAATGTAATTTAGATACAAATACATGCGTGGGTTGTTTTCTTTGGTGTAGTACTATGAGGGCTCTTTCTACAAAGACTACAAGCATGGAGATGGACTGTATTGCTGGCCCACGGGCCAAAAGTTCATTGGCAAGTTCTACCTCAACAGAAGGGAGGGATATGGTCAGCAAAGTGTTCTCCGATGGAGCTGTCTTTCAGGTAAGCTGAACCGTTATTTAGATTATAGATACGTCATAAAACAACGCACCTCTCCCCTCCTCTCAGGGCTTGTACCACATGGATCAGAGGTTTGGTCCAGGTGTGCTCAAATATCCAGATGGACGAGAGGATGTGGGTCTGTGGCTCAAGGACCACCTGCTAAGGCTGTGTACCCCTTTGGAAGAGGGATTTAGCCTGAAGAATTTTCCTGAATATTCTGCCTACATGGATCCATCAGTCACTGCAAAATCCCCGACTCAGGTACATGCTGTGTCACCTACAGTAATAATAATGAATAAGAAATAAGAGGCTAGAAATAAGAGCAGTCCGTAATGCTGTGTCATGCTCTTTCACAGCTGTAACACAGATAGTGTTTACATCAGAAAATCTGATGATTAATATTTTACTGCGTACATCTAAACTTACCATAAATGTACCCTTCTCACACCTCAGTCTATCTCTGGTAGTCTACAGCAACAAAAAAGGACACACTCTGAGGTAAGTCACAGCTTTTAATGAATAACTGGATGAGCTCTCTGAGTTAATATGACGCAGATCAGTTAACGCCTCATCACCTTCAGGGGGATGAAGACAGAGATGTGCTGTTAGATGAGATTTTCATCTATCCACCTGGCATGGAGAGTTACTCAACAGATGGGGACCACTTGCCACTCCCCCCTGGTCGAAGGACAGAGCTGGATCGACATTTTTATGGCGAGCTGTGGGAGCCAGACGCTCATCCTTACCAAGGCTATGCAAGAGACCCACTGTCCACAATGCCATTACAGACCCGCCTTCAAGCTCACATACACAACCACAGGTCAGACTGGGTCCAAACACTGACAATTAGATCTGTGAGTCTGCGACCTTCGTGGAACTTTATGTGTTTGTCTCTCAGGCTGCAGGCTGAAAATGTGGGCTGGGACACGGCAGCTGTTCTCTCTATGAACAGGGACAGTTTTGGTCCTAAAGGGCCTTTGGAAGTCAGTTCAGAATTGCTTATCCAGCACTCCTCCAAAGGAGACCTGCACGCTGTATCACAGATCCTCAGGACTGGTTTAGTCTACCCTGATGTAGCAGATTCGCACGGACACACAGCTCTGATCGCTGCCACCGTAACACATTACTAATTTTTGAACACAGCAAAATAAAAGGTTTTAACATTTTGCCCGTGGTTAAAATCTGAAGTAGTCTCATGTCTCATATTCTGTTTCTGTCAGGTAAACTGCCACAATGATGTGATCCACCTGTTGTTGGACATGGGTGTTGATATTGACAAGATGAACTGTGAAGGCATGTCTGCCCTGGCTGTGTGTCATGTCCTCTACTATCCTTTTCAATCTCTGCACATCACTGGAGCTGAACCACCTGCTAGAAACCAAGTAAGATCCAGCACGAGGCACCGTGACTTTGGGTTTTATCAAAAGTTCAACTCGTCTCAGATACCTATGGTTTTCTCACAGATAATTTCCCTTTTTCTTGACATTTATTTTCCCAGATCAGCCAAGTCGACCTCAATATGGACACATCGTTAATTAACAACCTCTCTGACCAGTAGGATTGTAGCTAATGTCCCTTCACTCACACATTGTTCACTATTAACGATTTATATTCACACACATTGCTAAATGAAGCCAAACAACATAACTGATTATGAATTTATTGATAAAATACTGCTGTATTTATTTCTTGTGTTTTCAGATCAATAGAAGAACCAACTGAACACATTTCACTTCTCAACCGTAAAGCATCCAGTGACAGTGAACTCCTCTCTGAGCGCAGGGTCGGACTGAATGATTGTGTCGCACAAGCTGAACACACACAGGGGGAGCCGAGGACAGAGGAAAGAGAGGACAGACACTGTGAGGAGACAGAAAGCATGAGGAGCAAAGGGAAGCAAAGAAAGACAGAGAGCAGATATGATCAGAGAAGGGAACGAGGAGTAAGTGAAGTTGAAGATACAGAAAGAGAATTTAAAAGGGGGGACAAGAAAGACAAACAGGGTGAGTCTGCTGAGACCAACGAGTTAAGCACAGATCACCTGGAAGAGGAGAGTTGCGAGGAGGATGAGAAAGATGTGGAGGATATAGAGGGTAGCGATGAGAGTGGAAAAGAGGACGTGTCTTTTGTAGAACGCTCCATTCAAGTGCTGGATGGTCACATTAAACTGGGCACCGTGCAGTGGAAGGGAGCTCAAGCTAAGGTAGCAAGCAAGGGTTCATGAGTAATGCGGAGTGATGCTTCTCTGTGATTGGTTTGATGAGTTGGTTTAGTTCACTCACAACTGTTAATGTGTTTGTCTTTGCAGCACGGCAAAGATCTGACCTCAAAACAGAGCTTTGACTCCACCTGTTGTCTCAGAAGCTACGAGATTCAAGTCACAGACAAAATGATCCAGCTCGCTGCTGAAGCTCTGAGTCGCACAGGGGTTTCCATGCACTGCAGCACGCAGGAGACAGTACGCAAAATGGCTGCTATGAAAATAGAGTCAGTCCTTTTTCTTTCTGCCTCATTTTACTTTTTATTTTGTATTTAATTTGCTGCTGGCTCTAGTGATCACTCTGATGTTCTGTTTCACCATGCATATACATCCATCAGGCATAACATTATGATTACTGAAAGGTGCACTGAATAACACTGATTATCTTTTAATTATACCTGTTAGTTGGTGGGATATTTTAGGAAGAAAGAGAGCATTTTGTCCTCAAAGTTAATCTGTTAGCAGCAGAAAAATGGACAAGCATAAGGAGAAGTGAGCCAATTTGACAAACGTTTGTTGGCTAGAGGATGGGGTCAGATGTGGCTCTTGTGGGGTGTTCCCAGTCTACAGTGGTCAGTATCTACCAAAAGTGGGCTAAGGAAGGAACCATGGTGAACCAGCATCAGGATCATGGGTCGCCAAAGTTCAGTGATGCATGTGGGGAGCAAATGCTGATCCAACAGACCAGGTACTCAAAAAAGTTATTGCTAGTAAGTTGCAAATAAGTCAGAGTGCTCATGCTCACCCTTGGTGAAAATACCAACAATGGACACATGAGCATGAGAAGAACATTTATTCTGTGTGTGCGTCGCTTACCTGGAAAACTCCTGGCTGCACAATGTGAAGAAGGCAAGCTGGCATAGACAGTTTGATGCTTTGAGTAGTGTTCTGCTGGGAAGTCTTGGGTTCTGCCATTTATGTGGATGTTACTTTGACATGTACCACCTACCTAAGCACTGTTGCAGATCATTTACACCCTTTCATGGAAACGGTACGCCCTGATGGCTACACCCTGCCACAAAGCAAAAATGGTCCAGGAAAGGTTTAAGGAGCACAACAAGTTGGAGGTCAGATCTCAATTCAGTCGAGCATCTGTGGGGTGTGCTATACAAACAAGTCAGATCTATAGGAACCTCACCTAGCAACACAGAGAAGGTAAAGGATCTGTTGCTAACATCTTGGTACAGATCGCACACCTTAAGGGGTCTAGTGGAGTCCATGCCTCGATGTGTCAGAGCTGTTTTGCCTGTAAAAGGGGGACCGGGACAATATTAGGCAGGTGGCCATAATGTTATGTTTGATCAGTGTAAGTAACCTGTGTGTGTTCTGTCTGAGCAGGCACCGCATTCGTTTGGGCACCATGAAACTGTTGTTGGACCGTGGAGCTGATCCCAACGCAGCCAGGATCCCCATGCCCGTGCTCTTTTTAGCCATTATGGCAGCTGACACCGAGAATGTGAGGAAACTGCTGCTGTGCGGAGCTCGCACTGACATCCCTCTTCCACCAGAGGCAGGAGCTCAACTTTTAAACAAATTTAAATAATATTTTGTACAGGCACAAAAGAAAAAAAAATACACAAACACAGAAAGAAAAAAAAGCAACTACATTAAACTCACCTGAAAATCTGCTTGTTTGTATAGAGGAAAGGCTTGTATCCCCTGCATGTAGCTGCAGCACTGCCAGGTCCAGCAGGTCCCAGAATCACACAGCTGCTGCTGCACGCCATCACCGACCCAGACGTACGGGCGTGCGACCAGGACGAGATCTACGAACCAGACAAGGTGTGTAGGTTTTAGAGTCCTGGGTTTTAGAGGTAAATGTGTTTGTGTTAGTTAACCTTTTTTTTCTTTTTCTTTTTTATGTACCTATATATGTTATAGATTTCCACAAAGGCCACAGAAACACTAACTACCAGCCCACATCTCAAAGAAGGAGGCCGCACCGCTCTACATTTTGCCTGCCAGAGAGAAAGTGACTACAGGGTCGGAATGCATACAGTCACAGCTAAACACAGCACCACTATTTAATGATTACGTTACTGCTGCATCAAAGCAAAATGCGGAGAACTGATGAATATTTAAGGTAAAAAAAAACACCTTTATTTTCCTTCCCAGAATGCCAGTGAAGTGGTTGCCATCTTGCTCTCCCACAGAGCCAGTACAGACCTTCTCTGGAGCGGCCACTCACCTCTCTCCTTGGCTATAGCAAGTGGCAATAATATGGTACGACCTCGCTGTGCATGCACACTCACACATGCACGTGAGAGCCAAACCTTTCTTTGTCCCACACTATTCGTTGTTCCTCGCTTAGGCGGTAGACGAGCTGTTGAATGGAGGTGCAGATCTCAACTTACCCCTGGGCTGGAGGGTGGGCAGCGCGCTTTGTGCCCTCACCAACATCAACTACCACTTAGTTGGGCACAGAATTAAGCTGGTACCCACACAAACACATAATGACGACGAAACGTTTTTAAAAATTAATTTATTAACATTTGTACTTTTTTTGTGCAGCGATCAAAGATAAATGTGTTCTTAATGACTTCAAATGAGTCACTTTTGTTCAGCTTTCAGAGAAAATAAGTTTTCCTAACATCAGTACGGCTTTTGTTTGGTTTAGTTGGACACGTTAACTAAGGCTGGAGCTGATATCTTGATGCCAGTTACAGTGTGTGGCATTGTTGGAACTGCAGTCGATTATGCACGCTACTCCTTCAAACAGGTAACACTCCAGCCATACTACATTGAATGAATTTAATGTGAATTGCTGAAGAATGTCCAGTGACTATCAGCTGTAGGTACTGGCAGTGCTGCACCTTACTGGTTCATCCAGTATTTTATGTTAATCGTGGAGGGCCATGCTGGTGTACACGGGGGCTGAGTGAGAAGGCTTTTTAGAGTTTTATTTTTATATATATATTTATACTCCTGTCTGCCTTTATGCTCCTATTTAGGACTCACATATTGCTTATACTCCTTTCCACGCTCTGAGCATTCGGGAGAGAAAAATATTCGAAGCACGGCAAAAGCTGCTGAGCAAGATGGAAGACTTGATGAGGCAGGTTGCTGCTGAGAGGGAAACTGGTAATATAGAGAGAATAGCTTCCACTGGATACTTGGTGTAATGCACTTGTCCTTTTATTATTGAATATGCCTCTAAATCATAGAGTGTGTGTCCGTGCATGTGCGTGTGTGCGTGCGTGCATGTGTACTGCATGATTGGCAGGAGACCTTTCCTCCAACAAGGCTCTTGCCAGCAATAAAAGCCTACCAGAGGAAACACAAGAGCACAGGTACACATACACTCACATTCATCTACAGTAAGGTGCTGCTCTAGTTCCTTTTTCCTGTTGTCTGTCATTTAAACTTTTACTTCAACTAATGTCAGTTTCTAGTAACTTATTTGTGACTCTTTTCGTGTAAACCTGTTCTCAGGAAACCAGTGTTAAAGTTCTGCTTTCACTGCGGTCGCTCAGTGTCTGTGAATCTGACCCCGGGCAGGCGCTGCAACAAGGTCTCCTACTGCTCCAGGGCCTGCAAGCTCCACTCCTGGGAAGAAAGACACAAGAAAGAGAGCGTCCAGGTATCAGGTAGGAGTCAGAGACCCTCCTTCCAACAGTTAGGGCCAAACATCAGCAGCCTTAAAATATTTGATGACAGTTTTTCACAAGTGCTTTGAATATATGAATCACTTATCTGAATAATAAAATGATGTTTAGAGAACAATTAATGATACAGAGAATTTGTGAAATGCTGATTCAGTTTTGGAAGAATAGAGCATGTAAATACTGTATTTCCTTCTTTCCAGCATCTGTTGACAGTGCCCAGAAAAGTGCTGTGTCAAAAACCCAACGAAGTCCCAGGGCTTTGTCTGCCATCTTGAAATCCAAAACAGCCCCCAGGCCACTGAGTGTCCAGTTCAAATCCCAAACAGAACTAAAGCTGTTGAGCAAGGCAGAGAAAAAGTTGGAGAGCCAAAATCCACTCAATCTGAGGGAAAACTACAGCCACAACTGATGGATATTAACATTTCTGTTTCATTATGTCTAATATTGACTACCTAATTTAACAAAGCACTTAGATCACATCACTGTATGTGGTTGAATGGTGGTGGCAGCATTTGTGCCATAATATTTCTCATATTTGTAGCTGTCAGATTAGAATATAAAATAGCATTAACTGTAAATTGTGTTATTATTAACTTGTGCTGTTGAATCAGATTACCTTTGTCATTGTCAAGTGCAGTCCCTGCGGCTCAAGAGAAAAAGTTTAAATAAAATTTAAAAAAAAATAACATAAAAAATGAGGTCACTGTCTTGTCAAAATAAATGTTTTTGCTCATGTTCTTCATTCCCATGATAATATCTGGCTGAGTGTTTCATGAGAAAGGTAAAGCATGACAGTTATGCCACATGTGGTCTATCAAAGTTCAGTCTATGATGAGGAACAAGGGTATAGATGACAGTTTAAAAAACAGCAAATGGACCTTAGATTAAATTTTTATAGTTAACGTCATTCTAATGAATATGATGATAGCTTCTGTTTTTCACTTAGCCAGTCTGCACAGTTCTTGTTACTTATACATTCATGAAGTATTAAAGGCTCGCCTTACTGTCAGTGAAAGTAGCATCACAAATAATTCGTGTCTCATTAGATTTGTGTCTTCCTGGTTTCAAACTGGGGATCTTTCACGCATTAGCCTGAATTGTGAACCGCAACACTAATGCAACAACTTTCTATAGGAAAAAATCAAACCCTGAATATTTCATTATAAGTAACTTTTCTTTAGCACCACCCTTAGGTTGTAATATATGCCTACTGAATGGGGAGATAAGTGTTATGTCTTCCTCACTTTAGAGCCTGACTAGATTTTATTTAGGTGTTGCTATCACAAATCATCATGATCCTGAGGGTTAAAAACAAAACAAAAGCTGGAGCAGCTCTTTTTTTCCCCCTCTCAAGACCATCCATTGTGTCATGAATAGGACAGAAACTCCACTGTTATCCCTAAATCTGAGATCCAACTAATGGATGGACTCTTCTCTTCAGCATCTGAATATAGACCTTTACAGAGAGGCTGAAGAGTGTGACCCTCCTCTTTTTTTTATAAAGGGAAACCACCACCCCGTCTACCAGTCCAGAAGCGCTGTCACCAACTTACATGCAATGTTGCTGCAGCTCCGTACATCTGTCTCTGCAGTGATGGTGTTGAGCATAATTCCACTTTCAATGCTGTTTGGAGTTTTGTTTGAGGTGAAGGTTAAAGGTCTTGGCTGGACAGTCCCACTGCAGCCTCACTGTATATTATACTACATGACTATTCAGCATCCTCCACCACCACCCTGATCCAACTGAACCGCAGGTGCTGATCAGTTGACAGCTCAGCTCCTCTTATTGTGATGATTCAGCTGTGACCTGTGGTTTCCTGATATCAAGTGCAGGTTTGGGCAAACATAGTGTTTGTTATGGACAAACTGATAAGCAGAAATATCCAAAATGAGGACACTACCCCGGCCTTTCCTCGTAAACACATCCCTCAGGTCTCAGTGTCATTGCCCACTTGAACAATTAAGTCACAAAGGAAGACAGCGGAGCCACTGGATACTTCCAACAGCCCACCCACCCCGTGGCTACTCTGAAATACGTGGCCAATGTTTCTGTATGATTTTCTGCCTGTGTGTGTGTGTCTGGGGGGGTAATTTTATGTCACATCTTAATCACAAAATAACTCTCCATGTCGGTTATTTTGCATTTGATACATCAAATAAATAGACTCAAAAAATCATTTTGTAAAATCCCTGTTTGGATGCATCATTCAGACATTCCCAGTAACATCATAACACAAACTATTTGTGCAAGGAAAGGCTCATTAAAGGCTCGTAATGATACATGCTGAATTGCCTGTTAGACTGGTTTTCATTAGCAGCAGGTTTACAGTAGGCTGAGGTTGCTGCCTGTACTTTGTTTCATACGTCATCATACGCTGATGAGTCAGAGGGACGGACGAACAAGGACCAGGAACAGGCTGGTGTGACCCAGAGTCACCTCAGCCTCAACAAGAAGCAGGAAAACGTATTCAGAGAAGGAAGGCTTCTCACAAAACCAGACCGAGGAGAAAGAGATGACTGAGGACTTGGAGGAGCAGGAAGACGAGCTGCTCGCTCTCCAGAGTATCTTTGATGCGGACCAGTTTGTTCGGGACGAGTCGAAGTCTGCCGGAGAAATCCGAGTATGTGTCGAGCTTCCTGTCGGCTTCAGCGTGGCTCTCAGAGAGGGTAAATCAGAGGGTTGTCAAACACGCGACTGCTGGACCGAAAAGGTCCAACCTGGATGTTTTTGAAAGATGTTGGTTTGGAATATTAGGAAGCACCTTTACTGGTACAGCCCTAATCATCTACTTAAGATAAAAATGGGTTTTATGTAGCCAATGATGTAAAATGAGTTAAACACTTGTTCTGCATTAGGCGAGCCCGTAACAATGTAATGAGCATGTTTTTGTTGGCCTTAAATGGGAAGTATGATGTATGAATTAAATATATCTATATTAAATATACCTTTGAACAGCTTAATGTCATCAAGCATCATTTATAGCTTTTGCTATTTGAGTTCATGTGACAGAATATATCAAATATTTTCTACTGAATACACCCAAATTATTTAAAAACAAATAAACAAACATTACAGAAAGAGAATAGTTCATCTGATGAGCTCGTATTTTTCTTTCTAAGGTGAAAGTCTGCGTCAGTATGATATTTCCTTCCTTCCACCGCTGCTTTTGAACTTTGGGCTTCCTGAGGACTACCCCTCCTCGTCCCCTCCCTCCTTCAGCCTCACCTGCAGCTGGCTGACTCGCACACAGGTAATCAGCAGTCAAGTCATTGTTGGTCACATGTTCATCCTGCCAGTGTGTGAGAGGTTCACAGGACATTGTAGAGGCTCAGTAAAGATGACAACAATCTATTCTCCCTCTCCCTCCACAGTTGGCTGCACTGCGTGCTCATCTCGCTGATCTCTATGAGGCCACTGGGGGAGCTGTGGTGCTCTTCTCCTGGGTGCAGTTTCTCAGAGAAGACGCTCTGAGGTTCCTGAACATCCACAGTAAGCTGGATCTTCCTCCTGATGAACGCAGCACCCTGCATTATAACCAGGACCAACACGATGCTGAACTCTCAGAACCAAAGAACAATTCAGAGCCAGAGTTCTCTGTACCATCCTCGGAAGTTCAGGAGAATCCTTCAGACGGGAGCAGCACAGACTCTCAGGGAGCTTCGGCTTTAGACTCCTGCAAGCATGACCAGAATGATCTGAACTCTCACCAGAGCCAGAGTGATCTAACCTCAGATTATCAAAGAGCTCTTTCTCCAGAGCCTGCACTCCAAAACCAAACTGGACACACTCCAGATGTGACAATCCTCCAAGCCTCAGAATTTAAGGTTGATCCCCAGGATGATCTTTCTTCATCTGCAGAGAAATCCAAGCATCATCAAAGTGTCCGGGAAGATTTCTTAAATGAAGGAGATGTTTCTCTCTCATCGCTGCTTCCCTCCACCTCCTCAGGCACGTTAGATCCAAGTGAACTTGGAGCTGCTTCTCTGCCGGTCCAGCCCACAGATTCTCCTCAGAGTGAAGAGCAAACCCTCTCTGGTCTCTTTTTATCTCCATCACAGACTCTGCTGTCCCACATTTTGATCTATGATGCGGCCCAGAAACACAAAGTGTTTGCCACCACTTTCTTTGACTGCGGGGTTTGTTTTATGGGCCGACTCGGGTCCGAGTGCGTGAAGCTGTCACCGTGTGGCCACGTCTTCTGCCGGGCCTGTCTCTGCGAGTTCTGTACGGTTCAGATCACAGAGGGGAACGTCCGGGGTGTCACCTGTCCTCAGGCAGACTGCGCTGGTGCCCCTACACCTGCACAGGTAGAAGCTACACGCAGCCTTCAACCTGCAGAATGGTTTCAACAACTGTAGTGTTTGGTCCTTTTATCTAATATCAAAACACATTTTAAAAGCTGTTAAAAAATAGCTACAGGTAGAAGGATCAAGGATAGAGGAATTTCGATCAGCTGATCTCGGCCTCACTTTGTGTCTCTGCTTTTTCGTCTCTGTTGTGTTTGTAGGTGCAGAGTCTGGTGGGGGAGAAGCTGTTCAGCCGCTATGACCGTCTCCTGCTGCAGAACACTCTGGACAGCATGTCTGGTCCGTTTCTGTTGCTGTTAAACTGAGTGTGTCGTAAAGGTTTTCATACACTGATTGGAATGTATTTATTACATTTCTGTATTAGACCAGACAGAAATAACATCTTTAGCTCTTTTTCAATAAATGTTTTTGTCTCGCAGATGTGACGTACTGTCCTCGAACATCCTGTGGCTCTGCTGTTATTTTGGAGAAGTCCAGCAATGCAGTGCTTTGCTCTGAGTGCGGCTTTGCCTTCTGCGTCACGTGCAGAATGACCTACCATGGATTAGAAGAGTGTGAAACCAAGAAAAAACATGCAAGAGATGCATTGCAAACCGTTTTAAAAAGCCTAGACTTGCCACAGTCACAAGGTACACAAAGGCACACTATTTCAATGACTACGTGGATATCTCTTATGTTTACTAAAAATCCAAGTATGGTTTTTAAACTGATAATTTTTTGGTGTACTGGTTATTAATGTTAAAATATTCAGTCACAGGACGAGTGGTGTGAATGTTGTCCTGTTTCAAAGAAAAATCATAAAGTCAGTCATTTCAAAGCAGGAAGTACAAGAATCAACATAGAGATGTCCCAGTATTGTGTCTCGTGTCAGTGCAGGACTCAACAGCATCAATCCAAGTGCAGCAGCCTCTGTAGAGGTGTAAGATTACTTTACTGCACTTACAAGTCACGAATGCGACTGAAAAAAAAATATTTATTTGATCCGATTCTAATAGTAGCACTTTGTTTGATTAATCTTTAACCCTACACTGAAGGCCTTTTGTGTGTTGATGCAAATGTTGTTTTGTGCTCTGTGCTATCTGTGTCTCTCAGAGGGGTTGAGTGCTCTCTTGAATGACTATAAACATGGCAGTAAGGAGAGGAAACGCCTGCTGGTGAGCAGATATGGTAACATGCTGGTAACGCTGGAAAGTAATCTGAATGACACCTGGTTGGCCAACAACAGCAGATGCTGTCCTCACTGCTTCAGCAGAATTGAGGTATTTAGTCATGTGCGCACGGAGAGTTTCTGGCTGTTTTGAAGTCATGTGACTTTGCCTGCTCACGTGTTGTGTTTCATGTTGCAGAAGAATGGAGGATGTGACCACATGTTATGCACTCAGTGTGGACAGGACTTCAGTTGGTGCTGTGCTCTCAGACTGACAACAAAAAATGGAAAAACGCACTTACAAGAATATGTCTGTGAGAACCACCGAAAATAGCCTCCCAGTGCTTCCGCTACTTTCACCAGCAGCCCATCATTTTGTCACATTAAAATCAGTTTTATTTAAAAAGATTAAAAGAGAAATGAGATCTGATTGAAACAAAAAACAGAAATTTACATCCTGTGAAGTGTTTTGACCCAGACATGTCATACTGTATCATGGTCAGCAGAGGGCGCTAAACAACAAGAATGACAAAGCAGTAACATGACAAGTTCCTTTTGGTAACTTTAGAAAAGCTAATATGTAAAACAATCTGTTTGTTTGTTCTTTTCAATAAATTGATACATGAATTTAACAAATGATGAACTGATTTATTTAACCTGGATGCTATAAAAACACTTCAGGAAAATATCCTCTGTAAAACTATACAATAGCAAACCTGTAATGTAGAATATCTTATACACATATTTATATATGAGACGTTCTTGCAGCTGTTTCTTAGATTCTCTGAGATCTAACAGTGTACATATTAATTATTAATCTTCGTCTACTCTTTTTTGACTTAACCTCATGTTTTATCACTGTTGCATATGTAAAATCACAGCATAAGGTCCTCACTATGTGCTAGTTATAATTGTAGCTCATTGTTGTCTTCACTGTCAGTAAACCCACTGTTTTTGTTTTTCAAGTAATGTATAAAGCGTGTGGTTGTAATTACTACCTATAGCCACCAGTGGCGGCTGGCCCATAGGGGGCGCTCGGGCTCCGCCCCCCCAAATGTGGAGGAGTAAAAATATATATTTTTAAAAAATTCATCAATGATAGTTTTACTATGTGTGTGCCCATATACAGCCAGGCGTATTTTAACATTTTCACCAGCTGACTCATTAAAGTTCAACCAACAAACGGTGTTTTTCTTCTTCTGGGGCGCTCGTCAAAGCGCCCTTGATATGCAGCGAAATAGCCTATCATTAAATGGTTGCCAGGGGAAAATAATAAATATTTGACCTATCAGCGTCGCTGAATTAAATGGTTTGGGGGCGCTTAAAATTGCGCCCCTGCAGAAAACGCGCGAAGATTTGCTGTTCTAGAATTTTACCTCAGTCAGTAGCCTAAGTGAGCTATAAGGTCAGAGAGAGACGATGGCAGCGGTATTGTTAACGGTTGAGGCACAGCCTCCCCCAAATTCGGTTAGATCGCTTCTAACCTACCCTTTTGCCAGAAGGACAATGGCAGAAAAACTGCAAGTTAAAGAGTTGGGACCTGACAAGCCCGAAATTCAACTAACCCAGGCAACGAAGGAGAAGTCAAAAGCATACAACAGGACTTTTTGTCGGAGTTGGTTCCAGCGCAAGTCGTGGCTGACAGGCTGTGCATATTGATTTATATGATGCAGCCGGCTTTATATTGTTGCTTGATTACACCACACAACATTGGATTGATGTAGCCTAAGTAATGAGTAAGTGGACACATTCATTTTTGCTTAAAGGCTACTGGATGCTAATTTCTTTCGCTTTCTACCTGTAACTTATGTAGCTAGAGGAAAGCTTTCTGTTGTGTGTTGCCATCTAGTGGGCATGAGGTATCACTGTATGAGTTAATCACCTAGCAACAAATTAAAATTGTGTTGTTTGATGTACTCATTAAATGGGTCATTTTAGTCGATATCATAAAAATTGCCCCCCCTGAGATTTTTTTCAGGAGCCGCCACTGATAGCCACAGTTCCAGCAGTCTGGAAAAAGCCTTTTTTACTCCAAAAGATTAAGTTAAGATTCATTAAATAATTAAATAAATGTGTAATTCATTCATTAAAATGATAAATGAAACAAATATATGAATACACAATTAAATGTCAATTCATTTCATTTAAAAGATAATTATTTATTTCAAATTTTAATAAATTAAAGACGCTACTTTGTTTACTTACTTTTTGATTCATGTATTTGTTTAATTCATTTTGGCACATGTGGGTCTCAAGACTCATGCACACATTTTCTTTTATTATTAAATCATCCGGTTCATACCAGACCATTAGAATATTGTGTCTGACACCTCCAATTTTTGTGTAATATCAAGGCTACACTAATAGAGATTGGTTAATATGTGTTTACAATCATTACGGCGCGCCATGATGATCTGGTTTAATCTCTAATGGTGCCTTAGGAACAAACAGGTCGAGAACAGTAGTCTGTAAGCAGGTTAAAAGGCTCATAGCGGTCCTGTATACTTCATTTCTACAGAGGTCAGTCTGTGTAGCAGATAGTGGCGAAGAAGAGAAAAGCTTATAACCCTTGAACTGCATGTCTCATTTCCCTTGCAGCAGCAGGCTACAGGTAGATCCTGAACATTTGGCTTCTTCACACTCACCAACTTCCTGTTTTGAAACGTCCCCCTCCATTCTTGCACTGTTCTGTCACAACACTGGAACAAAGACCACTGCTGCATACAACTGGAGATCTACAGATGTCTCGTATATCAGGCCAGCATGTTTGACTTTCTGTGTCTCTTCCAGGAAAATCCCGCTTCCACCCCAGGGGGAGGTCATCACTTCCTCATAAATGTCTAAACAACACTTTGCTTTTCTAAGGCAAACTGTTGCAGCAGGAGCCCTGGCCTGGAACTCCTGCTGCACTTGTACTTGACAAGCCTCTTGGTGGTTCTTCTGAGAGAAAAACAGCAAATGAAGAGGCACTCAGAAAATAATCAGGTCAAGGACTATAAAAGACAAGTTATATGTTTCTACTGAGCTATGGAGAGCAGTCATTTAACAAAACAATCTCAAATAAAATGAGGAGAAGGACTGCATGGTGAGTAAATAATACAGAAATCTTCTTTCCTGGAACTGAACAGGTAAAAAAAAATCAGGTGAGGACAATGGAGGCAACACAGACCTCAAAATGACACCCTGGACAGGTCACCAGATGACACAAAGAGACAGACTAACTGCATGTCTGCATGTCCACACAAGCACAGGAGAACATGCAAACTCCATACAAAAAGGCCCCGGTGAGATGGTGGAGTCTAACCCCTTCTTGCTGTGAGGCCACGGCTCATTTCATTTTTTAATCTTCTTCACATAGAACAATTAGCAGATGTTATAACTGACATGTATTACAACTCTGGGACAATATGAGATCAAGGAAGAAGCTGCCAGTTGACTTTATGCATTTGCAAACAAAGAAGAAATTGTCACTGTGACAACTTTAACCCCTTGCATTGGGGATTTTATATATTATTTATTTATTTATAGTTTTATTATTACATAAAAATATAATATAAAGCATCATGAATTCATACCGACAATGACTCCTCTGTGTCTTTTGTAAACTTCATTAGTCCCGCCCGCATTCAGTTCCAGTAATTCTGCAGATACCTACCTTTAGTCGCACCAGATTTGTGTTACTTCCTTTATAATTACAGACCTTCTACTGTTATTCGTGCAGAAAAGGTAAAAAGATATATCTCTCAGGTCTTTGCTGGATTTATTTTATGTTGTGGACATGACTTTCAGGTAATGATCATCTGCTGTAGACAGTTTTTAGGCTTCCTGCATCTTCTTTTGTCCTCCATTAGCCCAGTTTCCTCAATTTCTTTGAGAACACACTGCACACCATGCTGTGATTAGTCAGTTTTTCAGTAGTAGTAGTTTCAAAGTTGTCCAAAGGATAGCTTTGAAAAAAAGCCTGGAGAACTGTTGCTGGAGACCACTTTAAAACTGACATGAAAGGCTGGCTCCTTGGAAGCAAAACATTAAAAAGAGGGGTTGCTAAAGACTTTTGCACAGTACTGCACGCACACATCAGAACCAAAGACCAATAACAGCCCTGAGTGATGGTTGTTGTTTCAGTCAGATTCATACTGATGTCTCACTGAGCTGACTGTCAGACGTGTGCTGAGCTGTCAGTTTGAAGCAAATCCCTCTTGAGTCTTCTAGGACCACTGATGCAATGATGTGAAGTAGCACTGCATAGCCTAGCATTTATCATAATGAATTGTAAATATCGCTGTTTTAATGCAGAGTAAAACTTTTTTTTTAAAAACGCCATTTTATAAATCATTATAACAAAAAAATAACAAAAAACAAAAGAACGAACAGATGAAAGAGCCATCCCATCCTTGATGAAAGCTAACGACTTGTGCTAACGGCCTGTGCACCACATTTCCGGCAATCTGTTCATACTTTTTTCGTGATATCCCGCTGACAGATAAACAATACCAGGGGCACAGAAACAGCTTTCCTGGCAGAAGTAATATCAAGGATAGTGAGTAAGGCCTGGTTATCAGTGCAGTGGAAACTAGGCTATGGAGGAGCGTCTTCTCCCTGTGAGTCAATAACAGCATCAACTAACAGAACATTTATTTCCCCTGGAGCGGTAGGAGCTGGGTCGTGGAAGAGAAAGCTTGAGACACGAATTCACTGTAATAATTATTAGCTTAGATCCATTATAGTGATCGCCACATTTATTCAGACCCCCCCCCCAAACGCACACACACACACAAGTTGTTCAGGCATCCATTTAGTCAGTCAGCCAGTCAGTGGTATATTGGCAACACTGTTCAGAGGCACTAAAAGTATGCTGAGGTTTTCAAGGAGATTACAGGAGCATTATGGGAGGTTTGGGGGACCCCACACTATAAATGAAGGTGTGTGTGTGGGGTGTGTGAAAGATCTTCTTAAAAATAAGTTTTCCCCAAGGCTTACAACAGCTAAAGGTCAAGAAAGACCCTTAACTGTGTGTGGTTTCATTGGGAGTTATGGGCTGTAACCACAGTCTGGAACTGATGTGTACTCAGAGTGCTGTCAGCGTGAGCTGTTAGGAAGCCGTCAGAGTAGAGAGCTGCAGAAAACTGTGATTAAAAGTAGTTTGGCAAAAATGTAGTTCCACTACATAAGTCAGTCTAAAATCACAAAAAGCATGAAGGAGACTGTGTGCACAGCAGCGTGTGTGTGTAGTAATTAGTGAGTTTTAGAGGTGTTGGGTTACAGAGCTTTGAACAGAGCCTGGGGAGCTGTTTGTATGTTGGGCTAATTTAATTACCTCTTGGATCTATAGCACAGACACAAGAGTTGAATCAAAGTCTCAGAATGAAAGTTAAAAAAAAAAAAAAAAAAAAAGGGCACTCACAAAACTCTTACTGTCTCTGGAAATCCAGCTGTAAAAACAAGTAGAAATGTCTCTCATTTTTTGTGAAGAATCCTTATTATGTGTTTGTTGCCCTCATTTGAAAATCAATGGCGTAGTACCACTGGTGAGCATGGCTAACTGATCCCGACTGTGTGCCTGTATGTGTAGCTAAACTGAAAAAGTGTTTCAGTGTTTCAGTTTCATGGTAAGCCATCCATTTGGATCTAGTTCTATCCAGACACCAGACCTGACCTGACCTGAGCAAACTTTTCTGTGCCCATTAACATGGTGTCTTTAAAATTAGACACTCCAGTTCACCTAATTCTGCAGTCGCATCAGTAAAACCAAAGAAAACACTATGGAAATAGAAAAAACGCAGCAAAACCTTAACAAAAAAGGGGGAAGCAGTTTGAAGGGGTTTTGAGGAGACAATAACGTGATGGACCAACCGCAGAAGTGACGAGCTAACAATAAAAGCTAATAGCCAACATGCAGCTACAGTGTTATATGAGTCATTCAATTAAACACACATTACTTGGATCTTTTTCTCCCTCATAAGAATCCTTCACTTCTTGTAAACAGGTCTCAGTGCAGTCTTTCACATGTTTCTGATTTCTGTCACTTCTTCAGATCTTCGGTCATGTTCTTGTCTTCCCAAAAACACTTCCGTTGTGAATTTTTACAGTTTTTTTTTATTGGTGTTTTATTCAACATTTGTGTGTTTTGTGTGCTTTTGTATCATTTTTTTCTATTTGCTGTTGTTTTCCTAACTTGCAGGGCATTTGACCTTTCTGGCCCATATGGAAAAGGAATAGAAAAAACTTATAAAAGACTTGCATCAGATGGGGCCTACTTCATATAGTGAAGCATATAAGGCTTATATGATTTACACATAAAAGTGGCCACTTTCATATATTGTTTTAGGAAGTATCCAAAACATACAGGTTTCATTTATATAATTTTTCTAGGGCTCTTATATCTGTTTTCACTCTTGTATGCTTTTCATTTAAATACAGATACAAACTTAATAAGATTTATATATATATATAACTTTTCCATATAGGGGGGCCACCATATAATTCAGCATGAAAAGCAGAATTTGAGTCAAGGGTTTCTACCTAACCGCACAGTGTTGCCCATCTACCCTCATCTGCTCAGTCCAACAGTCCAGCGCATGGATAAAACACAGAAATGACAAATATCACACACATTTGCAACAGCTTCGGCTTCTCACCTCGTACATTTTAGCATAGGAGTTCATTAGAGGCAAATAATGACAACAAAGACTAAACAACATATGGTAGAACACATTTTCTAAATAAACATCAGTGTATTTTTATATTCACTGCAAATGTGGGATTTTTTTTCCAGTACCATTTTGCAGATTCCTCACAGCACACAGACATTTCCAAACAACCAGCTGTGTAAACTTCATTAAATACTCCTGAACAGCAGCCTTATAGTCTCAGCCTGTGGTAGAAAGATCTTAACAGTTATTAGGTATGACTGTACTCATGCACAAAATAAACCAGATACATTTTATACAGTGCGATACGTAACACACTCTGTCATTTACTGCGAAGCACTGAAGTTTAACTTATTAACCTGTGCTGCTGAAGTAGAGCCGCAAATAGATAAGTGAAACCAATAATTATTAAGTATATTGTACTCACATTCTCTATAGTTTCTAACAAGTAAACATAGAATAGAAATGGATACAGTGCCCCAGATAGTAACTGTTTCAGCACATTAACATACTAAATAATAACTAAACAGTCCAATTTAAATCATTTGTACTGGTTAATGGACATATGTTGATGTAAATACATTTATTTCCCACAGTGCTTTTATTTATTTACGTTTTTGGCCTTTGTCTGTGTGAAACATTTGTCCAATTAATAGAAATCCTCTGATGCAAAAACCCCAAAAGGCAAACAACAAAAAAACAACATAAAAACGTTTCAGCGCTACAATATCCTTCCAAAAATAGTCTTGTGTAAAAGGAGCACTTAACTGGTGGGCTGTTGTGTTTCAGCTCATTAAGTGCAAATTGTGTTTGCCACGTTTTTTCAGGCTTAATCGTTTATTTTCAGCAAGACCCTTCTGCTTCTGAGATTTTCCTGCTACGCAATAATTTTGTCATTTTTTAAGCTCTTGAAAAGAAAACAGACGTTTTAGAATCAAATGTTGATTACAAACACTTTAAGTCCTTGTAAATCCTCTTGAGGCCCGACTCGTGTGACATATCGATCGGTGCGTGGACACTGACACAGATTGTTTCCTATTATTTCCTGTGCACGCTGCCCTTTGAACCTGGAGCTAACGCCAACCTTTCTTTAATACTAGATAATTAGCCTGGCATCACCTACGACGTGCGCTTATGCAAATTAGTCTGTTTCAATGCTCCTGGATGCAATTAGACCTGTAAACACTCAGAGCAACGTGTGGCGTCATGTTGAGGGAAAAATGTAAAGTGATTACAGCGTCCAGAGGGGTGAGTCGGTGCATCAAACTCGCCCTGTAGTTGATAACCGGCTGTAATTGGACTGGCACAGACAAGATCAGGTGGAAATCTATTTGAAAGTTGGGGGATGGCAGACACATTCTGCCAGAGCAAATTAAACATTAGCTCCAAGATTTCAATTCAATTCAGTTTAAGTTTGTTTATATAGTGCCAAATCACAACTGTTGTGACATTTTATTTATCCCTTAGAAGCCTACCTGAAGCTCTTTCTGTCAAATTTCAGGACTGCTTATAGAACAAAATGACTGGGTGTGCATCAGAGGTTAGTGATGGTGGTCTCTGCCTGTGCAGCTACCTTTGGAAAAACCTGCAAACTGTTCTAATGGTCATCAACCACGTCTTTCCTGATGTACACTGAGGTGTCAGAACTCAACATGAAGGGAAGGGAAGGTCATCAAATGTCATCTTTGTGGGGGGAAAACGACAGAGATCTCGCACACGTTGGCGGGAATATGCAGTTTTCCACTAGTTCACCTGCCACTGACCCACGTGTGTCACGTATGCTGGTAGCCTACAGCCCACATGAAATTAACTTGATTGTGTGACCATGGGTTAATGTAAAGTTAATGAATAAGATGCAGAATAACAACAGTATGTGTAAGCATAATAGCGCCATGATACCGATCCCTATCCGTCAAAGAATTCACCTCTACATCCCTGTGAGAGCCACATGATTCCCCCAGAAACAACCAGTACTTCACTTTGTGTTGGTTTTGACACAGACCAGGGATTTCTGGGGCATCTTGATGGCAGGTGATACTTTGCTGGTGTGTGGCACAAAGACAGGTTGCGTTTAATGTTTTTTTAATGTCATCAATAGGTTGTGTGAGTTACAAATAATGCTGCCCATTTGCCATCTAAATTTATGGTAAATGGGCAGCATTTATACAGAAGTTACGCGACAAACTTACTATCAAACAAGGAAATATTAAATATCAGTGCCTCATGTTAAGTGGTAAAAAGCCACAAAACAGGTGGAATTATCACAGAAAGGGGTCCAATCGCTCCACTATGAACATTTCTGTCTGG
The DNA here is from genome assembly GCF_900408965.1 of Simochromis diagramma. NCBI lineage: Eukaryota > Metazoa > Chordata > Actinopteri > Cichliformes > Cichlidae > Simochromis > Simochromis diagramma. Next base: position 459,535 of record NW_024387095.1, on the reverse strand, counting down.
ATCTTTAGGCTGTATTTGTAGGAGCCCACTAGCTTCCTGTGATCTCCTCGTTTTCTCCAGCTTATCATTTCCTGCACTTGCAGAAGGTTTTCAATAGCTGCACTGGAGTGTGACTCTCATTTTGAGTCCAAGAGCCTGTCAGCGTAATAAAAGGTAATGCTCCCAGCGCTTTCATGTAAGACAAAGCGTGTTATTTCTAGGAGGAGGAGAGCTATTAACAGACTGCAACTCTGCCTCAACGCGCAAGACTAGCTCACCCACGGCTTTTTGTTCCTGTTTCATTAAACTGTGCGGCAAGGTGGGCTAATAAACAGGCGAGCACTTTATTTTGAATGCCTTCTGCTTGTACGTCCCTCTAGCTCTGCCTTGCTGTTGCGTTTAAATCCCCAAAAATGCCACAGCGCTTTGTTCTCACAGTGCTATTCTCCCGAGCATCCTAGTGTGTGGTCAAGTGTGTGTATTTGTGCTCTGGAGACAAATATAAGATGTGAGCAGCTGCCTCTCCCTGCAGCAAACAAAGCCGAGCAAAGAGAAGGCCAGGATGCTGCTTTCAATTCCGCTTTCCAGCTCATCTAATTATATGAACTGATCAGACTGATTTAATTACTGAGGAATGGTTTTTTTCCGCAAAAGCAGATTTAAAGGGAAGGTTTTTCTTCTCTTTTCAATAACAAATTATTGATTTTTGAACACTGAAAAAAAACAAAAAAAAAACAGGTGTATGCTGATAATCTTTTTCTGTTACAATGGGGGGAAAGCACCGTTCTATTTTAAAGGATTAGTAAGAAGGGCTTTGAATGACAAGCTTTTCTGCTTGAATATGTACATTTTGTGACCCCTTCACTATCATTGATATCTGTAGCGAAGATCAGCATAAAAGACTCATTTTATTAGTACTTATTTTTTTTAGCAATTTTAAATGTGACTATAGACTTTGAATGCCTTGTGACAACTTGCTGTGTTCGGCTCAGGACCATTAAACTGGAACAGTTAATCCAATTTAACTTCAATTATATAACTTTTTTTCCCAGAACGGGCTAAACACAGGAACACAGCTGGATCTCCTCGTATGTGGAAAAAGCAACACAAACAGGCCAAAGCGACACAAAAAAAAAACATTGCGGCACAGTCCATGTTACTATTTAGCAGTCGTTGCACACACTGCAGTAAAACCTGCTTACGTCCCCTCTGGGAATCAAGACTGGGAGTATTAAATGACATGTCTCACAAGCAGAAACATCCAGGAGCGCTGCAATTTGCGAGTCAATTTGAAGTTTAGAGTTAAGTGCGTTCGGTTTGAAAGCGTTTGCGCGTTTGAGCGTTTTTCAAGAGGAAAATTTTGTCTTGTTCTCGTCATCAAAGCATGTTTCGCCCTTAGGGGCAGCCTCTGCTGGCACTCTGTTCTCCTTCCTTCCAAAGTAAAAACGATGAGACTAGCAGCTTTTTAACCAGAACTGACGGTACCAGAGTTACTTACAAAGGCGCCATCCAAAGTGGTACGGAGGGCCTACAGTGAAATCCACACACAAACATACAGTGCTCAAAAAAGAAGACATTCACTCAGTGCACACTTACAAGATTCCTGATAGTTGTTAAATAGATTATGAGAGTTTACAAGAGATGGTGAGCTAACACTGATCAATTAATCAATAGGATTCATGTCTACTATAGTCTATTTACATCTATAATGCAATATTAAGAATATTTACATAACATTTGTGAATACAGAAAAATCCAATCAATGTGACAGATTGGTTTTTTACTATATTGCCAAAATGGCTAGCCAAAGCTTACTCTTTAGCCTAACTTCCTCCAAAGGCACCAGCAAGGCTTGCAAGAGCCTTCAGCCTGATACACACCTCAGGACAAGTAGGAAGTCAGCTAAGGCTCACAGTTTCATATAACACTGTTTCATTAGGTGAAGTTCATTGTGCTTTTTTTTAAATTAGCAAGTAGTGCTTTGGATTTTATTACATCTGTTTGGTTGTAAAGATGCTGAATTTGTGTCCCGTGTGGCTCTGTGGTTGTAAGTTTTCCCCTGCAGTCCCTGCTGCAGGACCTATAAAAAATACCTGCAGGGCTAAATGACTCGTAAGAGTTTAAAAAATCATCTCAAACTAAAACTTAGTAGTTGTTTTCCCAAGTTTTTGTAACATAAAGGAATTGCCCCCTCACTCAACCTTGTCTGCATTTTTGTACTTTTCAAGTTTTCTGCGTATCTTTGTCTTTGCTGAGGCTTCTTGAGCCTCCTCTCATGTCCACCTGACTTTCTGCCAAAAAAGCAAAACCCTGATTTCCCCTCTTTCAGATTTCTTTGCATTTCTTTTGCATTTACCTGTGCCCTGAGTCAGAATGTAACCCACTTAAAGCTTTGGAGGAACTGGAGCAGAAAGTATAAGAAAGGATAATGGCTTAAAAATGTAGTCTGATTCTGTGGCTAGAAAACAGATTTTTTTTTTTGTTCAAAGTTTTAAGATTAAAAATCTACAATTTCCTCTGCATGTTATGAGCTGATTAAATACACACTTTCTAGAGCAATACAAGGATTAATGGAATCCAATTTTAGCCTCCTGTATCAGAGCAGATGTGACACGAAAAGCTGGCCTATCAGGAAATAGGGATCAAACTGTCAACCCTGCACTTTGTGGACAATCTGATCTACCACCTGAGCCACAACCAGCCACCTCTATTTATATATTTCCTATCAAATTGAAAGATTATGTGTTTAATCCATACACCAAATAAAGTGCAAAAAGATCTTGATGTAATCACTCCACTAAATATGCTCTTCAAAAGTATGGCAGTATTTTCAGTTTCCTGCCCTGCGTTCTTGTACTCTTTACATGTTCTCTTCCCTTCCCCTCTTGTGTCTCTTAGCTGTAGCCGAGGTTCTCCATCTCATGGCGGTATCTTAGCTCCGACACTTTTGCTTTGTGCTGCTTGCTCTCCAAATGCTGCCTGAAGTCCGTCTCCTGCTCGGCTCCGCAGTTGCACATGGAGCAGTAGAACTGTCCGCTGGGAGTCACGCACATGGCCAAGTCCCGGGGGATGCGCTGCCTCGGTCTGGGGTTGTAGTACGGCCCTGAGGGAGAGAAAGAGAGATTACAGAGATGAGATGGATGGCTGCTAACTGTTATTTTTAAGAGATGTTTTATTGCAGAGGGAAGTCACAATACAGTGCCAAGGTTCCAACTTTAGGTTTCAACTAGTGCCTTATACAGTGGCAAAATGAGATGATAATCAACTAGAACATCTTTAATGAAATACTAAAGCTCCCAGAAGAAACCCATCCTAGCACTAGAATAACATGGACAAAGGGGGTTTACATCTCGCTGGCACATACCAGCATGGTAACTTATGCTTTCAGCCTAACCTGCTCCAGTGATGGTTACAGTATGTTTCATACTAGAGCTCACTGGGTAAAAAACCACTGCACACTTACAAATCAGTTCTCTGTAAGACAGCCTCATCATTCCTGGTACTAAAATGTTTTAATGTCTCTACATTACCCCGATGAGCAGTAATGAAAACACATTTTTAGATGATGCAAACAATTTTGTGTTTTTATTTTATAAGCAGTAACATATGACCCTGAAACAGGACACCTATTTGTACCTGCACATAGACTAAGCCTACATTTGAATTCTGTTGATTTTTTCTTTAATCAGATCCTCCTGTTTCTTAATGACAGAGCTGTGATATTAAAAAGTACACAGTAAGCATTTGTGTTGGCTTTCCTACCAGACTTCAAATAAGCTAAACTTTATTAATACTGTAGCTTTTCTCAGAGTATATTTTCTTTGTTTCTTTGTAAAATCACTCCCTCTGTTGACAGTACACTTACCTATAATTGTGACTGGTTAGATGCGCCACAATAAAGTTTACATTTTTGATTCAGGTTAAAGGATGGACTGAACATAGGACATCTCACAATTCCTTCACTTTTTGTTTCTTTTTTTGCTTATTTATAACCAAAAAGCCCAGCAAAACTATTAGGATTCCCATCCCTCATTATTAAGAAATGCTAGCATTTCTTGCCTATGACTCTTATCTTTTTATAAAATACTACTGGTAAGAGTAGATGCTGCCAGAAGTACAAATACTTTGTTACTGTACTTATGTAGAATTTTCAGGTATCCATACTTTACTTGAGTATTTATTTATATGACTACTTTTGACTTTTATGCCCTTTTTGAAACAAATATCTGCACTTTCTGCTGCTTACATTTTCAAAACAGGCTCATTGCTCATTGCTGACAGATTTGGGTGGAGTTATTATATCACACTGCGGACCTTCAAACATCAAACCGATTTGAGCCTAAACCGAAACACGTGAAAGATAATCCTGTTCGTTCAACTTTTACTGGAGTATTTTTAACATTAATATCTGTACTTCTACTTAAGTGCAGAACATGTGTAGCTTTGCCACCTCTGGATGCTGCTATAATTGTACATTGAAAAAATGAAATGGGCATAGGAAAATGCAGCCAGCATTTTACTGTCTTAAATTTATCTGTTAAATTTTAGACTTTTAACTTCATATAAAATGCTACTGATATTGTAGTTGAATGAATTCATCTGCAGTGTTTGGTTTTTTTCTGTTGTTCAGTGATAAAAATGCATCCCAGACCCATGTGTGTATGAGTGCTGTGTGTGTGACAAATGTACACAAATGTGTACAGAAAGAAAAGCTGAAAGGCGTCTGTGATTACATGATGGCAGAACACTGGAAACAGAGTGTTGCTTGTGTTTTAACAACACAGAAAAAGGAGAAGAAAATAGAGAGATAGAGAGAGAGATAAAAAAAAGACAGAACGAGAGAGAGAGAAGCTATTTTAGGGATTGTCCATCAAGAAAACTGATTGAATCAGCAGATTTTTTTTTTTTTTTGCCTGTGGAAGAGCGTGTCAGCGGGAGACTAAGAGGGATTTGCTTTACTGTATGACTTGTGATTTATCTTGTTTTATCTCGAGCTGAAGTGCAGGTGCTTATGTCTGTGGAAAGACAGAATAGGAAACAGACACGTGCAGAAAGAGATGGTAGCTTGACGTCAGCAGAAAGTCTGACATTACCTTACTCTGTATCTGTTTTCACACATGTACACGATGGTGAAAGCAGACACTCACGCAAACACAAAGAAACCACAGTTAAATAATAATTATAGAAGAACATTCAGCCTTAAAAAAGAAAGAAAACATGTGTGACCATGTAGGGGTCATGCACTGGACACAAGTAGGTGGGTGCACCAAAAACGGTAGAAAATCCAATGACATGAGAGAGCTTTAGGAGAATAACTCCTATCTGTGACATCATTTAGGGTTTTTTTGACAGTTTCCACACTGACTCAGCAAACAGACACTGCCCTCAAAGGCTGCTGAAAATGACTACGGGTCATGAAAGCTGCTGTAACATGAATTATCAGTATATGGAACAGGTCTAGACCTAAGAAAAGGATTTTACAGCATTCGCTAAATCTCTTTAGAAAGACTGTTGGGGTGTTTGCAAGTACAAAATCAGCTTTTAGAAGATAAATTGGCATTTTGAACAGTGGCCTCTCGGGGTAGGTACCATACACAGACAAGATTATGTGTTTATCACATTTTATGCCGCATAAAAAGACCAATTTCAAAGGCTAGTGTGCATCAAATAGAGTTGTTTGAAGACACAACCAATAACTCAAATAAAAGAATATAAGATCATTAAAGAAACAGCCAAGTTTACTCCTGATTGGTCCTCAAGCCGCTGTGTATGAACAGGTGACATCTATTCTAGGACTGCTGAATATAGCTTGTTTGTAGTGACGTATTTTCCAACCACCACTTAAGATAACACAATAACAGACATGACCCTCAATAGCCAGACACATTATTGGTCAATTCATTAAATAACTTCAGAATTTGCTTTGCTAGTTTGCAGCCTTTGAATAGACGTGGAATAAGACAAAATCGCTTGCATTTCTTTGCATTTTACTGACCAAGATAGCTGCAACAATGCCACTTAAATGAAGAGTTTATCAGATGACTTTTGATAGTTATCTTTAAATTATGCTGATGTCGCTTTTTAATTAGCATTTAATTTTTTTATCTTACCTGGCATGGAAGCGGGTACTTGTGGGCTGCGACGATTTTTCACTAGCCGGTACTCACTGCCATCTTTCCTGTTCCTTCTCGGAGTTGTCTCATTGCTGCTTTCCCTGTAACAGGCAAAGCTAGAGTCAACAATTGTTGGTTCCATATCACATGTAATGTCAACATGGCTAGCTTGAAATATGGCGTATTTTGCCAAACCCCTGAGTCACCCCTCATCTTTCTAAGATGTTTCATGTTATTTTCTCTAGGGCCAGCATCCTGCTTGTTTTTGAGATATCCCTGCCCTACTGCTGCTGAATACCTGGATCAGGTGTGCTTTGCCAATAAGAAGCTAAAAGGGCAGGTTAGTTGGAAAACAAGCAGGACAGCGGCCCTCGAGGCCTCAAGGTATGGAGTTCCATACCTGTGTTCTACAGGCTTGGTCTTGCAAAGCTTTTCTTTGGACACAGGCTGCTTTTTCACTCATTATCAGGCCAATTCTTGTACCTGACCATTTCCAGCGGAATGTTTTTTGTTTGTTTGTTTTGTAAGCCACCTAACACTGACCTATGAATCATTCAAGCATAAAAAAGGGACCTAACTCTAGGGACAAGCCAGTGTTATGTCCATACATAACAGACAACTTACCAAATTTGTCTTTTGTACCGTAAGTTGTACCTTTAGGGACTTTGGTCTAGCTGCCTGTTGTAAAAACACATAATTTGTTCTTATCTCTTTAGTTGAATCTATTAAAACTGCCAAAGATAACACAGTTTGAAATAATAAAATAGTAATTTTGTAGCAACGCAGTGATTTCAAAAGTGCGATCAGCAGAAAACAGCTAAGGAAACTGAACAAGTGGAGGACTAAAAAAAATGGGCAGGCATAAAAAAGAGCTATCAACAGCAGATGAACAGTATGTCCTGTCCACAACAGAAAAAATATCCAGCAAACACCTGGCAGAGAACCTGAGAGATGCATTTGGTCCTTCAGTTGATCCATTTAGGCCTAATCAGAAATGATCTCAGTGGAAGGGTGGCTGAAGTTGTTTTGAAGAAGGGAAACAGGGAGAAAAGACTGAGGTATACCAAATTACACAAGAACTGGACTTAAAGTAATTATCAACAGGCCTGTTGGAGTTATGATTCCAGATGTGAAATGTTTGGTTCAAATGTTGATAATATCTACAGCGAAGGTGAAGAAAGAGGTACAACAACAAGTGTCTACATCCATCTGTAAAACACAGTGGAGGTTCTGTCATGGTTTGGGGCTGAAATTCAGCCAGTGGTGCAGGATCTTGTCAAAATGGATGTTTTCATCCATCAGTGTGATGACCACAGAAAAGTTTGGTCAGACCTTGATCCACCACACAGCACCATCTGGAAAGCATCTGATTGGCAACGGCTTCATTTTTCAGCACGACAATGATCCCAAGCACACTGTTAATGCAGTAAAGGCACACCTTTGAAAAGAAACTCACAATGGAAGACTATCAATCATAGACTAGTTTACCCAGAGCCTCAACATTAGTGAACAGTGTGGGATGATGTTGACAGAGAGCAGACTAAAAGGCAGCCAACATCCAAAGAAGAGCTTTGAATGTCCTTTAAGAAGCCAAGAGAACTATTCCTGAAGTTTGAGAGAAAGAGAGTTCAGACTGTGTTACAAAATAAAGGTGGTCATACGAAATATTCAGCTGCATGCTTTTATAAAATAATAGAAACTGCTTTTGCTTATATACTGTTTTATTATACTAATTTTCTAGCAAATTGTAAAGAAACGATGGATGGCTCAAGATATTTGCGCAATGCAATGTATATCTGATTGCAATTGCTATATTTCTTTTTCAGCTAATGCTGAACAAGGTATTGTCTGTAGTGGGCCTCCACTCCATTATGCCTGCGTAAAACACAGTAAGGATGAAATCTCTGTCCAATAAAGCCAACATGTCTTCACCCAAACCTACATGGTACTCGCGTTCTGTTGGGCCTCAGCCAGCCGTAGTTTCTTGGCATGGTTCTTGCCCTGGTAGTGGGCCTGCGCAACTGCTGGTGAACTGAAGGAAGCGTCGCACAATTTACAATAGTCATTCTCTGTGGCCAAGATGACCCTGGGCGCCCCCTTATACAGCGCCTGCAGAGACAGGACAAAGCAGCACAGTGTTTGTGGTGAGAGGAGATTTGGAGTAAACACTGTGAAAACAAGGAAAGAAATGTTCCATTTCAGCAGGAGGAAGAACTCATTGCCTTTAAAATGAAAGTAAAGCTTAATGGAAGCTATGAGTTATGCTATTTTTTGTCAGAAAGATTGTTATTTTATTAGCAAACATAATAAAAAAATTTCACTGGTTACTTAGAATAAATAGACTTTTAAAAAGCAGGGATTGAGTGTACAGTGGTGAGTGGATGCTTTGAGTGTCTGCTGTTTAAATGAAACAGAGTGACTATGCAGTTCTCTACCACCTCCTCAGAGCAAGTGACCGCCATCATCCGAGAGGCCACTTCAGCAACAGCACACCCACCTCCTAAGCTAACACTGTAGCATTAAGGTAGGCTGTGTACTAGTTCTTAAATACGGGCCTTACCTGCCTGCCTGCGTCACTGTCGCTGGACCCTGAGCTCAGGGCCGTCTGGCCCGCAGACTCAAATGCTTCTGGGATCCTGATGGCCGGTGGCTGCTGACTGCCAGCATAGAAATTTCGTAGCTTTTTACTGTGGTTCTTTCCCTTCAAAGAAAGATACGAGATGTCGATTTTATTTGATTCTTCACATGTTTTTCTGTGCTATTCTGCATGTCTGAATTTGGCTTTCAGCTGACCTGGTAGTGAGCCTGTGCCTGCTGAGCAGAGTTGAGGGTAACGTTGCAGAGTTTACAGTACAGCGGTTTACACAGTTCTTCTAGTCCCAGAGAGTCCTCCTGCTCCTCTGTCCCCAGCGAGGAGCCCTCATCCTGGGGCTGCTCACTGGTTGGGGCTGCCTGGCCTGGGAGTGGACCGCAGATGAGGCTGGACACTGTAGCTGGGATGAGGGCTGGTCCTAGGGGCCTTGGGGGCATCTGTGAAGGGTCAGGGCCGGGAGCAGGAGGTGAGGACAAGGGGCTGGGAGGGAGGGGAAATCGACCTGCTGTTGGTGCCACTACAGGTGGAGGCACCAGTGCTTGTGCAGGGTTCATATGTGGAGGCCCCAGCTGCTGTGTAAGGTCCATGGTTGGAGGCACTATTGCTTGTGTGTGATCTACTGGTGGGGGACCCAGGGTGTGTGCCATTGGTGGAGGCCCCAATGACTGACCTGGAGGCATTGGAGGGGGGCCTAAAGTGTGTGGCGGGGTAATGGGAGGAGGCCTTAATGTATGAGGTGCATTTATGGGAGGCAGGCCTAGACTCTGGCCATGAGCCATAGTTGGAGGTCCAATAGATTGAGCGGGGGCAATGGGTGGTGGACCAAGAGGGTGTGCAGGTGCCATTGGCGGAGGTCCCAACTGATGTAAAGAATCCATGTGTTGGAAAGGCTGCTGGGGATGACTGAAGAGACTCAGGGGAGGCTTCAACATGGTTTCTGGACCTGGGTACATTAGAAGCAATACAATCAGGTCTGCATTACACACATAAACACAGATATTAGAAATCAAAGACACCTCCTATAAGCAAATCCTTGATAAGGATATCAGCGATGACGAAGGCAGACATTAATGAAAAAATACAGTCACTTACATGCACTCTATATTTTATGCAACTTCTTTCCATTAATGTTTAATAGCCTTATTGGCTTTTAGGCACTTGTCTGTTTCACTATATTCAAGCAGGAACTGTGTTTGAGACTGAATGGATGACTCGTGTCTCCATATGTGATAGACTGGTAAATTGTCTGCGCTGTGCTCCGTCTCCGTGGGATTGGCTCTAGCCCCGAGGCCCCAAGTTAGACAAGTTGTGATGGATGAATGGATCATCACAACTTTCTGTTCAGTCATCAGCTAATATATCCCACTGACTGACTAATGGTAATTTGCTCTCTTTTCTTTGAACAACACCATGACATTTTCTTGTGAGTAAAGCGCGTGAAAAAACTACAAAAAGGCCTTCCACAACACTAGGTTCAGATAATCATGTTCCTCTTTGTGTGAACTGTAAACCAGTTTATGATTCTACTGGCTTTTTACCATTATTATATTGAGCTTTCTGTTTGTCCAGTTCTTTAGTTTATGACCAAATGCAGCTATAAACAAACACCGTAAACGCAGGGAAAATTGTACTTGCTATACATCAGCATTTTAACAATTCCATTGTGAGCATGTTGGCCTGCTGATGGTATCATTTTACTCAAAAGGCTGCTGTGCCTTAGTACAGCCTCAAAGAGCTACTGTGATGGCTGTGATCTTGTTCTGCATCAAAATACACTCTGAAGAATGTTATGTTAATGCTTATATTTCAGAAAAGCATCTTGGGTTTTTTTTTTCTGTCGCACGTGTTAATTTGCAGGAGCTGTAGTGGAAAGCTTTTACACCTGGTATGATTTTGAGCCGTATGTTTAAAAAGAAAATTCTTTGTAAATGACAAAACATAAGCAAAATCATCGAAATGCCACTTATTTGGAAATATGATCTCCATTTTATTTAAGTAAATGAATGTGGAAGAGTCATGATGCAGATTTAAGGAGATACTGTTGACTGACCAGTCATCAAACATACACTGTGAGGGAACTCAGTGACTACAGTACATATGTCTATAGCCCCAAGGCTGGAGAGAAATTACCAAACAGAAACACATTCTCGGACAGAGGAGCTTCACATTTCAGTGGGCACCAGAAAGAGTAGTCTGAGTTGCAGTGCCTGCGGTCATGCAAACAGGACATTACATACACATCTGTTTGCACACACACAAACAGAGGCAGCGACAGTAAAATACAGTCCGAAGTGCGACTACTTGGATAAGCTGATACAGTGTGTGTGTGAAGGCTGGGAACAACTATGTAAGTGCTACATGAAAAAATAATAATAAAAAGGGATGATATTAGTAATGGTGCGGCACTAATTTCAGTTTGTTCTCTTTTGATGCTCCAGTATCATAATATTAGTAATATAATATATCCGTGTGTGTTTGCATGTGTGTGTGTCAGTGCATTTCCCTATATTGTCAGGTCAGTAATAGGCCAACAGCTGTGTCAAAATTCACTGTGCTGGAAGCTTTCATCATCCAATCGGACGCCCGATAGAAGTGAATCATGCACCCAAAATAACATCCCTGGCTGTTTGTGTTTCCGACTGCTGCTCACTGTCAGTCTGTCTGTCCAATATGTCTAGCTGCCTATCTGTCACCTGGCCTGGCTGACCTCAGGAGAAAGGTATGCTAGACAAGTCACTGACCTTACTATAGTGTCGTCAATTGCAAGATGAGACTCTGGAAGAGCGAGCAGAACTGGGTGTTGTGCCCCACACATTAAGATGGAAACCTAGACCATGCAGTTTCTGGAAAAAGTGCGGTGGGATTGTTGCTGGGATTGGCCAAAAGATTTGAAGGGAGATGGCTCATGAGCACATTGGCTGCTACTTTAATAATTCAATTCAATTCAAATTTATATATATATATATAGCGCCAAATCACAACGACAGTCACCTCAGGACGCTTTATATTGTACAGTAGATCCTACAATAATAGATACAGAGAAAAACCCAACAATCATATGACCCCCTATGAGCAAGCACTTTGGCAACAGTGGGAAGGAAAAACTCCCTTTTAACAGTAAGAAACCTCCATCAAAACCAGGCTCAGGGAGGGGCGGCCATCTGCTGCAACCACCTGGCCACAAGTGTGTTGTACCTGTGATAGCAGCTAGTTTGTAACAGGTTTTTATATTCAAAACGCAGTCAGCCTGTTCAGGGACATTTAACTTGTTGCAGTAATGCTGTCCCTCTGCAATGTGGAATCATTTTGTAAACAGGAAAATGTTTGCAGTTTTCCATCTGAGATTGTGAGGATTTGCTGTATTTGAACTCACCATCTTCACCATGCAAAGGAGAGGCGAGCAAGCTCGCAAGCAAAATGCCAGAGGACAGTAACATACAGTAAGTTCATGTTGCAGCTGTGTGTAATTAAGCTTTGTATAAAGTCACAACATATTGACCTTACATGTTATCACCTCATGAAAGGTTCACGGTGCTGTTTTTGGAGCACCCTGCAGAGGTATTCCCAGGCATCCATTGAGAGCATCAACACTAATTCATTTGTAGTAAACAGGAGTAGAGGTGGTTAACACAAATGTGAGTCAGTAAATAGACAGTTAACAGAACAATAATGCTTCATTGCCAGAAAAATCCAACACATACTTAAAGTGCATTGCAAAGATCAACACAGCAAATGGAGCCTTGAGAGCAAAGACGGAGAAATACAACAGGAAAATCTGTTATTAATGTTACAACGATAATAAAATTAATGTTTTACCAATTAAAAGATTAAAAGTGGTCCCAAAACCCTTCACATAGAAAAACAAAAACATCCTTGATAGTTTATGCTTCAGACGATCGTATTTTCACTGGTGACGTTGGATGAGAGCAGTATAGTATATTAAACTACATGAAACACCAATGCCCGGCAATGTTCGTTAATCGCACCAATTGCATATGACAGCATCGGCCTTGTCGGCAGCAGCCTCGAGAGAACCCCGGATCGCCGAGTGAAACAGCAGCAACCCAGAAACCCCCACCACAGGACGGCTGACCTTTTTTCTTGGGTCATTAAACAATTCAGGGAACACAGTGTGCCACCACACAGTAGTTTGAGCATTTAACCACATGCTTTGCATTTACTGTATACCAGTTAAAAATATAAGGAAATACTGAGGAAAAACTGTTTTGGTCTCCTCTGTGGATCTCTGCAAATTATACATTACAATCATTAAAAGATCCCAAAATTTTAAAACAGTTTTCTGATGGTTTGGTCTGATATCACATGCCCCCGCCCCCCCCACACACACACACACACACACAGTGCAAAGAAACTATTTTTGGCACGACAGTTTTGTGTAAGATCTCATTATGCGGCATATTCTTCTAGATTAATGTAACTGGGCTATGTGCTTGTTGGTGAATCTCCATCTGTTTGCTACAGAGCAGTGTCTAAACAGTCTTTTTACACAATCACCATAATTGCAAGTCTTTTCTTCATCTGCACTTCAGTCCCTCTGCTAGTCAGAAAGACCTTTAACACCTCTGTACATTTGTAACTTGAAGCCTCTCACTCCTCAGGCTCCATCATTAAAATCTTAAAACACGGTCACGTTTCGAAGCACTTACAGTCAATCTGTTCTTGAACTCGAGAAATAAAAACATCAAACAGCTTTATTTTTGTATTTTTTCCACACACTCCTTGCGCTTGTTGGCATTTTCAGCTCAATTAATGCGTCCTTCTCTGAAAGTACAGAGAACATAATGACCAACAGAGCCATCTACAACTGCTGTGTATGTCACACACTAACATTAAATCCATTTGTTCATATTTTGCCTTGATCTGTGTTGTTGTTGTTGTTGTTTTCGCTTTTGTTTTTGCTTGATCGCTTGTTTTTGTTCCAAAGTGTGAAGCCTAAATCAGCATCTACTTAGTTTAATGTCCTATTATGATCCTAGGCAGATGGACTGTAGGCAATGATTGATTGGTTTGAAGGAAACTGAGCACAGTTATGATGCTCAAGCAAGGAAGATGATCACACAAAGATGGCATAAAAACCAACCTGCATTTCAAGTGTTGTTTTTTGCTCCTCATTTAGCACACATGAACAGAGTTATAAGGAAAAAAACCCAAAAACCCAAACATTGTCCAACTGTGCTTTTATTTTGGCTCTTTTGTCTTTCTGTAGTTTCCTGTGAGCTAGATAGGTCAAGGTGAGCTTGCTTCTTTCCTTAGACCCAGATCTGCACCCACATAGTGCAGTCCTCAGAGCCGCGGACCATATTCAAACATCTACAGCAGTGGACCTTGCTGCAAAGTCAAAAAACATTTGTGGTTTTGCATTAGAGGCTTTTTAGATGACACATTCAAAACCAAGCTTATATAGCATTACTCTAAAGGCCAAAATACAAGGTGAAAGTGTTGTAATCCTCACAATTTTCTAACAATGTTGTTCTCAAAGTCTGAAAAGTAATTTTCAAAAATTACTTAAAACTAAGTTGGAAGTTACTCACTAATCAGTCACTTACGATTTTTTTTGAGCTCGACTCAAAAGTTCTTGGTTTAGGAGCAAAAAAACAAAAGAAATCTCCTGTCATAGAGCCTGAGAATCTGATGGCCTCCACTGAGAATCTCTAAATAGGCCAAGTGTTCATTTTCTCTAGAGTTTCTCTTGTCGTTCTGTGATGTGTCACATCAATTATAGAGCAATGAGAAGCGCATGCCTCCTGCACTTATTCCATCTGCTTCACTGGGCACTGGACAAGCAAGAGTATATGCAGCAAAGACCAGATACGTCTTACTGTACTTTGCAATTTACCCACTGTACCATTTACAATAAAGCCTCAGGTCCATTTTTATATATCAGCCGCAGTCACAATTTGAATATCATTCAGCTATCACTACTACTAGAGAAGACTTTATGTTAATAGAATGATCCAGTGGTCCAATATCTAACATGTCAGTGTTATTTGCCTTTAAAGACTCACAGTCACATGGCCAATCCATTAAGCTGCTACTACTATATTGATTAGTGTCCATTCTATCTCACAGAAGATAACTATCATAATTTCAAAACATCTTGCTGGGAATCATGTGCATATTTCTGGCTGCAAGTGTTATTATTGGCTTTGGTAACTGATAAAACATTTAGTCAGTAACATAGAAACATTGACAATAATAACAGTACCAAAGTTAAAAGTTAAAAGTGGCAGCATTATTAAACTGAAAAACCATTCACAGAGAAAGGCACACAAAAGGTCTATTTCTTTATTTCTTCTTATTTTTCATCACTTAGCGGGCTGATGCATGAAAATGGTACTTATTCTTTTTTTTCTGTGGCTGTCCCATTGATGGGGTACTTTTACACCCCCAGATCCACCTACATTCATGCATTACTGCAACGTGAATTCACTGTGACATTTTCACCATGACTGAGAACCTTAACTGAATATGACAAGTCACTGTTTGATGACACGGATATTATCAAGTGGGTTGATCATTCTCATGCGGTAATCTTCATCATCTATGACAGACACTGACCTCGAGTCCCCTAAAACCAGCCAGCAAAGCCCGCTATTACAGCGACTTTGCAGGTCCAGGGAAGAAACACTTTCCGTATAATTGCCACATGTCACCATCAGCTGTGCAGCGACTCAAGTAAAGGAGACCACAACGATTATTTCGCTTGTTCTCACAGACAGCGGTGCTCGAGATAGAAAACTAAGCATTACATTAAGGTTTCGCATATTTCAAACCTGGAGTGTTCGTGGATGAAGCGATTCGGAGCTCTCCTGTAGTGCGAGAGGATACAAGAGTATCGACAACCTCAGATTTTGCATCGCAGCATCCATGCTCTATAACCTGAACAGAATGGTGGCTCGTGAACCCCCTCCTCACACCCGCCGGTATGACATTAAGATGATGACAGCAGCATCAGGGCAACCGGCTTAAACATCCTCGCTATCATATGCAAATGTCTCCGATTAGATTTTTCTCCATCCTCGCACATATGCGCATGAGAACTGCTGACAGTCAGAGGGCAGGTCCTGTCTGGACCAGCCTCCCCTTACCTGGCAATCGTGCGAGATAATGGCTGCTGTCACCGTAGCTGACAGGCGGCGAAGTGTAGTTTCTGCAGTATTCTGCACTCTGGTAGTACGCGGCATCCCCGCTCTTAAGCTGCAGCGCCATCATCGCAGGAACATCCCTCTGCCAACTTCTCCTCTCCAAAAAACCGGGCAGCCAGGCAGGATGACAGTCCCTACCAACGCTCAGACGCCGCGGCTCTCACCGGAGGGGTGCCCGAGAGAGGAGAGTGGAAATTCAGAAGGCGACACCAAGGGAGAAAAAGTGCTAATCCTTGATTTACATGCCAGATGTGCGGGTGTTTTCACATTAAACATCAGCAACGATGTTCTTATTCTCTAAACTAGATTTTAATGACATAAACCCAGCCTGGATTCCCCTAACCTCCCCTCTCCTTCTTGGTACAGTCCATTTCCGATGCCACTGCTGCTTCTCTGCTCCTTAACATGGGTGGCAATCAAGACACATCGTATAACTATGTTACACCTCTGTCATACAATCAGATCACCCCCTCACTAACTCTGGCATTAAAAATGCGAATAAGATTTACAAATAAAACATAAACAATTATTAGTTTTATTAATAATTATTATAATGGAAATAATAGTGTTTTGGTTGTTTGTTTTATGTCAACAATCATACTATCATCGCTTTCTCTCTCTCTCCCTATATATATATATATATATATATATATATATATATATATATAGTTTTGTTTTTAGATTTTTTCTTCTAGCTATTTTTTTCTAGCTATTTTTCAGTGCTCTGACTTCCGCTCCCTGTAGATGAAAATTATGCCTATGGTCCACTTTGTAAAAACAAAACAAAAAAGTGTGAGGCACGCCCACAAACACACTAATTTGTCCTATTTTTGTAACTCACTGCGACAATGTAGTGCGATTCTCTAATAGGATCTGTTTTGCTGTTTGAAATGTAAGTGAGTCACACGCCTCATACCACAAATATATGACACCGATAAATCCCACGCAGTTTCACTCTCGGTGCGTGTTTGTGTGTGTGCGTGTTTGTGTGTGTGCGTGTTTGTGTGTGTTTCATGGGAAGGGAGGAGGGCCCTAGACAGACAGCGTGGCTGCATTGTCGCAGCAGCAAGACAACTTGTCCAGTCGACCAGCAGTTTAGCTGGTCATAACATCCTCAGGTGGAGTCCCCGTGACCGGACAGGCAGGTCTGTCTTTACTTACTGTGTGGCTTATAATTCAAAACAAAAGCGAGCTGATTGTCAGTGCGGGGCTGCTGTCACGGATAGCTGGCGCAGAAGCTGACAGACGGATAACAGCCTGCTTTGACCGGCGCCGGGAGCCACCGTTGGGAACCGGAGGGGTTGGCTAGCAGGAAAGCTGGCTAACTGGCATTAGCCGGGGGAAGCCTTTTAGCGCACGAACACGTCGCCGTGTCGACGCCAAGCCATATGGGTAGGTTCTTCCATTAAATTAGCTATATCTGCACCCCTCATTAGACACACGACCCGTTCTTTATATTGGGAATATATTTTTCCCCAACACGGTTCACTATTAGCTATTAGCTAACGTTAGAAGAAGGGGGCTAACATTAACAATTTCCAGTCTGGCGTACATTAGTCGAATGATAATGTTTGTAGTTCCTCAGAGGCGGAATGGTTATAAACGCTGTTGTCGAGACTGTGTGATTGTTTTATCTATAGCGTGAAACGTTGTAAAGTAGTTGTCATCTCTGAGCTGTCATTCCCAAACACAGTGTTAGCTAACCTGCTGCTAGGCAGTGTGAATCACTCGAATTGCTGCTGATGCAGGCTGTGTGTTGTTGTTTGTGTTATGATTTTCTCCTCAAACATTTCAGTGACAACGTGAAGATGGATTGAAACATGAAGGGTGGAACTTCCCCATCGTCCAAATAGGAGGGCGTTTTTCTAAGGTATGTTTCACATTCGTCTCCCGGTGTCTCAGTCTTCTGTTCACTGTCCAGCAAAGACGCTTTATATGTAATATAGTCATTTCTCCGGTAACTGATAGTTGAATCGGTAAAGCTCACTCTGTAGACTGAGGAAACTAGATGTCAATCACTGTTTACCCATAGCTTCCTTTGTTTTGCAGTGTGGTGCAACTGGCCAAACCTAGTGTTAACCACAGGGCTATTGAGCTGATTGTTGTAAAGACCGAGCATATGTTTGATCTTGCCAGCCTGCTGTGGCTAGCCCACACATCTATTGTATAGTTGTGACAGTATTCAAAGCAAGCTTGTGTCTAGGCCAGTGTTTCCCCTTGCCCCACATCCTGTGTTGTGAAGAAGCTTCCTCTTTTGTCCTGAAGTGCTTAGCTGCATTCTGATCAGGGTTACAGATCGCAGAACTGCTCAATGGGTGGGTTGTTCTTACTGAGGGTTTTCTATTTTAGCTTGTTTTTGTACATATTCATGGTGCAGTTCTTTGTAAACAGAGTTTGCCGTTTTCCTTTCTTGTAACTAGCAGGCATTTTTTCTCTCTGTCACAAACCTTAAGTTGGGCAGAGAACTTAGAGCAGCTGTAGCATTACTCCATTCAGGGGGTTTCCCCTGTTTCTACTCTTGCTCCTCTTATTTTATAACTTTGATCATTTTGTCCCTTGAATAAACTAGGGCAAAAGGCGACTGGGTGTTTGCTGTTAGGGCTTCTCAAGTGTCAAATTGCCTGCCTGTGGAACTCCGGCTTGCTTCATCAGTATAGTGTTGTTATAAATTTACTTGTATGTTTTCAGTTTTTAAGTTAGTCTTAATTTGTTCTTAGTAATTTAATCACACTGGAATTTATTTATTATACTGCATTTGGGACATGCATGGCTCTATTTTAAATTGATATCAAAATTATCTTGTCTTCCTCCACTCACCAGTCATGGTAGATGCCTACCCCTTTCTTAGCCTGGTTCTTCTGGAGGTTTCTTCCTGTTATAAGGGAGTTTTTCCTTCCAACCATTGCCAATTGTCAATGTATTATTGTAGGATTCTTTATCTTACAAGACCCTGCTGTTTGAATTGAATTGAATTTATTCATAGAATTTGGATTTTTTTTTTTTTTAATTTTATTGTGTGACTTATATGTTTTGTTTTTTTTACAGCAGTGCTGGTTTGCAATAGGTGCAAAAACATTAACCTGTCATTTAGCTCTCCAAATTTCCAATTGGTATCATACATTGAAAAAGACAAGGGGTAGTGGGTGAATGTGGTGATAAAGACCTCCACAATTAAACTCTACCTGCATATTATGGATATTTCCTGTGGTGTCCTCCCAACAAGTCAGACCCTCACTCACTCACACCATGTGATCTAGACCCCAAGAGAAATGCTGCAGGCCCAGGCGCCTATTGTGTAGGGCAGTGGGATGTAATGGCAACATTGGTATTGTAAAATTAGATCAAAGTATTGCCTGATAACTCCAGTCTGATGCCCTTTGTAGCTATCACAGGCTCTATTAGTGTTTAGTGCCATCACATTCCTTAACTAACTGTTCTTTTAGAATAAAATGAACAGTAACAGCTGCTACCTGCTTGACCAATATATTATTTTTTTTCTCAGTGAAAAAAGTTACTCTTACTACTTTTTCTAAACACTAACTAACTTAACGTTTTACTAAAAAATTTTCAAAAAGTATAATTTTTTTCCAGATAGTTTTTTTTCTTTTTTTTTGGTTGGTTTTTTTCCTCTCTTCTTCTACTTTCTTTCCTGGCTCAGAGTGGGTCTGTCTATGCCTGATGTAGTATTTGTGTTGGCTGACATAAGTAGTACTTGTCTACAGTTCACAATGGGTCTCATTCACTAATATGTGCATGGAAATGTTCTTACCCTGCACAAAAAATTAGGTGCATGCAAAATCACCATCAGATTCATGACATGTGTGCACCGCCAGCTTTGTTCTTACAACTCTGTTTGTGTTAGTGAATCAGATTCATTCCAAATCCACAGGCTTACGCTGCTGCCTGCAATTTGCATACTATCTACATGCTGCTGTGTTTCTCTGTTTATAAATAAATACGTTTACATTTAAGTGAAGTGGAGAGCAGTGGCAGGGGCAGTGTTGTGCAGTAATAGAGAAACCAAGAAAGGAGATGAAAATCTACTGGATATATATATATATTTAAATATATATATTTTAAATGCGACACCCAGGGTGAACTAATAGGGATGCTGAATATCTTTTCCCTTGAGACACTCCCTGTGGCTCGGGTAAATTAAGATAAGTTTGGACATCAGTGTTGATATTAAAAAAAAAAAACTTTAAAAAAAATAAGAAACTGATGTAGGACATGAGTAGCTGATCTGTTGGCCCAAAATGAAAATCTCACTGCAATGCTTAAAATATAAAATCCAGATTTTCCAGTGTCTGTGGGATGGTAAGAAGAAATTAGACTGTTAGTGGTGACACTCAGCAAATATAGTAATTTTAAATGAATTGTTTGTAATTCTTAATTCTGAATTTTTTGTAAAAGTGTGTAAATAATTCTGTTTTTATTATTATTATTATAAAGATGAGTTTTTACTTGTTCTAAGACAGCAGATCTTCATAATTTGTGCAAAGTCTGACGCAGTTCTATTTTTTTTATTCTTTATGAATGAATTCAGGTATGAAAATATAGATGAATCTGCATGGATCAATTTGCATGAGACATTTATGCAGACAGTTTAGAATTAAAATTTGAACAGCATCCAACTTGTATCTGCCGAGGCAAGGAAGAGCCTTTGCATAGAGGAGTCTCAAACACTGTTCTTTTTTCCACCTTCTTTTAATTTGCTTTTGGAAAGACAAGGATGTCAAACTGTGTTTTGGTAGCTTTAACTGAATCTGAATGAATAGGTCAGCACTGGGTCACCTGGCTTTCCTTAACCATTGACTGAAGAAAACGAAGCGTTTTAAGCACAGATTGACCATTCAAACCTTAAGCTGACCATGGCGAATGTGTGTCTGAGTGGCTTGGGTACAGTTACTATGCGGTCATCAGATTTCCGATCTTATAGTAAGTATTGATGTGGATGTGTTGAAATGCAGGGTATAGGCATCTTGTTACAGGGTGCTACAATTTGATAATTTGTGAAAGTGGGATAGAAGACATAGGCATTGTTATTTTTAGGGTTGTGGAGAAAGTCTTTGGCTGGATTTGATCTCTGCCTTAGAGAATCAAATAGACGCTCAACCCTCCTGGATTCCCAAAAGGATATGGTTGACTTTTGCCTAAAACATTTCAAGTGTGCTCTGAATTTTGAATGTTTTCACAGATTAAACATGCTCTCACACAGCAGTTTCTCATGGTTCTACATGTTTTAGAGGGTTAATTCAAATCTGAATAACTTTGTTAGAACAGGATAGTCAAACAAGAACTTAAAAAAAACGAACTCATCAAGAAGGTTATATACCTTTTAAATACAATATAAATAACTTTTTGTCAATGAAGTCTGATGGCTTTGAAGAAGCTGTTATATTGTAACAGATATCACAAAGGACTGGTAAGGTTATTGTTGCTGATCCCTTCCATAGTAGTACATTACTTGGTGTCTGTGCTTGTAGTTCTGTCTATTACGTACCCTTTATTGTCTTAATATACTGACTATAGGGATATCTCATATAACTCCACTTCAAAACATATCTAATCTACTAATGGTTTCAGGATAGCAAATGGTAACCCAGGCAGAAGTTTGACTTGCTAACAAATGGACTGGAAATTTTACAAGGTGATGCTCTAAATATAGGAGAGTGCAAGACTAGAACAGTGATCAGGAAATGTGACTGAATCCAAACAAAGGTTGTCTCTATGACATTGCTAAACCAAACAGACAGTAATTGAGTAAAAATGTATTTTCTTGTGAGGGCAGGGTGGAAAACCAATGTGACAGGAATGTTACTCCAAATTAGCTTCATGTATAACAACAGATGTTTAAAGCTGAATAATTTAATATTTTAGATTACTCTTGCTTTGGGTAAAGGCTATATAGAAATTAATTTTTGATAATATGCTTTATGGGTCTTTGTGATCAACTAGTAAGCATTTGTTTATAGTAATGTTATCTGTAAGGTAAATCTCTTTTTAAAAAAACAAACAAACAGTTATGCCGGTAATATACTCTCGACTGACAAACTCTTCCAGTTTTTGCACATGCTGTGTGTGCTGCGCTCACAGAACTAGTTTCAGCCCTGCTTTAATGTGGTTGATCGAACATGTTTGTTTTCTTTAACTCACTGAGCACAGCTGAGCCTAAACCACAGTGACTTGGAAGTAAAGCAGATTGAGCAAGCAGTGCTGGCAACCATTCAAGCAGATGTAGCTCCTGTTAGGCCATAACTCATCAAATTTCATGCATTAAGGTGCTTAATGGAGTGTTTAAAGTCACAATGAACGTGCCATGGGTTACCTTGTGTATGTTGCTCATACGCATTCGAACAAGATTTGCCAGTTGGTCATGTTTTTGACTTGATATATTTCATGAACAAATACATCATATAAACTGTATTGAAGCACTCTAGTTGTTTTGATTGGTGTCACCATTGCAACTTGAGCTTAACAGAATTTCCTGTTATTTGCACTAATAAGTGTTGCTCTTTTTCAGGTTGCACTCTGCAGCTTATCTGTGTAACTGAGCTGGGAGACAGAGAGAAAGATGCCTCCCAGGCCATCCTCAGGGGAGCTATGGGGCATCCACCTGATGCCCCCCAGGTATGACATGCTGGATTGTTCTGTGAAAAGAAATGAAGTTGCTATCGCTGTTGTGCACAGAAGGACTTTATTAGCTCTTTAATTTCCTTTACTGGAAATAAAAAAATTAATTGTATGTGTTTGTTTTGTAAATGCCATATCCAATTCCCAAAGAAAGCGTAAGTTGCGCAAAGTAAATCGTAATGCTGAACATGAACATTTTGTAATGATGATGGGCTCTTCTGCAGGATTCTGGTGGACTGCCTTCTGCCCAATGGGATGATTCTGACCCTGGAGTGTCTCCGTGAGGCCACGCTCATCACCATCAAACATGAGCTGTTTAAGGAGGCCCGAAAATATCCTCTCCATCACCTCTTACAGGAAGAGACATCCTACATCTTTGTCAGCGTTACACAGGTGAGAACTCTCACTCAGTTGAATATCTAAACTCTCTAAATCTGTGTTCCAGTTTTGTGGAAAATTACAGGGGTAACCCACTTTGTTTTAATTGGATGGTTATACAAAAAAATAAACGTTCATCTTTATTCAAGACCTTTAAACACATTTGTGCTTTTCTGAACCATCCATTTTACACCTATAGAGAGACTGCTGGCTACCACAACAGTTCATTGTTAGCTTTCATGAAAAACAATAAACGAAAATGGAACATAGAACGCAACCTCTTGTTTTTTCCGTTCCTACAGGAAGCAGAGCGGGAGGAGTTCTATGATGAAACCCGGAGGCTGTGCGACCTCCGACTCTTTCAGCCTTTCCTCAAGGTCATTGAACCAGTTGGCAACAGAGAGGAAAAGATCCTCAACAGAGAGATTGGTGAGAGTTTCATTTTATTTGTTAAGTAGTGGTTGTGCTCCAACATTGTTATTAAAAATAAATAAATAAATGATAAGTCAATTATATTATATTATATTATAATATAATATATCATATCATAGAATATCTTTATATGTGTCTGTTAAGTTAAAAGAAATCTAAGTGTAGCAAAACAGTCAATTTTAAGTGAGTATTTTTTTCCCGTTTATTACTGATTGTTGATAAACCAAAAAGAGTGTGAAGATGCAACAATCTGTGAATTACTCAGAATTGGCAATTGTTAGGAGGCAAGCTAAAAAGATTGTCTGATGACTTTTGCTAAAACTTTTAAGCCATTTCTTGTTTCTGTTCTGTTAGGTTTCGCGATTGGTATGCCTGTGTGTGAGTTTGACCTTGTGAAGGACTCTGAGGTTCAGGACTTCAGGAGAAACATCCTGAATGTTTGTAAAGACTCTGTGGAGCTGAGAGATGCCAGTGGGCCCCACAGCAGAGCGCTGTACGTTTACCCACCTAATGTAGAGTCAACACAGGAACTTCCCAAACACATCTATAGCAAACTGGACAAAGGTAGGCAAGAACTTTTGTCAGTGATCCATATTTTTTTTCTTTTATTTTCTCTAGGGAAAAACATTTTGAAAATGCAGGGCTTATATGTGTGTGTGGTTTTTTTTGTTTGTTTGTTTTGTTTTGTTTTGTTTTTTTTGTCAGTGCAATGGAAAAGTGTTTTGATCTATTTTTGTGTCTCTTTTTTTGGTAGGTCAAATTATTGTTGTAATATGGGTGATTGTTTCTCCAAATAATGACAAGCAAAAGTACACACTGAAGATCAACCACGACTGTGTGCCTGAACAGGTAAGATACCTGAGCAGTGTGAATACCAGCCACACAACAGTCCAGTAATAAATAATACTCACCACCTTTAATATCTGCATGTATGGTGCTCTGCAGGTGATTGCAGAGGCCATTCGTAAGAAGACACGAAGCATGCTGCTGTCCCCAGAGCAGCTAAAGATGTGTGTTCAGGAATATCAGGGTAAATACATCCTCAAAGTCTGCGGCTGTGACGAGTACCTGCTGGAAAAGTACCCCATCAGCCAGTACAAGGTAAAGAGGCATACTGCACAGATAAATTTGACACAACAGCTGTGCACACAAACAGCCATGCAATTACATAATCATGAACAGCTGGACTTTCCGATATGTCCAATATTTTTTTAATCTTAACTCACTGTTTGCTGTGTCTCTCATAGCTATGTCCAAAAAATACAGTTTATTGAGCAGTTTCTGATGCAAAAACTGCACTTCTGTTTTTTTTTTTTCCTACCCAAATCCTCATTCAGAAAACTTCTATGGGGGAAAAATCCTGGCTGATTGCAGCCACACACACCTAGAGGTGCAACCTGGGCTTTCAGTCAGTGAAATTTGCCCCTATAGGGATGCTGGCAACTTTATCCTGCAGCGATAACACTGTGTGGACTGTGATCATTCGACAGTTTCTTGTAAACCTAGAGGAGTTTTTATCAAAAGTTTAATCATTTACAAACATGGTACAAGTGAGTATTGATCTACTTGCATCGTAACTAAGCCACAATAGAATACAGTAATTGACAGAGCCATACTGAAACCCTAACACTGAATCAGCCCTGCTGCCTTAAAGGAATAAAAGTAATTTTAATTAAAGAAAAAAAGGTCATGCAGTCCTTTGGGTCAATATTTATCAGTAAATCCATTAAAGATCTTTTTATTCTAAGTATTATAGATATGTAAAATGTGTCCAGTTATTTATTTCATATTCTGTATAGTTTTTCATATTTATATCCTGTTCATATCCTGTACATAGCTTGTACTCACTACAGCCTGTACATACTTATAGTTATAGAATATTCACAACATACTTCATACCGTGTACATTATAACATACCATAATAGACCCATTTCTGTAATATACTCACATATCTATATTATTGCTAATATATATCGTAATATATCTATATCACTAAAGCACTTCTGGATGGATGCAAACTGCATTTCGTTGCCCTGTACCTGTGCATGTGCAATGACAATAAAGTTGAATTCTATTCTATTCTGTTCTATTACTTGTAAGAATTCTATTTTATGTCATTTTGCGAGAACACTCTCATAAAAACATGTTTCAGAAACATACCATGCCATTTTCTTTTTTCCTTTGCAGTTCCTGGAAAATGACCAGTTGACATCATAGCATCACACCTTGACACTGTGAAACTCTATCTGCTCAGTAGCTCTGTGTAGACTTTCTACTAACTGTCCTTCTCTGCGTCATTCCCCGTCTCTGTCTCTCCCTCTAGTATATCCGTAGTTGCATCATGCTGGGCAGGATGCCTAACCTGATGCTAATGGCTAAGGACAGCCTGTACACCCAGTTGCCTACAGATAACTTTGTCATGCCATCATATTCCCGACGCATCTCCACGGCAACATCGTATATGAATGGGGAGGCAGCTGCCAAGTCTCTGTGGACCATCAACGGGACTCTACGAATACGAATCCTGTGTGCCACCTATGTTAACGTCAATATACGGGACATAGACAAGGTGGGGCCAGCTCAAGTGTGAGGGCTGACCTTTTTGTTACCAGTCAAGCCACCAAAGAACAGAAGTTACATTTTTGCAGTTGACTTAGCAATTGTTACATAAGTACATGAACTGAAACTAAGAACTGCTTGTGAGTAGTTTCATATGACAGTTTGCAACATCTTACCATTACTTACATCCTGTTAGCAGTCATTGCTGAGATCTGGTGTGAACAGTGATTCTCAATAAGGGGGAAAGCAGCTCTCATGTGGATTTGTGGAATCCCATTTGTGAATCTATTTAAACTGCCAGATTATTTTTCTTCTTTAACTTTCCTCTTTGATGTATTTTGCTTTCCTTCTCTATTTATAGATATATGTGAGGACAGGCATTTACCATGGAGGTGAACAGATGTGTGACAATGTAAATACACAGCGGGTACCCTGCTCTAATCCCAGGTAATTGTCCAGCCTCTCAGTTCACTATAATGAACCTTAGATGGAAAACCTCAGCAGTTGGTGACAGTCAATTTTCGTGCCAGATAAAGAAAATGAATCCTGCTTTAATTCACTTTTGTGTTTTACTGAAGTTTCCCTGTAGACAGTCTACACTACTCATTTACATTAAGCAGTTGGAGGCAGGAGGGTAAGTTAACAGTTTAGCTCAGGATAGTAACATTAAACTGCCAGATTATATTACTGTGAATGCTGTGTTGGTCCTCACTCGCTCTCAAAGTAAAGAAAATTATTTAGATGAATGTATATTGGAGCCTTTGTGTGTTAAAACAAAGACATCTGACATTTGTTTGTGTAATTAAATTTTGTTGCTTAAAATATACTGTGACCTCAGTGAGAGGTGTGCCATTGTAATGTGTGTGAGCATTTTATTTTTCTCTGAGATAGAAACTGGAAATAGTTTGGTAGATCTTAGAGATTTTTTTTAAGAACCTTTTTGGAATATAGCTTAAGATGCACCTGAGATTTTATTGTTCATATATATCTGGACTTTTCTAATTGCTTTCATTCTTGCTACAGGTGGAATGAGTGGCTTACGTATGATATGTACATCCCAGACATCCCCCGTGCTGCCAGACTCTGCCTTTCTATCTGCTCTGTGAAGGGCAGAAAGGGAGCCAAGGAGGTAGGAAAGAGCTCCAAAGCTCTGCTTGAGTTCATCATTGAAAGGAAATTGGCTTGCATAAATAGAAAGTGTCAGTTGGTTGTCATTGTTACGTCTTTTAGTTGGTATTGGTAAAATTGTAAAATTCCATTTTTAGTGAAACTTTAATAACCTGGGTAGTTTAAGGTATTTTTGATGATTACAAATGATTTAAAATAGACAGCAAATCTCTTGCAAGCCCCAAATAAAGGATATGTGTATTCATTTTTAAAATGGTAAATGTCAATAGGCACCTATGTAAATGTATTTGTGTGTGTGTGTGTGTGTGTGTTCATATCTTTTGTGGGGACCAAAGTTTACTATACTGTATTTGTGGGGACCAAAATCCCACAAGTTTGAAGGCACTTTTGAGACTCAAAATTTGGTTTTACTGTCAGGGTTATAATATGTTTAGAGTAAGTGGCTAGAGAAAGCATTCTCTCAATTAGATGTCCCCACAAGATATAAATACCCGACGTGTGTGTGTGCTTGTGCATCATGAATGAACCTGCTGTGCCCTGTGTGTCAGTTTGTCTGAGTATATGTGTCCACAGTAAATGGACGCTGTGGTATCATTTTTGGCTCTGTTTAATTACTAATCAGCCGTGGGCACTGTGGTGGCAAAAAACATCAACAGAAACACAATCGGCTGGAGGGACTTTTCCATTCATATAATAGGTGTAGGCATGTGGTGAAAAGTGCTAGTTATTCTCACTTCACTCACATCAGAGTAACATAATAACAGGAAGTGGTGGATTCCAAATTAGTTTTTTCAAATTTTTGATCAGAAAATCATTTGTGGTGTTTTTCCAAGCTGCAGAATGACCTCTTCTTGATACTTGCAAAGTGGCATTAAAAGTCTTTCTACATGTTGTTTACACCACATGGTGTCTATGTTTACTGTGTGGTATAAAACTGGCATGGGTCTGTTTTTGTGGATGTGGCCAATATACCATACTTGCTGATTTTTCTTTCATCTTTCCGTCTCCTTCTGATGGAAAAATTGAGGGAAGAGCTAGATGTGTGTATGAGTGTGTTTGAAGTGTGTCCCAATGGTGGATAATGTAACACACGCCTGGGGTGAGTCCCGTCTCTTGTTGTGCCAAGTTAAGTTGAGGTCAGGTTAGTGGATGCTTTTTCATGCCCCACCTGAATTAAAGATAAACACTCCTTTTACAGCAGCCCATTGTTCCACAGCTTACTATAAATAGGTGCATTTTGACTGGCTGCTTGCATGTTGTAACTCTATCTGTCACTCTCTTTGTCATCTGGCTCAAATGCTGCCCTGTAGTGAAAATTCACTGTGAAGATCAAGATGTTATCAGAAACGTTTTACTAACCTTTGTCAGGCCTTTAAAAGGCAGCTTTGATGGGAATGGAATGGTTAAATACATTGTTACTGAATAACAAAGATAATTTAACCACAGTTCCATTAAAATAAGTATCAACCACATTCACTTACATATACTTAACCTTTCAGAGTTTGCAACTGTGGCCATTATTTCATTATAGTTAAGAAGGCAATTTAACAGCATCCACCAAAGAGCATCACTTTTGTCTCTCTAACCAAGAATGAAACCTAACCTTTGGTCTGGGTGCCAAGGAGCCTGCCGAGCCCGTACAGAGTTTCGACAGCATGGATGATAAATTACCAGTTTTAAGGCTCACTGGACCAAGTGTCTTAGTATCCTGTCTCTTGTCTGAACCCCTTTGTGGGCCAAGTTCTCTTACTGTATCATAATTATATTTAGTTTTATGTGAGGTAAACTTTAGTCAGAGTTGTCACGTGTTAAAAATATCTGTGATTTGAAATAATATGCATGGTATTTGTGTTTGTCTTGTTTCCCAGGAGCATTGTCCACTAGCATGGGGTAATGTCAACTTGTTTGATTATACACACACGCTGGTGGCCAACAAGATGGCTCTGAATCTCTGGCCTGTCCCCCATGGTCTTGAAGACCTCCTGAACCCCATCGGAGTCACTGGGTCGAACCCAAATAAGGTATTTGCGTATAACATCTTGTCAATAAATGTAACAAACAAAACAAATAACCAAGCTGTAACCACAAAATGAGGAATACGAATGTATTTCGTTTTATAAAAAATATTTTTTTAATCTTTATTTTTCCAGGAAACACCATGTCTAGAGCTGGAGTTTGACCACTTTAGTAGTCCTGTCAAATACCCAGACATGAATGCAGTGGAAGATCACGCAAACTGGACCATCTCAAGGGAACTAGGGTTCAACTACAACCTCTCAGGGCAGGTAATATAAGACTGTAAAAAATGTGTTTAGCTAACTTTAAGCCAACACACTTGGTTGCAGATAGGGTCCCCACAGCCTTTATATAAGAAAATGTCTTCCAAACTTATCTCTGTGACCAGCATGAGTCTTGCAGGTGTGAACTCTGTAAAGCAGGTCAGGAATATAAGAACTATTAACCCCATTGTACTTGTTACAGGCAGTTGTGAATTTGCAAAACAGACATATACTTTAGATAAATTAATATTAAATACAATAAAATATTCACTTTCAGATACACACTGGCAAAACATTTATTTTGCAGTTGGCAGAGTTCAAATATTTGCTTTCTTTTCATATGGCTTATACATAATACTTGTATTTAGATTGAGATATTGAGTCATTTGTTTAAAAGGTCAAAGGTGTGTGCTTTATTGTACTGAGATCCAATGTCTCAGGCCACATTTGGAGGTTGGCTGCAGTGTTGTAGCACAGTATATCCAAATGTGCCTTAGGTTAAAATGGAGTGAAGCCTGCTCAACAGACCAGGCATGGAAAGACCACCGCTGCCTCATACAGGCCTGACTTTAGCATGTGCCTTTAAATGTTCAAGTAAAATGTTGAAATGAGATCCAATAACATGGATGTGGACATTTTTTTTTTTTTCTAATACTGGGTGTGAATTGACACTCCAGGAGGTGTCTGTTTATGATTGGCTCTCCAAAGAACCCTGTTAATTCCAGGTATGAACAGAGCCTTTGTTATGATCACATGATCCTCACACCATGTAGTATGAGTTGAGCATTCCTCACATTTGATACGCACATCATGAATAACTTAGCACATCACCTCACACTATTCACGTCCGCTCACATGCCACAGTGCAAGCACAGATATGTACGTTGTGCAAGGTCAGCTCTAAATATAGTTGGGCGTTATTCATGTCTATGTTATGTTGGTGTGTAAAAATGCAGTTTGTCTCCACAAAATAGTGCTGCCTCTAGCAAAACATTTGCATGCATTTAACATTATTGGCAGCACAGACGCAATTAGCACAAATTATTTTGACGTCAGTTAGAGTTTTCCACTGTGTGAGGGGTTGGTCATGTCGAGCTGTGCTGTGAACAGCTGTAGTCACAAAGTGCTAATGAAGCCCCACTAAACTGTAAACCCACTGAACTCCAAACACACACAGAAACATGCGACAAAAAACCCACAGTCCACTCCCCCCCCCCCCTTCAGTTTATTTTGGACATTTATGGAAAAAAAATATCACTGCTGACTAGATTAAACTTAATTAATTCAGTTATTTCCAGTACTTTGCAAGGCACAGTATAAGTTAATGTCTTTATTTATTATGATGGCGTGTCTTATTTGATTTCTATGTGAGAGAAAACCGTGACTGATGTGTTAAAGTGACAGGTTATTGGAGTTACTGTGCCATGTGAGAAGATGTGAACAGTGTGAGCTCATGTATTATTCATGATATGCGTGTCAAGTGTAATAGCGCCCGTATGGTGCTATGTGATGTGACGTTAATATCGCTCATCCAGAAAAAGTTGTCTGCAGTATTTATTAAGGATGTTTGTTAATGACTGGACGAAGGGCAAAGCCAGTTTCCAACAGATTTTATGCTTGTCTTATGAATGTGATGAAGGAACGAAGGGAAAGCTTTAATTCAGGATTACAGTTCATTGTTGGGGTCGTATAAAAGTCTGAGTCTCAAGATGAATTTACACTGTATGTGGTTGTGCTGTGTTCCAGCTGCACTCCAACTCTGTCTCAGTGTTTAGTAGAAACATTTCACAGCTAATCTGTCATTTTGCAGCTGTGCCTCTAAAATATTCTGTTACTTTTCAGACTTTTTCTTGTTTTACAAGCATAAAAACACAATCATGGTTCATTTACACATGGAGCCCCAGTGAATATGATACATTTTTGTTGCTTCCTAACTTTTATGTGATCAAAGCATTATCTTGTTTGCTGGTGTTGTTGTGAAGGTATTTTATAACCGCGTTAATAGCTTGTTAATTGCTGCTACCGTGTTGAGTCTAATGTAAAAATGTAGTGTTTGAATGTGTTTTATTTCTGGTATGTTTTAGAGCAATCGAGTGGCCAGAGATCACGCCCTCACAGAGAGTGACACCGAGCAGTTGAGACAGCTGAGTAACAGAGACCCTCTGTCAGAAATCACTGAGCAGGAGAAAGACTTTCTCTGGAGACACAGGTACCCTCTCAACCAGCAAACATGGCACTACGCTGTGTTACTGCATACTTTATTTAGGGCCAATGCTTCCATTGCTATATTTAAATGTAGAGTACTCTAAAGCCCCAACTGGGATCGACTCACCATGGTTTGCCACAATTTTTACAGATTTTCCATTAGGTCAGTTGGTACCAGGTACTAAAATGTGTTGTTGTCACACTGCGTGCAACCAATTAGCTGGTCAGTGGTGTCACTCGATGAGTCATGAGAGTGTCTGATTCATGAAAATCAAAACAGTCATTTTTGAAACCCAGCAACGAGGGAAATGGCTACAAAAAAACAACACTGTGGTCCCCGAGTCTGAGAAAAAACCACAGACCGAGCAGCAGGTATATTTTTGCCTCGATGTCCACCTTTGTTGTAGCATTCGTCACAGGACTCTCTTCAATGTTGCTATAACGACAACCACACACATTAGCTGGTACTCAATTGCATTGGAAAACAAGTTGATCCAAGGCGAGTTGTCGCAGCCATGGTGAGTCCTTCTGAGCAGGTACTAATGGAAAAGGGGCTTAAATGTAAAACAAAGCTGGTTAAGAATGAAACTCCAGTCCAAAGCACAATGTCAATCCTTTTTTTAAACAGGCACTACTGCATGAACATCCCAGAGATCCTTCCCAAGATCCTTCTCGCGGTCAAGTGGAACTCCAGAGATGAAGTAGCACAGGTAATTTCCTGCCACATAATTGTCTATTCCATCTCAGACATAGAATATTCAAGGATGTTTAGTTTATGTACACAGTTAGATTGAAACTGCTTTTGAAACTTGTCAGTTACTTTGTACAAAGCATTTCTTTGCATAATCACCAACCTGTTAAAAAACAAAAAGCTTTTCATTTAAGTAAGTGTGTTACTAATGAACACATCTTCATCATTCTTGGTTTGTCTGTTTCCAGATGTACTGTCTGTTGAAGGAGTGGCCGTCTATCCGTCCTGAGCAGGCCATGGAGTTGCTGGACTGTAACTATCCAGACCCCATGGTCAGGCACTTTGCTGTACGTTGCCTTGACAAATACCTGACTGATGACAAATTGTCCCAGTACTTGATCCAGCTTGTACAGGTAGGTCCAGTCAAGTGTTGGATCTGTTGAATTTTAAGAACTGATAAATGGAAAAACTGGGTTAAAAAGGAAGACACCAAGTATGTTTGGAATCTCATTACTGGAGTTCCTCCTTTCAGCCTGTGTGTTTTTGTTCGTCCTGTTCTTCTTTGCTAAAGACTTTCTGGTCTGTAATGCCTCGGGTTGTATTTGGTGTTCAGTGTACAGAGACCCCGTGGTGGGAAGGCATCAAGGACTGCTTCTTATTCTTTTCTTTCAATCTTTCCTCTCTTCTAGGTTTTAAAATACGAGCAGTATCTTGACAATCCCCTGGCCCGTTTTCTCCTCAAAAAGGCCCTGACCAATCAGAGAATAGGACATTTCTTCTTCTGGCATCTCAAGTGAGTCAGCATTCAGACTACTGTTTGTTTTTGTTACATGTACCTTCCTTTCACTGTATCCCTCCAGAAGGCTTAAAAACTAATCTTTCCTCTCTGCTTCTCTCTCATTTTTATCGATGTGGCTTTGTTGCAGGTCAGAAATGCACAATAAAACAGTGAGCCAGAGGTTTGGGCTGCTGTTAGAGGCTTACTGCCGTGCTTGTGGCATGTACCTAAAACACCTCAGCAGGCAAGTAGAGGCCATGGAGAAGCTCATAAACCTCACCGACATCCTCAAACAGGAGAAGAAGGATGAGACGCAGAAGGTACTGATTAGGACAACACATGTCAGAACTGCTGCTTACAGTATAAGGAACATGCTGTGGAACTGGTTCCTCATCTGTGTGCATTTTGGCTTTTTTGTGGTTGTCTACGTGTCTCTCTTGCAGGTCCAGATGCGGTTTCTTGTGGAACAGATGAAGAGGCCAGACTACATGGATGCCCTGCAGAACTTTACGTCTCCTCTAAACCCTGCGCATCAACTGGGAAACTTGAGGTCAGAAGCAAGAGATTATTTTGTGTGTGTGTCTGTGTGTGTGTATCTGTTCAGTAACTTGAATCTTTTTGAATTTGTTTACAGGTTAGATGAATGCAGGATTATGTCGTCAGCAAAGAGGCCTTTGTGGCTGAACTGGGAAAATCCCGACATCATGTCTGAGATGCTCTTTCAGAACAATGAAATCATCTTCAAAAATGGAGATGGTAACGCTGACACACAGAAAAAGTCATTTACACTGACGACACTTTGAGCAACACTACCAAATTTCCATTAATATATTTTGAGAAAATTAGTGGAAAGCTTTTAATGACTGCCTACATTTTTAGCTGTCTCTCGGTCCTCCTCCTTTTGTGATAGCTTTGTGAGAACTGCTCACACTTTGTGGTCTGTTATATGAAGGCTGCAGCATGTTTGGACGACCCTCTCCTTAATGTTGCTGATTAGAGCATGCAGAGTTTCTTGGCGAGCTTTGTCTATTATAATTGGAATAATTGATCCTTATATTGTGTACTTGTTTCATTTGTAGGTATCCACGGATGCAATTAACTGTCTATTGTGTGTGTGTGTGCGCGTGTGTGTGTGTGTGCATCTGTGTTGTAGACTTGCGCCAGGACATGCTGACATTGCAGATTATTAAGATCATGGAGAACATTTGGCAGAATCAGGGACTGGACCTACGGTACTACTTTCTTTCTCTCCTGTTATTGCTGTGTGTGTGTGTGTGTGTGTGTGTGTGTGTTATCCTTGTGACCATGCATTTGGCTAAGAAGAAAACGTGTTTTGTCTTCAGGATGTTGCCCTATGGCTGCTTGTCATTAGGAGATTGCGTGGGTCTCATTGAGGTGGTTCGCAACTCCCACACCATCATGCAGATTCAGTGTAAAGGAGGCTTGAAAGGGGCACTGCAGTTCAACTCGAATACTCTGCATCAGTGGCTCAAGGACAAGAACAAGGGCGAGATGTGAGTTTTGTCCTGATACTTTGTGCAACGTCTCCGTTTGGCACTAGTGAGCAGTGTCAGATAGAGAACTTTTAGTTTGTGGATGGACATTCTTTGATTTGATTTTAGCCATGTACTAATTTGTAATTTCTCTTTTAAAAATCCAAGTTAATTGTGTGTTTGTGTGCTTTTGCAGGTATGACATGGCTGTAGATCTGTTCACAAGGTCTTGTGCTGGCTACTGTGTAGCTACATTTATCCTTGGGATAGGAGACAGGCACAACAGCAACATTATGGTCAAAGATGATGGACAGGTGACTTGAATTTGCACACATACGCAGCAGGGCTGGGCGAAATATTTTAACAATATATATGTCGAGAGAGGCAAATATGTCAGGAAAGGCATCCTGGTATGTTTTAATATCCATATTAAGCGGGTCTTGTCTAGCATTCCTTGTCTGGAGGGGAAGAGAGACGTGGTTTTAATGTTATTTGAACCAGGTCTTTCTTTCCTTTTTGGGGACACAACACTTTAAGTCTGATTTCAGTAACTTGGCATCTGTTTTAACAGTGGCTGCAGCTTTGTGCAGCTGCTGTGTGGCTCTCTGGTAACTCTCACAAACTCAACAAAGAGTTCCTCATTTTCCAGAACAGGGGCTGGCATGGCCACTTTCCTTAATGCTAGAGTTACACTGGAGACAAACAGTTGTTGGAAACAGTGGAACAATCAGAGTTATTGGTCTGTGAGCAATGAACTTGCCACTGTCAGTCAAAGCGACTTTGGTGCATCAAGCTGGTCATAAACCAGCAATATGATGGTATCAGACCATTAACAGTTAATACAGCCTGTGATAAATCGTAAAAATCGCTAACTTGGTGCTGGATTTAACCTCAGAGGAAGTTTACTTGTTAGTTACTGACTTTCTCTGTTGGTCTTTATTTGTTCTTCTTCAGTTATTTCATATAGATTTTGGCCATTTCCTGGATCATAAGAAAAAGAAGTTTGGCTACAAAAGAGAGCGAGTGCCCTTTGTTCTGACACAAGACTTTCTCATCGTCATCAGCAAAGGATCCCAGGAGTGCGCAAAGACCAAAGAGTTTGAAAGGTACTCCAGTAATGTGTTTGTGTGTATGTTGTCTGGTCACTTCCTCAGTACCACACGATTGTATAAGAAGATTCACTTTTGTTAATCAAAGTCTACAATCACTTTAGGTTTCAGGAGATGTGTTATAAAGCCTACCTAGCCATCAGGCAGCACGCCAACCTCTTCATCAACCTGTTCTCCATGATGCTCGGCTCTGGCATGCCTGAGCTGCAGTCATTTGACGACATTGCCTACATTAGAAAGACGCTGGCACTGGAGAAAACCGAGCAGGTAAACGTGGCCATTCTCTAACCGTGTTTTGTTCTTTTAAAATCTTTTCAGCCCCACATTTGGCTTTCTTAAACTTCTGAATATGTGTTTTGGATGGTTTGTTTTCTAATCTTTTAACTTGTATTGTTTTTCTTCACGCTGCAGGAGGCACTGGACTATTTCATGAAGCAGATGAATGATGCTCACCATGGAGGGTGGACCACCAAGATGGACTGGATATTCCACACAATTAGACAGCATGCACTAAACTGATGCTGCAGACAAACCCAATCCACCAGTCCCAGCATGGAGTACTTCACGCAGACGAGTCTTTCAAGGCTCTTCTCGTTTACAGCAGATATCACAAATGGCTCCCTGAGGATGGATGCTTGCAGCTTGATCTGTTTTTTCTTTACAGCATTTTTCTTTTTCTAAACGAGGTTCTTGTGTTTCTGTGGGTTTTTTTTGGGGTTTTGTTTTTTGTTTGGTCTTGATGATGCCGTCCGAGTATCCGCTGCCTGTTTCAGGGTCTACATGGGAGCATTTTCCTGTTGCTGTGGAGGTGTACCCACCATGGCTATTATGCTTCCTCTGTATTGTTTTTTTTAAACCACAACAGGAACAAACTGGGCAACCAAGGAAAATCTTATCCTTTTACTCCATTGCTCAGTGATAAAAACCAAAACCCGGAAAACTCAGTGTAAAGATGACATTTTTGCCAAGGTATAAATGTAGCCACACAGTTCAACCTGCTGCCCCCTCTGCTGTATTAGTGCTGCACACTTTCTCCACCTAGAATGGAGGTTGTTTATTTTTAATCTTGTCACCCCTGAGGAGCTAGTTGGCACAAGAAATAGTCTAAATTAGCTGCGGTTTGTTGTACAGTACGGGATAACTGGTGCACGGGAGCCTTTATGATGTCTTCCCCCATCTTTGTGGTGAAGTCGTCCCTTCGCAGATGATTTGGAGTTGTCTCTCCTTCCTTTGAACTCCTTGTGTGGAAACGTCAAGGTTGCAAATCTGCAGGAGAGTCTTTGAGTTGTTTTGCACGGACCTGCGGGCCTCCACCCTCCACTCCAAACAGCCTCATTGAGTCAGCACTTCACCCCAGAGATGGTGGTGCAGCTTTAGACTCTTGCATAAACTTCAGGGTGATGATGCCTCTCCATCAAAAAAACAGCACTTAGAGAATAATATACAGATTTATTATGACTTTTTAAATTTATTTATGTATCTAGTTTCTTTCAGTTTCAGCAAAAGGCAAAACCTGAGCTTGACTCTTCAGAAACACGGTATTTTTTTTTTTTTTCATTGTGTGTGTGTGCGTGTGTGTGCGTGTATCTGTAAATATAATTGAGGTTGAAGCATCTGTGTTACATGTTTGCAGCTTCACACTACCACCAGTGCTACCGCTTATCCCTGTTACTTTACCCCTCAATTTTTCAATTTTTTTATATTCACAAAGTAAGACTGATGTTGTTGTTTTGGGGGGTTTTTAAGCTTTTTTTTCCTTATATTTAACATCTAATTTGGCCTTACCCGATTCGTTGTGGCTAGTTTACAGCCCTACTTGGGATAATTTGTAAATGATGCAAAATGGAAAGCGTTAAAGTGCCAATCTCACATTTGAATAATGGGACCTATATTAAGCCACTGGCTGTGTTTTTTTTTTTGTTTGTTTGTTTTTTTGGTTTTTTTTTGTTTGTTTGTTTGTTTTGTTTTGTTTTGTTTTGTTTTGTTTTTTGGCAAGCAGAGGCCCTGGGGAATGTCAAGTCTTCCTCTTGATTAAATGCCTTGG
Source organism: Simochromis diagramma (assembly GCF_900408965.1). Lineage (NCBI taxonomy): Eukaryota > Metazoa > Chordata > Actinopteri > Cichliformes > Cichlidae > Simochromis > Simochromis diagramma. The sequence goes on along the minus strand of NW_024387095.1, from coordinate 421,954 downwards.
CATCACAGCACAACACTGCACACTGTTGAGCCCTACAAACTCTGCCTAAGCAAACCCTGACAGCACTAAGTCAAAAAGCATGGCAGGCTTAGCGAATGATTTGACCGCCTTAGCAGTCCTTTTGACCTTGTTAGACTGGCGGGTCTTGACACATCTCTCATTAGAAAGTTGCTAAAATGTTGAAGTATATTTTAAATTGTGTTTTTGAAACATTTGATTTGAGGCTTGCAGTCTTTTGCCAAGTGGAGACACTGAATTATGTTGGTCTTGTATTTTTGTTTTTGTTTTTTGGTTGTTTGGGGATTGTTTTGTGTTTTTTACATTTGAAAATCACATTGAAATAGTAGCATGAGTGTCTCGAGGGGGAGGTTAGTTAGTTACGAGATGAAGTCCTCAGAAATTCAGCTGGAAGCCTCTGAAAGTGGGCGCTGGCTCAGCAGATATCGGATCGTTTGTCCAGGTGGCAGAAAATGTATTGAAAGATGAAAAATTTAAACAGATTGTTTGCACTTTGGGGCAGCTTGGGGTCATGTGATTGGCACAATGAATATTCATATTAATGCTCAGTTTGTGTGTACAACCCAAGACGTGAAAAAAAGGTATAAAACCGTTTTGGGTTGGGGGGGTTTGGGTGGGGGGCCTATGAGATACGAAGAAGAGTTAGCAGTGTTACATGAAGCAGCTTGGAAACTCTTGTTCCATAGTGTCTTTTGGGCAGGCCGTAGTTGGTGGAACTCACGGTGTGCTCTGCTAAGGAGAGAATGTAGTATTTTACAAGAAATGGAGCCTCTCACGGTGCATGTAGGAAAGACACTAGGACACTACAGCATGAGACCCGGCGTGTCTGTGGGGAAACAGTCTGCACTTTGCCGCTTCAACTGCTGATTGTATAGAAAAGCCAAAGTTGTGTTCTGTCGCGATGCGGCGCGCGCACGTGCGTCACATCATTGCAGCATTAATGGCTAGAATGTATTCAGTCGCTAACATTGATGACTCATCTTTTTGCATCAGTAACGTGTTTCTATCCCTACACAGCAGGTCATCAGCACAGAACGCATTCCTTTGTTTTCTCTGCGTGCCAAATCGGACAGCATCGCTGATGTCTGCAAAAGCTAATGCTTGAACAGTGTCATGCAGTGAGGCATATTACAGACTTTTACAATTTAAAACAAACAAACAAACAAAAATACAAAAAATATTGTGGTATGCACTTAAAGAAAAACTCTAGTTCTCAATGCCTTTTTGTCCAGAAGGACTCTATAAGAAGAAAGTTAGCCTAGTATGCATGCAGCATAACCAGTATGTATGTATGTAAGATGTACATTTTGAAGCAGCATTAAGCAGTATGTATGTACAGTTACAGTCTAGCCTTTTTTCTATGGTAGGCTTCATGTGTAGTGTTCTCTTTAATATCCATGTACTCTCCAAACAAAGTGTGCGAGCGTGTGCGTGCTCCGTTCTGTACAGGTTGCAGAGCTTCATTGGCGGGCTCCAATGAAAACCCTACACACTGTGTGTATGTACATGTTCTGCGTCTGTGTGATGACACTAGCAGCAAAGGTGTCTTTAAATGTTTTATAAATCATTTTCTCTCCTGGCTGGTTTGTGCCAGAGAAGAAAAACAAACAGACACACAAAAATGCTGTTTTTTGCATCATTTGCAAGGAAACATAAATGAGGGTAAACTTAGGAGCTTTTTTTTTCTTTTTCATAAATCAGTCGTTTTACTTGAAGCACCATGAATCGAAACCACAGCTGTATTTTGTCAGTTTAGATTTGAGGTGTAAGGGGTTTGTGTGTGTTGTACCGATTGCTGAAGCATTGTGTACAGGTTGCCTGTTTGACACCCTCAGTAAATGTTAGTGATGCCGCAGAAATGCATTTTCAGCTAATGAAGAACTAAAGTTGCGCTTGAGTTCAAATTTTCTGAGATCAGGTGGCAGCTTTGACGTCACAGGGGAAAACGTAGGAGGAAATGTGGGCGTCTTCTTTAGAGCATGCTCGTTTAAAACGTCTTCTAATCCCTCAGCTTTGGTGCTGAAGTGGTGAAGTACCTCTGCAGTAACTGTTGCACTACCATTTTCTCCCTGAACCGATTTTTTTTTTTTTCTATCCTTTTAACCATCACATGGCTCAGCACAGGTTCAGATTTACAAATCATGCCATCACAAGATCTGATTTCTCTCCATTTGTTGCAGTTTAACTGTATGATTGGGTTATGTGCAGGGGACAGAGTATCACAAAGATACGTCGCTGTTGTTTTGCAATCTTGCAGACTCAGCTGACGTCAGAGATGACTGTTGGTTGTCTTTAAACCCCCTGTGTCCAAAGAACCGAGAGCGGAGGGAAAATGGTTCACTGTGACCATAACAACACAAACACCAAGCAAATGTAAAAGTCTGCAGCCTCTGTGAAGACTATAGTGTACTGCCTCTAGTCTGAGGTGTCTCTGTTACTGTTCCTATTTGTTTACCTGGTGTTCATGTTATTGTGTCCACCATCTTTTTAATTGTATGGAACCCGATATTTAGAAATGAAGCAACGACGGTCCCTCTCTCTCTCAGTGAATTGAACAGATGTGGAAGGGTTTGAACACTTAGACTTGCAGGGAATAAAAATATGGACAAAATATGTGAAATATTGATCATTTATATTCAATTTGGAGGTTCGGAAGTGTCTCAGACTCTCACACATGGCTACATGCTCTGTGGTTTCATTTTAATACTTTTTTCTTTGTTTTTTGGTATGCAGTACTAATATATTTCCATAACATACCATGTTGTCAGAACTCTAGCCTATACTATGAATGAATGTACGCCGGGCCAATGTATTGTTACTCACAGCCTACCTGCATGATATTGGGTGAAGCTGAATACTCTTCCTGCTGCATTTTGTTTTCCTTTTTTTTTATATTGTAGTCTAATAGGCAGCCATACAGACATTTATAAATGAATGCCTTAAGTTTGCTAGTTTCTAGGACAAGTTTGCCCTCACAGTAACCTGCTTTTTTATTTATAAATGTATGTTGTGTTTTGTTTTTGGGTCACTGGTCGAAGAGTAAAGGTTTGTACCCCGACTGACTGACTTACTGACTGACCGACTGACTGACTCATCATCTGAGTGTTCTGTGAAGATGTACAAATAAATTTGTTAAAGATTGACCCAGCTGTGTTTGCTCTGGCACTACAAACCTTGCAAAACATGAACATTTTCCACCAAATTTTAAATTTTATTTTAAGCTTCAATGTGTAAGCATTTTATATTCACACATAAACCAGCACACAAACTGCTCTATCCTTTGATGAACTCAACTCTTTGATTCCAAACAGACATCACTTTCTTGAGAGCCGTAAAATTAGAGTTCTGTCTTAATTTCAGTTTCTTTTCCTCAGTTTTCTTAAGACTTACAAGACCTTAAAAAAAATGTTAACTGAACCCATCTGTTGTATCATTTGAAACCTGGCATCTTACAAGACGATCATCATCTCCCAAAACTCCCTGCAGCAACTAGAGAACTAGTCTGCAACAAAAACAAAAAAACAATCTGCTGGAAGAGCGCAACAAGTGGAAATTTTCTGTTATGAATCTGGCTCCCTTGAGGATAGAAATTATGACTGCAGGTCTGTATCGGTTAAGGTTCCATCTGCTGGGGGCTGTGGAGAAGCCGCTTCTACGGTAGCCTTGGTAGGAGCTGCAGAGTGGTGAGGCTTCAAAGCTTTCCAGGGCTTGGATGGGCAGTGGAAGAGGTGGTCTTTCGCATCTGCGTCACGCGAAACTGACGGTGTGGCAGATGTGGTGTCCTCCTCAGATGATTCTTTAGTTTTAGCTGTGGTGGGGGGTTGTGAGGGTGAAGATGTAGCTGTGGCATGGGGTGTGAATGGGTGAATGACTGAATGTAGTGTAAAGCGCTGTGGGGTCCTATGGCCATTACCATTGCCATACAGGAAGTGCCTGAGAGGAGACCAGCCAGGAGGACGACGCCTGGCGAACGTCTGAAGAAAAAGCAAAGGATTTATAAGAAGATGGACTCGCTAATGGACCTTCCTAATCAGTGACCTCTGTGCAAAAGTCTCAAGCCATACCTCATTTGTTTATCATTTAATTCCAAGTAGCCTGACTTTCTTGTAAGTTGTTGAAATGCTCTTGAACTGCAAGTATTTCTCCAGGCTTTCTTAAGGTCAAATATTTACTTTGGACATTGGCTGCTTTTTCACTCATATTCAGTCCAGTCCTTCTACCTGATCATTTCAGAAGAATATTCTTTCATTTGTTAAGCCACTTCACACTAACCTAACATAAAAAGGAATGAGCGAGTGTTAACACATAACAAAGAACTTAGCAAAGAACCCATTTTAAATTCTATCCTGGCTTTAAAGGCTGAGTTCTCTTCACCATTTCCAGCCACAAAACCAAGATGATTTTCTTCATATATCCGTACTTTGCAATAATTTGGGATCAACTGTAATGTGACAAATAATTCTGTTTTCTTTTTAAAACTTATTTATTTTCTGTACGTTGACAGTGATTTCTGCGGAGTGATTAAAACAGAGTGTCTAATACGACAAACGACTGAAATGAGAATTCAGAACCTAGTTAAACTTTTCCATTAAAGAAATGTGCTCACATTTAATTTTCATAATTATAAAATTAATTTCCAATAACTTAGATGAAAGACTAAGATGGAATAATTTGAGGTGCACAAATTGGAAGGTTGGTGGTTAGATTCCCAGCCCTTCCAGTTCAAAATATCCCAAAGCAACCCAGATGGTAAGCCCGCTGGTACATCCAGTGGAGTGGGAGAGTGAATATTAGCCAGTGCAGTTACTATGTGAATGGTTTTCATTTATTTCCTGCATTCTTGTCTACTCGCTCATGTTTGATCATCCTGTGAAAAGAGGGACTTACAGAGGGTGGCAATTGACCCGGTGCACACTCTATGTGGGCCTGTGGTGGCTCAAGTCTCCAAGGTGCTACATCCACTGTAGAGTTGCAGTTGGCATATTCCTGCAGATGCACAGAACACACAGTGAGAAGCACATCTTGGCTGGGGTGATTTGTGCATTAGTTTTGGTTTACCAGATTATTTTCGTCTGGGATGCATATCTCGTTCAGGTCTGTGTATTCAGCCTTGGAACAGACGGTCTTCTTCATGTCAAAAATCAGCTTAAATCTGAAGCCGGCAACCACCTACACAAATACACGTGGTGCGTAAAGACAAAAAAGGAAAGAAAAAGAGATGCCTGTCCTCCCCATTTTCCCTTCACTTCCATGCCACCTGCTGTACCTGTCTGGTGGCGTGGTCAATATTGTGCAGACTGAACAGGTGGGTAGAGTCAGACATGGAGTTGTACTTGGAGATGGAGACAGAAAGGGGAACCTTAAGGTCCTCGGAGTCTACATCGATGAGCTCTGGGCAGCCCATGCAAGGTGCTTTCTCGGAAACGATGTGCCCTTCTACAGTGGAGAAAAATCTGAGTCATGGAAAAGCATAAGCTCATATTCCAATAACTGCTCAAGGTTCAGGCAAACAGAGTTGGTTAAAGCTTTTCAAAAAGTGTCTAATGTTATTTATTTATGATGTTTTTAATCTAGTTAATTATTTAAAGAATGCCCCGAATTCAGGCTCCCTCTGGATGTGTTTAGATCAACACGACATGATCTCAGTGTGCATGATGGAACACAAAACAGTCCCAAATAGTCTGTAATACAAACAGGCCAGTGAGAGAAACATACTTTTTGTTTGTTTTTGGAATCTGGCGGTCATGGTGCATTGGGAGGAAAGCAAAGCCTCTAGAAAGCAACCCAGCTGCCTAATGGTTAAGACACCAGTGGGTATCTCCTAAAACCCAGTCCTGAGATCCCTTCCCAGGTGCTTTATCCCCCATACACACCTTGACACATGTGACCTTATACTTCACATAATGGTGGGTCGGGGCAGTGCCTCATAAAGGATCTGTGACAGAAATGACCGCAGGCCTTGATTCACACCTCGGTTCATATGACCTTCATTGACTCACATCAGCACCAGGTGGGTCAAAAATGATCAGGACCACCTCCAAGGAGACACTCCCACCAGGGGTTAAATACCAGGGACTGTCCTTAGGTGATTAAACTGAAGAAGAACTGAATCAAAAAGTCCACCAGCCTTCATTTCAAGCCCTTTTCATTTATCATTAAAATCTAGTAAATGTGCTGATGCCACCTATTTACTTAACCTAGCTTACTTTATTTCTTTACAACCAAATCGCACATGAAACAATCAAATACTACTTTAATGTACAAATACAGTTTGCAAGCTGAGCCTTAAAAACCTGCAAAATATCCTGTGAGTGGGACAGAAAAACACAGGATCGATATACCGAGCGCCTATATTTGACTGATTAAAGTCTAGACTGTGTCACTGCCTTTTATGGTGTTATAAGTTAATATTGTGCTTGCAGATGGTGTTGGCATGTTACCCAATCAGCCCCCTTCTGTTTCCCCAGCAGCCCGCCAGTGCCCATTTCCCTCAGTGACTCACTGTTAGGTGGCTGTACTCTGGTAAACACATTCATGGTGTAAGAACTGTGGATATTTTTGGTTTTAATAATGATTTAAGTTCCTTATGTGGGAATTTTGTCTCTAAAAGCAACTGGTTCTGTGTTAAAATGAGGTCCCAGTCAAAATGGATTCAATAGACCATGTTCTGCAGCAAGACAACAAAAAAACCCAAAGAAAAAAACAAGCTTTGAAAGGACTGTTAAAAACTTTAATCTGATGCTGAGTTTATTCACCCTCACTCACCAATCTGGCAGTCCACCTGCTTTGTCTCAGCCTCTGTCTCTGACATGAGGACGGTGGCGTTGCAAGAAATCGGCCCCTGGAGGGACACGACAGACCGTGCGACGGCTTTGTTTTTACTAAAGCATTTAACAAGAACTTTAATATTTTCATACCACGAGTTGTTAAATGGGAGGAGGAGCTGATTATTGTTACCTTGCTTCCAGACTGCAAATAGTCACAGTCTGTCCAGGGTTTGCTGCTGTCAGCTGTGCACTCGCTCTTCCAGGTAGTGAACTTCAGTGAGTACACTGAGTCTGAGCCATTCTCTGACTGGAGACACACACACACACACAAATATATGTAATCAGTGTGCACCAGAAGTCAAAGTGTCACAGCATGTTTTCTTTGAATTTCTTGGTAATCGTCCCAGAGCATTGAATCCTCTTGTTTTTTAGCTTTGTAAGGAAAAACAGCCACAAGCTCAGTTTTAGTTGAATCCAACAAGCTTGATTCCCACTTATGTAACTTACGTAACAAAAAAGCTCATAAAATCTCACAGTGTTGTTCTTCATGGTAACACATGTGTCTGCAGTCACTGTACCTTGCTGGCTTTCAGTATCTGAAAGAGGGCCAGCTTATGGCCGGTGCTCAGCCTCTCGTTGAATTTGTCCACAGCGCTGTGGACAGCCTTCTCCACAGACGGGTCATCACAAAAGATCAGGACACCAGACTGGACCTCCGCTGCCTCCTGGATGAAAAGAAGGAAGATGATGCACAGAATGATTTTTTTTTAGAATAAAGCCAAAATGTTTTTGTAAATACCAATAGGCTCATTTCTTTTAAAATTGACAAAAATGTAGTGTTTTCCAAAAGTGTTGTGATTTGTCTGATTTATTTTTAGCTTCTGTTTCTACATTTTTCTGCAATTTACTCAGAAGTAAATAAGGCTGTAAAACTTCATGTGTTCAGCTTTCAAAAACGTTGAGGTGACTTACTTTCCTTATTTGCGTATATTCGCAAGTTATCCTTTAACTAATACTCTGCATGCAGGACTTTTCAGGTCAATACCCTGATATCAGAAAACAGCAGAGCACTTAAAAAGGTGCTGCACCACATTTGAAAGGCTTCTAAATTGTGGCATTGCACTGCAGCTTGTGCTAAAGTAAAAGATGTAAATGTTTCTTCATCCTCAGATTATCTGCAAAATGAAATTGCGTCATTTCAAAGGGTCACAAGAACTGAAATAAAGTACAGCACAAACAAGGCAAAGTCAGTGACCCTGCAGGTTTGTACTGCAGTGGATTTGCACTCCAGGATCGGAATAAGGGAGTAAGAGTTGATCGTTATTTGCTTTTTGTGGTTTTAAGACATCCTACTTATGTACTGAGTGTCCAGATTACCAAACTAGTAAGGGAATCTACCAGAAAATATAAAAAGATGAAGCACATATCCTCCAATTCCCAAAGTAAGTGATGCTCTTGCTTTGACGTGAGGCATCCGACAAATTTAGCAGTTCTGTTTTTAGTACTTTTAGCTTATATTTATTAAAAGTATTTAAAGATTTTAATGCAAGATCTTTGCTGTGGTGTTTAAAAACATCCTCTTTTATTTGACAAAACAATCTGATCACCCCCAAGCAGCCTTATTCGTATATTCTAGGTTTAAGAGCAGGAAATCTGGTGTTTCCTCCTTACCTGCCCAAAAACTGAGCACAGCAGGCCCAGCAGGCCCAGCACACACAACCCCACTCCACTCCTCATCTTCAGATCCTGCTGGATGTTTGACTCTGTTCTGCTGTGAGACACAGAAGAGACAAATATCACACACCACCAAACACTGTAAGCCTCAGGTAACCACAGCGAGGCTGAAATGACCTCCAAATAACCTCCGAACACTGATAACTTTCACCGGATCAATCTAAAAATGCACTCCTGTGCACAATTTGCTCACTTCAAATTATTTGCTATAAAAAATGTCCTCTTACAGTTTCTGAAGGTATAGGCCTGCTGTCGATCCCGCTGAGCTCGCAGAGGAAAAATTCCACTCCTCTCCACACTGGGATGGAAGGCTGAGTGAAGATCTCCTGAAACTGTGGGTGGGAATCGTCAGAAAGACATTGACGCACACATGGACACATGCACAGGGGACAGGAGGGCACAACGGACAGGAGGGACACACACACACACACAGAATAATGCTCAGAAAGCTCAGTCAGTAAAAGGAAAGTAAATGTTTGCTCATTTGTTTGCCCTCCTACCTATCGAGCAAATGTAACAGTCACTGTCTGAGAGATAAAGGCAGAGAGAAAACTGATGATATAACTCCTCACATTAGGCTTAGTGACTGTGACATTGCAACCATTAACACACATTAAGCCACATAAAGTAGAGCTGACTGGCACTGACTGTAGGAAGAAGGAAATTTTAGTGTTTAGGGACCCCTTTGTGTGTGGTCAGTACTTTGTGAGTGTGTGTGTGTGTTGTGTGTGTTTTTAACTGGTACTTTGCCCCCGTCGACCTTTATCCTGAGCCGCACCGATTTCCCCACTGCTCATCTGTGAAACAAGCTGAGATGTGTGCACTCTGTATCCTACAGTCAGTGTTTCATTTCTCTTTGGGAGGTTTGCAGGGGCACAATAAGTTCACCAAGTGCATTAAGAATCAGCTTACCTGACGACAGATGACAGCATCCGAGAGTTCATGTCCTCTCTCCGGCTGCTCATCTGTTCTGCATGAACCACTCACGTAAGGATAGCAAGTAACATATTATCGTGTCACAGATTTTAAAGACTGCTAAAAACATGGAAATTAATTAATAGTGTGAAAGTGTACAGCAGATTTATAAGAGCGCAAACCTGCCCTCTTGTGGTTATGAGTCAAAATTACAGCTGCACGTGTGCTGGAGACAGATTATCAAAGTACTTAGAAAATAGCCTGACCAAAGGGTATCTTAGCTTAGTAGCTACATGAAATCAGGGGGAAATACTACATAGACTGTACATTAAAGATGACACATAGTTGAGGCCCACTGTCTGTGGACTTTGCAAGACACACACACACCTGCTAATTAGTGCTAAGCTATAACAGCTATTAGAACTGAAAATGATGCTTCTTGGGTGGTCTGTGCCATCATGTGATGGATTTAGTAGACTGGCCTAATCACCATAAGCAAGGCCTACCAAATAATTGGCTACACATCCCTGTGTTTGTGCATCTGTCAATTAAAGTGACCACATCTTAGAAAATACATCACTTAAAAAAATGAAACATTAACAGCTGAGTTATAAATAAATTAAGCAGATATCCAGCTGTCTTACAAATAAAAGACTGGCTGCAGAGACTAACATTTTTTGTAAATGTTAAGTTTGTTTTGCTTTGGGTTTTGTTTTTGTTTTTTTAAGTTGGACATTTTTAATATCAGTGTCTGTGAGGACTGACTCGCTTTTGGGACCAGCCTCAAGTGATCATTAGAGGAACTGCAGTTTTTGCCTTTTCATAGGTTACCACCTGGTCCACTGTGGCGATCTACAGTGGGGCAAAAAAGTATTTAGTCAGCCACCGATTGTGCAAGTTCCCCCACTTAAAATGATGACAGAGGTCAGTAATTCGCACCAGAGGTACACGTCAACTGTGAGAGACAGAATGTGAAAAAAAAAATCCATGAATTCACATGGTAGGATTTGTAAAGAATTTATTCGTAAATCAGGGTGGAAAATAAGTATTTGGTCACCTCAAACAAGGAAAATCTCTGGCTCTCACAGACCTGTAACGTCTTCTGTAAGAAGCTTTTCTGTCCCCCACTCATTACCTGTATGAATGGCACCTGTTTGAACTCATCATCTGTATAAAAGACACCTGTCCACAGCCTCAAACAGTCAGACTCCAAACGCCGCCATGGTCAAGACCAAAGAGCTTTCGAAGGACACCAGGAAAAGTATTGTAGACCTGCACCAGACTGGGAAGAGTGAATCTACAATAGGCAAGCAGCTTGGTGTGAAAAAATCAACTGTGGGAGCAATCATCAGAAAATGGAAGACATACAAGACCACTGATAATCTCCCTCGATCTGGGGCTCCACGCAAGATCTCACCCCGTGGGGTCAAAATGATCATGAGAACGGTGAGCAAAGATCCCAGAACCACACGGGGGGACCTGGTGAATGACCTGCAGAGAGCTGGGACCAAAGTAACAAAGGTCACCATCAGTGACACACTACGACGGCAGGGAATCACATCCCGCAGTGTCAGACGTGTTCCGCTGCTGAAGCCAGTGCATGTCCAGGCCCGTCTGAAGTTTGCCAGAGAGCACATGGATGATACAGCAGAGGATTGGGAGAATGTCATGTGGTCAGATGAAACCAAAGTAGAACTTTTTGGTATAAACTCAACTCGTCGTGTTTGGAGGAAGAAGAATACTGAGTTGCATCCCAAGAACACCATACCTACTGTGAAGCATGGGGGTGGAAACATCATGCTATGGGGCTGTTTTTCTGCCAAGGGGACAGGACGACTGATCCGTGTTAAGGACAGAATGAATGGGGCCATGTATCGTGAGATTTTGAGCCAAAACCTCCTTCCATCAGTGAGAACTTTGAAGATGAAACGAGGCTGGGTCTTCCAACATGACAATGATCCAAAACACACCACCCGGGCAACAAAGGAGTGGCTCCGTAAGAAGCATTTGAAAGTCCTGGAGTGGCCTAGCCAGTCTCCAGACCTCAACCCCATAGAAAATCTGTGGCGGGAGTTGAAAGTCCGTGTTGCTCGGCGACAGCCCCAAAACATCACTGCTCTCGAGAAGATCTGCATGGAGGAATGGGCCAAAATACCAGCTACTGTGTGTGCAAACCTGGTAAAGACCTATAGTAAACGTTTGACCTCTGTTATTGCCAACAAAGGTTATGTTACAAAGTATTGAGTTGTATTTTTGTTATTGACCAAATACTTATTTTCCACCCTGATTTACGAATAAATTCTTTACAAATCCTACCATGTGGATTCATGGATTTTTTTTTCACATTCTGTCTCTCACAGTTGAAGTGTACCTCTGGTGCAAATTACTGACCTCTGTCATCATTTTAGGTGGGGGAACTTGCACAATCGGTGGCTGACTAAATACTTTTTTGCCCCACTGTACTTTCTAAAGGTCACCCTGAAACACTTATGAAATTAAATATCTGGTTTGTTTAATTGTAAAATTATGTTTGTGAAATACACAATCAAGTGATTGTGTATTTCACATTTTAGGTACCAAGCAAATCTGTGCAAGCTTTGAGAGCAAAGTAGAAAATCTATGTTTTTGACTTGAGAACCAGTATAAAGGAAAGTGTTTTGCCAACAAAACCCGCCAACACCTTTAGAAAATGCATCGCAGGTGTTTTCTTCAGTCAAATCTTGCAGTGAAAACTTAGAAAAAATATATTGAGTATAGCCAAGAAGTAAGGTTGACGGTTATTACTACCATTATCAGTAGTTTTTATTTTCTGTGAATTCATGCTTATTTATCTGAGAATTCTATCTAAGAATTGTATGTGTCGGAATAAATTTACTGGAAATTTCAAAGTCATTTCCAACTTACTCAGTTTTATTTATATTGTACCAAACCACTACAACACTCACCTCAAGGTGTATTATATCATAAGTTAAAGATCCTACAGAGAAAATCCCAACAATCAGATGAACGCCCATGAGCATGCACTTGGCAACAGTGGGAAGGAAGAACTCCCTTTTGACAAGCAGGAAGAATCCTCCAGCAGAACCAGGTTCTGAAGAATAAGTCATCTGCTGTGACCAGTTGGGGTTGAGGGGGAGGTGATGGAGCCATGTTTCAAGGTGTTCTAACTAAAGCATGAGCCTGCATTTGTGGAGCTACAGTGGCTAGAGTCTGAAGAGGAAGTAAATGTGCCTTTTTAAAAAAATAAATAAATAAATGAAGCATGTATTTTGTTTGTGCCAGCAGGAAAAATAAAGGTGTAACTGATACAATTAAAAACTATTCTTGCAGTCTCCTTCAGTGGGTTATAAAGGCAAACTGCTGTTTAGACATTTATGAGGAAGTGATGAGGAAGTAGGATTTTCCCTTGACAGACAAGAAAATCAAACATGCTGGCGTCTTTGTTGCACTGTCATAACAGGGCAGTGGAGGAAGGGGAAAGAAGCCACATGTTCAGGATCTACCTGTAGGCAGCTGCTGGAATTGAAATGAAACATGCACGTCAAGGTCAGAAGCTTTACCTGTAGCTGTTGCAGCTGCATATATCTGTGGCAGTGTGAACCTGTCTTTTCCCTCAGAGTTCAAACATTATAGTGATAATGACTGCACAGAGCATTTTTGTGCCATAACAGTACTTAACAGCAGCACACATGTAAAAGCAGAGGAATTCATCAGTCTGGGAAATACTTGCTCAGTTAATTTGGTTCATCAGGAGAAAAAGAAATTTGTGTTTTTGAACTGTTGGTTTGAAAAAACAGGGTTCTGGCAAATGTGTCTGTTTTCTGACCACATAATTTGTCCATTAACTGAAAGAATAATTGATAATTGATTAGAACATACACTTTTGGTGTAAATGCTTCATTGCAGCCTAAGGCAAATAAAACAGCCAAAGAGGGCAATTTTTGTTAATTTATAGCACTTTGGGTTTTCTAAGGAACCAAAGGTTTGGTTATTCCTTCCTGTCATTGTTGTTTTTGTTGCCCTCTGCTGATTATGAGACAGTATGTGGTGCTGATTATTAGAATTAGTTGGAAGAACATTGACCCCCATAAAACTGTTAGGTTGTGTTTTCTGGAGTCAGTCTGTCCCACCAGAAAATCTTCTTACAGCGAGTGCACAACATCTGGTCACACCCTCCATCCTTCTGTAACGTAAAGCACAGCACACGTATGAGCAAATTCAATCAGAAACTCTCTCTGAACTGCTCTGTGCTCGCAAGTTTGTACGAATGTGCTCAGGTGAGTGCAAACCTCTATTCTAGTGAAGCATTCAGGACAACTCTTGGTATTGTTGGCAATCCAGTTGTCGCTTAGTTTTTTTTCTGTAATGGACACCAGTAAATTGCAGCCATATCTATTTTCCAGCAGGCGCTTCCTCTCCCTGCTGCCACTGGCATAGTCCTCCCAGAGAGCCTTCACCCCCTCTAAGAGACACATAAAGGACACCAGCATCTATACTTGGACTAAACACACATCTGCATCGACTCAAAGCAATCATCCAGTTACCTCCTGTACTTTCAAACCTCCAAAGTCTCATTTGTGAAACAGTTTTACATTTACTGTGACTGGATGTTGTCATTTTTATTATTCTTTGAAACTTTTTTCTTGTGGTCACACAGCATATATCTGTGTACCTTGTGACTGTGGCAGGTCTATTATATATCTTTCAGCATATTTTTTCTTGGTCTCACACTTCCCCGTTCCATGGTATGTTTTTCTGCATATGACGCAGAAGGCAAAGCCGCACTCAGAGCAAAGCGCTGCCTTGCTGGATTTCTCCAAAATCACAGCAGAGCCGCAGGATGTTCGAGGACAGTACGTCACATCTGCGAGACAAAAAGATGCCAAAAGAAATTAGATATTTATGAAAAAGAGCTAAAGATGTTCTTTTTACCAGGTCTAACCCAGAAATGTAATAAAAAGTTTCTGATCAGTCTATGAAAGCCTTCATCACACAACAGCAACAGAAAGAAAACAGACCAGACATGCTGTCCAGAGTCCTCTGCAGCAGGAGACGGTCATAGCGGTCAAACAGCTTCTCTCCTACCAGACTCTGCACCTACAAACACAACAGAGATGAAAAAGCAGAGACACAAAGTGAGACTGAGGTCAGCTGATCGAAATTCAAACACAGAGGTTTCAAATGAAACCTCTGTGTTTGAAATGCACAGTAAGGAAATGGTCAGCAGAGACTGAAGAGGCCCTGAGGGACTGTTTCCGTTCTACTGTGTGGGACAACCTCTGCAGCCCCCTGGAGGATGACCTCAACAGCATCACAGACTGCATTACAGATTACATGAACACCGTAGCCATCAAAAAGGTACGGTGTTTTTCTAACAACAAGCCATGGATAAATCCTGAAATTAAGGCTCTCCTCAAGGAGAAGAAGAGAGTCTTTAGATCTGGACACGAACAGGAGCTGAGAGTTGTCCAGAAGAAGCTGAAATGGAAGATAAGGCAAGGAAAGGAAAACTACAGGAGGAAGATGGAAGAGCACAACATCAGAGGGGTTTGGAACAGCCTGAAGACAATCTCAGGACAAAAACCAACCCCTCAGGCTGCAGGAGACTTGGGGTGGGTGAATGACCTAAATAATATTTTAATAGGTTTGATCAACCACCCACCCCTCCCACAGCATCGTCCCCCCTGCTGCAATCTCCTTCAGGGACTGCCTGTCCTTCATCTCAGGACTTCACACCTCTCAGCTTCACGCCTCCCAGCTCCCAGTCATTACACCCACCCCCGGCTTCTGTGGACTCCAACATACACCATCCTCCCCCAAAATCCATTCTTTCTATCTCAGCACTTCAAGTGAGGAACGAGCTTCGCAAGATCAAGGTGCGGAAGGCTGCAGGTCCAGATGGCGTCAGCTCCAGGCTCCTGAGATGCTGCACAGATGAACTGTGTGGCATCCTAGGTTATCTGTTCAACCTGAGCCTGTCACTGGGGAAAGTATCACAGCTGTGGAAGACATCCTGTGTGATACCGGTACCAAAGACCTCCCATCCCAAGGACCTCAGCAGCTACAGGCCGGTAGCCCTGACATCGCATCTGATGAAGACCCTCGAGAGGTTGGTTCTCTACCATCTGCGCCCCCTGGTGAGGTCTTCATTGGATCCGCTACAGTTTGCTTACCAGCCTGGCATCGGGGTGGAGGACGCCATCATCTACCTCCTGCACCGAGCTCTGACTCACCTGGAGAAGCCTGGAAGCACTGTTTCTCCAGTGCTTTCAACACCATCCAGCCACGACTTCTGAGAGACAAGCTGGAGCTATCGGGAGTGGACCAACACATGTCCCAGTGGATACTGGACTACCTCACAGGACGCCCACAGTATGTGAGGTCACAGGGCTGTGTCTCTGACACGCTGGTCTGCA
The DNA here is from genome assembly GCF_900408965.1 of Simochromis diagramma. Taxonomy (NCBI): domain Eukaryota; kingdom Metazoa; phylum Chordata; class Actinopteri; order Cichliformes; family Cichlidae; genus Simochromis; species Simochromis diagramma. The sequence goes on along the minus strand of NW_024387095.1, from coordinate 406,104 downwards.
GTAGGGGGGCCCCACAGGGTGCTGTCACCGTTCCTCTTCACCCTCTACACTGCAGACTTCTCCATCAACTCCCCACGCTGCCACCTACAGGAGTTCTCTGACGACTCTGCCATAGTCGGCCTCATCACAGGTGAGGACGACTCAGAGTACAGACGGTGGACTCTGGACTTTGTAGACTGGTGTCAGCAGAGCCACCTGCTGATCAACGCCGGGAAAACCAAGGAGTTGGTGGTGGACTTCCGGAGACGCAGACCCACCACACTGACACCGGTGAACATCCAGGGAGTGGACATTGAGATAGTGGACTCTTATAGGTACCTGGGTGTTCACCTGAATAATAAACTGGACTGGAGCCACAACACCGATGCTCTTTACAGGAAGGGTCAGAGCAGACTCTACCTGCTGAGGCGGCTGAGGTCATTTGGAGTCCAGGGAGCGCTTTTAAAGACCTTCTATGACTCTGTGGTGGCATCCGTCATTTTTTACAGTGTTGTATGTTGGAGCAGCAGTTTATCGGCAGCTGAGAGGAAGAGGTTGGATAAAGTCATCAGGAAGGCCAGCTCTGTTCTGGGATGCACCCTGGACCAAGTGCAGGTGGTGGGAGACAGAAGGACTCTGGCCAAAATAGCATCTCTGATGGACAGAGTCTCCCACTCCATGCATGTTGCTGAACTGCAGAGCTCCTTCAGTGACAGACTGCTGCATCCTAGATGCATGAAGGAGCGTTTCTGCAGGTCCTTCCTCCCTGCAGCTGTCAGACTGTACAATCAGAACTGCTCCCAACAAACATAGATGTTTACATCTGCGCTGTAACTGCAATAAGTTAATCAACCGATTCACACTGCAACCTGGTTTGCCTCTTATCTGTAGTTATTTTTATTTAATTTAATAACTGTACAGTACTCTGTTTATAGTAACCATTGTCCTTAATGTAAATATGTAAGAAAGATTGTGTATGTTTCTGTTCTGTGTACTGTTTGTTTGTATATGTGTCTTTCTGGCTGCTGTTAAAACCAAATTTCCCCTTGTGGGACAATTAAAGGATTATTCTATTCTATTCTATTCTATTCTATTCTATTCTATTTGACAAGAAAGGACAGTCCTCAGTTCTCCTTGTCTCCTCTGTCCTTGATCCTTCTACCTGTAGCTATTTTTAACAGCTTTTAAAATGTGTTTTGATATTAGATGAAAGGACCAAACACTACAGTTGTTGAAACCATTCTGCAGGTTGAAGGCTGCGTGTAGCTTCTACCTGTGCAGGTGTAGGGGCACCAGCGCAGTCTGCCTGAGGACAGGTGACACCCCGGATGTTCCCCTCTGTGATCTGAACCGTACAGAACTCGCAGAGACAGGCCCGGCAGAAGACGTGGCCACACGGTGACAGCTTCACGCACTCGGACCCGAGCCGGCCCATAAAACAAACCCCGCAGTCAAAGAAAGTGGTGGCAAACACTTTGTGTTTCTGGGCCGCATCATAGATCAAAATGTGCGACAGCAGAGTCTGTGATGGAGTTAAAAAGAGACCAGAGAGGGTTTGCTCTTCACTCTGAGGAGAATCTGTGGGCTGGACCGGCAGAGAAGCAGCTCCAAGTTCACTTGGATCTAACGTGCCTGAGGAGGTGGAGGGAAGCAGCGATGAGAGAGAAACATCTCCTTCATTTAAGAAATCTTCCCGGACACTTTGATGATGCTTGGATTTCTCTGCAGATGAAGAAAGATCATCCTGGAGATCAGCATTAAACTCTGAGGCTTGGAGGATTGTCACATCTGGAGTGTGTGCAGTTTGGTTTTGGAGTGCAGGCTCTGGAGAAAGAGCTCTTTGATAATCTGAGGTTAGATCACTGTGGCTCTGGTGAGAGTTCAGATCATTCTGGTCATGCTTGCAGGAGTCTAAAGCCGAAGCTCCCTGAGAGTCTGCGCTGCTCCCCTCTGAAGGATTCTCCTGAACTTCCGAGGATGGTACAGAGAACTCTGGCTCTGAATTGTTCTTTGGTTCTGAGAGTTCAGCATCGTGTTGGTCCTGGTTATAATGCAGGGTGCTGCGTTCATCAGGAGGAAGATCCAGCTTACTGTGGATGTTCAGGAACCTCAGAGCGTCTTCTCTGAGAAACTGCACCCAGGAGAAGAGCACCACAGCTCCCCCAGTGGCCTCATAGAGATCAGCGAGATGAGCACGCAGTGCAGCCAACTGTGGAGGGAGAGGGAGAATAGATTGTTGTCATCTTTACTGAGCCTCTACAATGTCCTGTGAACCTCTCACACACTGGCAGGATGAACATGTGACCAACAATGACTTGACTGCTGATTACCTGTGTGCGAGTCAACCAGCTGCAGGTGAGGCTGAAGGAGGGAGGGGACGAGGAGGGGTAGTCTTCAGGAAGTCCAAAGTTCAAAAGCAGCGGTGGAAGGAAGGAAATATCATACTGACGCAGACTTTCACCTTAGAAAGAAAAATACGAGCTCATCAGATGAACTATTCTCTTTTTGTAATGTTTGTTTATTTGTTTTTAAATTATTTGGGTGTATTCGACAGAAAATATTTGATATATTCTGTCACATGAACTCAAATAGCAAAAGCTATAAATGATGCTTGATGACATTAAGCTGTTCAAAGGTATATTTAATATAGATATATTTAATTCATACATCATACTTCCCATTTAAGGCCAACAAAAACATGCTCATTACATTGTTACTGGCTCGCCTAATGCAGAACAAGTGTTTAACTCATTTTACATCATTGGCTACATAAAACCCATTTTTATCTTAAGTAGATGATTAGGGCTGTACCAGTAAAGGTGCTTCCTAATATTCCAAACCAACATCTTTCCAAAAACATCCAGATTGGACCTTTTCGGTCCAACAGTCGCGTGTTTGACAACCCTCTGATTTACCCTCTCTGAGAGCCACGCTGAAGCCGACAGGAAGCTCGACACATACTCGGATTTCTCCGGCAGACTTCGACTCGTCCCGAACAAACTCGTCCGCATCGAAAATACTCTGGAGAGCGAGCAGCTCGTCTTCCTGCTCCTCCAAGTCCTCAGTCATCTCTTTCTCCTCGGTCTGGTTTTGTGAGAAGCCTTCCTTCTCTGAATACGTTTTCCTGCTTCTTGTTGAGGCTGAGGTGACTCTGGGTCACACCAGCCTGTTCCTGGTCCTTGTTCGTCCGTCCCTCTGACTCATCAGCGTATGATGTAAGAAACAAAGTACAGGCAGCAACCTCAGCCTACTGTAACCCTGCTGCTAATGCAAACCAGTCTAACAGGCCAATCAGCAATACTCCTTAATAGTCCATTTTGCACTTTTATTTGCAATCCAGGTCTCTAAGAACCCAACAATACAGTACACTATTAAACTCCTCTCTCCTTTAATTTACTGGAACACATTACAGAAGAATACTCCCTGCTCCTCTGTGAACGTTTCTCCTTTAAGTTCCTCACAAAGCTTCACCGACATGAATAATTACAGTATATTATTGTGGGGTCTTTACCTTACAATATAAAGCACTTTGGGGCAGCTGTTGTTGTGATTTGGCACTATATTTATCTGGAACACTACAGCCAGATGAACAGAATAGACTCATTGGGGAAACGTTTTTTCTAAGTATGGACAGAAAAAGCATAATAATAAAGTCTCAATTTTTTGATGAAGGCCACAAATGCAATGAAAGCTCTGAAAAGGACAATATAACAACTTTTCATAATTTACATTTCTCACACAGTCAGCGTAGGAATATCATAGGAATGTGAAAAAATAATAACAGACTGTTATGTTATCTGATACTATAATCTGACAGCTATAAATAGAAATATTATGGCACGAATGCTGCCACCATTCAACCACATACAGTGATCTAAGAGTGCTTTGTTAAATTAGCTAAGTCAATATTAGACATAATGAAACAGAAATTTTAATATCCATCAGTTGTGGCTCTAATTTCCCATCACATTGACTTGGCTTTGGCTCTAGAACTTTTTCTCTGCCTTGCTCAACAGCTTTAGTTCTCTCTGGGATTCGAACTGGACACTCTGGGGGCTTTTTTTGGATTTCAAGATGGCAGACAAAGCCCTGGGACTTCTTTGATACATCATTTTTCTGGGCACTGTTAACAGATGCTGGAAAGAAAGAAATACAGTATTTACATGGTCTATTCCTCCAAAACTAAATTAGCATTTCACAAATTCTCTGTATCATCAATTGTTCTGTAAACATCATTTTATAATTCAGATAAGTGATTCATATATTCAAAGCACTTGTGACAAACTGTCATCAAATATTTTAAGGCTGCTGATGTTTGGCTGTAACTGTTGGGTGGAGAGGCTCTGACTCCCACCTGACACCCGGATGCACTCTTTCTTGTGTCTTTATTCCCAGGAGTTGAGCTTGCAGGTCCTGGAGCAGTAGGAGACCTTGTTGCAGCGCCTGCCCGGGGTCAGATTCATGGACACGGGCCGACCGCAGTGAAAGCAGAACTTTAACACTGGTTTCACGAGAACAGGTTTACACATAAAGAAAGAGAAGTTCCTGAAAGCTGTGTTTAGATTAGGTAACAGAGAGCAGAAAAATAGGAACAAGAGCAGCACCTTACTGTAGATGAATGTGAGTGTATGCGTACCTGTGGTCTCCTGCTTCCTCTGGGAGGCTTTAACTTTTGAGAGGGACACACACAAACACACTTATAATTTAAAGCCATTTTCAACAATGAAAGCAAGTGTTAGCGGGAGTCCTTAGCAGTAGCATATAGCACTGTGCTAACGTCTTGCACCACTCCTCATTTCCGGCCCTGTAGATGTTGATCCATCCTCAGCAAAAATGGTCTCAGTGACTGTCAAGGAAGTCAAGGAAGGGAAGCAGGGAGAAATGTCTGGGGCTTGCCAAATCACACAAGAACTATACTGAAAATCAGTGGCAACGGGTCTGAGTAATGACTCTAAAAATGACATTTTTGGTTTGAATTGGTATGTACGGAGGAGGTCAGGAGAGAGGTACAGCAGTGAGTGTCTACAGCCATCTGTAAAACAGGGTGGAGGCTCTGTGATGGTTTGGGTTTGCATTTAAGCCAGTGCCGTTTGAGATCTTGTCAAAACCGATGGAGTTGCATATTCAGAAAAGCACCGTCAGATTTTCATCCACCATACAGTTCCATACGTGTAAGTGGTTGCGTATGTAGGATCAGTGAAGCAGGACTTTCCTGTGAGTGTTTACATGTCCCCTGATGCAAAGACCTGTTAATGCTGTTTACCCAGCTTAGCCAGGAATTTAGGAAATTTGTGTTGGTTTTCTCTTGTGGACATTTACTGGCTATTCTGATGTTTTAGCTCCATGCGCAGTCTACAAATGAGGCAAAATGAACTCTTAAGACTTGAACCACTTCATCCATTTATTAGTCAGCTGTTCAAGGAAAACGTAAATACTCAATGTTAAAAATAGTCTTCAAAAGTCATTAAAGTGTTTATGAACAGAGGTGAAAAAGTCAAAATGGCATAGCAGGGACTCAGTGCTTACATACATATATACATCAGTGATGTGTGACTTTGCACCACTTTTCTGTTTCTCAAGGTTTCTCTTAGAAGCCTTTCAACTTGTAACATTATCATAATTTTTTAAGACAAACAAACAGACGGGTTAGAGTAGGATGAGATCAGTTAGTATTTAAATACTATCCAAATGTTCAAATCACAATATCATAATCACACCATGTTCTTAGGTCTTCATGTGGAAAATCTGCGTCTCATACCTTGCACTATAAACATGGGCTTGGATTGAAAAGCTATTTAAATGACTGTAAGGAAATTCCCTTCACAATTCCACTGAGGAAGTTAAGATAAGTGTGCTGTGCTGAGTGATAAGGGATGTAGAGAAACAAGCGGGGTGGAGGCCGAACTTCTCAAGCTTTGGTCTCGACCTCTAGTGTGAAGCTTTCCATGGGTCCTTTGCTCAGGGCCTTGATGTCATCCAGGAGAACGGTGGGGGTCAAAATGTGGGAAGACCCTGTATAGGATAAAGATAAATAAATTGCATTAAAAAACAAACAAACAAACAAAAGAAAAGTCCTGTCATAATTCCGCTCTGCTCCAGTAGGGGGTGTAAAACAGCAGGAAATAACGTATAATAAGTGTAATCTTAAAACTCAGTGGAACCTTCCCGATAATCGTCACAATCATAGCTCTCCTTAGTTCATGTGCTGCAAGCTAATATTTCCCAGCATTCTGACTTTCTGCGCGCCTGTTTGGTACGAAGCATTGTCCAGCTGTTTCCTTGCACTGAGTCTTACCAATGATGACCTCGCAGGTTTTCATTGCCCTGGTGACCTCGTAGGCGCAGCGCATCTCAGAGAAGCTGATCCCTCCTATAACAAAGATGATGAGACGTGAGCCAGTCCGGCGGTCATCCTGAGTGCTGGCTCTGTGCTTCTGCCGTGCGCTGTGGAGAAGAAGGAGGGGCATCGGAAATATTAACTGACAGAGCCTTAAAGAAGAAAAAGCAGACGCTGCTTCTTACTGTTGAAACTGGAAAATCGACCTCATTCACCTCAATCAACCCTCTAAGAAACAGAAAGTGGATGTGGAGAGATAAATCACACAGACTAACTGTATAAGCATAACTAAGTGACACAACAACACAAAACTGTAGGGTTGTTAAACTGTATATTCTTCAGTTAGAAAGAAACCAAAACAGCAGCCCAGTTCCACAGCCTGGTCACTCACAAAAACCCACCTCACAGCCCCGGAGCCATTCCAGGCAGCAGGACACTCGGACTGGTGCGGCCACTCTTTGGTGTCCAGTTTGTTCTCCACGACATCCTGGAAGTAACGCATGTTTTAGAGATCATGTGACATGGAGAGCAAATCTGTTTTGCAAGCCAGTAACAATTTTAAAGTGCAGTAACCTTCACTCGCTGAGGGGTCCTACCTACATTAAATTTATATCCACATGGTCCAGTGGTCATCTTCTAAATGTTACGCAACGTGTATCTCTTTGACCATCATGCGCATACTTCAGTTTTCTTTATATTTGGAACACAAGTTTCAGTCACTCTGTAAAACGATTTATTTTGTGGGTGACGTCACAACTTAAAAGCAGAAGTCGTGCCATTAACAGAGCTAATTAACAGAAGAACACATGATGAGTAATTTTGGTGCCAAGGGAAGGTGTGATAATAACGTAACTACATCATGCATTAGTAGATGTCAAAACACAGGCTACTGCTTGACAAACAATTTGCTTTCCTCAAACTCAAAGTCTCACTGTTTTTTTGCATCATGCACCTTTATGCTTAGAAATACTTGAGACTAGCAGACGAGTTATCTGCAGCAGATATTCAGCTCCCACACATCAAATAAATTTGTCTTCTGCTGCAAGAGGAAACATTTTAACCGCATTTGACAGGAAACCAGGTGCTCAGGTGAAGACCACTGATGTTTTTCTTTCTTTTTTTTCCATGTAATAACAGGAAATGCAAGTGAAGATGAGAAGAAACGAGCTCATGTTACAGATCCTATAACATGGAGTTAGATTCTAATCTAATATAAACTTATTTTCACAGTAACCTGTAAGATGATTACTAAAAGACTCCTCTCAGTTTTGTTTGCTATTAGGAGCCTCCTCTTCATTGGATACACTCCATCTGATTAACAACATGGATTTACAGAACTGAGACTGAGTGAAGAGAAGAGTTTGGGGGAAAACTGCTAACGGGGGTATTTCCACCTCTCAGTTCCACACCCATTTCAGAGAAACGGCTTCGGCAGCTGAGTTTTAAGAGCAAGTATATATTTTCTTTTCATGATTTGTGGTTGACAGGTCACATGACTTACCAAAGTGAAAACAAAGCACAGTGAAAAGGTACATTTAGAAAAGAAAACCAAAAACTGGCAGCACAGCGAATTTCACACAAACAAAGGACAAAGATTTTCACCCAACATACTTATAAGACAATAAAAACACTAGTTCTGAGGGACTGAGACAGAAACAGAAGGACCATCCTCTGAAGAAAAACAACAAGGCAACAACTAGTGCCTTATTGTGGTTTACACTTGCTAGGATGCAGAAAACGGTACAGAACAACACAAACTTGTGTGACACAGCTTATCAGATGACCCGAATCTGATAACCTCCTTTTGTTCTGCTTCCATAGTTGTGCTCATGAATGCCCCTTAGACGAGGACTGGGGTAGCACAATGAAACAGATACAGTTACATGTTCAGTTTGGCATCAACTACTCTAATGACCGCCCAAGGCTGGGTACACAACAGAGTCAGCTCACACATGTTCAAATGCCCCAAATCAGCAATGAAATGAACAAATGTTTACAGCCTGAAATAAAAACTGCTTTTGGCAATGGATAAATTCATCCTTTATAACAACTGTGCGCCAGGGTAACTTTTTATTTATAACTCACACATTTGTACTTGCTCAAAGCTTTGATTGACAGGTGTCGAAAAAGTTCATTCCACCAACTGAACTGAAACCTCTACACCCCGTCTGTGTGTTGGTGTCTGTAGAGCAGTTTTACTTTCACTGTCTAAAGCATAATATGGACTCAAGTGAGCTACAACAAAGCCTGCAAGTTTCTACTTTAGTTTCGTTGAATTTAGTTTTAGATAGATTGATAAAATCCATCACTTAGCAATCATTAGCAGCTAGCAGAATCGGTGAATTGCAAAGGTACAGTTTATGGATGCTTACTAATGTAGAGACAATGGGTGCAAAGACAAGCCAGGATACTACATGATGATGTCACTGACCTCCATCACATCTTTTATGGTGGGGATCCATCTGGAAAGGCTGTATCTCTCCTCTTGGGAATGGTCTCGTCGGTTGGGTTTACGAGAGAAGAAACTGGGCTGGAAATAAAAGTACATCAATGAAAACTTAAAAAAATGGATAAATCAAAACACTGAAACGTTTTCCTTTTCTCAACCTACCGTTATGATGATGGGCACACCCAGCTCTTTCCAGTTCTGGATATACTCCGGTTCTCCCTCGATCTTTACATGCTCAATAAGTTTGTTTAAGTTTTCCTCGGTTGTCCCTGTTTACAAACACCAAACAACCAAAAAGCAAAAAAGACAGATGGACAAATTAGCACCTCTACCTTTTAGTCAAAAAAAGTTTATTCTATCGCTGTCAGCGTTAATCTCGTTAAAATGACGTTAACGCCATAACCGCATTAACGCTGCAAATCTCCGTTAGCGAGTTAACGCGGATCGCCCCGTGTGAGGGGCTGCACGGTGCTAATGCGTTAACGAGCTAACCCCGCTACCGCTGTGCAGGCCTTGTGTGGGGAGATCTGCGTTAGCTCGCTAATGGAGATTTGCTGTGTTAATGCAGTTATGGCGCTAACGTCATTTTAATGAGATTAATGCTGACAGCACTACTTTATTCACGAGAAGGCTGATGTACCGTTCAGGCTGAAGATGTAGAGCAGCACAGCTCTGATCTTGTCATGTTTACTGTATGGGTTCAGCAGCACAGGCAGCAGAGTCCTCATGGGATCTTTCACCTTTAACCCATCCACATCGGCGCCTACTGCAAGGTCCTGCACAGAAACATACAGCATATTACACATAGTACACATGACACACTTCCCTAAAGCTTTGATTAGAAGGTCACACTTGGCCGCATACAGTAACGGTACTCTGCAGGTCAGGAAGAGTGTGACTGCTAGATCTTGATAACAGAGCATAAACAGACCTGTTCAGCTTTGCAGAGTTTCTCCACATTGTTTGCGAAATGTTTCATGCAGTCCTCAGCCAGCTGCAGATGAATCGTTTTCTAGAATCCAGGCAGAAAACTGTTAAAAACATCAGGTCAACCCTATGTAATAACAGGCTGCAGAGGTGCCACACCCGACCACATTATAAGGTTTGCGTAGCCCTTACAATAATAATAATTGTTGTAAGAGTTGTATCTGTCTTAAAACCAACAACAAGATCCTGGAGAAAATCTGCTTTAATCTCACACTTCAGATGAACACATAACTTCGAAGTAAGTTCAGTTATCCCTACATAAGTTTTACTGCATACCTCTGTCATCTGTTTACGGAACGCAGGCATCTTCTTCATCATTTGAGCCAAATTGCTAATTGTGATCTGGGGAAACAAAAAACATACATATATATTAATATATATGAACACATTAAATGTTTGCTCAAGATATGCTTTTCAAAATGAAACGATCACACAAGCAGAAACCACTGCACTGTACCTTCCCATCTGGCTGTTTCTTGCTAGCAGATATCTCCTTCACCATCTTGGGAATTTGCCTGTTGTAGGGAAAACAATAATGTTAAGATGAGTGTTCTGACAACAAGAAGAAGATATTGCCATACTTCTGGTTTCGCACACTTACGCTGAAACCTCTGCGATGTGCTGGTGCCTCAGCTTCACCCAGAGCATGTCATCCTCATTCAGCAGGGCCTGCTTCTCTAAGCCGTCTCTAGCCTTGTACCTGGACACAAAATGACCCAGAATATCAGTATCTAGTTTCTCATGAGCACAAAAGTATGAAGCAGTAAGCAGATTGTACACATATATCTCTATATCTATCTCTCTATATAAAATACAGGAAGTAGACTGCATTACTTATAGGTATCGTTTTCTATATCAATGAGATCGTAGGCCATGGCCTGGTAGGTCAGCTCGTGCAGGATGGGGGTCACAGGATCAAAGCCTCTGTCGACTATCAGCAACTGGGCTTGGGTCTTCTCCTGGTGATGTAGGGGGAAAAAAAAAAAGTTATATATTATTAAATTATATATAAAAACGGGGATAATTCACTGCCACGGAGCAAGCTGTCCAAACTTTTGCCTTTTCAAATTTATAGTAAAGGGAACTGTTTAATGTGCTTGAGGCAAAGGAGGGATTATTTTATTCTTTCATGTGATAAACAATACAGTATTTTCAAATTCCCATTTACTCCCAGGGCTACGACCTTGTTTATCCTGAAACCATCCTTTGTTCGGCAGGCCTCTCACCTTTTTCTTGCCACTGTCATCCAGCTGGTAGTGTGTGGCCAGCTTCCGGTCCACCAGCTCTGCAAGGAGTTTGGCATTCTCCATGTTGCCGTCTCTAGTTATGATATAAATGTTGTTTCCGTCAGTCAAGTGAACATTGAGGTCAAGGTTAATCCAGTAGTTATAAAACACAAAACTGTATTTTCTGTAAATAACAGCTGCACTCTGCTCTTTACATATCTTTACACTCTTACTTTCATCAGGCTGAATAGGATCAGCGCTGCTGTGAGCGAGTAACCTCACTTGCTCAACTACCATGTGATTCTTTCTACACAAAGCTATTTCTTTGAACAGTGAACGTTATAAGATATATGTCTACTATATTCACTCGGAACAAACACATTCTAAAACCAGTCTGTTCAAAGAAACAAGTGATACCAACGCTTTGTTTTCAAGCCCAACATTATTCCTGCCATTAATACGGAACCTATTCTGACTTTTTCTCGTAAAAAGTTTCACTCTGCTTGGGGGCTCGGGTGTATTGTAACCTAAGACACTACATGTTGTCTGACTTACTTCTTGTATCGGATCCCTGGGTACTCGTCTAATGTGGCACAGAGCGTAACGAGCTGGTCTGCCAGTGTCTCCAGTGTCTTCGTTTTGTCCTGACTCTTGGGGCTGTAGATGCTTCGGAAAGCCCCGGGATTATCGCAGGTGAAAACCTTCAAAGTATTTAACACCACAGTGTAAACCACAGCTGTCATCATTAAAGTTCCAGAAGATACAAATTGAGCACAAGGATCATTTTTAATTTCTCATTGTTTCCCGAACTCGAGGCTATAATACATTAAGCACCTGCTTGTGTGTTTCTTTGTCTGATCACATCTCCTAGATAATCAGCAGATGAGCAATCAAACCTGGTACACAGGTATATCGTAAAGGTTCTCATCTATATCAGAAATTATGACACCATTGTGTTTCCTAACATCTGCCTAGTAACAGGCTAAAGTGACCCATTTTCAGAATATATGCACATATACCACCTTTGACTTCAATGACAACATCTAATTCACATCAACATATGATGAATTACACATGATACGATGGCAGCATGTTGCCTGCCAAACACGAAGCAAGCGGCTAATAAACAAACAAACCCCGTTTTAAGCCTTTGTGAACCTACAACACCTGGTGAAAGTAACAACTCATATCTGCAAAAGCTGAATTCACCAGTGTTTTCTTTCGCTCAATGCAGCAAGACAATGCCAGTAACGCGTATACAACAGTAGTTTTCTGTTTCTGCAACTATCCCACCTGCAGTCAAAACCCATTGAGAACACACAGTGAATTATAAACGGGAAAGGTTGACAACGAAGCCGCTGAAATGCTATAGCAAGGAAAAATGTGAAGCTACGGGATTTACTCTCTTTAGGACTTCAAGAAACACCCTACACGAGGCAAATTCCCTTCCTTCAACAACAGGCAAGTGCACAGCCTGCGTGCGTGCCTGTCAACTGAGGGAAATTTTGACAAAAAGAGGAAATGGACTATTACAAAATAAACTAAAAAAAAGAACACTTGGCTAAATTTTAAACACTTACTTGTGCTTCCTGAGGCATGAAAGAGATGTTTATTTCCTTGCAGACCCTTATGTGTTTTCCACAGGCTTGCCTCATTTTGTTGAACAGGTCATCAGGGCAGTCTGCAGATCAAAAAAGCTTTCAGTGCCCACTTTGATCGTAAAAGGTATATCTGCTATTTGGCTGATGAAGCAGATTTAAGCACCAACACAGGAGTTACCTACAGTCAGTGAAATAGACGTACGCAGCTTTGTATTTGGGTTTGGGCTTGAAATCCTTTATAAAGGCATCCACACACTATAAAAGAAAAATAGATTTAAGAACTCACAGAGTTTGGCAGTGATATGTTAAAAAAATGAAAATGAAAAAGTTTTAACAGCAAACCTTAGCAGTAGGTGTCATAAAGTAAATGGCCTTCATTTCGAGAACAGGCTCTCTGCTTTTGAACAGGTCCTCCACAACTAGAAACAGAATACTAGTAGTCAAAAGTAGCTAAAGACATACACGCACAAATGATCTTTGATCAAATAGCTTCGTGATGTAAAAATAAATAAAAGGACATCATTCCACCTACTTGTTATCTTCTCTGACATCAGGTCGGACATTTTGCAGCATGACGAGAGGAGCTTGGTGGTGAAAGGATCCAGAATCAATATCTGTGAAGAAGACAACGTGAAAATGCTCCTTTAATTATGCGTTAAACAGTAATATACTCCCATGCTATGCAGCACCACATATCGAGACAAAGCGTATGAGTGAGAATCAATCATATCAAAGCTGAATCTGTAACTCGGAGCTTGTCCATTTATCCAAGTACAATCCTGGGACTCTGTACTGAGCACATGGTGGGTTTCTTACCTTCCATACTTCAGAGTTTCTGCAGTCTGTAATAATTGTTTCCTGTATTCCTGTAAGGAGCACATAACATGACAACATGTAAACACAACAATAATCTGAAAACAAATTATCGTTCATGATGTCACTGTTTAAGCTACCTCTTAGTTCAAGTGTGCAAAACAGAAAGTGATGTAATCAGAACTGCAAATATCCATTATCTCGCTACTTATGCATAAAATTAAAACATATTAGAACGTTTATAGCCTAATGTATAAAAGTTATGCAGCTGTGTTTCGTAATATTTCAGTCTTGGTACAATTGATTTTTCATATGTGTTTGGGTCATACCACGTGAGTGTGAAAGGGTGTGGTACTAGTAGTTTTCTAGATAATGGAATTTTAAAACAGCTCCTCAAAAAAAAGTGCCAGAAAAACTCAGATCCCGTCACTTTTTATTTTTTTTTGTGAGATAACAGTGAGGTCCTGGAGTTTTACATATTTTATCTTAAGTAGTAAACTTAAACTTAGTTGGGGGTTTTCGGCAGTTTAAAAAAAATGATTAATTAAGAAGGAATAACCTTTGAACCAACTAAAGTATTTACGTACTGCCAAGGTTAATGTCAGCTTTCATGAGTGGAGTATTAAGAACAAAGACTATTTCTGTCTAACTCTGTTACTTGATTATTAGCCTGCTATTGGGCAAACCTGAGTGATAGCACTCTCATTAATTTAGGGACAACTGTTCAGCGACTTTATGGTCATTTTGTAGCCTGTAGTGCGTAAACTTGAATCATCCATACATCTATCCCAGCTGTCACAGGGCGAAAGGTGGGGTACAAGTCACCAGTCTGACAGAGTTTTAACACATGTCAGCAGCAACAAAACTTCATTACCGCTGTTCTACTGGGCTGCATTAGTCTTAGCTGCTTGTTTGGCCCTCATTTTAACGGCAACACAAACCAGCCTTCTTGGTGTCATAACCTAACCACAGCCAACAAGAGGAAGGCAAGACATCAGGATAAGGATACAAATAATACGCCAGGCTTGTAGCAATCCCGCTGCATAAACGAGGTGCGGTTGCAGACGTACAGTGACCTCACCCATGGCTACTCCTACAAACAAGTAGCCTAAAAAAGTCGTTATGTTCTGACCGGGCCAAGTGTTAGGTCAAGTTGCGTCTGCGGCTTTTTCCTCTATCGGTTCTACTGCGTTTCGTAAATTTGTAATTTTCCGCTCAAAGGGAACAGCTGAATGAAAATGTTCGCTGTTATTCCAAAAGCTAAAGTCGCGCAGGAAGAGGTTAGCTAAAACAGCTCACAGTTCACGTGCTAAACAAACGCCGTTGTGCTATTTTTCAAGAGCAGGAAATACTCTCCTGTTGGAGTAAACTTACTTTTCCAAACTATTCTTTTCAGCCCGTGATCTGAGGCCGTTGCCATCTTGTTTTTTTTCCCCACTGCGCCGCTTCCCTTCGAGAAATTCACGAAGACAAACTCTGACGTCATTCGCGTCACCAAGTGTGCGACAGTGAGCTGTAGTTTTTTAGTGATGAAGCGCACAAGACATCTATCTATCTATCTATCTATCTATCTATCTATCTATCTATCTATCTATCTATCTATCTATCTATCTATCTACCTACCTAACGGCCTGTCTCTGTTACTGTCAAAGAGGTGGCTCTGAGGCCTCCAGACAGTAATTATGTCCATGTCACATTTAGTGGATATATCCTTGAGTGCAGAACATGATGCTTTCAAAGGTAGGTTTTTTACATGGCATTCAACCTACACCGGCCCCATCTCACTGCTTCATTATAAAAAGATATTTAACCCCCCAGTGGGAGGGGCTTGCTGCAGGTATTTCAGCTGATAGATGTTTAAGAAAAGATCAAACCACTAGAGAGAAGTGTTTTTAAGAATCAAAGAGAAGCTATCAAGAGAAGGAGAGAAGACACAAACCAGAAAAACTGGTGCTATGAAGTGGCTGGAGATTTTTGTATTACTGGGCATGTGCTCACAGGTATTGTAATAAATAGTGAGGAGATAACTGTTATAGGAAATTGATCATCAGAACACTTAATACATATATTTTATCTTAATTTGCAGGCTGCAGCCCAATCAGGTACTGTATGTTGTCTTTTACTATATTCAACTGTTGGCGGTTTATCACAGAACAAGAAAAAAAACTTGACTTTTCTGAAAGAATCTTTTTCTCAGGGTGCCAGATGTGTCTTATAATGATTTTTGCTCTACCTTCATTAGATTTTAAAGTGTCTGTGTTCTCTGCAACATCAAAGACTGTGACTCTCAGATGGACCAGGTACTCTGGAGCCACTTCATACCAGATCACTGTAAAATCACAGAGCGAACATGTCGCTTTTGCATCATTTGGTCCAAACACAGTGATGGGCTCTGTTACCTCGCTGCCTCCAAACGTCATGTATAACTTCGTAGTTGAAGCAATGAGTGGTTCCCAAAAACTCAGCACTGCATCAGTTGAATCATCAACAGGTGAGACTTCATGCACTTCAGTCCATGCTCATGCTGTTTAAGATATGAAGTATACAGTCTTGTGTTGTCCTTCACTATTTATTTCTAAAACAAACAGTTTTTAAATTAATTTTATTGAACATGACTTTGTCCTAATAAGTTGTTCATTTCTAGAGGGTCCAGGCTGTGTAGCTGTTGCACAGAAATGCAACCAGTACCTTTTTAAAGTTTGGAGAACACGCTACAGCAGCTGATGAACCCACTGTATACCACAATGAAATCCTACAGTATTTGTAGCAAGCTTCATTTCTGTTGCATCACATAAGAGTGTTAAGATTGTAGCTTATAATTTGAATGGAAAAAATAGAACTGATTCATTATGAAAAGGATGTCATTTAGGAAGTAAACTTTCCAGTGTTTCTCAAGTTTTTCAAACTTCACACTGGACTGGTAATACCTATTATTAGACTTTTATTACACAGTGTCTTTAAGTGTCCGTTCTCCATAGAGTTCAATGTTGTTAATTTTGAACTTACAGTTTCCCAATTAATGTTATTTGAGTTGTAAATTTCAAAGAATAGCCTGTGAAGCTCAATGGGTTAGAACAGGGGTGGGCAATCTCAGTCCACGAGGGCCGGTGTCCCTGCAGGTTTTAGATCTCACCTTGGGTCAACACACCCGAATCACATGATTAGTTCGTTACCAGGCCTCTGGAGAACTTCAGCACATGTTGAGGAGCTAATTTAGCCATTTAAATCAGCTGTGTTGGTTCGAGGACACATCTAAAACCTGCAGGGACACCGGCCCTCGTGGACTGAGATTGCCCACCTCTGGATTAGAATGTTTGTAAAGCTGCCATGTTTAGGCACACTGATCACTGATCTAAATAAAATTATGTAGGCAAAAAGCTATGCCGGAACCATAAAAATAAGTAATTTTGCAATGCAAATATAGCTATCTAGATCTGTTGGCAGTTTTACTGCTAGTATTACTGCCATTTTTCAGGCTAGCATCACTAGTATCACTTGAGACATCACTAGTAATAAACATGTGATTTATAGTTATGTTCAGTAAATGTACCAGGGGAGATTCACAGACGATAAAGTATGGGGTAGTTTTGGTTGCTTTTTTAATTAAAAAACCACTTAATTAAACCACTTAAATCTAAAGTTCAGCACGCAGACACATACAGTAAAAATTAACTTAAGAGTGGACTTGATACCATCCCTGTTGTGAATTGTTTGTGCCTCTTTCAGCCCCTGATATGATGGAGCCCATTCTGACAGTGAAGTCACTGGATAGCACAACCTTGACAGTGGAGTTTAACTTGAGAAACGGGGTGTCTCATTACATCATACGTGTCGAGAACAGCAATGGCTTCTTCAGAGAGGTTGCAGCATCCTCCTCTCCAGCTGAGATTGAGTCCCTTGCGCCGTACACTGAGTACTCGCTCAGCATCATGGCTGTGAACACCGCAGGCCGCAGCCAGCCCTCAATTCCTGTAACTGGAAAGACAGGTGGGATTTTCAAATTACTCGTGTGAAATGGGTCTCACACCCCATGCCCTGCAGAAGTCACTTGATCTGTTTTATTGTCTAAACAGCACAACCACTATATTCAATTGTTCAAGTGAAAGGTACAGTATACACACTCATCTTCAACCCTACGGGCCTCCCTGGCATCGGTGGTAACCATACCTGACCCCTCTATGTCAAACATAAAGAGCTGAACTCTTCCTGAGTAAAGGGTTACCAGCTCCAATCTCATCTTTACGGGGGGCAACATTCGATTTTCACGAACATGAAACATGAACTTGCAGCTGTAGCCTCTCAGCAGTGCAATGAGTTTACTGATCTTGCACCAGTCAACAGGTCTTGTTTAAAAATTTCTTGAGATTGCACCTGTTCAACTAATCCAGTCACTTTGTGACAATCATTTTTTAATAATTCAGAGAAATGTCCTCTAAACTTTTTCATTCATGCAAACTTGATTAACTTGAAACAGAAATGAAGACAAAGTTATGTGACTATTACCAAAGTAATACAGAGTTTATCTATTAATAATACTGATTACTTGCTTAATATATTAGTATTAGTACAGTTTTCATCGATAACATACAATTACTTGAACCTTTCGCGCTTTAATACTAAGCAACTTTCAAACTGATTCTTGAACGTGAACACAATCAAACTCTGAAGCTCCGCTTCACCTAAAATGATCAAAGAAAATAACATAAGCGCACAGTCTGAATATGTAACAACTGGCAAGAGCTCTAAATGTTGCACCCACTATTAAGTTGACGTTACACTGACTTCCTTCACATAGTCTTGGATTAAACTTTTGGACTTTCAGTAATGTGCTACAGTATTCATCTCCCACACCAGTTACTACATATAAAACAGTCTAATCTTGTCTTTCACAGTTTTGGCTCCTCCTCAGCTTTCGTCCTCCTCTACGAGCAACAGCAGCATCGTTGTATCCTGGGATCCAGTTGCTCATGCCGTCCAATACACCGTGTCCATATGCAAGCTTGATTCAAACACAAGCATGGGCGTGTACAACACCTCCAACACCAGTTTGACCTTCTCCGGCTTGGATGCTGGCTCACTCTACGTCATAACTTGTTTTGCTTGGGATCTTGAACGTCGAAAGGGAGACAGCTCGAACATTAAACAGGCTACACGTAAGCAGGCACTGAGACAGTTGTCTGTTTGTGACTGTACACTTTGTGTTTACTCTAGCATACAGAGTGTTATTCAGTAAGAGCCCTGGACAGCATGAAGAATGCTTAACCATGATCTAGGGTCAATGCTGCAAAGCAGTAAAGCCACCAAAAACACACACAGTATTATAATTCTGAGTCTTACTGTGGCAAATTATCCATAAGGTTTAATGAACACGCTGCTTAAAATATAGGAGCACAACAAGTATGAAATACTTGCTTTCTAAACTTAGAACCTTGAAAACTTCCTGTTTTAGTAGACATTTGAAAAATACAATGAAGTAAAAAAAGCAAAATTTTCCACTTAATTACAACAAATAAAAGCATGCATTCAAAAATAACCAAATGCAGTTATATCACACTGGTTCCCGTGTCTACTCCAGTTTAGTCCTTCGCTGGTTTTGTTTTTATTTTTTGTCATTTAACAGGACCTCGGACCCCAGCGTCTGTCAATGTGTCTGTGGTGATGAATGGCAGTGTGGCTGGACTCTTGGTGTCTTGGGAGCCAGACCAGGAGGTCTATGGACCCATTGAGTACAATGTGATGAGTGACCTAAACTTAATGTGTAAGACCACATCCAGCTCCTGCACCCTCTCAGTAGTGGGGTGTGGAGAGGTACACACCATCCAAGTCACTGCCTCAAATGAAGCTGGGCCCAGCTATCCATCTAGCCCTGCAGTCTTCATCACCTGTGAGTAGAAGAGATATGAATGTGTCATCCACATAATGTTTTTTAAAAATATTGGAATTACCTTCCGGGTATGAAGCCGAATGCAGAAACTTGTATTGTTTCTAATGCATTGATTTAAATTAAGATTTATATTCCATATGACATGAAAAACACCCAAATTTAATTCCACATTACAAAAGTTGAATGTATCCTGTAAAATTAATGACCACTAAGGGTAACTATGGACCAATGGTAGCAATACTGAACTCTGACCCTTTAAAACCACAACATTTTAAAACTCATAAGCAGATAAAACAATTTCAACATTTTTTTTTATATCACACTGTTTATATATCTTAAAGAAAACAATTTATTCATTAAAAATCTTCAAACTTTTAACAACTACAATGTTAAAAGTTTATAGCATGCATATTTTACATGCTATAAAATATTTTACATATTTTACATGCTATAAAATATGACACACAAGTTTTTTGTGTTCTACACCGAACCCCTACCTGACTCTATGAGTGTGTGACTGTGACTAAATTCCCTGCCGTCTTGTGCTGCAGTCCCCTGCCCACCTGAGTCTTTGGCACTAGTGGAGTCTTCAGAAGGCAACTGCACTCTAACGTGGAAAACCGTGGCTCATGCTGACAGCTACATGGCCCTTATCGAGACAGCTGGCAGCAGTGTGGAAACCTGCAACACCACCAGCAACAACTGTACCTTTCACTGCCCGTGTGGGCAAACATACCTCCTGTCTGTGCTGGCCTTCAACCACGCTGGCAGCAGTCCTCAAGGACAAGTTCTCAACTACACCACTTGTAAGTAGCAGCAGAAAATTACACTTTTTAGTCACGATGAGATGCATTTTCTTCACTCTCTGATCATTCATAAACTTCTTTTAGTGGTGTGTTGCCCAGAGGATGTGTCAGTGTCAGCGGTGAGCACTGACACTCTGGACATCAGATGGATGCCCTCACGGGGGGCAGTGCTGTACGAGACCCGGGCTACACACAGTTCAGAGGTCATCCTCTGTAATGACACCGCACCGGTGTGCGTCCTCTCTGGCCTCAGCTGTGACACTGCCTACAGTGTGGTGGTGATTCCCTGCAATGATGTGAGCGGTTGCAACCTTGCTTGTAAAGCTCACACCAAAGACACAGGTAGAAAACTTGTGTATATAAATAAGGGTATAAAAACATATCCAAGGAGAAAAAGTCCACAATATCTAAAAAAAAGATGTCTCCTCATATTTTTGAGGGGTCCTTAAACAACGTGGACACCATTAACTCAGCCTTCTCTCCATTCTCGAAGCTCCCTGCATGCCAAACAATGTGATGCTCAATCCAAAGAACTCCTCCTGCGTCACAGTCAGCTGGACAGCAAATAACAAGGCTGCTAATTACACTGTAAGCGCAAATGGAGATGATGACAAACACATCTGTAGCACCAATAAAAGCAGCTGTGACATCACTGACCTTTCCTGTGGCTCCACCTATGAAGTAAGCGTCGAAGCAACCAGCACAGCTGGTCCGAGTTTACCCAGCTACTCTGAGTTTCTAGAAACAGGTGAGCAGTCGAATGCTGTCGCTCACGAACGGTCAGTGCTGCTTCCTGACCTTTCTTGCTTAACTTTACAACTTTGCATAACTTCATATGTGACTTTATTCCAGGTAATTATACGGGACCTAAAAGAGTTTATGTTCAATTAAACACTTTGCCCATCTTTACATCAATTTTTCTAGTTTACAAGACTCATATTTAGACACTTTTGCCTAGCTGCAATATAAAAATATACTGAACTGTACATTAATTGATATGTTATAACTATTTCCCACACCTCATCTTCTATCGCAGAACCGTGTTGCCCAGTGAATCTGACGGTGGATCAGGTGACCCAGGCAATCACCAACGTGTCGTGGTCTCACGCCAAAGGGGCACGCTTGTTCATCGCCACTCTGACATCATCACGCGGTCATGCCCGCTGCCATACCCAGGACTCCCACTGCCTCATGGGATGCATCACCTGCAGCACCAACTACACTGTCACCATGGAGGCAATCAGCCATAACGGACGCAGGTCCAACTGCACCTATCAGGGTTTCTCATCAAGTGAGTGATGTCTTCTAATAAACCGTGACAATAAGTAACAAAGAGTGGTCAGTGAAAGATAAAAGAAGACATAAAACAGAAGAGGTGTGGACAAATTTAAAGGCTAAAATGATCTGTCAGAGAGCTCTGACAAGTTTATTAAAACATGCACACATCTATTGTGGTTTTACTTTGGTTACTCTTTTGAAATATGTACATAGTTTCAAATAATCATGGCAATTGACGTGCATATCATGCAATGACCCAAAAGATAAGGCATCAGACTCCTCTAACGGCTTTGGTCACAACCCCCAGCCACCTGCTGATCAAACCTTCTGTTTGCCAAGGACAGCCAATCCAAAGAAGGCTGGCTTAAAAAGAGGGTTGCCTTCAAAGGAGAAAAGTTAAAACAACTCTTTTAGAGAGAGGATGAACTGAGGAGCTCTGGCAATCATGTGAATCATGCAAAATTACTAAAACAGAGTATAAGACTAAAAATATGGAGGTGCAAAGGAGCGTAGTAAGTCACGTAAAAAAACTAATTTATGACTTAAAGGCCTTTATTTTATGTATTGAAGTAAAAACTTACGAGGAATTGTGGATTTTTTTTAGAAGTATCAAGATAAGTGTATACAAACAGAAGATATGCCTACCGATAAAAGAGCAAAACCAAAGCTGTTACAGTCATGGTAATCTGTTTTTCTTCAGCCTTTAATTGCAAAGTCGTATTCTAGTCAGAAGACATGCATCACTTCATTAGCATGTCTTTGTCGCAGGTCCCTGCTGTCAGTCTGGTGTCAAATTATACAGCACGTCCAGTAACTCTCTGCGGGTTTACTGGCGCAGCACTGGGAGCAACCACAGCTCCATCGCAGAGATGGTGGGGAGCAACAGCAACTACAACTGCACCGCAGCTCCTGGAGACAACAGCTGTGACTTCGGCAGCGTCCAGTGCGGGGACGTCTATCATGTAGTGGTCGCTCCACTCACACAAGAGGGCAGCAAAGTCCAATTCTGCCCGGAGAGACTGTACTCGGGTAATTCAAAGTGAAATTGTATAAAATTAGACTTTGTGTGTATTTTATTTTCCATTGATTATATTATTATAGCGATCCCTTTCACACATTTTTCTCATTACTTCCATGTTTCGTCAGGGTAAAGTTTTATATAAACATGAATCAGTAACTGTGATTAGAAAAAAAAGTACCTCAGATTTAGACTTTTCTGTTTCTGCTCTTTTAGTCACCTGTTTAGGAGACAACATTGGCACAGGTAAGTTTGCCATCTTTCAAGATTTTTTTGAATTTGGATTCAAAAAATGTTATTTTGGATTGCATTAGATTGTAAAAAAAAAAATGCATGCATATTTTTCTAAATATGCTTCAATCTCTTCTCCATCAGTTATTTACAGAGGGAAGAGAAGCGTGGACTAGCATGTTTAGCAACAAATGGTAAGCAGCTGGCTAAAGAGAGCGCATATAAGCTATAGCAGTGGTGTCAAAAATAAAACCTGAGGGCTCGAATCAGTAAAGACTTCAATCTGGTGCACTGGACAGCTTTGGAAAATTTGAAGGAGGAATTTTTAGCTTTTGCTGGTGATAAAGATCCCTGATACCCACAGACATTTATACTACACTAAAGTCTACCTGTTATAGATCAAGATATGGGTAAAACAATAAAATAAAAAAAGGACATTTTCTGTGAATTAATGAAAATTTAATGTTTGAGTTCCCAGAACCTTTTCTGTAATTTTACACATGTATCATGCAGAAAAAAAACTACACAAAAGGTATGAAATATAAAAAGATGAAAATTATTAAGATAAGATTCAAAAGTCTTCCATCTGAAACT
Organism: Simochromis diagramma; assembly: GCF_900408965.1. Classification (NCBI taxonomy): domain Eukaryota; kingdom Metazoa; phylum Chordata; class Actinopteri; order Cichliformes; family Cichlidae; genus Simochromis; species Simochromis diagramma. The sequence continues at coordinate 382,901 of NW_024387095.1, read as the reverse complement.
TTGTCAGCACCACTCCTTTTTAAAAAAAAAAGTACCATAAATGCCACATACAAGTATCAGAGTTCACTTTCTGTTTTTATGGTGCTAAACTGTGGAACGGTCTATGTCTTGAATCTATGATAACATTTTTAATGACAGTTAAAATAATTGACCATCTTTTGTCTCTACCGTCTTGTGTATATTAATGTCTATCTTCTGGCTACAAAAAACACAGCAACACTTGACATTCTTGTCATCAGATTTGAGCACATTAAACCAATGAGTGAAAATAAAAGCACAAATATTGCAGGTCAGTATTCAGTTTTCATGGGTTTTGATCTTTTTCCTCGACAGAAAACATGTTCATCCTCCTCTTCCTCATCCATCACCCCCATCCTCACCGGAATGATCCCAGCCTCATAAATATATAGAGAAACAACCACAAATGTTTAGCCATGAAACATGTTGGTATAATGTTTGATGATTTTTATGTGGCATAGGAAAGCAAACCCACAGTCAGCTCCAACATTTAAGATTCAAATCTGTGATCTGTGAAAATCACACATTAAAGTTAAAGTAACTAAAGTTATATTAAATTGGGGAAATTCTAAATTAATTTTAACCACAAATTACTGGATTTAATAGGAAAAAGATTTTTTTTTTTTTAAAACTGGTAAAAATTGCAATTGATAGTTGATAGTAAAACATTTACCATGCTTGAATAGCTAATTCAAACTACATATGATGGATTTTTCTTCTTCAGTTCAAGAAATTTGTCATAGAGATGACTGAAGCACAATAAATGTGTAGCTCATTGTCCTCCTGACAATCAAGGAACACGAACTGATATATTCATCTTTAAATACATGATTTTTATCCTTTTAAAACAACAGTTCTCTGTTTTATATTGTTAGGATGTAATGAACTGCTTTCAGTACGTGTCATTGTCTCAAAGTGATGGAAATTCCTGGTAATAAAGAACTCCCAGCATCATCATCATATAGTGTTTTGTTTTGGATGTAGATATGTGATCTGTAAATCAGGATGCTGATAATGCTTTGTTAGTTAAATCTGTTTAACAGTCACATGGCAGCAGTTACTATATTCAGCCTGTCCTGCTGACATTCAAACCAAGCATGAGAATGGGCAAGAAAGCTTGTTTAAGTGAATTTCAATACATTAAACTGATGATGTAGAAGTCTCAACCACTCATAACCTCATGTATCAACGATACATTTGGCTTTAAATGGTTAATTCTGTTACAAGCTGTTTTGTTGTGTCTGAAACTTTCCCTTCTTCAAGATCAACTGTATTTTCTTCAAACTGATTACACACTTGGCTCTCTGATGAGAATGTTATATTTGGTAAGGCAAACAGCATCATCTTCATCTTTGTGTTACATTTGAAATTTAATCAAATCTGATCAAGTTGGGTGACGTGTTTGAAGTCTGGACTTACATGCAGGTAATATGTTAGACTGGACTAAAATGTTACAAGTTATAGATATATTTATCAATACATTTATACAGTTCTGACACTGTAAGTAAACCAGAAAATCAGATAACCAAGTTGCAGAGAAAGCAATTTAAGAAGAGGTCCCAGAGCTCTGTGCCACTGCCTCCAGCTCTCCTGTAAACAGAGGTCTCTAAAATCAGAAATTTGGCCTGTAACATCTTTTGGTTTTCACACTCCCCTATCTCCAGTGTCAAACATAAATGGACAATCATACATAACATACAGTAGCTGTAAATATAGGGATTGTTTTTTAACTTCAGAGTATAAAAGACATTAATCAGAATGTCCTTGTGATGTAGGAGTTTGTGGTCTTTCCTTTTTTGCAACCAGCCTCAACTAGACAACTAGAGTTTGTGTCACTCCCACATTGGCTTCATTTTTCAGCTCTGCCAGTTGCCACCTGTTTCAAATGTCAAACCTTGAGGTTTTTTATTAGGTCAAGCTCAGTAATACCGGGAAAGATACACTGGCTTTATATAATGCATTGAAAAAAGTTTTCAAAGTCTCAAATTACAAAAATAGTTCCCAAACACCAGACATTATTCCTGCTGAAAAACTGCTGCCATGTTTTACATTGAAAACAGAGAAAACTTCCCTCCATCCCTCTTTTTGTTGATTCAGGGCATCTCTGGTTGCCTGGGGCTGCTGGAGGGGCAGCCTGCCCCCATTTAGGGAATACTGATTGGTTCTCAGGTTGAGTGGACCAAAGCTTAAAAGAATCCAGCAAACGTTTTGTATTTGACTCCCTTATATAGTAAACTAATTTTAATCCCGCTCTCATTGTTAAAGATGGGGTTGTTGGGAGCCATAGGCTTTTCTTTAGCTTTGATAATTCTAACTCAGGTAAATACAACTTTTAAACTTGTTGAAATTTATCAAATGATCAATATTTATCAATAACAAAAGAAAAATAATGTTCTATTGTTTTTATTTGCAGACACATGAAGGTGCAGAAGGTAAGAAAATGAAAAAAATGTCATTTAAATAATCTATCCATTTTTTAAATACAAAGGCATGATTGTGAATAAAAAAGCACTACAGATGGATTCAAATAATAGCAAACTTTTTTTGTGTGTGTAGCTGCATTATTTGCTCCTGTACAACCTTTAATAACAAAGCTTACTGCATGTGCTTCCATTTATTCCAGGGTGCAAAATCTTGTCAGCAAGTGCCTCAAATGCATCATCAATTCTAGTAAAATGGGAAAAGCATGCTGGAGCGACCAGTTATATTTTGGAGCTTCGAGAGAAAAACTCTCCGCAGTCTGCACCGATTACAGCGCCCATATTCGGACACCAGACTGAAAGGAACGTCTTTGGTCTAAAACCAGGAACTGAGTATAATGTGACTGTCAAAGCTTTTGTCTTCTTCAGTGTGGCGTGTGTGAATTCAACCCTGGCTTCCACAGGTAAGTTCAACATTTTTATCAGGGGTCAGTGCCCACATGCATAAATTCACGTAAAACTGCAGTATTTATAAACACATCAAATACATCCACAATGAGCTGATAAAGAACTTGAGTGACTAAAAAGCTATTCATAAAAGAAAAGCCAGTCGTCTCTTTATGCTAAAACGGTGCTATTATGCACAGACTTAATACAGATCAACACTACTTAGCACCCTTAAGGGAAATTATTAAAATCACACTTTAATAGCATTATGGTATTATTTTCTAAATCACTTCACTCTTCTCCTCCGCAGTGATTTAAAGAAGAGAAAAGCACATGGTAAGTGAATGTATTATATCTGACATGTAGCTTTGTGCTTGAATAAACAGAAAAAAAAAACCATTTGGTGAAGATAGAGACTGTAATTCCTTTGTGCTTTTTTAAATTTAAGTTTTAAAAATATGGCAAATGATTTTAGCTAGTATCTGCAAATTTCTGCTGTTTTGTTTTGTAATTTTGTAATTTTTCTTTGCACAACGATGAAACACAGTTTGTAATTCTGTGTTGGCCACACTGACATGTGTACCTATATGTGCAATAAAGAAACAAAAAAACTAAAAATACCGCAAACTGAATACAATGTTGATGTGTCTTGATGTTTTGCTTCCACAGAAGATATTACACAACATATTCATCATACGCTAATACACCACAGGAAGAAAGTCGTGCTCCTAAAGGAACAAATGTCAACCAGGAATCAGTCATGGAGCAAGAAAATGAGAAATGGTTTTGTTAAATGATTTTCATGTGTTGAATGAAAAAACAAGTGTAACAGCAGTTCTTTCTGTGTGTTCTGCTCAAAATATATCAGAAAGGGCATGTGGTGGAAAAATCTGCGTAACCACACAGGTGTAGCTACCTGCTGTAGCAGCTGCTTGTGAACATGGGAGAGACCTCTTCTCTTTTTTAAAGTTTAAACCCAGGCAGGAGGCATGTTGGTGATGAAGTGCTAATGAAGACACCGCTCTGTGAATCTTTTCCTGATCTGCCTGTTTGCTTTAAATTCTCTTTGTGCTATTTATGATTATGAGAATTAAATTTTAATTTTGTGCAGCATGTGTGTAAAAATGGTTTCCAGCATCAATTTGCATTTGAGAGTAAATAATTAGTTCGTGTGTAATTCTATGGTAATAATTATGCAAGAAATATCTTCTCAGTGACAACATGTTGTATTCTATTTATTCCATGTCAATAGTGAATCTAGTTCTAATAAAACTGAATTAAAGTTCTTTAACAAAACTGATATTCATGCTGTTGGTTATCAATGCAAAACACCTTTACTCAGTACCATATTCACTCAAACTGGAAGCCAAAATGATTACCTCTCATTTGTTAATACACATCATTCCTTCTTTCTACCAAATACCAATGATTGGAAAATTACTCATTATTAGAACATCTCTTATTTCTGTTAAAGATTTTTGTTTCCAGCAGAGATGCAATTACCTGAAATGTAAAGCTGAACGTCATCAGTATGCAGACTGACCTTAACAATGAGGGAAGCTATATTTGATGTTAAACCCACAATTACAGTGAGTTAGAAGAAATTCATTGCTGCAGTTCAATATTATGGTGTTCACATATTTTTAATCACCAGTATCGCAGAAGAACACACAGAGAAGAGAGCTCAGATTAATTAAACACCCTACAACGTGCCTTTACATGAGACAGCCCATATGGAAAAGAAATAGTAAAAACTTATATCATTTACTCATGAAAGTGGCCACTTTCTCATTACTTTCATATATTGTTTTAGTAAGTATCCAAAACATACAAGTTTCATTATATAATTTTTCAAGGGATCTTATATCTGTTTTCACCCTTTATGCTTTTCATACAAGTTTCACACAAGACAGATACAAACTTTATAAGATTTATATATATCTTTTCCATATGGGAGCTGCACCTCTGCAGCTTTGCACGGCGCTCCTCCCAGAAACATTGGTTGCCATGGACTTTTTCGTAGTGCAAGTTTCACTTGGCTGAAGTCTTTGAAATCACAAATGGCTCTGGTATTATGTTCAGCGTACTGTGAACAGTGCTGGTTATCAGTAAGGAAACTGTAACTCTCTGTAGGGAATAGTTGGCATTGAATAGTAAAACATGAGCCATGACTCTGGCAAAAGGCATTTTGTCGAGACACCTAGATCTTCGCAGCTTGTGTAACAAACACCAAATTGAGATGTATAATTTCCTTGCAAAAAGCACGCACATAATAAAAAAAACCCACCACATTAACATTCATTTCTCAAAGCACTCAAAACATGAAGGGAAATTTTTTTCTGTGTGTCCTCAAACCTGTTGAGGCTTTCTCAACCTAGGCTAACTTCATGCCGTGATGGTGACCGTGAAACCATATTTTGTCACAGTATAACATTTCATCAGATTATGTCTCATGAGGTTAAAGAGACATTTAGTAGTCAGGGGAACCCTGAGTTCCAGTGCAGGGCTGCAAACAGGAAATTACTCAGGAATCATTCAAGTAATCATTACATTTGGGAGCTCCTGTAGATTCTTCTCCGTTTATAGGCGTTGCTCAGCTGACCTGTGCTGCTTCTGTGGCTTTGACATTTACTGCTCTTTGTGAATTTAACAAGCAGTTTTCCACGATGTATGGAAGCAGTTGTTACATGAGCCACCGTGGCAGTTTTCCAACCCTTTGTCAGTATAAAGCTAGAACTTGGCAACTGTTGCTAAAGACCATCTTCACTTTCAATTCTGCTCAACTGCAACCAAAGTCTTTCTAGAAACAAATCCTGCCACGTGGCAACCTTCTTAAAAAGCATCCCAGAACCTATTTAGGAACTTCTTTTATTTTCACGTATGGATGTACTTAACATTTGAGTTTATTCTGTTAGTAAAGTAAAAGTGGTGTCAATGATTACAACAACTTTTCATCTAACTTCCACATCAGAAAGAACTACATTTTGAGTGTGGAAAAGTATGCCTCTCTCTTCTATATTGTTCATTAAAGTATGCCTTTGTGTCTTACTTTGTGCCAAACTGTGCCATTTCCTGTATTAGGTGCAGTGTAATTAAACTGTGGATGAATCCTTACAGGTTGTATTTATCAAGTTTATTTCTTTATTTATTACAAAAAGTCAACAGCTTTGATCACTTATTTTGCAGAAAATACTTGAACTCTACTCTAACTCTACTATAATGATCTCAAATCCTTCAGTGATGAGAATTTTAAATGCATTATTCTAAGTTTCTTCTTTTGATTCACAGCATTTCTCCAGTATGCACATAGTTATGGTTAATTTCTTGTCAACATGTTCTTATGTTCTTGTTTTAGACATTATGTTTGACAAAAATGTAGAGAAATGTGATTATTATTTAAACATGAGTTGGTTAAGGTGCTGGGATGACATGTTAACACCTAGCAGTGAGCATAAGAACCTGACGTGAAAGAAAAATGAACTGTTATTGATAGGGGTGCAACGATACTCGTATCGATATCGAACCGTTCGATACAGTGCTTTCGGTTCGGTACCATATGTATCGAACAATACAAAATTTGCAATTTATTTTATCAACTTTCCTTCTGACGATGCTGTCTGTGTTGAGCGCTCAGTGAATCTGCGTTCGACTACTCCGCTTAGGCTGCACTGTCGAGCGCAGATCCACTGAGCGCTCAACACAGACAGCATCATCAGAAGGAAGAGAGCAGGGCAAGCTAGCGAGACAGAAGTTAAGCTCTCCTTCCAACATGGCAAATTGAACCTCCCCCACCCTCATTCAGATCTGGCGTTTGGAATTATTTTGGTCATGGACTAAAGTAAAACAGTATGTTGGATGTGCCACGCAATGCTCAATTACATGGGTGGGAACTAGTGTGTTAGCGCGCAGTTAGCTCGTTGACATGTTAGCCATCTAGCCCCATGCAGGGGTAGCTGGTTAACGGAGATTTGCCGTGTTGTGGCGTTAACGTCATTTCAACGAGATTAACGCTGACAGCACTAGTGGGAACACAACGAATATGACTGCACATTTACGCCGACATCATCCTAGTGCAAAGACAAGTGGAAGCAGACAAAAACAACAAGCATGCATGCTACAAACTTTACCCGGGTCATTTAGACAGCCGTTAGCACATGATTCTCCTTATGGGGACCTGATATGTTTAATATTGTGGCGAGCTCAGACAAGGAGGAGACGGAGGTGTCGTTTGGTCTTGCTTCCCTAGCCAGGGAGCACAGCCGTTTATTGACATCTGCAGAAGAACACTGCCGCTAGCTAACTGCTCAGCACAGCAACCGCACAGCAACAACACACAGAGCGCCCTCTGACCCCGGAAGGACACACCGTCGCACCGAGAAGGCGTCACCCGTCACTATGGCAACATAAACAAAACATAACTGTACAAACAGAACCCCGAACAGCCCTGACCCGCTACATAGCCCCCACCTAAGGGGTCAGTCGTCCCCGACGACCCCATTACCCCACACAAAGTCCTGCAAATGTCCAGGTGCCTTCTTTTGGCGCACCGGCCGGTCACGACCGGCGGGGGAAAAGTCACGCGGGTCAGAACATGGGCTGCCACCATCATCCCACTTCTGACACCAAAGTGGCGAGCTCAGACAAGGAGGAGACAGAGGTGTCGTTTGGTCTTGCTTCCCGTGAGCTAGCCAGGGAGCACAGCCGTTTATTGACATCTGCAGAAGAACACTGCCGCTAGCTAACTGCTCAGCGCGGCAACCGCACAGCAACAACAACACACAGGGCGCCCTCTGACCCCGGAAGGACACACCGTCGCAGCGAGAGGGCGTCACCCGTCACTATGGCAACATAAACAAAACATGACTGTACAAACAGAACCCCGAACAGCCCTGTCCCGCTACAATATGCTGCTGAGAATATAGCCCAGAAGAAGCGTATAGTATAGCTTTTATTTTGGAAAGAGCCATTTCTCTGTAATAAACTCTCTTTTCCAAAGATGAGTGATTCCTCAATCAGATACAGGTGTTACCGCGCCAGATCCGCGGCCCCGAACCGTAGTAAGGAAACCTCTGGCAGTTACTTGAAGGTTCCGTAACTGACTCGTAGCCGGCAACAGCTTACTATACAGGTCAACTCCGCTAGCAAAAAGATCGAAGGAGGCGTAGGAAACTGCTTCACCGAACTTTATTTCTTCTCTAAGGCACGAACACCGCATACAGTGGGCTGAAACAGTTTACTCACAGCGAGCATCGCCGACACAACTCTGGCTGTCGAGGGAGTTATTATATTCCTTTTATTTATTTTCTTTCCGTCTCTTCTGTAGCTAACCGTTACTTTTCCCCCTTCTCCGCTCTCTCTCTTCACACACACACACACACCAGGCAGTCCCGCTAACACACATCCCGAATACATTTCCCATCAGGCTTCATCCTTAAAGGGCCATGCCTGTAACACAGGGCTACCAAAATCTATCTCTGCCCTGCCCGTCGGGCTATCATAGGAAGGAAAAATATATGTCAATGCTTTTGCATTCTTTCGGAAATGTAGCTGGGTAATTATGTCATTGGCATCGGTGAGCCACTGTCAATATGTGACATATTGAAATCGCGTTTGAATTTGCGCTTGTTTTTTGCTTTCACTTTGCAAATGTCCAGGTGCCTTCTTTTGGCGCACCGGCCGGTCATGACCGGCGGGGGAAAAGTCACTCGGGTCAGAACATGGGGTGCCACCATCATCCCACCTCTGACACCAATGTGGCGAGCTCAGACAACGAGGAGACGGAGGTGTCGTTTGGTCTTGCTTCCCGTGAGCTAGCCAGGGAGCACAGCCGTTTATTGACATCTGCAGAAGAACACTGCCGCTAGCTAACTGCTCAGCGTGGCAACCGCACAGCAACAACAACAACACACAGGGCGCCCTCTGACCCCGGAAGGACACGACGTCGCAGCGAGAGGGCGTCACCCGTCACTATGGCAACATAAACAAAACATAACTATACAAACAGAACCCCGAACAGCCCTGACCCGCTACAATATGCTGCTGAGAATATAGCCCAGAAGAAGCGTATAGTATAGCTTTTATTTTGGAAAGAGCCATTTCTCTGTAATAAACTCTCTTTTCCAAAGATGAGCGATTCCTCAATCACAGTGATATATTTATTTTTTTAATTACTTTTGTTTCAGCAACATTAAATTTAAAAACTGTACTTTTGAGTTAAAAATATATATTTATAATTTTAATAAATGACAAATTAAAAAGGCATGAACATTTTTTTTGTATCGAAAAAATATCGAACCGTGACACCAAAGTATCGAACCGAACCGAACCGTGAATTTTGTGTATCGTTGCACCCCTAGTTATTGATTAACATAATAATTCATTATTATTATTGTTATCACCATCATACAGATATAACACGATAAATTATGAAAAAATGCAATTATGCACTAACTGAAATCAGTGTGAATTTTTTCTATATATTTTTATTTTCGTATGTGCATAACATCACTAACATAACCACTATTATATTGTCTAGGGTACACTGTATGTTATACTGAATAGATGATGATGACTACCTTAAACTCTAATATTACTTGATTAAAAGCAGCATTTCCTTCAACATCATCTGCACCATTTTCACTTATACTTCTTTCAATAAAGCAATGTCTCATTTTAATATGACTCACTTCACCAGATAGGTGGCTGCTTATTTGTGTAACCATAAAAAGTGAGGTTGGAAAACTGCAAAGTGCTCCTATAAACCATTACATTCACAGTAAAACTACAGTGTTTTATACACTACTGCTCATGAAAGTGTTTTATATTGTAAAGAAATACTGTTATTTTCTGCAGAAGAAGCAGTGCCCGATGCCAGTTCTGACAGAAGGCCTTCATATTTGTAGAAACAGAGAAAATAAAATGTCTGTCTGAAAAAAGTTTTCCATTTTTCACATAATGTGTGTTTTAAAAATGTTAGCTAAACTGCAATAAAATGTTGGGGTTTACCATTTACCATTTCATGTTTTTACTCTGGTCATTCACCCTCCCCTGCAGGAGACCTATGCCCACCAAATGTCAGGGCTCTGTGTGCGGGCAGGTGGAGAATGTGGATCCAAGTGCAGAACTCAAACACTAACTTGAAACTCCAAACCACAGCTTTATTGCTGGCACCAATAAAACAGAACCCAAATATGAACAGACTAACTGGACCACACAGGCAGGATCCAAGGGTACAACACGACACCGAGCATGGGAAAACACAGGGCTTATATACACAGGGTAGTAACGGGGGAATCGGCAACGGGAGGGAGACACAGCTGGGAGTGATCAGGGCTAACGAGACAGGGGGAACAAAGCTGCACACACTAACATAAGACAAAGACTTTCACAATAAAACAGGAAACATGAATTACAACTCAGAGACACAGACTCAACACAGAGAGACAGAAAATGACACATGGAACTGAACTATACATGAAACCACAATTCCTAAAACATGGATAACAGAAACATGAAACTCTAATAATAATCATCACGACCACAACAAGAGAACAAGAAAACAATCCATGATGCAAAATTAAACCAAAACATAATAAACTCAAAATACTGGGTCCAACGGACCCAGAACCGTGACACCACAAGAGCAAGCACCTAACTTTGAGACGCCCTAGGGAAATCAGAGATTGAATATATGTATCCTACCAAGCAGCTTTCATGCATAATATTGTCGCTGATTTGAATGCAGCTGTCATTAATTCACCTCTAGGTTCCTTACAGTGTAAAGCCAACTTTATATAAAGATGAGCGTAGCTGTTGTGATGTCAGAAGTTGCTTTGTGGGCTACTGTTTTGGAGCGAAGAGAAAAGACATTTCCAGCATCAGGCTGTAAACATGTTTATTTCTGTTCTAAAGTTGTGCATTTTAACATGGGCGTGAATTAGCATTGACTTGCTTTTAAACTCAAGTGGCCATTCAAGGATCTGCAGTTTTTGTTATCTGGTCAATGGATTCATTTTTAACCACTGGAGATCACCGCTTGGTGAGAAGCCAGAGGCAGAAACAACCCAACCCTTCTGTGTTGTAATGTCATTTTATGGAGGCCGATTTTTGGGAAGTTGCAACACAGGATCCTTAACACCGACCTGTAATATTGTCTACCTCAGGACAATATCACAGCTAAAATATCAAGATGTTCACATCATTTGTTCATAATTGCTCTTTTGCCTAAGAACATCTAAAGTTTCCTCACAGTATTCTAGCCCATATCCATTTTCACACTGACTTCCTTTTTTGTAATACACGAGGAGGAACCATAGGCCTTTATTCAAGTGTGACAAAGATCTTTTTCAGCCCAGCATGTAGCCTACATAATGTCAGCTCTGGGATTAAGATATCTAGGAAGAAATCAGCTTCACTTTTTGTTTGTACTAAACACCTGCAAAAATTCAGTTTATGAATTACTCAAGTTAGTAAATCTCTATGCGTTAGGAAGTTCATCCCATCTAGATGAAGTCCCAGTTTACAAGTTTACATTCCTGACTTTAGTTTCAGGTGCATTTCTTTTCTTTGCTTAAGCAGCCCCTCCCAAGTTCAGGTCATTTACCGCGCTCTCGTGTATTGTTTCTTGAAGAAAAAGAAACCACTAAATGAATAACGATGTGTAAACATTCAGTTACTTCGACAGAAAAGAAAAAAAAAACAACTGAACAAATGAATCAATCATGCTTGGGTTAATGAGCAGTAAGGCTTAATAGGTCAGTAACATTATGTCGTAAACTACGGCTCCAAATATTAGGTACGACAATGCTGTGTTAACATGTGACATATGACTTATGTGGATGAATTAATATTTTTTCTCTTGTGATTTAATAAACACGGCTGAACTGAGAGATCCTAAAACTAATCTTTTGTTTTCTGTAGTTTAAAAAACAGAAGACTTGCCACAATGTCATACAATAAATGAATTCTTATCAATGACTTTGAACAACAAAAAGACTGTTTGATATTGCAAATAATAAACACAACATAATAGATACTACAAATAGACAGCAAGGAAAATGCCTGGATCGAGGTTATGGCTGCTGATAGACTGAATAAGAGGGAAAAAAGAGAGAGGAAGTGAGAGAGGGTGATGACCTTCCTGTCATCCTCATTTCAGGTAAACTCTCATCCATTTATCCATCCCGCCCTCCATCCCTCCCTCATGCTGTGTTCCCAGGGCAGCTTATGCTGCCTGGGGCTGTTGGAGGGACAGCCTGCCCTCTATTTGAGGAATACTGATTGGTTCTCAGGCATACTGAGTTAAAGCTCAAAAGAATCCAGCACACCTTTTGCATTTGACTCCCTTGTATAGTAAAGTAATTTTAATCCCGCTCTCATTGTCAAAGATGGGATTGTTGGGAGCCATATGCTTTTCTTTAGCTTTGGTAAGTCTAACTCGGCTAAATATAACTTTTTACGTTAAAATCTATAAAACTGAAACAGTTGTATGATTTTTCATTGTTTTTATTTACAGATACTTCACATTGCAGAAGGTAAGAAAATGGAGACATTTGCGTGACTATGCAGGTCTAAAGAGCTATGTATTAGCATAATTTGGTCATTTTTAAACTTATGACCATGATAATGACTAGACTATAATAGAATAGAAAATATCATTAAAGCTCAAGATGTCACACTGGCTTCTGTTCAGTGTGACATATATGTGGCTGTATTATTTGTTGCTGTGTAACCTTTAATGTCAAAGTTTATTGCAGTGCATTTCCATTTCTTTCAGGATGCAACATCGTGTTAGCAAGTCCATCAAGTGCCTCATCAATTTTGGTAAAATGGAAGGAATATCCTGGAACAACAAACTATGTTTTGGACCTTCGGGAGAAAAACTCTCCACAGTTTGCACCAATTATAACGTCCATATCCGGATCCCAGACTGAGAGGAACATCTTTGGTCTAAAACCAGGAACTGAGTATAATGTGACTGTCAAAGCTTTTGTCTTCTTCAGTGTGGCGTGTGTTAATTCCACTCTGGCTTCCACAGGTAAGTCCAACATTTCTACAACAACACTGATTGATCATGATTGAGAATACTGTCATTTTTTATGTTGACTTCCTTTAGCAGTTTATGTGAAATAGTCTCGCCTGCTCTTTCCCACCAGTCCCTGACACATCACAGATAGTTGAAGGGCGAGCACTATCAAGTACTTCAATCAAAGTAACATGGACAACAGTGCCTTCAGCACAGAAATACGATCTACAGGTGTACTCTCGGACCACTGGAACCGTGATGAACTTTACATACACCAACACCACAGCTGTGGTAACAAACCTGCAGCATTCCTCCATCTATGACTGCTATGTCTACACAGTTAACCAGGCAGGCCTGGGAAGCAGAAGCAAAGTGAAGACCATCACAACCTGTAAGTGACCAACTTCAATTAGAATGTAGAAGTGTTTTAGGGTGGATGGGTATTTTATAGTCGCTCTCTGAAAAACAGGTAACTCTTGCAAATGTTTGGTAAATTTAAAAAAGAGAACGTTCAAAGAAATCTCATGACTTTTTCAGGGGGACAGGAGCAGATATTCCAAAATAAATGCATAGAAAGTGAAAACTTACATTAAAGCTATGCACCTTTCTTTAAGTGAACTAGAAAACACACGAACTGATCCTTTAAACGTGGCTGTATGCATTTATAAATGGTAGCTTGACCCTTTTTAACCAAAGGTCTCTAAGAATTAGAAACTTGTGTAGAAAAAGTATTTCACTGATTTGTGTCAACTATTTAAGAGTATTCATATCTGAATAAATCCCACTCTCTTTCAGTGGTGCAGCCTCCAGTGGGTATTACTGCAACACAGACTGACCAGGTTACGGCAAGAATAACGTGGGAGCCTGTGAATACGGTCCTTTTATACCATGTCAGGATTCACAACCTAGATGATCCCAGCAGCCAACCCTCTCCATACAATGTCTCAGACACCAAGCTGGATGTTCAAGGCATCCTCCCATGCTCCACCTATCTGATATCAGTGTCCTCATACAGCACGTTCTTGGTGCCGAGCGAGCCCACGAACTACACATACACCACCAACAGTGAGTCTGCAGAGCCACACAATATCAATAACTTGATGATTAGGATCTAGGTCAGCCATTCTCTCTGAAGCGTCCCTTTCAGACACTTAGAATATGATCCTCAAGGACAATTCAGATGTTCTGAAAACCTATTTGTTAGGTTAGGTGGAGGCTGATGGGAAAAGAGACATGTGAGAAGATTATTTGGGTTTTATAGCACTCTACTATTAGATATGAGGTTTCCCTTCAAATACAGATTAGAGGCAATGTAGCATCAAACATCAGTGAAATGATATAATTTTCTGAAATAAAATTATATTAATGCGTTGCTTGCAGAGCTGACACCTGTTTCATCGGTATCAGTGGACTACAGCTGTACCACTAACTCTGTCACCGTGTCTTGGCCGGCTGCTTCGGGGGCCACGTCCTACAGGGCCGTGGCAGTTGGCAGTAATGGCACACAGCTGGAATGCACCAGCCAAAGCACCAACTGTCCGATTAAAGAACTGAGCTGTGGCCAGGAATACAAGGTGTATGTAACGCCCATGTCAGACAAATGCAAGAACTTCATCCACAACACCTCAACTTCTTTTAATACTGGTGAGACCGAATAAACACACACACACAAAGAAAATAAAGCAATGGGGTTCCCTTTAAAGTCTGTTTTTATCAGGGTTTTTGTGAAGTGTATAAGCAGCATACCCAACCAGCTGAGCCTTTGTTCACAGCGGGATTGTTTCCTTCTTCAGCTGTAAAAGCTGAAATAATCCATTTTGTTTTAAATGAGGAAGAATCTGAGAGCTCATATTCCAAATACACGTATAGGTTTGGTATTGAAAAATCTGGCATTTTACTTTTAAGTTTTAAAATAAAGAAGCCAATCTGAAGAGGGGCTAAAAAGAATGAAGAAGAAATATAAAGGAGTTTGTTTTAACAAAGAAATGTAAAGCAGTGATTCTCTATTGATGTCCCACAATTAGGTATAATTGTCCACAAATCAAGCATAAGGGGCATAAGGTGGTCTAGTAAGTGGTCACGTATTTCAAGCTTCTACCTTGTAAGGGAACTTCTATAAATGTCAGACTTTCAGAAAGTCTGACATTTATAGAACCAGAAAGTCAGAAAGTGAACTACTGGAGACAATATACAACTTTTTTCATAAGATCAGCAGAAGGCCTCATCCTGTTACACAAGCATGTGTAAAATGTTTTTAATGCTCCTTTAGATTAGACGTTGAAACACTGAACATCTTTATCGGGAGAGACGATTCATAACTAGCAGTATTTTTACCTATTGCATGATTTCTATTGGTAAATATTTGGCCCTCCAGCAATAGTCAACTGGATGTCAGGACTTTATTGTCTATTTTGGGCAGGCAGTTAATCTTTTCATCTCACATATCCCTCCATTCAGTCGGGGATCTCGGGGCTGAGAGTGCGTGTTCAGCCCCACCCAATGGGTCACATTGTGCTTGGCTAAGTTGTCGTGACTTGGATGCTGCTGAATATAATTTCATGACAAGCAGCTCTAACATGTCAACCACCCACGTATTTAATACGGGACAATGAATCTTTAAGTCAATCAAGTGATAAAACACCTTTTTAAAAAGAGCAAATCCCTGGAAAGGGCAAAGAAAAACTCTATTTTTTATAATAACAATAACAACCTCCACTAATCAGCTACAAATTAATTTTAAGACAAGGATTGATGTCAAATTTAAGAAGAGGGCTTTTTACAAGTATATTACACCCACTTGTTTTTACCTCAGGATAGCGATTACTGGTGTCACATTGGTCTTGCGCCTAATGGGAATACTTGTTTACAAGTTTTTCATTCCAAGTTCACACACTTGTTTTAGTGATCACTAGGCGTCTCCTTTGAAAACTGGGTCTCCTTTTGAGATTTGCTGTCTATATCATATTGTGTTGTGTTCAGCCAGTTAAGAATGAGCCTGTGTTTAAGTGAAACCTGAAACATTATACAGTGAAAAGCAACACTGGAGCGCAATCTTTAGTATCAGGGCGTTTTAACCTGAACAGAGATTTGAGAAGTTCACCTTTGATGAGGATATTTAATCCAACCAGTTTTGTTTGTTTGTTTTTAGCTCTCCTGCTATCCATCCATAGATAGCTCTACCATCCATCCTTTATATACAGCATATACGTCATGTCTGTGATGTGCTATTTTTTAAATGACTCTATGTCTTCCCATCAAGCCCCTTGTCCTCCAGCCAACCCGATGTTGTTGCGGGACTGCGACACTGATGTCATCATTTTTTCATGGAATCAGACAAACGAAGTAAACCACTACTTAGCCAGGGCAGTCGACTCCAAGGTATTATATTTTAGATTTACAATTGCTTATTTTTGTCAAATAATAATTGCACAACCTTTTTTCCGCCAATAAAAACATCTTGCTGAGAACTGAATGAGAAGATTAATTTATTAAGCTTTAGAAAATCTGGTAGGCAGATTTCATGCAGAACTAGATAGTCTGTATGAACATTTCCAGCCAGTTTCTTAAACTAGCTCCTTAATCTTTGCTTGTTTAACACTGTTTTTCTCATCTCTTCAAATTCCCAAGACTTTATCTACCTAAGTAGAAAACAGAATCATAGAAGTTGGATTTCAAAAAGAAAGTTTATGAGAGTCTTGGCATACACATGATCTTAAAGTGGTCAGATCAACAGAAACCTAAAAATTTTCCCTCAAATGTTGACCTTTGTGATAAACTAGAACATGTAAATTAGCACTGGCTAAATATTAAATATTCTTCTTTGCACCCAGGGAATGGTCAGGCAATGCATGACTCAAGGAAACAATTGTTATTTCACAAATACATTCTGTGGACGGTACTACTCCTTCACAGTTCAATCTGTGTCTGGGAGTTGCTCAAGTGGCTTCAGCTCTCCTGTTGGCGTTCGCACAGGTATGATTTCAATAAATCTGCAACATAATTTTGGGTAACTAATGTCCCATTTTCTAGTGAATGATTTGACAAATTTATCTCACTGGGGCTAACTATTTAAATAGTCTTTTATCTGCAAATGATTACATTGTTAACATTCCAAATTGTAACAGTTTTTGAACAGGAAATTTAACGTATTCCTGGTTCTGAGAGAAACTGAAGTGCGTTCTCATATCAGCTCTCTGTGATGAATGTGATGAATCCAATTTACAATTCAATATCAGTTGTGTTCAGCTTCTCGTTTATATAAATGCAAACATTTTAGTACATTTATGCAATTCTTTATTTCCACTCTTTCCAGCACCCTGCAGTCCGCAGAATCTGGAAACAGTAGCCGACTGCAGCGTTGATAGTTTGCTCAGCAAGTGGGACAATGCTGAGGGGGCACTGTACTACACCGTGACAGCTATGGGCAACTACAGAAACAACAACAGCTACAACTGCAGCTCAGTGTCCAACAGCTGTGTTATGAAGGGCGTCAAGTGTGGAGACCATCTGTCCGTCACCATCAGATCTTTTGACAATGACTGTCCCAGTCCAACAGTGCTGGGGCCACCGGCTGAGACAAGTGAGGAACACATGTTAGAGCAGGGGTGGGCAATCTCAGTACACGAGGGCCGGTGTTCCTGCAGGTTTTAGATGTCACCTTGGGTCAACACACCTGAATCACAAGATTAGTTCGTTACCAGGCCTCTGGAGAACTTCAGCACATGTTGAGGAGCTAATTTAGCCATTTAAATCAGCTGTGTTGGTTCGAGGACACACCTAAAACCTGCAGGGACACCGGCCCTCGTGGACTGAGATTGCCCACCCCTGTGTTAGCACCTCAGACATCTGCATTTGCATTCACTCCATTAACCCAAAAGAGCACAGACCCATTTTTACTGCCAGGAAAACTATAATAGAGCCGATGTTAAAACTTTAACATGACTTTCCTCAGTGTGTAAAGGGGCAGTGACACAGGTTCTTATGGGTTAATTAGTTTATACAAATCTTAATGATAAGATTAATGATAAGATAAGATTTTATCAGTAAAACATATTTAGTATGCCAACCAAACCAATCTCAGTGTTATATTTACATATTTGCATATTTCGATTAATTAAATGTTTATTTTTAATAGCATTGGATTAATTGAGCCAATATTTTATATGCAACAGGATAATCTGTATTGTATCTACATTACTCTAAGTTGCATTACTGCAAATTCAGCTGTTTACATATTAAAGTATGATAATAATAATTAAAAAAAAAAAGATGGCTCACAATTTACTTACTAAAGAATCAGTGTGTAGTATTTAGTGGTATCTTGCGTTGAGGTTGCAGATTGCAGCTAACTGAATACCTGAACCTTACCAAGCATGTAAAAGAACCTATGGTGGTAGTAATGTTTACACAGGTGGTTCAATCTAGGCTCAGTGTTTGGTTATAGTAAAACATGGCAGCACAACATGATGCAGTCTATGGTGGATGACCCATTCCTACACAGCTATGCAAGATTCATTCTAAGCTTGACAAATTATTAACTGCAAGTGAAAACATTATGAATATATTATATTACATGTCTTTGTTACATTTTACCACTGGATACATATAGAACATAGCCAATAAACAAGCAAGTACTAATTCTATTTCCAAAGAACAATGTTTTTTAATGTCTTGCTGCATAATTTAATTGATTATCTTAAAAGTTTTGGACTGTTGGTTTGTTAAAAAAAAAAAACCTGTAAAAGACATGACCTGAAACTGTAGGAAATTTTGACTAGAATTTTCAAGCCTTTTATAAAGTTGAAGAGTAATTAAAAGAAAACTAAAAACTAAAAATAGATCGTTTACTTAATTCTAGTACTGTGAAAGTGTTCCAGGCTGGTATTATTATTAACTTGCTTGCTTTCTACCTCAGCCCCATGCACTCCCCAGAACATCTCAGCAGAGAGAAATTGTGCAAAAGACTCCATCTCTGTGAAGTGGGAGATGAGCAAAGCAGCACTTTTCTATGTTGCAATGGCAAAGGACAGCAATGGGGTCATTCATAGCTGCAACTCCGTGGATATGTTGTGTACGATCAGTGGCTTGAAGTGTAGCACCAGCTACAAAGTCTATGTTATTGCCTCCAACTTCATGTGCAACAGCTCTGAGAGTGACATGTTTACCATAGAGACAGGTAACCTCTAGTGAAGATGCTCATTTAGTTACTTTATGTAAAAGTTGCCAAGATGTGCATCTTTTTTCTGAGTGAGCATTAATGACTAAAATGTCACAGTCATATTTGCACATTTCTTTTATTTTATTAAAAGTTAAATACAGTTTTGTTTCTTTCTGATTGATAATGGCCCACTTGTGTCATTTCAGTTCCCTGCCCACCAAATAACCTCACTGCCAACCTGGACTGTGCAGCCAATGAGGCTCTGATTTCGTGGCATGGAAGTGTGAGTTCCTACACTGCTACCATTATAGATTCAAGTCAGCGACTTTTAAGCTGCAGTTCCACTGCAACCAACTGCAAAATACCTAACCTGAAATGTGGCGAGCTCTACACTGTGACTGTCAGCCAGCATGACGGCAACTGCTCCAGCATGCCCTCTACGCACATCTACATGGAGTCTGGTAGGAAAATTTTCAAAATACATTAAAAACTGACCACATGTCAATTTGTCAGATCTAGCGTAGTGCTGATAGTCTGAAAAGGCCTAAAATGCTTTTTGTACACAGAAAAAACAGTTTTGATTTATTGTAACAAAAAGGTGTGTTCCCTCGGACTATCCTGAGACCACAAGAGTCATTTTGCTCCACCAGCACCTGACCAGTAATCACTAACCAGGGGATACATCCATTTATGAAGTCTAGAGCTTAGCAGTTTGGAGCCAACTGATTTTGACACTAGACAGAGAACTGACTGAGAAACTGAGGGAGACTACACACTTGTACAGTAGACTGTCAATCGCATGGTAGACCTGCCAAATTTAGCTTCTTAACTCTAATGAATGACATTAATTAAAGTGATCAACATGTTATATTCACTAATGCTACAACACTGAGCCCTATACTAGCAATACTAGGAAAGTATTTACAGAGGTCATAGATCTTGAAGAGTCACCCCCTGCTGGCCACTAGAAAGAATGTAGGTTACAGGCGCTTTAGCGTTGGCTTAGTTTTCACACCCAGATACAAATGATCTCTTTTCTACTAAGACAGACAGTGAGGCTCTAATATAGTGGATCTTTGCCTTTCCCTAAACATACTTTCGATATTAAGTTTGACAGAAGTATTCGTTTTGAATATAAAATTAAATGAAAGTTATTGATTCACCAATTCATTTCTTAGCTGCCTGCCTTCACCCAACCTTCTTATTTTTCGTTCAGTTCCTTGTGGGCCAGCCAGCGCAAGTGCCAGGGTGGACTGTGCATCAGGCAATGTGACAATAAGCTGGAATGCATCCCAAAATGCAGAACGTTATATCGTCAAAATCTCAAACGGCACCATGCCGTTGACGTATAACACCACACAGACAAACCTGGCAGTCCACACACTGGAGTGTGGCCAGGAGTACACAGTGAATTTGATGTCCTTCAATGGCAGCTGCGTCAGTCGTCCTTCAGAGTTATATTTCAGGGAAGGTAAGAGAAGTTAACCCTATAAAGTTTTTTTATTTCATTGACATCAGTGGTTCTACTTTGCTACCTACTAAGATAGTTTCTTCATTAAATAACAGCTGAGCTAATCAGAAAATTTCACTCCCAGTTCCATGTGTACCCACTAACGTTGAAACAAGGAGAAGCTGCAGCCAGAATTTTGTGGACGTCATGTGGCAAGCAAGTCGGGGTGCCATAAACTACACTGCTACTGCTCTGGATGCAGATGGCAGTTACTTAAAGTGTACATCCAATGAGACATCGTGCAGGCTGGTCGATGTAATGTGTGGACATGTGTATAATATCAGTGTGGTTGCTGTGGACAACACGTGCACCAGCATGAAGAGCCGCACATTGCAACTACAGATAGGTACACGCTGACAAAAATATAAGTTAACACTGCTTATGTGCAATCACTGTCAAACTTACACCATGCATGTGTTCTGTGTCGTTCCTCTGCAGAGCCCTGCTCACCCTCTCAGCTGACCGTCTCAGTGAACTGTAGCAGTAACTCTGCCAAGTTAGCCTGGCAGAGCAGCGCCAATGCAGTGTCTTATACTGGCAAAGCCATAACCGCAGACGGTCACAATGTGACCTGTTCCACAACGACAGAACTCAGTTGTAATTTGGAGGGTCTGCAGTGTGGAAAGATGTATAACTTCACTGTGTCAGCTTCAGATTATTACTGTCAGAGTCCAGACAGCAAGCCAGTCATCCATACAACTGGTAAGAAGCAGTAGCACCTCTGCTTTTATTCTACGTCCTAATAACCCTCTCGTACTTATCGAATCCCAAACAGCAGTTGAGATATTGCAGACGAGTAAGTCTAACTGTTTTTCTGTCATCTCAGCCCCATGTACTGTGCAGAATATGCTGACCACTCTTAACTGTACCACCAACATACTGACCATCAGCTGGACACCGGGATCCATGCCAGTGAACTACAGCACCACAGCGGTGATGACAAATGGCACTACACTTCGCTGCGTCACGCAGAGTTCTAGCTGTACGATGCCTGAGTTACAGTGTGGACAGCAGTACAGTGTGAGAGTCAAGCCCATCAGCAGCACATGTGAAGGACCCAGCAGTGTCCCGGAGATTGTAAATTCAGGTATTTTAGTTGACTTGTTAAAGTTTATGACTCTACGAGCCATGATCTCACTCGACATTAAAATGTTTTTTTTCCGTCTTCCTTGTCTTCCTTTTCCTCTTTGTCACATCATTTCTCTCACAGTTCCTTGTGTTCCTGTGAACATCCAAACCCTGGTGGAATGTTCCACTAACAGAGTGTGGGGATCCTGGGATGCAGCTCCTGGGGCAATGTACTACATCTCCACACTGAAAGGAGCAGGAGGTTTCTCTACATCCTGTCAAACAGCTAACCAAAGATGCCTCTTGTCTGGTTTGCAGTGTGCTCAGACATACATGTTCAGTGTGATGGCCTCCAACAACAGGTGTAACAGCTCAAACAGCGCCATGGACACAGCAACAACTGGTAAAATATGGACTAAAATATTTTTTGTAGGGTGTGAAAGCACAGCTTACAAATTAGATTTGTGTGATTCTTCAAGTTGGGCAAAAGAAGATTATCTCAGCGTTCATTTTCTCCACTTTGACTTCCAGCACCCTGTGACCCTACAAACGTGGCTGCTTCTCTGAACTGCCTCTCTGATGTGGTGACGGTTACTTGGAGGGCCAGCGCCGGCGCAAATTATTACACAATCCTGGCTGAGGCCAGTGGACATGTCAACTCCTGTAATTCCACTGGTACTTCCTGTGAGCTAACCAAGATGCAGTGTGGGAATGACTACACTGTGACTGTTCTGGCAGAGGACACAAAGTGCAACAGCTCCATATTTGCTAAAACCAACATTACAACAGGTACTTTCAGTTTTGGCACAAAGAATGACGTCAGGATAAACTGAGTAGCTCAAATTATCCTCATGCAAAAAAAGAATGAAATCTTAAACTTCCTAAAACTGCCTACAATTATAGATTACTTAACCAGAAAGATTCCTTTAATCAGCACATCTGTAATGTGTTTTGTGTGCAGCTCCCTGTGCTCCAGTAATCCAAGACCACTCACTGAACTGTAGCTCCAACCAAGCTTTGGTCACCTGGGTTAAGGATGAGGATGCCATGACTGTCATGGTCAATGCAACCTCCAGTATGGGATATATGCAGTCGTGCAGCTCATCTTCCAACAACAGCTGTGTCCTGGATCTGCTGTGTGGAAACACTTACACTGTAAAGGCTGTCGCAAAAGGACCTCAGTGTCAGAGCAAACCCAGCTCTGCTTTTCAGATTGTTACAGGTAAAGAATATAAGAAAAAAAATTTGACTTAACAATTGCTGTTTCTTTTTGATGTCTTTCTCTGATTTTCTTTTGAAAAAAATTCAATAGTGGTGGTTTTTATACTTTAAAACAGTACAGTTTTTATAGCAAAAGAAAGAAATCTGTCAGCACAACTATTGGGTCTTATATATAAAAAAAAAATAGTTTTGTTAAAAAAAAAAATCTTGTAGCCCATTGCCCATCGTCTTTGCTGGGCCAATTCTGGCCCCCAGACCTAATGTTTAACAACCCTATCATAAAGTTTAGGGATGGGTTAAAAAAAAGGATGAAGGTATTCAGGAACTGAACTTGTCTTCTCTCACACAGCACCCTGTACCCCTGCAAACGTGGAGTACCAATACTCCTGTGACACTGGCATTGCTTTTGTGAGTTGGGATGAGACTTTGGGCAGGAAGAGATTCTATGTGCATGCTCAGTCTGGAAATTTCACAGCCTCCTGCAGCACCAGCCAGACTGACTGCTCCCTGCCCACGCTGCTTTGTAGTCGCACATACAGTGTAAAAGTAGTAGCTCTGGCTGACTCCTGCAACAGCAGCATGCCCGGCGTAACGACTATACAGACAGGTAAGACGGAGAGGATGTGGATGCAGGTGATGTATATACAGCTGGGAAAGTTCTGTGGGAAATTCAAAAATACTATTTCTGATTACCATGAATACAATTTCCAATTTCCCCATGTTCCCTTTTCTACTATCGTAAGTATCCAAGTGTAGTAAACTGTATATAATACAGTAAATTCTGTATTTCTTTTAAAACACTTAGTTGAAATGCCGAGTAATGCATTGGATTAAAAATTATTTAACACATTTATTTTAAAAAAATATATATAAATATAACTTTTAGCAAATACATGGCTTAAGATAGCAGTCCCCAACCCCCGGGCCACGGACTGCTACTGGTCCGTGAGACGTTTGGTACCGGGCCTCGAGAGTTGAGGCGGGTGTGAAATCTATGGTTTTCAGGGTTTTTATCGGTTTCTATCCTTATTTTTTTATCGTTATTATCGTTAACTTGTTTTCTCTGGGTCTTTTCCTGTGTGTCATGAATAACTCTTCTTTTTTTGTTACCAGTACTGGTTTTATTTTGTTGTATTTATCCGCGACACCTTAAAGGCCGGTCCATGAAAATATTGTCGACATAAACCGGTCCGTGGCGCAAAAAAGGTTGGGGACTGCTGGCTTAAGAGATACCAGGTGTAACTTCCTAAAAAATGAAAATGAGGGTTAATTAGGTGGTGTTTGTACTCTGCTTTAAAGACTCAGTGGTTTTTCCTTTTGTTTTCCTGTCAGCCCCTTGTGCTCCAGTGAACGTCAGTGCTTCCCTGCTGTGTGACAACAACACTGCGGCAGTAAGCTGGCAACACAGTCCTAGTGCAGTGTCCTACAGTGTGAAGGCAGTTGGCAGAGATGGCGACCTCAAAAGGTGTGCCACAAACAGCACAAGTTGCCTGCTACCCAACATGCACTGCTCTCAAACCTACATTATCACCGTCACTCCCTTCTCTATGCGCTGCGAAGGCAGAGAAAGTTTCCCATACACCTACAATGCAGGTGAGATAATGCCAAATAAAAAAATAAACTGGATAAACTTGGCTTTAATCAACTTTATGCATTCTTTAAAATAACCACTAACAATATTTATTTAATAATTATTATATCTATCTTTTATTAATTCAAAACAAAGATTTCGCTTTTAATATTTTTAATTATATTTAGATTTATAACCTGTCCAACTTTATCTCACCATCTTTTTCGCAGGTTCCTGCCCTCCCACCAACGTCCACATGTCTCTGCAGTGCGATGGAAATGTGGGCCGTGTGACCTGGGACCCTGCCCTTCGAGCAGATCTCTACTTGGCCACAACCGCACCTTCTCTCACGGACAAACACATCCACAACTGCTCATCCAATGGAACAAGCTGCTCCCTTACAGACCTCCACTGCGGAGAAACAGTCGTTGTCACTGTTGTCACCATAGAGAGAGGCTGCACGAGCCAACCCAGCGTACCATTCACCTTACAAACAGGTCAGAGAATTGAACCATCCATCCATCCAACTTTTGTAGTGTTCAACAAATACAGCTACCATAGAACTAAACGTCAGATACAATGTACAAATCTGTTTGCCTGGTACTTTTGTGCATCAACATTTTATTAATATGTTATAATGGCTCACATCTGCCACGTTTCAGTTCACCCATATGCAGACCATAACACAGAGCAGAAAGTGAACTTATTTTTGAAAAGATATAACAAAAGTCGACAAAGGGTAAGGTTACTAAATTCAAAGGGTACAAAACCTAAACCAAAACCTAAACAATGCAACAGAACTAGGAACTAAAGAACTTGCAAGAAAGAACCAGAAAAAAATGATAAACAATCATATAGACAGTTGTCCTGTCAGATATAACCAACTTTCAGGAAATAAAATAGAACTTACGCAGATTTTGTCTTACCCATCCATCCATTCTCTTTCGCTTATCCTTGTCAAGGGGCAAAACCCTACGATAGGCTGGGACATGCTCTTTCCCCCATAGGGCAAGAGGCAGGGTACACCCTGGACAGGTCACCAGGGCTAACACAGAAAGGCAGACAACCATTCACACTCACGGACATAAAAAAATCGCTTGTTAACACATAAGATAAGCAAGACAGTTGAACGCACAGTGATCTTAACACTAATTAATGCCATACCAATAAGTTGATTCTGTTCATCTGGACGTAAAGTTTCCAGTGGGAGACGAATTAGGGAGGTTTTTCAGGTAAAATCAAATCCAAAGACAGGATCTGTTGTTGCTCATATTCTATTTCTAAAATAGTGTTAAAAAAATCACTGGGACACTAATTATCAAATTGTCTCTCTACCTGTCTCTCCCCCTTCTTAGTCATCTGCCCACCCACTGGTGTGACTGGAGTGACAAATTGCAGAAACAATGACATCACAGTAAGCTGGGACCCAAGTCCAGAAAGCGGAGTGACCTACTTCATCTACTCCCAAGGAAACAGTGGGATCGCTTATAACTACTCCACAACTCAGACTTTCTATGTGATGAATGGGCTGCAGTGTGGACAAGCATATATGCTCTCAGTGGCTGCCCAGGACCCTGACTGCACCAGTCTCTTGAGCAAGCAGATAGAAACTGAGACAGGTTAATATCTGGATATTTCTGGGTTTGTTCACCAACAAAGTACTGGTTTGACATCCTTTGCAAATAATTAACCCCAGTTTGGTCTTTTTTTTAATGCAGATGATTTTGTTCATTTCTCACATAATGACTTGTTGTTAATCTCCTTACTTCCAGTTCCATGTCCTCCAACCAACCTGACTGTCAAAACTGAATGTGCCACCAACTTAGCGATTCTGAAGTGGGCACCGAGTACACATGCCATCTCTTACACAGCCACATTAACTGGTACCCACGGCCACTTAGTTTCCTGTCGTACCAACAAAACAACCTGCTCATTGAAGGTGGATTGTTCAAAGCAGTACTCAGCTTTTGTGGTTGCTTCCAGTGCAACATGCAACAGCAGTAAATCAGTTAATCTAACTTTTGTCTCAGGTACATGACATCTGCTTTTAGGGTTAGATTTTCTTTTAAATCTCAAAACTATTAAACAGTCAACTGATAATCTTCCCTTCTTTTCTCTTCCAAAAGCCCCTTGTCTGCCTGACAGGGTACAAGCAGAGCTGGACTGCAATGCTAACACCTTTGCAGTGGAGTGGAGGGGAAGCCTTGGGGACATTGATTACACTGCAATCGCCATCGGCAGCGACAAGACACGGAGAACTTGCAACTCTAGTAGCACCAACTGCGTTATCCAGAACCTAACTTGTGGCCTCATTTACAGCATTGTCGTCACTACCTCGTCAATCGACTGCGGCTTCATTGAAGGCTCCAACTATGAGATACAGTCAGGTAGCAAATATTCTTTGACCAACATTAAAATTGGGGCAAATGTTTTGAAGTCACTAAACAAAATCCATAACAACGTTATAAAACATATTACAATTCACACATTTTGAGAAGGAGCAAGATTCCTGAACGTCCTGAGTCATTTAATATTTAGAATAGAATAGAAGAATTCAACTTTATTGTCATTGCACATGCACAGGTACAGGGCAACGAAATGCAGTTTGCATCCATCCAGAAGTGCTTTAGTGATATAGATATATTACAATATATATTAGCAATAATATAGATATGTGAGTATATTACAGAAATGGGTCTATTATGGTATGTTATAATGTACACGGTATGAAGTATGTTGTGAATATTCTATAACTATAAGTATGTACAGGCTGTAGTGAGTACAAGCTATGTACAGGCTATGAACAGGATATAAATATGAAAAACTATACAGAATATGAAATAAATAACTTTACAGAATCTGAGATATACAGCTATACAGAAATGGGAACTATGCAAGTTGTAAACAGTTGTAGGATTGAAGATTATCGAATGTACAGAATGATTATTTACACAGAGCTATACAGTAGTGCAGTTAAGATAAGTGAGGGTGTAGATAGTTTCTACAGAGGTGCTAGTGCTAGTGGTTGTGAGTGGTGGTTCAGTCCATGTTATTATTGTGTGTTTGAGGGTACAGTTGTCCATTGTGTGTGTGTGTAGGTGGTTGTGGGTGTGTGTATGTTCAGTCCATGAGTTTAACGTGGGTCAGATGTCAGGAGGCAGAGTTCAGGAGTCTGACAGCTGTGGGGAAGAAGCTGTTCCGGTACCTGGTGGTCTTAGTCCGGAGGCTCCTGTGGCGCCTCCCAGAGGGCAGGAGGGTGAAGAGTCCATGTGATGGGTGACTGGGGTCTTTGATGATTTTCCCAGCCCTTTCAGACACCGCTTCCTGTAGATGTCTTTTATGGCAGGAAGTGGTGCTCCGGCGATGCGCTGGGCAGTTTTCACGACCCTCTGCAACGCCTTCCGGTCCGAGGCAGAGCAGTTCCCGTACCAGACTGTTATACAGTTGGTCAGGATGCTCTCGATGGTGCAGCGGTAGAAGTTCACCAGGATGTCTGAGGACAGGTGGTTCTTCCTCAGAGTCCTCAAGAAGAAGAGGCGCTGGTGAGCCTTCTTGACCAGCTTGGAGCAGTTGGTCGTCCAGGTGAGATCCTCGGAGATGTGGACTCCCAGGAACTTGAAGCTGCTCACACGCTCCACAGCCGTCCCCTTAATGTGGATGGGTGGATGTGGGTCAGCATTCCTCCTGTAGTCCACGATGAGCTCCTTGGTCTTCTCGGTGTTAAGCAGCAGGTTGTTTGTGTCGCACCACTCAGCAGAACGATCACCTATTCCCTGTAGGCTGCCTCATCTTGTCCTGATGAGGCCAATCCACGTGGTGTAATCTATTTTGAAAAACTAATGATGGTGTTTGGAACCATAAGCAGGTCTGCAGTCGGGGTGAAGAGAGGAGTTGGAAATGGCCTAATCACACAGACTTGTGGTAACCTGTGTTCCTTGTGATTGTAGACGAAAAACAGTGGTTATCCAGCCGGAAATGTTGGAGGGCGGTTGGTCAGGAAGTCCATTAACCATTTGCAGATGAGGGAACTGATTCCCAGGTCGTCTAGTTTCATGATGAGTTGTGAGGGGTGGATTGTATTGAATGCTGAACTGAAGTCTATAAACAGCATTCATTTAATATTTATTTTTAGGTTTTGTGCAGCAACATTCATACAGTATACTTCTATCCCTTCAAATTTTTCATTATAACCTTTATCTAACCTACTTTCACCCCATTTAATAACTTTTAAAACCACCCACATCTGCAAGTTAATCTTCCTTGCTTTGTCTCCAGCCCCCTGTAAGCCAAACAGCGTGATGGTGAATTTGCAGTGCAGAACAAACATGGCGACTGTCAGCTGGGCAAACTCAGGCCCAGACCAACTGCAGGTGGTGTCAGCGAGGGACAGCAGAGGAACAGTCACCACCTGCAACTCCACCAGCTCCAACTGCACCTTCAGTCAACTTAAGTGCGGGGAGATATATGCCATCAGTGTGGTCGGTCTCACAAGCAACTGCAGCAGTGAACTGGCTTTTGCCCAAAGACTCAACACGGGTAATTTAGCAAATAATAATGAACAGATTGATGCACTGTATCACTGTGACAATTCATCAAGCTTGTTTATAACAAATGCAACAGGTTGTTTAGACTCAATCACATTTAGAAGCACAAGACATAATGGCCTGTCTCATGGCATAATTGAAACCTCTATTAAGTTACAGCACAGCAGAATAATAATAATACAGACTTCTGTAATGAATTATGATCAAAAATAAAAAAATAACTTTCATTTTTCTAAATTAATTTGCTTAGAAGAGCTATTATTTGTGATCTGCACACAAGCTGTTGTGAATGATTGTTAAAATAAAGGCAGAAAATATAGCCAAACATAGCCAAACACTCCCCAGTATTGACATAATTATCAAGGCTATATGAAAGAATAAATACCCCCAAACCCTATAATGTAATGTAAAAATATTTTTAAAAATGTAAAAATGTTTCTATAAAACTACTAAAAACTGAAGAATATTTTAACTGCATTATTTTTTTTTACTTATGCAATGAAGCTGAAGCAGCATTTTGAAATGGTATTAGATTTAGGCGAAGCTGATTTGACTTCTGACATCATAGTCATCCATCACTGAACCTGGACAAGTACATGCCATTAGTGTAGAATATTACAAGCCTGAGCACTGCAGGAATAAACAATATCACACTGATCCATACACTTACCTGTTTCTGTCCTCCATCAGCTCCATGCATTCCCACACACGTCATAGCAAGGGTGGACTGCAACACCGGCATCACTGCAGTCACATGGGATCCTGCGCTGGGTGCCACATCTTACACTGTCTATGCTCGGGGCAGTCTGGGCTACAATGCTCAGTGTAACAACACCGACACCAACTGTGACTTCCTTAACCTGGCCTGTGGACAAGACTACAACATCACAGTGGTGGCTCTCCATAACACCTGTGTCGGCATGGCCAGCGAGACTGTCAAGGCCACCACTGGTAATAAAATACAACCTGTCATACCCACACAACAAGCTGCTCACTAAAAGTAAATTGTGCACAGCTGTAATGTTGCTAATGCAACATGAAACAACAGTGCATCAATTTTTCACACCTACTTTTAGTGTTTCTTTGTGTTGCAGTTACTTGTAATTTACTTTAATGAACATAGCATTAGCTTTTTTATTATTAGCGGCTAAGCTAAATGTTAATGTTATAAAAAAAAAAAAAAGGTAACAGCAATTAAATAACCCCCCCCCCCAAAAGATCAGCTGAACATCTTTTTTGAAGATTAAATACATAAATTGTGTTAATAACATCTGCTACATGTTAAAAGTATTAACTTTTCAAAGTTACATCTGTGTCCCTAGTTAACTGCTAACCTGCAGTTATCCTAACAAGAAAACCATTTACTATGTCAGAGCTTTTAAAGTTAAAGAACATTTCTATAGAAATAACTCCTGTTCCTGTGAAAACGAATCCCTGAAACTTAAAATGTAAAAAATTTTTTTTTTTTTTTAAAACTACACCTGCTGTTCTTTTTTTCTTCCCTGTCTGTTAGGTCCTTGTCCCCACAGTGGTCTGAGAACATCCCTGGACTGCAACACCAACACAGCTGTGGTATCTTGGACTACAGGAATTGGCATCCTCTACTACAATGCCACAGCTCAAGCCTTCGGCTCCATAGACAAGCAGACCTGCTCTACAAATGGCTCCTCCTGTAATATCAGTTCTCTGCAGTGTGGGGAAAGCTACAAAGTGAGCGTCAGTGGGCAGGGACTATACTGCAGCAGTCCTGCTCAGTACTGGCAGAGAGTGAACACAGGTGGGGTCAATTACATCCTTACAAAACAAGCTGACACCTAACTGGAAGATAATGGATAAACTGTTCTGTGCACATTTGCATACACTATCCAAAATGTTTTACTGCTTATCAGCTAATTGTTCTCTTTATCTGTTTTAACATACTATGGAAACCATTTCTGCCCAAGCATCTCACTAACTAGTGTTAATATTAGTTATAACA
This sequence comes from Simochromis diagramma, assembly GCF_900408965.1. Lineage (NCBI taxonomy): Eukaryota > Metazoa > Chordata > Actinopteri > Cichliformes > Cichlidae > Simochromis > Simochromis diagramma. Next base: position 351,944 of record NW_024387095.1, on the reverse strand, counting down.
TGTAACTGTATGAAATGCAAATACGAATTATTCCTGATTCATTCTGACATCTTTTTTAAAATCTCAGGATCTAGCTCTAAACAGAAACCTCTATCAAAGAACCGTGAAAAATAATCTCACTCACTGCTTGTTTTTCCTCCAGCTCCCTGCCCTCCCATTCAGCTGATGGTGAACTCTTCATGCAAATCAAACAACATCTCAGTGTCCTGGCAGGCCTCTCAAGGCTCAGTCTCCTACATGGCAGTGGCTGAAAATGAACAGGGCCGCCGGTGGTCGTGTAACACCAGCAGCACCAGCTGCCAAATATCTGGTCTGCTCTGTGGGCAACAGTACAATGTCTACGTTGTCGGTATTGATGACAAGTGTACTGGAGCCAAGAGTGACATGAAGAAGATTCGCACTGGTAATTTGTCTATTGTTATTCAAAGCTTTGCACTATATTCACTGATTTATTCATCAGTTTCAGAAAAAGGGATTTCACATTTACTTTGTATACTTTAACAATTCTTTGCTGTTACTGAGCACTAGCCAAAACAGAAACAGACAGCTGCCACACACTTGATCTTACTCCATTTATGACATATGAATCATTTAAATGTGGCTATAAAGACATGACATGGTGTAATTGTGACATTGGTTAACACTTATAAACATTCAATTGAATTTATGAGCTAAATTCATATGTCTAGGGTGTTTTTTGTCTTTGTTGTTATTTGTTGTAGCAACCATACCCTTAAATTAGACAAAATATATTCTTAATAAACATAAAAAATTAGCAGTTCTGTGTCTCTGTTAATGATTTCTGTTACCATACAGAAAGTATTGTGTTTGCTTTGTTTCCAGCTCCGTGTGTGCCACAGAACATACAGAACCATCTGGACTGCCTGTCTGGTGTCCTGAACATTACCTGGCAGTCGACAGGTTACTTTTTGAACTTCCGCGCCTCTGTGGTGAACAGCAAAGGTCAAAAGAGCGTTTGCACAACTCCTACGCATTACTGCGTTGTACAGAACATGCAGTGTGGGCAGACCTACAATGTTACAGTGGTGGCCCAAGATGAAGCTTGCAACAGTTCCCATAGCCCCACAGAGCAGGTCTCTACAGGTCGGTGCAGCTCCTGTTGGCAGTTCTAGTGCACCTGCTCTAGTATTCAGTGTTCAGCTATTCAGATCTGATATCAGCACCTCTTATCTATATCTATTTATCTTTTAATAGCTGTTTTCTTGTCTTTGATTAAAGTGATTTTTTTGGTTCATACATCACATAATAAAGTTTTACCTTCTTGTTATTTACCTTCAGTCTTTACCTCAACTTCTCCTCTTTTTCTGCCGTTCCACTCAGCTCCCTGCCCTCCCTCATCCTTCCTTTCTAATGTGAACTGTGGCACTGGCATCGTATCTGTCACCTGGAACAATAGTGTGGCAGGGGTGATGTATACAGTGTCTGCTGCAGATGCCAAAGGTGCCAGACACAACTGCAGTAGCACAGACAACGGCTGTAATCTCAGCACACTGGCGTGCGGGATGCAATACAATGTCACAATCACACCATCCAGGAATGAATGTGTGGGCAAAGACAGCCAAACTAAAATGGTCAAAACAGGCAAGTATCAGCTGTTCTTCTGTTTTTGATCGTATATTCCTCACTTCCATCCCATATCATCCTCTCACTTGTACAGGCTGTTGTTAGAAACCCTATTCGCTGCTTATTTCTGGTAAGCCTGTGGTCTTTAGATGATGCTTGTTAATGCCTCTTTTGGGATGCCAGTTTTATTATCTTGCAAGTTGGCTTTAATTCTTCTCTTGTAGAAAATCCAAACAAAGCGCAAAAGATGGCTTTGTGCATTTAAGGTTAACCAAAAAATCTGTCATAATTTTAGATCACAGTTCTAACTCATGTATAGTGATAGTGACGACAGAAACACAACCAGCCAAGTCATTAGTTTAACAGACTTGTTACAAAAATGCACAGATAATAAAATATTACGACATATTTCAGCAGCTGAGATAATTTCTGGACTGCAGATTTGAGCATCTGTTGATGATATCTACAGAATATAATTGTAAATCCGGTGGTCTGTGTAATCTATGAACATGAATACTGTAAGCACCTAATTTCCTGTCCCTGGTTGCCTCCAGTTCCTTGCGTACCCCAGCTGTCAGACGTGGAGATCGACTGCTTGACGAACTCAGCGTGGGTGATGTATAACGAGTCTGCCGGGGCCAAAGAATATGTTGTGGTGGCAACAGACACCAGGGGTGCTGTTCAGACATTTGATTGTAACTCCACGTCAGATGGGATGTGTTCTCTGCCACCGCTTACATGCAGCCAGAATCTCACCATTACCCTGAAGGCCAAGGACCAGCAGTGCACCAGTGCACCCAGCAACTCTGTCAAAACCGAGACAGGTAAGGGAAAATTATAACGAATGTAAAAGCAAACACCGAAACTGTATAACCAGGATAAAAGGGAAGTCACTTTAACTAGAATATCACCAGTGCTCTGATGCACTGTGGATTTAAATAGACTTAAACTGATAATATCAATTATATCATAATATATGTTAAAATTATTAAAAAGAAACCATTTAAAAGGCCAGTAATATGAGGCATGAAAATGGTTCTGCTCCTCTGAATCTTTGGTTTTTGGCTCATACAGCTGTTTACCCATTGCTCTGTCCTCAATTTAAAGGATGTGTGAAATGCACTCAGTGATCACCTAATGGGGGGGACAAATTGTGCTCGAGGTCAGCGCCACATTTGTCATTTTACAAGCAGTAAGCGGTAAATGAGCTACTACATAACTGATGTTCTGGTTTTGTTATAAACTGCTGCTTCTTCCTCTTTTTCGTTTGGCTGCTTCCATCTCATCCTATCACACCCACCCTCTGCATGTCCATCTTCACCACATCTGTGAGGTGAAAATTGATAATGTGGATACAGCTTCACAGGCATGAAATATTTACAGTTAAAATACTCTGTTTTTAAAACAGCTGAAAGTCACTGTTTTATGGGTTAAATATGTCTAACTTGACTCTGAGTGTCAATGTGTCCAAGTTATGAGTTAATTTTCTTGGAAATGTAGCCCACGCTGGGTTTTTCATGTGTAATGTGTTGTTGTGTTGTGTAATCTCAATAATATTCAAGAAAGGACAGAAACAGAAGTTCAAGTCTGTACCTCAGAGTATTCCTCTTTCTACAGCTCCCTGCCCTCCTAATGGCGTAAAGGAATTAGTGAACTGCAACAACGGAACAGTCACGATTACCTGGTCGACTGTCTCAGGTGCTTTAACGTACACGGCCACGCTGGAAGACGTGTACGGAGACAGTACCACGTGTTGCACTACATCAAACACTAGCTGTGATGTCACACATCTGCCATGCGGCGAAATTTACATCGTGCACGTCATGGCTGAGGGACGAACCTGCAACAGCTCAGAGAGCGAACAGCTGATGTTTAGGACAGGTACAGTGCACACAGTAAATTACATAAAATATTCATTAACATAACTGGGGGGGAAAAAGAAAGCAGACGTATATTTCTGTCCCACTCAGTGCCATGCGTTCCTGAGAATCTCAAAGCCAGCCTGAGCTGCAGCAACAATGTGGCTTCCATGTCATGGAGCTCTATAAAGGAAGGACAGCTTTTCAGTGTAAAGGCAGTGGGTACTGACGGGCATGTGGACGAGTGCAGAGTTCCTGACAAGCAGTGTGAACTGACCAATCTGCACTGTGGACAGTACTACACAGCCACTGTGTCTGCAGAGGACATGACGTGCAAGAGCAAACCGAGTGAGAATGTGACGATCAAGACAGGTATGCACTCCGACTGCTGAACCGTTTTATTGCTGTGGTTTTATTTTGACAGGAACACCAGTTACCAGTGATTTTGAAACTGTCATTGAAAGTTTAGAACTTTGCATCTACTTACGGGACATTAAATTCAAATTCTACTTGTTTTTAAAAAGGTGATGCCAGTTTATTTTTCTCAAAGAATTCTTTTTTTCATGCAGAAGAGGTAATTATACATTCACCTACTGGTCACTTTATTAGGTACACCTTACTTGTACCAGTTTGGGCTTCCTTTTTTCTTCCTGGCTTAGATTCAACAAGGTGCTGAAACATTTCTGAGATCTGGTGTCTGTGGAGGCTTTTTAAGTACAGTTAATTTAAAGAGATGATTTGACTTTGTGACATGGTGCAGGATCCTGTTGTAAGCAAGAATCAGAGGATGACTACACTGTGGTCATAAAGGGATGGACAACAGCAATATTTGAGTAGGCTATAGTGTGTATAAATGTGCTTAGTTGGTACTATGAGGCCCAAAGCGTGCCACGAAAATATCGAACACACCATTACGTCACCATCAGCCTGAACAGTTGAAACAAAACAGGATGGATCCATGCTTTCATGTTGTTTCTGCCAAATCCCAATACTCCCAATACCAATACATCACACCAGGCAACATTTTTTCAAATCTTTCTGTGATATTAATCATGAACTTTCAGGCATCACAGCTCTGCTCTAAACATTGACAATTGTCTCTTCTCATCAGTGCCGTGCACTCCAGCAAACGTCTCCTCTGTGGTCGACTGTCAGGCCAATTCTCTCATCGTTTCCTGGTCGAAAAGCTCAGGAGCCGATTCCTACATCGCCACACTGCACGACAGCACCAATCAGGGCACAACATGCCAGGCCACAACAGAGGGCTCCTGCAATGTGACAGGACTCGGCTGTGGACAGATCTACCATGTTTCCGTAGTGTCTTCTGATGGGTACTGCAACAGCCCGCCCACTCCTGTTGTTGACACACCGTCAGGTAGGACAGAGAGGGAATTCAATGCATTTTAATTATAGAGAATTATCTGCGGTACAACATGAAAAACGCGTCACATGTGTAAACTGAGAAAATGTACCATTTTAATAAAAACATTGCCGTGACTTTTGGGAGAGTCCCGTCCTTGTCTGATACAGGATTCTTGCTGCTCAACAGTCCTGTTTCTTCTTTTATGCAAAGTGCATTTTAAGCCTGACTTATTATCTTTGTATACCCAGTCAGTTGTTTACTGACTGCCATTTAACCCAATTAGTTGGAAAATGTTCCTCATTATTCCTGGAAACATTTTCACCCTTTTGTTCCCGCTACTTAACTTATTTGAGAAGTATTGCTGCCATAAAATTAAAATGAGCTCATATTTTTCTTAAAAATTAACATTTTCTCATTTCAAACATTTTATATTCTGTCTTTCTGTGTTCTATTGTGAATAAAATATGAGTTTGTGAGGTCTGCAAATGATTTTACCCAGCATAAAACTGCTTTGGAAAACTGAGTTGTAGTTTTGTGTAGTTAAAATCTGCTTTTCTTTTTCATATTTGTCAGTTGTGATACAGTGATGGATGATGTTCAATTTTACATTTTAGTAAAATGCTCCGTCCCTGGCTTTTACATTTTTACTATTCATATAAAGTTTCCTGTCTTATCTGTCTTTCCCTCAGTGCCCTGTAATGCAATAAATATCAGGGCATATATGGACTGTGCGATTAAGACAGCTGTGGTTTCATGGTGGCCGAGTGATGGAGCCTTGTCATACATCGCGATGGCCACTACAAAGTCAGGTCACAACGTCACCTGTGAGACCAACAGGACCTCCTGTGACCTGACAGAGCTGCTCTGTGGACAGAGCTACTCTGTGTCTGTCAAAGCTATAGGAAAGACCTGCAGCAGCATCGCTAAAATGACAGGACAGCTGGTCACTGGTGAGCAGCACCACAGAGGCTTCACGAACCTATATAGCACATCTTTCGTCTTGCCGAGTTTTTCCACCTTTAAAAAAAGTGAAACAAACTGCTAATTTATTGAAATTGTATAATTATGTTGACCTTTCCCACTTAAAAACAACCAAAGTATCAGTAAAAGTGATAAAACACAATTAACCAAAATGACCCTAAATGCACTAAAATTCTTGAAACAATAAAGTTTCTGCTTTTTTCTAACATTACTTACATTACATAACTTTACTACAGTGGACCAAATCTACGCTACCTTCTTGCATTTAATTTGAAGCTGCAGTTCGAACACACAAAGCTACATTTTTGTCTCAGTTTTCCTCCATCCTCTCTTTTAGGGCCTTGCATCCCAATCCAAATCACCACCCAGTACAGCGTGACAATCGGCCAGGTGCAGTGGGACATAACCAAGGGTGCTAATTACTACACAGTCACGGGGCAAACAGACCAGGGACTCACCACCTCCTGTGTTACCAATGACACTTACTGTGCATTGTACAACATGAACTGTGGCCAAATGTACAGCATCGTTGTCACAGCAAACAACTTTGTGTGCCAAGATGTGTCTGCCTCTACTGAACAAGTTTTAATTGTGACAGGTGAGAACACGTGCTAAACAATTTTTTGTTCCCTGATTTATTTTGGTATCAAAATATCTTCATGTTTTCCTCCATGACTACTGATGGGCTCTTTAAATTTGCAGAACCCCGCTGATAGTTTATTAAGTCACTTTGGGCAGCCTCTAGCTTCAACAATTGGACAGAATATATATCAACATCCACACTAAATCATTCTGCATGTTGTGTCTTTCTTTCCGCACTCAGAGCCGTGCCCGCCCAATAACGTGCAGACAAACGTTAACTGTCAGAATAACCAGGGGATGGTCTCCTGGGAGACAAGTTTTGGTGCAGTGGGTTACGAGGCTCGCTTCGCTGGCCGTGACGGACACTCGCTGTCCTGTCATACTAATGCCACTTCCTGCAGCGTGGAAGGACTTCACTGCGGAGTCATCTACCACACTAATGTCATTGCTATTGGGGAGAAAGTCAATAGCAGCAGTTCCAACACTGTCCTGCTGTATTCAGGTACCCTACCAGCCTAATTTTATTGACATTGTATGCTGAGACCCCCTTCTCTCTTTCCCAAACTTTATAACTGCAGTTTTCACTTATAGCTGAACGGTTTAAAGATGTGTTTTAATGAAAATAATGTAAACTGCGAGAACTTGATTGAAAAAAAGCTAAAATGATAGAAGAAATGAACTAAAAGTAAGACACACGTAATAAACAGAAAATATCACGTGCCATCTCTTGGTCTGAAGACAGCCAACCCCCTTAAAAAGTTTTCTTTTGCTTCTTTGAACCTCATTTAAGTGTTTACTTTTATAACAGCATCATAGCAGGCAGCCTAGGCAACAAACAGCGTCTTGCTTGCTGTTTTAAAAAATCAGGGACTTATTTTATTTTTTAAACAGGGCATAAAAATCGGGTATTTTGAGCTACATCAACTACATGCCCATGCAGAGAACCTGTGCTTCTCAGTGAATGTGTACTCGTCTGCCAAATTGTATAACATCTATTTTCTGAAGTGGAAACTTGAATAATAAATATGATTTGGAGCCGTGCATTCATGGAGATCATTGCAGCTTTAAAGTCGATGTCCTGCATGGCAGTACTGATGTTGTTGTTTTTTTGCCAATAGCTCCCTGCGCAGTTGGAAAGTGCACAGCTAAGCTGGACTGCTACAATGACACAGCCACAGTCTCCTGGAGTCCAGTCAGTGGAGCAAACTCCTACATGGTGACTGCTGTTTCAGCAGATGGTTCCCGCACTTCCTGTGAGAGTACTGAACATCAGTGTAATCTGACAGAGCTGGAGTGTGGACAGGTGTACAACGTCACTCTCGTAACCATCAGCGACCACTGCCGGACTGAGAAAAGCACTAATATCTCCTTTAGCACACGTGAGTTGAGCCGCGTCTCAATCACGATCTTAAATTTATTCTACAGTCTAAAATAAAATCATTAAAACTATTTTCACTCTTTGAATTACGGCCTAGGCCCCTGTAAACCGTCACGTGTGGGAGTGGATCTACAGTGTGGGACAAGTACAGCCAACATGTATTGGGAGGAAAGCGCGGGAGTGGAGCTCTACATGGCTACTGCCACCAACATGGGAACAACACTGAAGTGCAACTCCACCAATTCCACCTGTCAGTTCTCTAACTTGACCTGTGGGGACACCTATAAACTCTCTGTCATTGCATACAGCAACAGGTGCTACAGTGAAATCAGTAGCACTGTGGAGATTCAGACAGGTACAGTAACTCGTTAGTACTGATTGACTGAATGAGTGATTTGTACTTTAATTACTGCCTGATTGAATTAATAACATGCTTTATTTCCTATTAAGTGGCCTAACCTTAATTATTAATTATTCTGTACATAAAGATAGGTAGGGAATTTTCATCTACAAAGACTGTTTAGATTTACTCTATTAAGTAATTAATTACTATTAATTTCCCTAAATTTAACAGTTGCTAGAGAGCAACATCCCTCAGAATACCAATGTGACTCTTCTTTTGTCAGAACCCTGTAAGCCAGATGGTTTGAGGGTCCATGGGTCATGTAACAACGAGACGGTGCTGCTGTACTGGTTTAAGGCTAAAGGAGCATCGGCATATATTGTGAAAGCAGACGGAAACCTGGGATACAGCACGTCTTTAAAAACTAATAACACAATGATAGAGACCAACCTGCCCTGTGGACAGCTGTTCACATTCACTGTAAAAGCTCAAGATGACTGGTGTGACAGTCCTACAAGCCGGCCTGAAAAATACATGACAAGTATGTGTCTCATTTAGATTTTTTCACACACGATAACATGCATAATGCGTGATGATTAAACTGTTAACCTTCTCGTCAGCCCCCTGCATCCCAGCACATGTACAGAGCTTTACACGCTGTGAGCAGAGCCTGGGCTCAGTCAGCTGGGCCGCGAGCGATGGCGCAGAGTCCTACATGGCCATTGCAACAGGACAGGATCGCCACATCCACACGTGCACCACAAACACCACCATCTGCACCTGGAATGATCTACACTGTGGTGAAACGTACACAGTTTATGTCGTTGCCATGAACTACGTATGCACCAGCATGCCGAGCAACAGCACTTCAATTCGGATGGGTAAACAAGCTTTTAAACAGCAGTAATATTTCTGGAATTGTTTTAATGGGGATTTTTTTAGAGCACATGAAAATGAACGCACTGCATGCAGAACAGTAGCAGTACAGAGCTGAATATCTTAGTTTTAAATTGCTGACATTTTATACCATTTCCTAGCACTTTCATTTTGTCGCTCTAAACAAATCAATACAATTAAATAAAGAAATAATAATCAAATTAATCAACACTAATAAATGTCTAAACTTGTGTCTTCTCTTTTTAGCACCATGCATACCTCAGAATCTGACATCATCTCTTAATTGCACTACAAAGGTGAATATTATTTATCTGGATTATCTTTTAACTCTTTAAAAAGGTTTCTGCTCAGTAAATTAAAGACATACCCAGTTCACCTGGGTAAAGATAAACTCATAGATCTTACTCCCTGGTTCATTGCTTATATAGCTTGAACTCTCTTAAGCAAACCTTCGTGTGATTTTATTGAGTAGTCTTCAGGAAAAGTGTCAAACCTTCTTGAAAGACATTCAAAGTAAGAATGCTATCTTGATTTCTGATGAGGATTGAATTGTATGATTGAATTGTACTGTAATATTTTCTAAGGTGGGATCACTGGCCTGGAATGCCAGTGAAACTGCAGAGTTTTACATCGTGACTGCAGAGAACAACATTGGCCACAAAGTGCAGCTCAGTACCAATGATACCTGGACTTACATTTCTGAGTTCCACTGTGGTCAGGAATACTTCCTGTCTGTTCAGGCGGCAGATTCAGTGTGCACAAGCCGCCCCAGCCCACCTTTAAATCTTACATCAGGTAAAATCCGGTTTATACTTGGAAAAATTTGTTTTCAAGCCAGTAAGTAAAAGGGCAATGTATATATTATATTTCTTTGCAAAAATGCATGATAACCGTAAAAACAATTGTACATAAAGGATTTTATGTTGTAAAATGCATCATTTCTTACATATACTAAGGAACTGTAATTGACAACGAGTGGTAAAATTTTTTTATTGCCGGTCAGTTAAACGTGATTTTTACAGGCAGACCTGGAGTCATTGAAATATGTGCTGTTAAAATGGAACTGTGCACCATACTTGAGACCCTTTTTTTATAATCCAGTCTTTTCTCCTTTCGTCCCAAAGAGCCCTGTTCACCCACCGGTATCTCCAGCTTCATGAACTGCATCTCCAACATTGCTGTGGTGTCGTGGACTGGCTCGGCTGGTGCAGAGTACTACATTGCCAAAGTTAGGACGGAAGATGGACAGTCCTCGAGCTGCTGGTCTGACAGCGAGCAATGTGCCATGCCCAATGTCCTCTGTGGACAGAACTACACAGTGACTGTGGTGGCCTCAAACAGGAAGTGTAACTCTGATCCCAGTAAAGGTGACCCACTGCGATCAGGTGAGGACAAATCAGTATTTTTGCTATGCTGTTGTTATTTTTACTCTGAAAATAGAAAGTGTGTAAATAATTCAAAAACAGATCTAATTTAAGTCTTTTTTAAATGTAGTTCTGTGTTCATTTAAAATGTATACTTATATGAGTTTCAATTTCCTATTCTTCACACTTTTATCTAGTTCCTTGTGTTCCGACTAATGTGGAAGTGAAGATGGTTTGCTCCAAAAATCAGGCTGTTGTGTCCTGGAGTGCTAGCAACGGGGCTCTTTCTTACAAAGTGACAGCACAGAGCACAGTGGGGTCCATGTCCATCTGCCAGACTGCAGGCCTAAGGTGCACTTTGACCAATCTGACGTGCGGACATGACTATTCTGTCCAGGTGGTGGCAGAGGATGAAACCTGCTCAAGTCTGCCCAGCCCAGCTATAACTTTCCATTCAGGTAAAACAGTGAGATTTTAAATGAATCTCCTTTGGACTGTGTGATGTTCATGATGTCAGTGTGTCATAGATTTATTGCTCTTAACATGTGCATGTACTCAAAGTGTTACTCCCTTCTTTTGTCAGTTCCCTGCACACCCAACATTGGCACAGTGATTCTGGACTGCTTCACCAACTCGGCCCTCTTGGACTGGGCCTACGCTGAGGGTGCCTTGTATTACAATGCAACAGCACACTCATCCAGTGGCCATGTTTCCACCTGCAGCTCCAACATCACCAACTGTGAGCTGCCAGGCTTACAGTGTGGTCAGATCTATGACGTGATCACTGTGGCCTCAAATTATGAGTGCAGCAGCCCTCCCAGCTCCACACTCCAGGTGGAATCAGGTAAAAAAAAAAATCTATATGCAATAAAAATAAGTTAAAATTGTGAGGCAATGATTTGCTGTAGTGTACCACTTATTTGGTAGTTTCACAGTAATTTCAAACTATCACTTACTACCTCCTCATTGAGCTATTTCACTTTGTCCTTCAACCACCAGTGCCTTGTCCTCCCGAGGATGTTGTGCATGTACTGGATTGCTCTACTAACACAGCTGTGGTGGAATGGCAGGCCAGCAGAGGGGCGGACTACTACATTGTCCAAGCCGTCGGCGTGGAAGAAGATGAAACGAGTTGCGAGACAATGTCACAGTCCTGCATCCTCGCAGACCTCTTATGTGGCTTCACCTACAACATCAGCGTGATTGCTGTTAATGATGTGTGCAATGTGTCAAAGAGTGACACACAGCAGATGCAAGCAGGTACAATAGGGAATGTTCACGTCTGACAGCCAGTTACGACATGCTAAGTCCATAATTTTCTTAAATAGGAAAATAAAAATACATAATATTTTTTGTGATTGTTTAAATATACTACTGAACAATCTAATATTTACACACAGATGTTGTTACTACTAGTTATTATCATTGAAAAGGTCTGTATGTGATCATTGCATCTGTACTAATCGTTCTTTCCCTGTGTTTTTGCAGTGCCCTGCATACCACAGCTAGTGGAGGCCGGGGTTGTTTGTGAGTCTGGTGCTGTGGCAGTGTCTTGGGAGCCAAGTAAAGGAGCATTATCCTACATGGTAGTTGCCCAGGGCCACGGTGGCTACGCTTCAGTTTGCAACAGCAACGACTCAACCTGCCTGCTCGGTGACGTGCTGTGCGGCCTCAACTACTCGATCACTGTTACTGCTTCAGATGACACATGTAACAGCACTGAAAGCTCTGCTGTGGAGATCAACACAGGTTAGAAGATTTCATTTATCAAAATATGATGGATTTTTTAAAAGAAATCGTGAATATATAGTATATTAGAGTGCAATTAATATTCTTCTGTATTCACATTTGTCTTTAGTGCCATGTGTGCCTCAGAAAGTAAGAGCTGAGATGGTGTGCAGGAATGACACAGGAGTGGTATCATGGGAAGAAGGGGAGGGTGTGTCCATCTACAAGGTCCAGGCTTTTGGACCTGATGGTCACAAGTCAGAGTGCGGCACAACTGAAAGCAGTTGCAAGCTACCCAACATGCACTGTGGCCAGCTCTACAACCTGACAGTTACAGCTCAGGATGGACGCTGTGATAACAGCCGAGCCTACCTCAGCCTGCAGTCAGGTAGGTGGGAACTACTGTGTGTGTGATCTGTGTTTTAAGATGTCTTTAAAGCTTAGCCAATGATAGTAATGATGAAAAAAATGATTGTATGTTGTTGACATGTCAGTTGTCTTACTGCTCATATCATACCTCATACCTCAGCAATGCTTAATTCATCTTTTTCTTTCACAGTGCCATGTAAGCCAACCAGCGTGAAAGCTTCTCTACGATGCCACTCAAACTCTGCTGCAGTGACATGGGAGGGGGCCAGCGGAGCTCTCCTATATACTGCAGTGGGTGTTACAGCAGATGGCCGTTACAGGGCTGAGTGTAACAACACTATGACCTTCTGTGATCTGAGTGAGCTGCAGTGTGGGCAGACCTACAATGTTAGCGTGTTCAGCCAGGATGAGTCCTGTTCCAGTTTGGAGGGCAACAAAGCTTACGTACGAACAGGTATCAAAAGCAGCGGAGGCTCGGATATGAACTCACTGTAACAGCTTGTGACTTTATACAATCTACATACAGATGGCAGGCTTAATAATTTATCTGAGTAGTTTAAAAATACTCAAACAACTTGTGTCTCTGCCACCCTCAGCGCCTTGTCCACCACAGAATGTGGTTGTTGGTGCACAATGCGGAGCAGGTTCCATGGTTGTGTCCTGGTCCCCCAACCCTGATGCCCAGTACTTCCACGTGGCTGCAGTGAGCAACACTGGGGCGAGACTCTACTGTAACTCTACTGGAAATAGCTGCACTCTAAATAATCTACCCTGTGGACAGAGCTACAACATCACTGTGCTGTCTATAAAAGATGGTTGCCAGAGCAAACCGAGCGCTGTGGTGGAGTCTTCTTCAGGTAAACTTTTCTTATAAATACAAAATGTACTGATGTGCTGGAGACGTGATACACTTTCTTCATGTCTTTGTTCCATAAATAAGACCCCAAATATGAGACGGTGTATTAATCTGGAAAGCAAAACATCTGCAAATATCAATCTGATAATAAATATTTGTTAGTTTATTTCATCTTTAAAATCAAGGCTTAAGATCTGAATTATGACAACAGCTGCACCAACAGGTGCAAAAGCCAGCAAACCATGTATGTAACATTTCTTTAGAGATGGTGTTATAGAGTTTCCAGATGTGGGAAGTGGGAGGAGTCCCGGCGCATAACTGCAGTTCAACATGTTGAAATAAGAAGCTGAGCTTATGGTGCCAGTGAACATCTGTAGATGATTAAATATATATATATTACATTTACCATGCGCATTAACGTTTTGCCTGATCTTCGGCTTAAGCCACAGATTTTTCACAGGATGTTAACCGGTGGGTGCTACTGGCAGTATAGAAATAGATATGCTTTCCATCTTTTTTTCTTTTATGTTGAATTAAATGTGGATCTCCTCTGGAGCAACTTGCTCATTATGTTGCCTTTCACCTTTAATAGCTCCATGCATACCCAGGAACATTAAGGGTAGTCTGGACTGCATATCAAACAGTGCCTGGGTGACGTGGGACGACTCGATGGGAGCAACCAGTTACTTTGTGCTGGCCCGAGCAGCCAATGGTCACAACTCCAGCTGCACTACCACCTCATCTCCCTGTAAAGTCCAGGATTTGAACTGTGGGACACTTTACACCTTTAAGCTCAAGGCTATCAACAAGCACTGCAGCAGTATTGACAATGCCACCTTTGAGCTTGAGACAGGTATTTAGCAGGAATCTCTGCACTCTGGATCCCTCTCTGTTAAGTGTGTGGTGTTTTGTGTGTTTTGGTGAGGTTTCTGCAAAGTATTTTGACCACTGACATCTCTGGGTGAGGCCTGCTATCTATATCTTTTCAGCTTGTTTTCAGCTGTTTTATCATTTGTGACAGATTAGACATTGGAAAGGATTTTTCCTTTTTCTAATTATTGGTTTAAATTCTTTTCTGTAGGTCCTTGCACTCTAACATCCATCAGTGCAATGAGCCAATGCAACAGTGACACCATCCTAGTTGAATGGAAGGTGACTGCAGGGACGCCAGTCTATGTGGTCACAGCTGAAGGTGATGACAACTCTGTTGTTACCTGTAACAGTACCTCCACTTCATGTGTACTCCAGAATGTTCACTGCGGCATGCACTACAGCGTCATAGTAGCAACTTCCTCTGATAAGTGCAGCAGCCTCAGAAGCCCTCCAAAGAAGATCCAAACAGGTATTCTTCAGCTTCCCAGATTTGTCTGCTAAACTACAGTAGAGTTTCAGTACAAACACCCACAGAGATTTGAATCAGATAACTCTGTCTTCTTTAGCACCTTGCGTCCCAGCCAATGTAACAGTGGTGCCATCGTGCAAGGACGCTGGGGCCAAAGTGAGATGGGCGGACTCTCTGGTGCCCACATCATACCAGCTGATAGCCACAACTCGAGATGGACACGTGGCAACCTGCAACACCTCAGTGAACAACTGCTCTTTGGTTGATCTTCACTGTGGTCAGCTGTACAATTTAAGCATCACTGCCAGAGGGGAGAACTGTACCAGCTATCCCAGCAGTTCATCCTTTAAAACAGGTACAAATAACTGACCAGTTATTTTCTGTCATCTTATTGAGCTTTACTTCTTCAAGTCTTTTGATTAGTTTGTGTTACTGAAAAGGGTATCCTGTTTTTTAGATTCAACATTTCTAAAAAACTGCGTTTAGAAATTGGGCTGCATGCTACGTTCCCCTAACAGGAATCCTCTCTCTCTCCTTCCTATCAGTGCCCTGTGCGCCCTCTGATATCGCGGTGGATATTGACTGTCAGACCAACTCGGCTGCCATGTCGTGGAACAAAAGCACGGGTGCTGTGGAGTATTTTAGCTTTGCACAATCCACGAATGGAGTCGCCCTGTTCTGTAACAGCAGCAATCCCTCCTGCACCTTCAAAGGGCTGGAGTGCGGTGGTGTTTACAATTTCTCTGTGACAGCCTCTAACAGCATCTGCAACAGCTCGTTCAGCTCACCTCTGCAGGCCGGAGCAGGTAATTCAAACATTTATATTTAACCACAAGTTTGGGGAAAAAAAGAATTTTTTAAATGTGTTTCTACTCCTACATTTATGGTCAATTAGCAGTGTTATTGATAAAATGCTTCTTCCTTCTTCTTCAGTCCCGTGCCCTCCTTCTCGTGTGAATGTCCGTATGCAGAGGATAGACAGGCTATACTGGGCCATGATATCATGGAGCAAAGTTACATGTCCTGATGTTGATTATTTGGCGGAAATCAGCGGTCAGATTGAAAACAACCCACAAGCCTTGATGACTGTCTCTTCTTATTGGCTACCCAGGCCATACTTTGAATTTCCAGTGCCTTGTAGCACTGCTTTTAACATCACAGTGCGTGCCAAGAACTCAGCTGGTATCGGCAAGCCATCGAGTCCCATTACTGCACTAACAGGTAACTTTCTGTTCTCATTTGTAGACTTTAAATGGAACAGGATGTGTTTTTGCATGGATGTTTATGTGTTCACAGCAGATGGCTGCAGTTCCCTGGTTCCGCTGGAGGTCTCTTCCTATTAAAAGGGAGTTTTTCCTTCCCACTGTTGCCAAAGTGCATGTTCATAGGGGGATTGTTTGATTGTTGGGGGTTTTCTGTGTTATTGTAAGGTCTTTATAATATAATGCACTTTGAGGCAATTATTTGTGACTTGGCGCTATATAAATTAAATTTAACTGATTTATTTTGAATTAAACTAAACTAATACCATAATGTCAGCCTCAAGTTATAGCGATTTATACATCAAATGCAATAATAACAAAAGCCTGACATTACAGTATAGATAAAATTTTAACTGTAGCATTACCCTTTCCTTCGGTTAACAGCATTTTCACTGTTTCCTTCCCAGCCCCGTGTGCTCCACAGAGTGTGATGTACACTGGCAACAGGCAGTCTGCTGTCCTGTTCTGGAATGCTTCAGTGTTTGCTACCAGTTACACGGTCTACAACGTATCGAGAGGAACCCGTGTAAAACTATGCAACACCACCGAACTTTCCTGCCAGCTGACCGACTTCGATCCTAATGCAACTATAGTGACAGCTAGCAATGCTGTAGGGGAGAGCAATCCCAGCCAAAACATTACAGGTCAGACAGACAGCAGTGGTCTGCAGCCTGCACGCAACTTAGGAAAACAGATTTAAATGTTTCTACACTCCTTTGTGTTTTATGTAATTCTTTATAACTTTGTATAATGCCACTAAAAATTAAATGTGGTTGGTTCTTTTTCTATATATTGCTATTTAACACAACCCTCTTTGAGACATTTTCTTACGAGTGCTTTCCGCATCTTCCTCAGGTCCAGTGACAACTCGCAGAAGAAGAGACCTGGAATTTGTTCAGTTCTATGCCAGTTTAGAAGAGGGTTAGTGTGTTTGTATTGGTGTAAAACAGCATCAAGATAGTGTTGCTCATGTAATCAATCAGCTGTCACTCACTTCCCTCTGTCTCTGTTAGATCTTGAAATCCCAGAGGTGCTGACATTAACAGTAAGTGGAGTTTCTTTGCATGTGAGTTGGACGACAGTGACGGGTGCCACCGAGTACACACTTATGATTGAGGAGGAGCAGATAGAGGGAAAAGCCAGCAAGCCGGCGAGAGTTCGAAGAGTGGAAGGTGACTCTTACACAGAGACTGATCTCAAACCCCAGACCACCTACTGCGTCAGGGTGGCAGCCAAAAATGCCATCAACCAAAGCAGCTACTCCCAGTCCAAGTGCAGAAACACTGATGCTCTAGTGGGCTCTTAGTGACACACACACACGTGCACGCATACACACAAATTCACTTAAATAGACACTGGACTAAAGAGAAATACTATCATATGCCACTTTGTAGCATCCATAACACAACTCATGCTGGTTTGATCGTACACATACTTTAGGAAGATAATTGTGAAAAGGGAAGTAATCACGCATACAAAGTCATGATAAAATTATGTTTCTTAAATGTCACAAAGAGATGATGATCAAACCTAACAACCACTTATAGATTTAAATGCTTCTGAATTTTCTGTGGGAGTAGTTTGTATATTTGCATAAATGTAGCTCTGCTGAAATTATACAGTATTTATCAAAAACATGCTTATATTTTTGGGGTAGGTTATTCGATTCTCTGCATGATTGATGAAAAATGTAGTGTAAACAAATAAAATGGTAATTTATAAAGCTATATTTGTAAAGCCATGCAGTATCTGATCTTTTTGATGTACCATGTGACTTCTCAGATTGTAAACACGCCGACAGATGCTTTTGAACAATCCCAGAAATTAAAGAATAAAAAAAAGGTTGAAAACACAAAACAAATCTAATCTGGAGTTTCATTTTTTCCAACTTGGAAAGCACACCATCTTTTAACTCTGAAGCTTTACATATCAGGACAATGAAGCATCATCTGGGCCTGTGCAGGTCTGAAGATTATTTTAGAACAACTTCAGATAAACAACAGAAGACATTACATTATGTCACTATTTATTCAAAAAATGCTAATCCAAATTACAGAAGTAATGTGTATTTTCTCATACTCAAAATCAGAGGTCTTCACTGGGATTTATGCACTGACAGGCAGATACATGGATAGCTTTAACACTTAGAACAGCCAGGAGGGTCATTTTGACCTTAAGTAGAATTTGATTTGGGCCCCCCGCCAGCACCAGTCCTGCCCACCTCAGCACCACTAGTATTATCTATAGTTTGTTCATGCTTTATCATTTGTGCGTTAAACATCAAACACAACTATTATCATAACTTACTAGTGTGCTGGAAGGAAATCAAGACAATGTATGATTCCTGTTCATGTGCCTCACAGCTGTTCCGTTTTTCCCAAATGTGGTAGAGCGCAGTGATATACTGTGAAAGGAAATGATGCAACTGAAGCCTGGCAGCATCTGGTATATATGAAGCTTTGGTCATTTGGATAAACTGGCCTAGAGGGACAGACCACTGTGTATTATGTAAAGCCCCACAGCACAATGAGCACATAATAAACCTCACAGGTCTATTTTTGGGTTTCAAAACTTTCAAAATGAAATGTTCTGAATGCTGTGATAAAACAGTTTCTGTTTAAATAAATTATTTCAGTGTAAAACTGGGACTGTGTGACGCCTCAGTTGTCTGAGGTGATCCTGACGGATCAGAACTAACTGATAATTAAGGACAGTCAAGTTTTATCATATGAACAACAGTATGTTACCTGAAAGTATTCAAACACTGTATTACGAATTCTTGTCTCTGTGGGAAAGTTGCATTCACTATATGTGTTTAGGGGTTTTCGTGGCTGCAGTGAGTGATGCTGCAAGCAGTGTTTTAAGAGAAAGATAGAAATAAAATGGTCTTCTTGTTTGGATTTTGCAAGTCCACAAGACCTCAAGTCAGTAAGAGAAAAGCACCCTCTGCAGTACAGCCCATGCAGCAGTCCATTGTCCATAGCACAATCCATTTTCACACAGGAATACACCATAACACAAATATTTTTTATACACATGCTGTATGTCTCTTACTGGATATTTAAGTATCGTTTTGTTTTTAATGGGCATATGGAAGCATGGTTATTTTCATATTTCCATAAAATGTTAACCTCTCACACAAATGTTACACAAACTGGTTTGTGTGACATTTCAAGTGCTCTTTGGGGCCCCCTTCTGGTGTTGGAATCCCATTTGCAATTCATTTGCTCGGATTAATAAGGTGCTCCACACTCTTCTTCACTCTGCAACCCATTTGGTTCTCCACCCGTTCCACCACACACTGCTCTGCTTAGCTATGGCTCAATGCGACCCTGCAGTACTTTTTAACCTTTTATTGTTATATATTTAACTGGAGCTTTGCAAAAGGTTGTCAACAGCCAAAGAAGAGCTTTGAATTTCCTTTGAGAAGCCTGGAGAACTGTTAATGACAACAGCTTATAGAAATTACAAAACAAGACTGCCTAAGAGAGTTCAGGCAGAAAAAAAGTGGTCATATCCATCCAAATATTGACATTCTGGCTTGTTAGACTTGTACAAACTCAATTTATGCCTTAGACTGTATTAGCATGTATGTGTGTATGTTTTTTCTATTTTCCATAGCAAAATGTAAAGAAATGCAGGTTGGCTCAAGGCTTTTGCGCAATACGGGATATATTTGTGGTGGAAAATGGACATTTGTATTACTACATAATTGCTTTGCTTATATTATGTGGAGTAGAAGCAAAAATATTTAAAAATAAGTCATATATTTTACTTTCAAAGACATGCTCAAGCCTGCTGAAGCCTCGATTAAGCTTTAAGGGATTTTTCCTAAGCCAACAATTATTAATTTAATATAAAAAAAATAAATTTTGACCAGTTGGATGCACTTCCACAACTCTACCACTTTTGAAGCCATGTGTTGCCGATATATTTTAAATAATGTAAGAACAGAACCATCTTTGCTCACCCTCCCCTCCCCCCAAAAACGCTCCAGACTCGATAACAACAGCGCCCTCTGGTGGCTGGCGGGCGGGGTTACAGGACTCTAAGACGAGACAAAGATGGATCTGACGTTCAGTCCGCCGCTTCACAAGCAGAGACATCAATTTGTCGTCGATTTTGTCAAGAGGAACAAACCTAAAAAGGTCGCTGATGTCTTCGTGAAAAATACATTGTTTTAAAACTTTAGCTTAAAAGCAAGAATTTGTTTTAGCAACGTTTGACCACACCAAAGCTAATTATGTTAGCAAACATTTTCACCAAACCAATTAAGTTAGCTACTATAGTGCATAATAAACTACGTTGCCTTGGCTTTTCTTAACGCTTTGGGTTCACTGTATTTACAATTTCTTATTAAATTTCTTTAACCGAGAGTCTGCGCTGTGCCTTTGTCCAGGTGGTGGACTTGGGCTGCGGTGAGTGTACCCTCCTGAAAATGCTCAAGTTTCACCACGAAATTGAGCTTCTGGTTGGAGTGGACGTGAACGGTGCCAAAGTCAAGAAAAGGATGTATGTATGTATGTATGTATGTATGTCTGTCTGTCTGTTCACGCAAATGGTGAGAGTTAAGATTAGACTGCGGGGTTAAAGTAATTTAAAGTGTATTCTTTGGCGAATCTTGTGCATCAGTGCACCAACATATGTTCCTCTTAACATGTTAACGGAGACAACAGGTCTGTCTAGGCTATGTCAGAGATTTTTCGTTTGGTTTTATAAAATAATCCTGTCCACACTTAAACACAAAAATGAAGGAAAACGCTGCTATGAACATGCCAAAGCAACAGGTGGCGATATATTCCTAACCGTGTAGAAATGTTGGCCAATCAGAAGTCTAGAAGCCTCGATGGGAAATAGTAAACAAGGATGGGGCATAGAAGCAGAACCGAGTGGTATGTGTGGAGGGACAGTAACTGTGTGTGTATGTATAAGCATTTAACCACTGCAGAGAGTATAATTAACAGTATTGTAGAAATTCATTTCACCGAAACAATAACGTGGCGCACAGTGTGACGTCAAAAAAGGCGCACACCTTTGACACTGCGTTTTCTCCGTTTTTCTTGTCCACATGTAAATGCAAAAACGGAGTTTTCAAAAATATCCACCCTGGCCGGAGTTTTTAAAAATCTCCGTTTTCAGTGACCGAAAACGCCGTTTACGTGTGGACGAAAGGTGCAAACGCATAGAAAAATCTGCGTTTTCAAAAATACCCGGGTACGTGTGGACGTAGCCTAGACCTTTGGAAAAAAATTGACTGAAACGACTTTATGAGATCACTAAAATATTTCTGTAGAGTAAATATCCTTAGAGTGGGTATTTAATTTGGTAAAATTTGTTATCACAAACTACAAGATGAAGGTTTGATCGACGTTTTTGAGGCTTTGGATGTCTTCAGGCCTGTGAGTAAGCTGCTTTCAAAGAGTCCTGTTGTTTATATTGTAACATTGCTGATTTTCACAAATCCCCACCTCTTGCATTTGTCTTAAATAAAATGATAAGTACATAGTGTAAAACTAACACTGAAACTAATAAAAACCAAACAAAAGCTAAACATTTTTAAATGATTAAAAACTCGACTCGTATAAGAAAATTTTCTCTATTCTGGCCCAGTCAACATTCAGCATTCGCTGACATTGTCTGCTTCCATCTGCTTCCTTTTGACTGAGTCCTCTGGGACCTCAGAACATTTAAAAAACACTAATTAAAGCAGAAATGGAAAACAGTGTGACATCAGTGAGAACAAATCAAGTGACGGTCATAAAGATTGGAGTGATCAAAAAACAACAAAAAAACCCCGCCTCTGAGACGGGAGACCAGTTAAGTTTAACTTTAAAAACTGGTTAAAATTTAGTGATTTAAAATGATCTTAAAGTCTTGCTGTGATTATTGTCTTTAATAAAGATGAAAGCACCAGGCAGCACAGTAATGTGCAGGCTCTGCTTGAATGTTTCTTTAGGCATGGATTAGCTCCTATATCAACTGACTACCTGGAGCCAAGTTACGATCAGCTGTGCGTTGAGCTGTACCAGGGCTCAGTGACCCAAAAAGACACCCGCCTCAAAGGATTTGATCTGGTCACCAGTATAGAGCTGTAAGCTGCTGCATTCTCCTCACTCTTTTGCGTTCTGTTCATCATTACAAATGTTTTTTCTTTCTTTGCTTTTATGCTCGTCACTCTGTGCTGCTTCTTGTAACTGTGTTTTCTATCTGGCTGTGTGTGCAGCATTGAGCACCTCACTCCTGCTGATGTGGAGCTCTTCTCTGAGGTGGTATTTGGTTACATGACCCCAAAGATGGTCATCATCAGCACCCCAAACTCTGAGTTCAACATCTTCATGCCTGGAGTGTCCTGTTACAGGCACAGCGACCACAAATTTGAATGGACCAGAGCAGAGTTTAGATCCTGGTACATTAACTTTTTTTAGTCATGCAAATAAATTCATCCTGAAACACTGTAGGAACCTATCCCCTACTGAGCATACAACGCAAATTTAAACTGCATCCCTTCTCAGGGCTATGAAGGTGTGTTTGGACTACGGCTATGAGGTGGAGTTCACTGGTGTTGGAAAAGCCCCACAGGGCCAACAGGAGGCAGTTGGGTTCTGTACCCAGATCGGTGTGTTTTACCAGCTCGGGGGGAGAGATTGCTGCAAGACGTTGCTCGTCAACGATGCGGAGGATTTGTTTCCATATACATTGGTAAGTATATTTCAATATTAGTACAAATGAAAAAGCTAATTATTTCTGTAGTACAAACAAAAAGCGTTAGTGTTAGTGCTGTGGTATTTGTGTTTTCACTAGCATTTCCTGAGCTGCTACTATTGGAATTATGCACTATTAATATTATTAGCTGCTGCAGCTGGTCTTTTTGATTTATGTGATCATCGATTCATACTGCCATCTGGTAAACAGGAAACAGCTGTAACCCATGTCTTCAGTCCTGTCAAGTCTTTTAAGCCTTGTCTCCCATTGTCCTCTAACTTATTTGTCTACTGAAACATCCTCTGTGTTTTCTGGGTCATGCCAGAAGGGAGGGATGGATGGATGGATAGATATATAGATCTTTTTTTTTTAATTTGCATTTTTGATGAAAATGTACATGTGAAAATATTTGATGAATGCACATTAGTTACTTCCTCATCAGTTTTTAATTAGTCATTCCAGTGATTTGAATACACCTAGCAAACCAGAGGTAAAAGCAATATTTGATGATGCAGTAGCAGCAACATTTGAGTGCAGTAGATTGCTTTTAAACTGGTATGAAATGACAGTATTTACCGCCCTCTGCTGGTGGCTGCTTAAAATTGCAAACAGCTGGAAATACCTGTAACACCAGCGTGATTAATAGTGATTAAGCAAAAATTACATTTCTATACCTCTCTAATAATAACTTTGTGGTATTAGTCAACAGCATTAGAGCTTTTATCCTGAATATATGCTTCCCCAGGTTTCTGTTTCATGCAGGTTTCTGTGATGCTGCCTGCCTCCTTTGACTTTTGACCTGTGCTTTTTCCTCTGCTCTCAGCTTTACAGAGTAAACTACCCCAGCCTGTGTGACAACAACATCTTGCGCAGGGTTCTGGTGAGTGAAGTGCTGTATGGGGCAGAAAAACTAAAGAATAGATGGATGGAGGAACAGGCCGACGGGATATGTGATGCAGTTGCACTGTGTCAAACTGAGGGAGCAGGTGAGGAATTCCTGTCAGATGAAGCAGACAGGGTGAAAAGCATTGTTTTATCATCTTATTTAAACACAAATAGAATACACGTTTGTTTAAAATGCACCAAACTGTATACCTACAGCATGTGCAGAGGAGATGAAAGATTTAATGGAATGGAGTGGTGCATCAGACAGTGCTGAAAAACAGGGGTCCTGTACATCATGCAGGTGAGCTTCCTCAGGAGGATGCCAGTATGTGGTATTAAGGAGAGGCAGCATCTCCCAGCGTTTTATTTTATGAGTTTTTCTTTATTGACCTTTTTGTGTGTACTAATAGGATTGTGGCTGTACCACTGGATGTGCTGTGGTCCTGCTGTCCTAAAGTCAGTGTTCTAAGTGGAAGCCTTGGTAATCTCAAACATCTGCTGATGGATGAGCCGAACATTAAACTGAGCCAGGATAGCTCTGCTGTGCTAATAAATCACTGGGAACAAGGTATTGTTTGATTCATTTTCTTTGTGCTTCACTAAATGTTTGAAGTGGTTTTTAGATTGTGTTAATTTTTCTGTGAATATGAATATTTTCTTCATTCGTTGATGCAAGTTTGACTCTAATCATCTCGTGCTGCATAATAATGAATGTAAAAGAGTCTGGCTTAAGTCCAAAATTAAAATCTGATGTTTTTCATCATTGACCTGTCTCATATGCACTGGTGCATATCAGACAATTAGCAAGGCTAATGGAGGCTCAAGTTGATGTGGCACAAATAGAGCCTCAGGTCTTGTGCTGACAAACAACCCTCTGTAAATGAATCTGCTGTCTCAAGCAAATGCGTGTTATGTACCGTACTGTGTGAAAATCCAGAGCCACAC
Source organism: Simochromis diagramma (assembly GCF_900408965.1). NCBI lineage: Eukaryota > Metazoa > Chordata > Actinopteri > Cichliformes > Cichlidae > Simochromis > Simochromis diagramma. The sequence goes on along the minus strand of NW_024387095.1, from coordinate 327,504 downwards.
CGTATTTCTTTATATTTTACTTCCAAGGAGCCAGACTTTCTTTTACATTTTTAAAGTGGTCTTGAGGAATAGTTCTCCAAGCTTTCTGAAGGTCTTTCAAAGTTATTCTTCGGACATTGGCTCCTTTTCCCCCCACTCATTCAAGTTCTGAACTGTGAATCATTCAAGCATCAAAAAGGCACCTAACTCAAGGGATGAACCAGTGTTGTCTAATAAAAAGGCATAACAAGACAGCTTGATAAAAAAACTTAAGTTAAATTAATAATTTTTGTAATTAAATTTATTGTTTCTCTAGGCACTTTATTATTAGCAGTCAGTCACAAAAACATGCCCTCCTCTCATTTTCTGTAGTTAAATCTATGAAAAATGCCAAAGATAACACAAGTTGAAGAATAAAGGTGCCAAATATTGATTTTAAAGCTCAGTAGAAGTCCACAAACTGTATTTACTGTATTTCCATGTATGTTTCTACATATTTCCCATCTTCCTAGCATAATATAGAGAAAGGAGGGTGGCTCAAAACTTTTACACTTACTCAATTAAGTCAGAACACGCATGTCAAGCCTCGATGAAATAATCCTATGGATGGCCAGAAACTGTTCTCCACCCCTTTGCATAACTCATACTGACTAAAACTTCAATAGTGTCAGCAGTGACAGTATTAAGTGTATTTGTGTGGAAGGGTATTGCAGCCTTCCACACAAATGCAGTACTAAGAGGTTGTGCAGCAGAGATCATCAACTTGTACCCACTGCTCACAAGAATCATTTTAGCCACATTGACCACAGAGTGCTTTGCTCACTTCCCTTCACAGCTCACATGCATCGTCAGCTAACCATGCAGCTTGTCATTGCAGTTCTTGTGTTCATTGCACGAATGTTTAACTGAATGTTTCTGTGTTTGTGACTGTGACGCTTCATTGGGATTCTCAGACCAGGAAGATGACTACAATTTGGATGACAGTGGGTATCCAGAGGCCAGTCTGCACAGCCACAGTGCTGAGCAAGAGGAAGACTGGGAGGAAAATGATTGATGTGGAGGATGTTTTCCAGGTATATGTCAGTGTGATTACTGAGCTCATAATAAATATGAGAAAAACTTCAGATTGTCATTACTGCACCGTCTACACACATCAAAAGGACAAAAGCACAGGCTAGTGAACATTAAATCATTTTATTCTACTGTAGACATTTTAAGCATCCAGTACACTTGTTAAAGAAGCAAATGTTGGTCAAAAGAACAAGTCTTTAACAGGGAACACACTGGACAGTGTCGGAACATCACTATACAGAAGAATACACCTTAGTTTTGTAGACAACAGCTTCACAGAAGAGAAGAAGCAACCATGTTTGTAACAACATGTTAGGTACCGAGATGAACATACCTGTCTTACACAGGTAAAACAAGGGATTTTTATTTTACAAAACAAAACAACCGGTCACCATAAATCATACACATAACAGTCATATGTAGTGAAAGACTTTTAGAAACAAAAATCTTAACAAAAATATGGCACAATATCAGCAATGAAAGATTCAAAAACAGCTGCGTTCATTACATGTGATCAACATCAAACCAAAATAACACTGATTTACATTTATATCATATACACTGATGCTTATGCAGACATCTCTTCTTCGAACAAATGAAATTAAGTCCTACATAGTAAATGGCAAGCAACATCCCTCCTTCAGCGTGGAAATGGATTAGAAGATGGTACAGCTCAAATGAGGAGAAAACATTACAATGTGTCAGGCTCTGCAAAGCTTGTCACAGCTAAAAACGACACCATAGTCATGCAGAGCACGGGAACGTAAAGACAGAACACTGACGTATAGTTAAAACACCATACACTGATGACACTTTGTGCAGATATTGATACAAGATGTATAAGAGTTAATCTAGAAGAGGCATTGATCCTACTTCTACTATGGCTTACGACAGGAGACAAGATTAGATGCTGTACAGTCTGTTGTGTCTAATGCTCTCAATGTGCATAGACCTACAGGCTCCCAGGTAATAACGGTTGTTGTGTACTTTGGCTAACTTGTTCAACTAAACTGTGCACTCACTCTCCTAAGAGGCTAGAGATGGAAAGTCTACATGCATGGCACTAACGATTTTAAAACTCTGGTGCATCTGAGTGCTCAAGACTGTCTCCTGATATGAAGCTAGCAGATATACACGTTACACCCAATTACTGTAATACTCTGGGTCTTTTCTTTGAAGTACAGGTGCTATTGAGGATTTCCTTCATGGCAGTGAATTACTTAACTAATCCTTTTCTGTCCTATATTTTAAAACTAAAGAAAAAAACCCATAGTGTACAACAGCTGCACCAGTCAAACAGTTAATGTGTCAGAGGATCTTTCTTGTGCAAGCATCCTGATCCACCAGACAGTTCATAGTGATAGAGCTACAAATAGATATACATCTGCAACAGTGAATATTTTAATATATATATACCCTTCCATGTCAGTATTCATCAGAGGCCACTGTTATTTTTTGCATTCACTGCCATGTAAATGCAAAGAGCAGTAACAAGATAAAATAGGGCAGTCTGGGACTACATACTTCTGCCACACTGTTATGATTAATACACCTGGATCCAGAAAAACAGATAAGTTTGATATTTTTTTGACGATATTGAAGATATGACTCATTTTATTTTTGTGTGGAGACACTTAACAAAAACAACTCCTCTGTGAAATTTAGTTTGCGATTGTTGCTTGTAGCCAGTTACCATTAGGAGTTCTCCACCCTAAGAACTATTTAGTCTTATTTTGTTATACAGAGGAAGAAACTAGAGAATGACGTTGCCAATTAGGGAAATGATCCGATTTTAATTTAGTTTCAGCTTCACTTCAGGGGTTTTCTTGATGCTCTTTTGCTTCAGCTTCTATTTAGCTGCAGTATTGATGCTGCTGTGATTTTTGGTTTAGTTTCCATCTCCTAATTGTAACATGGTTAAAGCTGTTAAAAAGCACAGTCTTAATTCTCTACAGTGTTTATATAGCAAAACAAATATTAAATAGCCAAGTCACCATTGACTAAATATTTTTGACAGCTCTGCATTTAGACAACAGGGGCCTCTGTGATTACATTTGGGGAAATTGTCCTCTTTTCTCTGTGTGGGTACCAATGTGGCATTCCTCACAAGAGATTATGTGTCCCTTCACTGAGATAACAGCGTTACTGTTACTGCTAATAAAAGTGGCCGGTGTACCAGCACAACAAAGGAATAACCACATACACTCACACACATTCACACATCAAATAGCTCAATTTTTCATAGCAAAATATTCTCACCGGAGTGCCAACGACTACTTTTTGAGCAGCTTATCAGCAGAGATTAAATCCTATTTGATAAAGGAAGTCCAAAACAAACACCAAAGGAATGTCCTGATAGGATGTGATGTGTTTTCAGTCCGTTCTGATCTTCCCATCCTTATGCCGTCTGGAGAGGAAAGGTAGATTTTTCACTTCATAAAAGTTTCAGTTGGTTTTACTTTGGATGTTTGGAGTTTGGATAGCAGGGAGCCAGAATTTAGATGCACAAGTGTTTTAGAACAATTGGTCACTGTGTTTCCTCCTTTCATTGATTCTTTAAGATAAAACCCGTCCACTTCTTTCTCCTAATGATATCTTAACCGATATAAACACAGGAAGGGCACTGGTGTAATGTCGACGGATCACTGAGTGATCAGCTTAGACACATGCTGATCGAGTAGGAATGAAGGTTGAAATGGAAACTGTCTCATTTCCAGTTGTTTCAGGTGTAATCAGAGATGCTGCACGTCTAACGCTTAATCACCACCTGCTCGTACGCTCCACCACCAACCCTAAGAGGACATGAGGAGGCAGAATTGGCAATCACACACTTGTTTAAATCTTTATTAGTTATCACAAAAGGTACCAAACTGAAATCGTGTTATATAAAACCAAGATGGGGTGGGAGGTACAAAATATCATCTGAGCTCCAAGGCTGGTCTGGTAAACAGTTGTTAGAAGTTTTGTTACATTGAGTTTAATTGAAAACAAAACAGTCCCCCTCTATCTCTCAGGTAGTGCTTCATTGCAAAGTCTTTGGTCATCAGAACTTTCCTTTGCTCTGCACCAAACCTGTAAACTTTAGGAAGAACCACTATCAGCTTTTTGTCTGTATTAACATTGAGACAACTGTGCTGTTGTGAAGTCACTACACTGCATTCCAAATTATTATGCAAATGATATTTGTCGCTTACTTTCCTTCATAGTCGATTCAATGACAGTCAGTGTACTTTTCAAGTCAACCGTCAGAGCACAATTCAGATTTTATTGAACAAACCTCCCAATGACAGCTGTGGTTTTGCAAATTTAAAACAAACAAACAAACAAAAAAACCCCTGAAAATGCACTGATCCAAATTATTAAGCACAACAGTTTCAAAACATTTTATTGGTTGTAAACAACTGAAAATTGATCAATTTGCAGCATAAGGTCATATTTACTGAAACCATAACAGGCCAAACTCCATGTTAACTCAGGAACCCTTCTTTGATATAAGTTTCACATTCTTGCATCCATTGAACTTCCAGGTTTTTGGAGAGTTTCTGCCTGAATTTCTTTGTAAGATGTCAGAATAACCTCCCACAGCTGCTGTTTTGATGTGAACTGCCTCATCACCCTCAGATCTTTTGCCTGAGGATGTTCCAAAGGTTCTCCACAGGGTTGATGTCAGGGGAGGATGCGGGCCACACACCATGTGTTTCTCTTCTTTTATTCCCATAGCTGCCAATGCCAGAGAGTGGGACTGCACCCCTCAGTAAGACTGCTTGAAAATTACTCTTGATGTATTTCTGGGCCTACTGTAACCATTCCTGCTTGTGAGTATTGGTTAGGTGGTGGCCAAAATGGTAGGTTTATGCGTAACTGCAAGCCTCTGGAGGTTTTCGGGACTACCAGCAGCTTCAATTACCTGCTTGCTGCTTTGTAATGGCATTTTAGCAGCTGTTCTGTGAATCTGATGAATTTGTCTGGCAGAAACCTTCATCTCTATGCCTTAGTCTGCACAAACCCGTCTGTGCTCTGACTCAGCCACAGGTTTCTTCACAGTACAATGGTTATGCTTAAGTTTTCATATTACATCTAATGTTCTCAGACCTTGTGTAAGGTATTGCACCAACACATTTCTGCAGCAGAGATCCTTTTACTTTCCCATATTGCTTGAAACCTGTGGCATGCTCAATGATGTGGAACATCTTAAGTAGTTTTCATTTTATTGGGCTCACCTGGCAAACTAATTATGACAGCTGTCTGAGATTGTTATCAGTGATCCAAAGAGCCCAGAGACACAATACCATCCATGAGTTTAACTGAAAACAAAAGATTGAATGTTTACGACACTAAAATCTTATTTGCATAATAATTTGGAACGCGGTGTACACTCATCTCTCTGGAATCATACCCTCAGAAATCCCTACACTAGTTTTCTTGCTTTCTTCAGGTAATTGTGATGCTCACCTGGTGGGAAGGTGATGACTTCCAAGCGCTGTACTTCCCCCGGGTCCAACAAACAGCCGCAGGCCTTCCTCTGAAACGGTGTTCATAACATTTGGTCAGTACACGGAGAACCCACATCCTCCTGTATAATTCTTGTCATGACGAGCAGCCAGTTGCTAGGCAACCTAAAAATAATCATCTATTGACAGCAGCTTTCCATTTGTAGCTTTGAGCTGGATGAGACCTTGGAAGGGAAAACAATGCCTCACTCCTTAAAGTACACACACACACACTGACTCATGGGAAATGAATATGCAAATGTGCCGTGCATTAAACACATGCAGTAGTAACCTAGAATTGGGATGAATCCCATTGTTTTGTTTTGTATTGATTCATCTATTTTAGTTATTCATTAAGCTGAAGTCTCTGTAGATCCATCAGATACTACCTGCTTCTGCCTGTGAAGATTTTCTTCATTTATATATTTCACAGAGATGCAAGTTTTGAAACTGACAATTTACTCTTTATCTAAGAGACCAGTTTAAAAGGAAAGGTCCCATAGCTCATGTTTATGTCATTTTAGTGTAAGGAAAAGAAAAGAAAAACAACAACTGCAAACAAAAAACAAAAAAGTGGACATGTCATACCCTCAGCACTTGAGTCCAGTAGGCTGGGTGTAAAGTCCTGACTCTGGAGAATCTTTTCCACAACATCGTCAGCATCCACCCGAGTGTCGTCCATTCTCTTCAGCTGAGACTCCATGGAGTCCTGTTTCACTGGGTGTCTGAAGGGGAGAATACACAAGAGCGTCTGGAGTGTTTGAGGACAGCTGCTTTTACTGCAGAGTCAAACTGAAGCTTTGCTTCCTGTACTTCACATTTCATTTTGTGCTAATGAAGTGGAGTGATCAACCTGCTTACTTCTGCTTACCCAGTCAAAACTGTACAGTGTTTCAACTACTGTTTCAATCACTTACATTACGTCCATTGTAATTAATCCAGTTTTCAACACTAGTGGCGTGTGTTTTAATCACCATAAATGTAAAGTGAAGTACATTTTTTACGCATTATAATAAAAGGTTTTAAAATATTACCTGTAAATACAGTGACGAGGCAAATATTTAGAACTCAACTGATCTAAAAGGTCATGACTGTGCCTGAACGTACAGTGAAGAGCACTAGAACTGCTGCTGCTAGTGCAGTGTGCCTTCTGACTACCCCTCTCTGCTCATCTGTTAATGTAACTTGCTGGCAATGTGGTTAATACTGAAAACATCTGTGATCAACTAGGTGAACACTGCTTATTAAGATTATTATCAAGGTTAGCATGGTAGCCACGTATGCATTGTAATTTTGTGGACATCTTATCTGTATTGACTGTTTTCTGGCAAAAGGTTTGAGTTTCTAATCACTCGATTCGTAAGTGTAGGAAGCTCAATCATTTCCTGCTTCCTGAGTTTGATACTTACAGCTGCATGTCAGAAAAGTAAATATGTGGTTAGGTTAGCAACAACGTAACAGGAAAAAGCAATCCTGTCACCACATGCACTTGGAGCACCCTTTGTTAACAACAATTCACACATCAATTATCATTCATTTCATCCTTGCAAAAAAAAAAAAAAAAAAAAGACTAAACGTGCCATTTTGCAGAGGACAGAAGCATGACAATACTTCCTGTCTTTTTCTTGTCACAGTGAGGTATCTTAGCAACAGGGCAGAATGGTAGTTTATTTAGAGGTGCAGATATGATATTCTCCTTATCAAGTCTCTGCAAGAAAACTGATAAGTAAATTCCCATAAATGCTTAACTATTCCTACAAAATGCATCCTAAGCTGCATGTAAAACTAGCCCCCAGGAATACTCCTCTGCTCATGGTTGGACATTTTTAGATCCCATAAACACAATGAGAGTCTTTCAAAGAATAAAAGCTCACATAATGAAACCACAAATACACTTCCTCCAAAGCTCTTCTACTCTGACAGCTGCTTCCTGAAACGTGACACTGGTCTCAGGGGTATTAAGTATAACTCCTACCATAAAAGCCTACCACGGTTGGCATGCTAACTGGATTCTCTCATCAAATATGATAAAGAAACATTTGTGTATACTTTTAGTACACACTGCATAAATAAATAATTTCAGTCTGCAGCTTTAACCGGTTTACCTGTTGAGTCGTTCACAGGAGGATGCACTCCGCACTGGTGTGCCCGGAGCATTGCCAGAAGCTGCTGAGGAGGTTGGGTGCTCAGGCAAAGCTGGACAGGTTCTGGATTCTCTGTCTTCACTGGGCTCTGGGATGCTACCAATACCTGTTGAAGCGCTGCCTACTGAATGATTTCTCCGGTGGCTGAACTCTGACATGCTGGAGGAGCGGGAGTGACCGGTGCTATAGCCTGAGAGACATGGGCAGTGACTGTATTAACATACAGCACCAGTATTTTACTTGATAAGCTCAGAGATTGTAACAGGTACAATTTTCTGTTTACAATTCCCCTTAAATGCATCATATGGATACAAATCCTGCACCAGTGTTTTGTAGCACTGCAAAGACCTGCTGCAGATATATATTCCTAATATAGCACATGGGTTAAATCTGCATTGCAACACTAATAAAGATCAATTGATACGTACCCACACAAGTCCAATATTTTCATTACTAACTGGAGACAAATGACTTATTTAAGCTCATAAATGAATCAATCCATATCAAGTGCATACAGAGTTTTTGTTCTTTTGAATGCACTGTGCAGCAGATTTGTAACTTGCTCTGTACTAAATGATATAGCCGTTCACGTGACACCCACACTCATGCTGTTCATGTCTGCGGAAAGCCAGCTAAAGCAAGAAGAGATCTCGGGCATCAGGTCACTTCCCACACACTAATGAGAGGTTTGAATAAATCTATCAACCATTTCACATGGAAGGAAATACATTTTTAAATTCTATATGAGCGGGTCATTAGAGCTGAGCTCAGTGCATCTCTTCACTTCCTCTGATCTTTTATTACTGTTATCCGATCTGCCTGCAATGGAAACTCGAGCCCTGGCTCTGAACTGCGCTGCTGGAGTGTCACTGGAATATGATTTTATTCTTTCCCTCCTCCTCAATCCAAAGGCCTTGTTTTCTCATTTTGACCTTGCACTCCTATTATTTAAAGTACAATTGATTGCAGGCGAACAAAAAAAAAAAAAGCATTATGTTTTATTTCTACTACTCGCTGCTAGCTTGGATACATACATAGACTATCTTTAAAGCAAAATATGAACAACGGTAGATAATAACGACAAAAACAAACTGTTTACATTTTATACCCTTACCTGAGAGTTTTGACTGTTGGCTGGCGTAGCTGGAAGTTCGGGAGTGGCAGCAGCCACCAGGGTCATCTGACACAACAGGGCACTTCCCTTCCCGATTCTCTGCTGGATTAAAAAAAAAAAAAAAAAAGTACAGACCCAGATGTTGGATGTGGATTTGAGTGAAAAACATGCACGTACAGCTTCTATGAAGCATCCTGTAAAAAAATAAAATAAAATAAAGAAACTGCCTTCAGATAAGCCCATGCTGTGGACTCGTTTAACATCATCACTAACATTTATGTATAGTATTCAAAGTGAAAGTAGGTAGTGGAAGCTGGAAAGATATTCATGCGTATCTAGAGTGAAATAATTCACTATCTCTGAGTTAATGAGCCAGTGGCCACAGTTGGCATGTGCAGGGACAGAGTCACTTCTGCTCAGACGAAAACAAACATATTTCCATCTGAAAAGAGCTCAAGTTAGTTCTGCGACCAAAAAGATGGTCTGCAATGCATAAAATCTCTGAAAATATATCATCAGAAGGGCAAAGCTGGATGCTAGTTGACAGCTTGGATAACAATTCTTTGAATTTAAGCCTTTAAAGAAAAAAAAGAAAAGAAAGAAAAACACGTGCCACAGTTTTAATGTCAAATGGGCAAAAAGTGGGAGCTGCCAAAAAGCAATAACATTTCAGAGTTCAAATGTCTGTGGGAAGGTCTCAGCAGCCTCAGCAACACAGCAGAAAATAGACTACATAGAGGGGGATAACAACCAGAGACACATAAGGGGAGGTGGTCACAATGACCTCACAGCTAGTTTTTCTTTCTTCTTCTTCTTTTCTTTTAACTCCAGGCATTCCTCTAATTTAGAGAAAGAATTCCCTTCTGCACTGCACCAATCCACAGTGATCACAGCCAGAAACAGCAGCTTGTCCAAAACATACAGACTTCTTACACCTCTCCTAAATTTTTTTTAAATGACACAACAACAGGTTTGTGTAGATTATCTCTGCTGGACAAATATCCACCAACAAAACATGATCAAAGACTCTCATACAGGACTTGAACTGGTGCATCTTGCACATATACGAAACATGGGGATGCACCGCTAAGGCATGTTGGGAATGACACCAAGTGCATTGCACATGCAAACACACAACCCGTACCAGAAAGACTAGCACAAAAGTCCTATTTTTAAGCATGTAAAAGCCCCCTGGGTTAGAGCAGATTGTGGTTCATCTAAAAGAAAGCTAGTTTAAATTATACATGAAAGAGCTCTGCTACTCTCTGAAGCTTCCAGGAAGAACAAGCATTAAACACAGCAATGCGTTCACACATGAACACACATACTGAATAAGAGAGTGAAGAAGGCGCTGAAAGAGAAATCTTCAAGAGAAATGGTTTTTGTAGTAGGGGATGGGAGCAAAGTACAGTAGGAGTTATGGCGTCTATAATACAGGAAAAATCAGACAGCACAGTCTGCAGTTTGACAAATGAATATCAGCAGCGACGCGTGACACTAATGACAGCTAAAAACATAACTGTTAAGATTATGATGACCTACTCATGAACACTTTGTTTTTATTATCTTTTAGCTTTGTCAGCTACACAGAACAGTACAGCGTGGGCTACAGATTGCCCCTAACTGAAATAAATTTTAGCTTCTGCCTTTATCTTACAAGCTACAATGCTGGGAAGCTCCTGGAAGCTCTCCATGATCTTCCTGTATAAATCTAAACCAGATTAGCAGGAACTTGACACATCAATTACAGCCCCCTCCAAAAGGCCCGGTCACATTCACCATCTACAAGGGATGAAAACTCATCACAGATGAAGGTCTCTCTTTAAAAAAAAAAAAAAAATCTGTAGCATTCAAATGTAGATTAATGTTAGTTGAAAGATAAGAAATCTCAATAGAAATAATGTTATTTTGCACTTCAGGCTGTGTCACACTAGCGCTGAGTGCCTGCTCTGCCAGGTCTCCCCTGAGAAAAAGACTTTAATCTCAAGAGACTTCCTCATAAATAAAAGGTTATATTTTAAATAGATAAATAAAAAGACTAAAAATAGGCCAGCAACCTTCTTGTGACTAGAATCCACCGTTGCCTTGTGACTGCACTGGATTCTTTTACTTTTTGACAACTGATTGCAAGCGGTCAGGGCATCCATTTTCAACTAGGTCATTTGGTGGGAGCCGACTTGTCTCCAACAACTACAGTTTGACTTGAACTGACTGCAATAATGCTCAGACAGCCTGTCAAATGTTTGCAAATAATCATAGTCTCATTTATAAATGCAGACAGATTTCCAACATGTTGCAATCAATCCGAGTCTGTCTGCACTGATCAGAGCAACTCGTCTGTACCGTCAACTGGTTGTTTTCTATAAAACAAATGTGATTCTGCAGGCTAATTGCTGTCCTGCAGCAAAGTCAGCAGTTGCGAAGGAATTTCTGTTTTAGACCTATGAGGTTCTGGCTGGACTGTGTATGTAGACAGCAACAGATTTGTAATATGACACGATATTATCACAGTTATTTGCTATATTATCACAAACAGGTTCCACATAATTGACAACTTGACCCGATTCTATTGCAAACTTATAGCAGACTGATTGCAGATTGATGTACCAAAGTTGCAACAACTGGTAAGTGACCCAACCCTCATCTTCACAGCAGCTATTCTAAAGGCAACACGATTGCAAGTATATTGCAGACAGTCACAATCATTTTGCTTGTGTTACTGTTTTTGTTGGTGTGACAGCAGCATTAAAAGACAAAGAGCCAGACAAAAGCATATTAAAGTGAATTAAGTTATCAAACACTTCACTAGATCACAGGTAACTCACAGGTCAAAGCTAGTAAAGGTTTGTGTGTTACTTTTGTTACAGGTGTCATTCTATGGTGGTTTATAAAAGAAAGCTGGGTCTGCAGGTTGTTCTGCTCTGTGGTAACACAGATGGGCTCTCTACAGTAACTCTGTTTGACATTTTCATTTCCAAATTTTATTAGATCAAACAGAGCTGCTCTGTCTCTACTCCTGACCTGGTTTTATCATTTGCATAGCTTCCTGTTTTCTCAACTATAAAGCAGCGACTCATTCAGAACATGAATTTGTCACCTATTCATTCCTTCATAATCATGTTTCCTGTCTGGGTTCAGCTCGAGAGACGACACTAAATGACTGAAAAACATTAATATATTAATTTGACACAATTTCCCAGGAATACATCAAAATGAAGCAAGATTATTTATCCTGGAAGTGATTCAATATCTTTAGAAACGTTTGCCTCTGCTGGCATGGAGACTATTATTTGTAGCGCACTGTATTACGTTTTGATCAGTTTGAACCCAGAATGGGTGAAAATCAAATAAAAGGAGCCTTTAATGGTGGTACATCAAGCCAAGCAGATAAATCTGCTGAAGAAAATAAATTCTGAGCAGTGGAGGAAAACCTTTACTGAATAAAACTTTCATCACTTTGCTTTAAAACACTTTCATTTGTCCATCTCGAATACTCTTCTTTTATTTGTATTAGTTGTTTACTTTAGTTGATTAAATATTACATTTACTTATTCATACATTCATTCTTAGTTTTGTTTTTGCTGAGAAAACCAGGTTGTCAATGCTCATTTTTGTCAGTCTGTTGATAACAACTTTTCCTCCTCCAGATCAGTGCTAATCTCACGAGTGATCGTTCACGACTCCAACTGATGGAAATCGGTTGTACTAACTGAGAACTTAAATCCCTGCTGACAGAGCAGACAGGAGTGGCTGCACGATCTTAGATAATAATAACTGAAACATAGAAGTGGAGCTAAACTCTGAAAGAAGAAATTCTCAGCTTGTGATGAAGTACGATCTGTCAGGTGCCAGCAAATGTTTGGCAAAGCCAATGAGAAGATGAAGCAGAGAAGAGGAGTGTAATGTAGCGTGATTGGCCTCACCGGAACAGCCTTTCTGTGAATCCCCTCCCTTCCTCTCTTCCAGGAGGCTCTCTGTATCACCCTGGATCGCGATCATTGTTGCTGTGCAGGGAGGCCTGATGACAGAGGCAAAACAACTGGCCTTTATGTTCTACTCCTATACTTAAATGCATCAACTAAACCCTAAGCAAAGACAAAAAGACAAAACTGCTAAAGGATTAGAAAATACAATATAACACATTATGTACAAGCTATTACTCAATGCTTTAAATAATGACAGCTTAAGCTCACAGTCACTTCAGAGTAGCAAAATCCTGTATCCAGAGAAACCTTTAAGTCTCAATGTTTAAACCTGTAAGTAGTACGCACACAGCTAGAGCTGTGGTAATAATTTAATTTAGTCATATGACACTGAATAACTGAGGAAATAATAATCCCTGTAAAGACAGAGCACAAGCAACAGCGCCGGTGCATCAAATGTAACCGTTTTGAGAGAACAAAGAGGTTTTAAGTTACGGTGCAGGAAAGGTCATTGGGTCGGTTTTGTTGTCCTAGCTGTATTATCCACAAATCCAGATAAGCACAGCTCACAAAAGAGCATGATTAGTGTTTTAGTCCGAAAACGATTGGATTTAAATGACTTTCCAGTTTAAACATTTTTCAGTCAACAATCTCTGCTCATAGACTCTGCAGAGACGTACAAAAAATTGCCTTAACTCACGTTTTAAAACAGGGATCGCCCGACATGAGCTGTGTACTGATGATAACCTGTGGAGAGAAAGAAAAAAAAAAGTTAGCTTAGGTTTTACTTCCATTCAACTTGGCCAACTTCAGAAACGTTGCCCACTTTAGCTTTGGAGTCAGCAAAAATGTGCTCACTGATTGAGGGGTCATGAAAAACAGCAAATAACGACTGTGGGCCTGCACGAATCTGCACGATCCTTTTTATTTCCCACAGGTGACACCTCTCATCTATGGCCATGGATTATTTCTGGCTCCACTGAACGACTCATCTTTGCTAGCAACATTTATGCAAAAACCTTTCCAGTGTGATTCTCTGAGTTGAGGAAAAACACCGCACTTGTGTCACTGAAGTCACATCAGACTGTGTTACCTTGAGAATGGAGTTATCCTGACGAGTATTTTTGGTATCGTAGCCTTCCAGCAGACATCTGCGGGTTGTATTCCCTGAGCCGGCAAACTCTGCTAAATTCAGATCTGCAAAACCAAGCTGAAGGAGAAAGAAAGAATGACACAGGGTAACCTTTGTGTTTTGTTATTTGCCCCTGAGGAGACGGATCTTTTTCCCAGTCAGCAATATGACAAACTCTGGGTGGAAAATGACATCAAGAAGGACAGGAGACAAACTTGAATAAAACAATATCAGCAAAGCTTACAGTTCACTTTTTCTTCAAATGATAAGCTAGGAAAGGGATACCTACTTAAGTATGTATAATAATAGGGTTTAGTTTGCTCATTAAATAATTACTTTCAACTAAATAGAAAAGGCATAACATAATGAGCCAACCTGCAGGCAGTGAAGGCCATCTGTTTGCTACATGCTCACAAGGCTAGCTACTTCAATATGGCTGATTACTGTAAAATCTGGGTGACCTGGAGGTTCAGCTCAGAGGACAGGGGTAGCGCATTGTAAGCCTGTAATGAGTTACCTTTGCGTATGCCTTTCCACCCTTCAGCTCCTGCATAAGACAAGCAAAAACAAAAACATAACATTAATAAAATGACTTGATACTGTTAAAAAAAAGGTTCCATAAGTTATCTCCAGCTGTCATGCTAATGTTTTATATTGAACTGATCCTTGAATTTTTTTGTGGGGGAAACACTAAATTAAAAACATCAGTTTATTCTCTACATTCATGATACTGTAATTTAAAAAAGGTATAATAATTAAAAGCTAAAGTAAAAGGCTGAGGGGATAAAGGTAAGGTAAGGTAAAACTTTACAGTTGTTAAACACAATGTTCTTATCACCAGAAAACTTTCAAAGTTGCATCCAAATAGCTGTGATGGGAAATTTTCAACAACATGAAAAGAAAAACAATTACATTGGTAAAAAGGAAGCACCCATGCAGGAAACATAGGGATTATCTGACTACTTAACATTGTGAGTCTCCTAAAACAAAGGGAGAAACACATCAGAAATAGCTTTCAGATTCAGTTTAATTGGATTTTAGTTTATATTGCATGAGATCATATGTCACCTCAGGGAACGTCACATGGTAAACTCAAAATATTACAAATATAGAAACTAAGCCAACAATTCCTCTTTGTGCAATAGTGAGCATGAAAACATGCATGCTCACAGCCAGAGACTAGATCTATTGGAGATGGTTATCTAGGAGATTGTGATTGTCCTGCAAGAAAACAGCCATTCACCAGCTGAACTGGGGAAAACACTTTTTTTGTGTTTTATTCTTTATTTGTCAGGGACAATGCACAAAAATACCGATCTCATAAGAAAAAAAAAAATTGGATTTTGACCAGATTTAGATACTAGCCGATTTCTATCTGCAGTCTTTGGGCAGGTATACATAATAATAAACAAACTAGAGTAGAGATCACTGACAGTGTACACTGTGTGATAGGGAGTATATGTACATGTACTAGTTACTCTAGTAAAGCTAAAGTAAATTATTTTCCTTAGCTTACTGTGTCCGTTACAGGAGTTTGCACAACTTTTGTGTAGTACTCTGAGCCAAAGAGCCAGAGACATTGGGTTGTTAATGAAGCTGTAGTGCCTTGTAACGTTGCACAAACTTAGTGTAGACAGTGTAAGTTGTGTGGGGCCAGAAAAATAGCTTATTTTGAGGAAAAGCCAAAAAACTCCAAACCAAACTCCTGAAGCAGCTTTTTTCAGACATAACAGATGATTTATACATCCAGTTTTTTATGTCCTGATTTCCACTATGACTCAAGTAATGGATAAGTCTCTGTTCATTATCACAACGTCAGGAGGCATCAACTCAGGACAGGGAAACTTTGTCCAGAAGGACTGACCAGGCTTAGGGTGGGCAGCTATCTACCGTGACCGGTTGGGGTGAGATGAGAGTGGTGGGAAAAAGGCTAAATCATAATACTTTACCTTTCTGACAGACACACGACACACACAGGGGTCCAGAACACCTGTGCCTGCGTTGGCGCTCATCTTGCACGGGAAAGAGAACCGTTTCTTCCATCGGACACAGTTTGCCTGCACAGGTTCCCTGTATGGACACACAGACACCAGCTTTAAGCACCCAGTAAGGTCACATGTTTGTTTGATTCGTATGCTGGAGCCTGAAAAGCTAATTCACAACTTGGCCTCTAGATTTAAACGAGTAGAGGCTGGTGCAAACACTGGCATGATTGATAAAATCATTTGAGTATTTTTTATTGTTTTAGACTCTACTTACATTGTATGCTGTATACAGAAGGGATTTGGGAAATAAATATTTGTATTCTAAAGAGCAAACAAACCAACAAACATCAGTTCTAATCTATTGTAATTATTTGATTTGCTACCAAAACAAACACGCAAATGTATCGCGACATTTTAAGTGAAAGCCAGCCCAAATCATGTATACAGCCATGCAACCCGCCCTCAGAAACTTCATTTCATAAATTTCAATCTCTGTTACGTAACAAATGAAGTGACTTCAGCTGAAAGACTGCTGGATTAACATTTCCCGCATCTCTTCCCTGCTTAAGGGCATCCGTTCAAGCTGCCAATACGAGCCCATGTGCTCATTCTCAGCACCTAATAAGCAAGCTATTTAATTACAGCCTTAATTTCTCCTATTGATTCATTTAACTGACAAATCCAGGGGCTTTGGTAGCAGGTGTGGTGTTTACTGGCACGAAAGTAAAAAGAGAGCGGCAAATCCTCCACCGTCTAGAGGTTAAAACGACTGTGAGGTGCAGCCTGCTGTCAGTGAAAGGATGAGACGAAGTGAAAGAGAAAGACTGAGCGTGGGCAGAATTACGATACCGCAGATGGCCTCACTTTCACTGGCATCTTCTCCTCTCCCACTCACCTAACCAGCTTCCATCTGGTAGCTTACACACCATTCATTTGGTTTGGCTTCAGCTGGATTTCAACACACACAAAGACTTTTTAATACAGTATAAATAAAAATGATGTAACAAGCCTGAAATCGGAAAGGAGCGTTAAGACTACAACAATTAGCAGGGTGTGCAGATCCTTTTTAAGATGGGCAAAACCAAATGAACATACAGGGCTGCGTTTTGCCCTGTATCCCTGCATTACTATAAATAAAAAGCAGCAGATGCATGACTAATGTTTCACAAACGCTGACTCCATCCTGAGGTTGATAAATCTCAGACAGCGAACTCCCCGAGTCGAGAGGGAACTCCCAGCCAGCTGGACACACCGTGTGCTTCGGGAATTCTGACTCGAGTTTATGTGCTGTGGTTCACTGCACTTCTCAGCGCATCAAAATCCTATTAGCGTGCGTTATGACTAAGTCTGGTTTTAAGCACAAGCAGAGGTCATCTCTGTCATCCCTCTACACGGCTCGGGTCTCTTGTTAAACAACACATGCTCTTTAAAAGGCGACTGCAGGCAGACTTCACACGGGAATGCTTCCACAAATACAAATCTTTTCGACTGTTTGGAGGCAAAGCTTTCAGACCTCGATTAGATCACTCTGGATGTTTTCACTGTCATGTTTTCAAAGATGCATCTTTATAGAAATAGAACAAACTGTTTTTTCCAGAAATGGCCGTGCAGATCAGATGAAAAGCTACACCAAGGGAAAACTTCCCCTCCACTTCCAGTTTGGAAGATTAAAAGAGTCTGAGAGGAAATCTAATTTTTGAGGCGGTCTAACATAAACCAAACTGATGTTAAAAAAAGAAAGAAAGAAAAAAAATCCTATTAAATCAGCAATGGGTCGAGTATAAAACACTGTCGAGCCAATTAGGGATTAATTAGGGACAGAACTTTGCTGTTTGGCTTCATCTTTATTTTCCTTCTTTTCTTAAAGTGGTTACTTACACGTGGAAAAGACCGCAGATTTCATAAAAATAATAAAAGGACGACATTGACATGACATCTGAAAACATCCTAATTCACACTGTCAAGCACAGACTGGACCTTTTTAGCTAACAGAAGCCTGTTATATAATCAGAGTGAAGCCCATGTAATCCCTAAAGCCTACAAAAACTACAAAACAATGTGTGCTGCTGCTTTTATCCAGTGTTAAAGACCCGTCTAATTTATGAGTGAAAGGCATTAATGGGCATGTCTGTAGGAACAGCGTTAGGTTGACACAGTTAACATACTTAGGGGGACAACTCTGCAAAAGGTCACTTCTTGTCATGGCCAAAAGCTGGTACTTCATGATGCAGTTCCTTATAACAACTATTTTAATGTGTATGTGGTCAAATATTTTGACACTTTTGGTTTGCAGAGTTTACCAGTTTATATATGTCACACCTCTGCCACCTTATAAGCTAAAAGTCGAGTAACTCCTCCTTTACATTCTTTCTTCTGTTTGAAATGTGGCAACCTGAATTTATTTTAGACAAGTGGAGCTGTCACAGGGTGCTGTTTGAGTATGAAACATTTCTCTCAGAGATGTGCATGTTTAGGTTTATTCAAGTCTGAGATTTAAGCAACCCCTTTTAAGCTGTCCAAGCAGCTTTTTCTCAGCCTCTGTTATTTATTAGTTTTAAATGACTTTTTTGGCTTGCAAATTGTGTTTCCACACAAACCACTACAACTGGCTGAGGTAAGCTGCAAAGCTCATGTGTCACAAGACCACCTATTAGCCAATAAGAAAAAGACACAAACCCTGTGCAGCTGGGTTGTCATTTCCTGGATGTTAATTGTAGATGTACAAACAGAGATACTGCACATGTCAATTCTGTTTATGGGAAGGATGTATCAATGTGGCCAACACACGCTCAGGAGTAGGTGGGCCTTTTAATGTGCATACTTAGAACTCTGAATTTTCAATTGATTTTCCCGTGGTTTGGTTTTTAGAGTGATGCTGCAAATGAGTTTATGTTGCAGGAGCCTTCGATTTTTTTCATTTAAAAAATGAAAAATGTGCATCTTACGTTGAGCCCAATGCTACAATATAACGCTTAAAATTAATATTTCAATTCTGAAGCTCTGCTGTAAAATGCAGAAAGTAAAGGTATTACTCCATCACTTGAACAACTTGTCCTGTCACTCTGAATTGACACGAGAGCTGCAAATGAGTCATTTGGCTCAGAGTCTCTTCTCCTTAGCGCTGCTGTCCATCACTGTCTTAATGTTATGGGAAGCTTCACATATCTGAGCAACACTGGGCAGCTCTGTGTGTTTTTATAACTAAAATCCAAACACATACTTAAGTTAAATGGTACTGCTTACTGACAGCGAAATAACAAACAGCGACATAGCTAACTGTGAAATATAAATTTCAGGCTCTTATTGATACTTCTTTCCCTTTTAGGGTCACCAGAGCGGCTCATTGGCCTCCATCTAACCCCAACTCTAATCTTGTCCATTCTGGTCACTCCAATTGAAAATCTTAACATCTTCAACTTAGCCTTTTGTCTTTCTGTTAGTGTCACAGTGTCCAAACCATCCATCATAGCAGGTCTCACTACCATCTCTGTTTCACTCGTGTTACTATCCCTCTGTCACAAATTACCCTGACACTCTTCCTCACCCTGCCTGCACTCACTTCTTCACCTCTCTTGTGCAGTGTCTGTTGCTTTGGATGGTTGACCCCAGGTATTTAAACTCATCTACCTTCACCGTCCCTTCTCCTTGCATGTTCACAGCCATACCTGTCTCCTCTCAGTAACACATGTATTCTCTTGTTTCTTTATAACTTTCATTGCTCTTCTCTCCAGTGCATACCTCCCCCTCTCCAGGTCTCTCGCTGCAGATCACAATGTCATCTACAAACAACATATTCCACAGAGACTCCTGCCTGACCACATCTGTCAGCCTGTCCATCACCACTGCACACAAGAGAAGACTCAGAGCTGATGTCTGATCTAATCCCACTTCCACCAGTCAGTCCTAACGCACGCTTCACCACTGTCTCACTTTCCTATACCACCCTCACATACCTCTCTGGCACTCCTGACTTCCTCATGCAGTACCACAGTTCCTCTCTCTTGGCACACTATCAGATCCTGTCTCTAAACCCAAAAGGACACAGTGACCTTCTCTATACTTCTCCATGAACACTGAACAAACATATTGACAGCGCTCAGCATGAAGCCCTAGTGCGGCTCACAGATTACCAAAGCTGCGACTGTTTGCAGAAAAGCTGATTCCTATCATGCGACCTGTGCAATCATCTTGCAATCAAAAGTGGTCCTGAGTGCTCTGGACAACCATTTAGTCACCACAAGTTGCAAAAAATTCAATACAACCATCAAGCAGCCTTGCCAAGCTAAGTGTATCCAGTGTTGGATGGTTTTTCGGTTGAGTGGATATAATGTAAGTTTGCTCGGATAACATTACCTCATGATGGTGGTCCATAAGATGAGCCCTCTTGTTCAGAGTATTTCCAGAGATAATAAAATATCGAGATTTGATACCCCTGTATCCATACAACACCGCAACACTATCCTCAATTTTTCTCCCAGCTCTAGTATGTATGTATTGCAGGAAAGGCATTTAACAGTCTGAGTATAAAAAAACTGAAATGTAATAGTGTATAAGCCAGTAATCGTCTAATTACTCAATCTGAGAGTTAATGAAAATAAAGATAATCAGATGAGATGATTATCTTTGCTCGTCTCAATTTGATAACACTGATGTTAACTACATTGGCATGATCTTATAAACTTTAGGAAGAAAACTTCACACTTAAAGTTTAAGTTGCTGGCCTGGTAGGTGAAGACTGGTCAGCTATACATACAACTATACACAAGAAGTGAAACAATTTTCTGACGAAATGGGGATATGACAATATACACAGTCCTTGCATTAGGACTCGGGTTCATATGTTGATTAACGGGAGGCTGATTAAACACACTGAAACACATCCCACTACAGTGAATACATCATGACAAAATATGGAACTGACACCATTGAGTCAGCACCGAAAAGCTTAAGGAGTAATATTCAGCTTTGTGACAGCTATGTGACGAGTGAGCTGCCCTCAGTACTTAATTCCACAACTAAGCGAGGAAGTGGGCCTAAAATTTAACCAGGGAATTCCAAATGGACACTTGTTTAAATGAACGTTACCACCAAACACCCAAAGCTACTAAAACTAAGCAACGCGATGCTGCAAACTAGCACCGACCAGAAGAAACTAATTAGCCCTACACCATTAACGTTACATTGGCACACAACTAATGGACGTTAACTATGTTCTTGTAGCCCATTAGCTTAGTTAGCTGTTAACATTTCCTAAAGGCATGAGTTAGTTCACCCTGCGGACTGAACAGCACGCCGTCAGTCAACGTTTGAGTGGCTGAATCAAAACCAAGCACCCTCACCGAGAAGACTCCTCGGAGAAGCCGCCGTCCAGCAGCCTGACTTTACAGAAGAGGACACCGTTGACAAAGGGGACCGACGACAGCTCGTCCAGGTCAAAATCCACCTTGAACTTGAATTTCTTCTTTTTCATCATCATTAAATCCATACACCGCTTCAGTGCCTTTGAAAAGATGCTCCGGTGTCGCCCGTCGCTGACATTACTGCCCCATTGTTGTGAAGCACAGACAGAACCAGCTTGGTGTTTGTGGGAGGATGGTGAAGCTACTGGTGACAAAAGTCCGTCATCGGCTCAGAGTACTGGCAGAGCTCTATCCTATCTTGATCTTTCAAAATAAAAGCGCACGTTTCATGTGCAGCATGGCTTGTCCTGAAAGAAGGAATTGGTGTGAAAAAGTTCAAAGGTCTTCTTTGAATGTTGGCTACCTTTTGTTTTGTTCTCAGATAAAAATGATCCCACGCTGATTCAATAATGTTGAGGCCTGGGCTTTGAGGAGGCCAATCCATGATGGGTAGTGCTTTGTAAAACGTATTTGTTTATCAGATTTTTTTTTTAAATTACAAGTTTGGGTCCTTGGAAACAAAAATATAAATAAATAAGATTCAAGATTCAAGAAGTTTATTGTCATGTACACCGCAAAACACAAATCGTTAAGTAGAGCAATGGCATTCTTACTTTGCAGGTTCCCTTCACACGACTAAAAGAAAGCAATAATAAGTAAAACAGTAAAACAGTGCTTTGTAGATCTTGTAGCTTATATGTGGATGTGTGTGTGTTTGCGATTCTGATGATCCGCTGGGATTTTAAAATTCAAATAAATGTGTTGCTTCAATTCCAAGACCTGTTTTTGTTTTTAAGAGCTAACACTTTATTTAAGCAATCCTCTTTTCTCATTCCCAGGAGCACACAAACATTTGCCTTTTTTTTTAATATGTCAGCCTTTTCTCTGTTGCCGTTTTGTTTCTTGGTTATTTTACTTTGAAGCGATTGATGACTAACCGGATGTGAAAGGATAACAGCTTTATGTTTGTTGCAAACCGAAGCCCGCCTCCTCTCTCGGCAGCACTGATTGGACAGATTACTACAAGAAAGCAAAACCAGCTGCTGTTTAGTTATTTGACGTTTGTCTCCATCTGGTGGTACATCGTAGGAACTGTACAGCCAATAAACTCTGTTGCACAACTTGCACAATTTAACAGCATATGTGTTATTCTAGAAACTTTTCCCATCCCTAGTAGCGGTTAAAAAGCTGTTCCCAAGCAGGATGAGAGAAAAGGAAGGTCCAATTAAACATGAAGATGTACAATTTCTCTGAAAGATTTAAACAAAATATGTCAAAGTGGCCTTGAAGAGCACCCCTCCCGTGCTTTGAGGCAATTACAAGCTTATGGGGTTAGTTTTGCCCAGAGCAGCTGCCGGATTCTTTTGAGTATGACTCACCGGATAGACAAAGATAAGTTATACCGACTTTGTACTGCAGACCGATGGGTACAGGATGATGATCCTTGCACACTAGGCTACTGTACAGTCTGAACGCGTGCGTGCGTTCGCGTGGGGACGTTTCCACCACAGCAAACCAAGTAAAAACGCCTAAAGGTGGACAAGACTTGAGAGGATGAGAAAAAGCTATAGTTGACTTGTGAGGAAATGTTGAAATGCCGCCCATGAGTAGTAGTAACAGAGCAGTGCGCGTGTGTTGTTGTTGAAGGGTGTGTCTCCGTGAGCGTGTGCGTGTGGGCACTAAAAAGAGGAGGTCTCCCAAGGCGAAGTCAACCGAGTCCCTCCACCGATCTGTACAGCGCTCCTACCTCATCCGCAAAAAAGCTCTCTGTTGGCCAAATCTGCACATTATCGTGTGCCCGCTGGACTTTACACCGACGCCGACCCATAAGGACTTTTCTATCACTTCCCTAGGCTACACCGCGGAAGTCCTGAAACCAGAAGCGCAAGCCACAGGAATCAGTTGCCACATCAGATTGCTTACCCAGTTTTTGTTAGTGTGTGTGTGTGCGTGGAGCTCTACAGGCCTGCGACGTTTTTCATTTATAGTTTTAAGATGTATCAGGTGGCGAGGAAGCTCTTTTTTACGGACTGTCGATGCGCTGACAATGCGTCGAAAGCATACGAAGAGCTGTTCGCCAAGCTGGACACTAACAAGGATGGAAAAGTGGATGTGTCCGAGCTGAAGGCAGGCCTGGATGCTATGGGCATCAAGGCTGAGAAAGGGGCAGCTCAGGTAGAGTAACGGATCCAAACAGGAGTGCGCAGAAATCCCAAATACGGAGAGAAAACCACAACAAATATTTCTGGTAGCGGCAGCGTTAACCTTAAAAGAAGTGAAATTACAGCCGCCAGAGCAGCCAAGTGCAGTCAGATTGACTCTTAGAAGGTTATTTATTTGTTTTCGTTACTGATCTTTATGATGACTGGATTCTTATTTTTTGTGCGCATTACACTGACTTTTAACCAAGTGTCCGATTTTCGCAGGCAAAGGTCTGTCTTTGAGAGGATGCACGTGGTACCAATTTTTTGACTGACAAAATAGTGCAATTATAACATAATCGTCTCATCAGCTGATTGTTACACCCCAGGTTATTTTGGACCTCTAGACACCTAAGATTTGCAGTTCAGCCAGAGATAAAAAGCGAGAGCTGTGTAGTGCTGCCTCAGTAATATTTTCACAAGTTGGAAAAAGTAAAAGTTCTCACGGCACCTCATCAGCAGAAGTTCAAATTCCCAGGAAGCTTTGGGAGCTTTTAAGGACTTGCTCTTGCTCTTAGAACTGAAGAATCTTCTCAGATGAGAGGTGAAACATCTTCAAGAAACTTAAAAAAGTCCAGACGCTTTTCTTCTCCTTAGAATACGATGACCTGGATGACTGAGAACCTTCACAGACATACTATTAAGTACTTGTTTTTCAAGTTTATCCATGCCTAGTTAGGGTTAAAAGCATTTCTTAAGCCATCTAGATTCTAAATATTGTTGCATGCCCTTCCTTTCTTTGAGCAAGGCAATTAAGTCCATATACCTGCACAACAGGCTCCAAAAGATCTGACAGCAGTCTTGTCCTTAAACTAACACTAAAGCTCTCCTCCACAGTCACAAACAGTCACTTTTGTGTAGCTGCTGAAAATGCTCTTACTCTGAAAGTGCAGTATCTGTGAGAGGTTATTCCCACGTGCATGCTTTGTTGTCATGGCTTAAAAGTCTTTTCTTCAGTTTCTTGAAAAAAGATTGAGTAGTGAAGACAAACTCTGAATTCTCTGGAATTGCACTCAGGACACCCAGGCGTCTGTAAAGAGCTGAAGGGATTGGAAAAAAAAACTGCTCTAGAATTTTTAAAGCTGTCTCAAAGGTGAACTTTTACTGTGGGCTGAGACTGTAAGTGGAAGGTCCCACCTTTACTAATCAAACAACTGCACATTCCCCGCACATAACTGTGTAATAAATGGGTAGTAAGACAGATAACCTAATTTGGTCAGTGCCCTCATTCAGAGCAAAAATACATCTGTCAAAACTATAATGCTCTCCTCCTTTGTGCTCTCATACAAACATACTGACAGTTCTCAGTTGCTGGTTTACTTCTTAACAAAGATACAATGCTCATAGCAGATTTGGTACCAGGCGTTATTTTTGTTTCCATTAATTCGCTTCAGCCTGGAGAACAATGGATTTTTTTTGTCTTGATCTTGGGACATCGTCAACACTTGTGAAAGCAATGGCAGTAACTCGGGCAGACAGAAGGCTAAAAACACAGAGAGTGAGTTGAGATAAAGTAAAGGAGCATTTTGCTGCGTTATTCTGCCACCAACCGCCACAATCAGCCAGCTGCTGTTTGAGCAGGAGATGGAAGACTCCCCTTATGGCTCAGCAGAACCCAGACCTCTCCCTCCGCCTAATGAGGAGGTCAAACACCCGGCTGCAGCAAACAAATGAGGTACGGCAACACGAAGCAGAATGATTGCTAATATTCTGTGTGTGGGTGTGTTTTTTTCCCCCTTTAGAAAATCATTTCTTCTGGAGACAGAAACAAAGATGAGGGGCTCGACTTCAGCGAGTTCTCCAAGTACCTGAAAGAACATGAGAAGAAATTACAACTGACCTTCAAGAGCTTGGACAAAAATAAAGATGGTACGGTGCCATTTTATTATGTAGCACATTTTAATATTGAAAATGCACAAAAAGAGAAAAAGTAGAAATAAATGCTTACTTTCTACAGGTCGTATAGACATTACGGAGATAAGGCAGTCACTTGCTGATCTGGGGCTGGAAATCAGCAAAGAGCATGCAGAGAAAATCCTTCAAAGGTATTTCAGCTTATTTATTTATTTTTTATAGCTGTTACTCCACAAGTAAACTGTGAACTTACAGCAATGTCCCGAGCAAGACGAGAAAGAAAGCAGCCTGACGCGCCGCAAGTTAAAGGTGGGAACCCGTGTGAGCGACTGATAACTGGCTCAGTGTGTGGTTTGGCTGAAAAGAGGAGTGAGTGCACATGATAAAGAGCTGGCAAGATGTTTTACACTCCTGACGCGGCGTGTCGACACCAGAAAATAATATTTTCGAATTGCAAGTGCACAGCTGGTTGCTGACTTTGGACCAAGCCACGTCTTGTCAGTCAGAATATGTTTATTGGTGTGTTTAATGTCATGCTGATACTCAAACTCACTACACATTTGGATGTAAAGAAAGAGTAACACATGGTTTTAACACACAGTAGCAGTTTAGTGAGAACTGGTATTGATTACAACTCTGAAAACTCCTGTGTGTTTATCAGAATTACAGTTTGTTCCATAAATCCTTCATTATTTACAGAAACTAGGAAATAAACCACGTTACTGGTGGTTTTGGCCAGGCCTGCACGCTTGCTCACTTCACTCATGTATTATAGCATGTGTGTTAATTTATTATGTTATTTTTAAAATATTAATTATATTTATCTTATCATTATTTTATATTCAAAATATCAACACACACACACACACACACACACACACACACACACACACACACACACACACACACACACACACACACACACAAAGAACAGTAAATACATATAAATACAGTCAGTTGTCAGTTGTGGTTCATGCTGCAGCACGGACTGAACTGTAATGCACAGGATTTGCATAAGCAAAGCTTGAAGCTGCACATGTGCAGGAGTACACATAACAGTGGAACTAAAGTAAACACAAAATGCAGTAACTGATGAGGGAAGTGGGGCTGGAGGGGCCAGTGAGGACAGTAGCAGAACATGAAAGTAGAGCAGTGGCATATTAAGTATACAGCCTTAATGGTTTCGTTTTTAAATAAATAAAAAAGCATCTAACCTACAGTATTGATGTGGATGGCACCATGACTGTGGACTGGAATGAATGGCGAGAGCACTTCCTGTTTAACCCAGCCACCAACCTGCAGGAGATCGTCCGCTACTGGAAGCACACCACGGTAAGGAGTGCTACTCACTATCTCTACATTATGCTGTATGTGTCGCTGTTGTTTTAGCGTTTGCTTTGTTTGCAGTAGTTGGCATTAGTTTCAGATGGTTGCAGTTGTTGCTGATGTTTGAGTAGTTGGTGTGGTTGCAGTGGCTGGTGCAGGCAATTCCAGGTGTTGTTTTGCACTACTTCAATGGCTGGTTTTGTTGCAGAAGATGCCGTATTTCTTATTATTATTGGACATGGGTTGGTGTGTGTTTTAGGTAAAAAATAAAATAAAAAACAAAACACAACATATATATTGAAGTTTAAACTCTGCATACTGTTAATATTTTAGTTGCAGTGCAGGCTTCTGCCACAGAGAGGTGACACACAATAACGGATTTGGGGGACTTTTGGCAACAGATGAGTAGTGTGATTCGTTCATGACCAGAGCAGATGAAAGGGGGGAGGAGTCTGAAGAATTTGTCACTTGTGAATGAAATGAACTCTGAATGGTAAAAGAAATCTTCTTGAATGGAGCAAACATGAAACTCTGACATTTTATTAGATTATCAGGGAATAATCAAACCCTGAAGGGCTGCTGCCTATATTTAAGTACAGTTGCGTGCTAGAGGAGCGTCCACTTTCAGTCAGTGGTTAATCTCTAGCGTTCGCTGAGTTCATTCACTGCCATAAGCTCGGAAGTCTAATTAACCTTTGGTTTCTAAGCTTGGCAGAGATGAGCTAATTTCAGCCTGAGCTGTGGGTGGATTAGTGTATCATTTAGGAGGACTGGAGGAGGTGAGAGGAAGACTATTTAGTCTAGAAAGGAACAGGAGAGAAGAATCCGAGATGATGCGTCTGTGAGACTTGATGACTTGTTGGGAGCATCTATGGCAATGAAAAGGTCTCGTTATTTCCAGCGTTCAAGCCGAAGCTCTTTGGATTTAGTGCGTTGCTCTGCGGACTGTCGACCTCTGTCTGGGCCATTGATCAGAATCGTGTGAAGGATCCTGACGGGTCTGAGAACTGGTGTTTATAGGAGGGACTTTGTCCTTTGTTAGAACTGCTAGAGCTAGCTGCCTTATCAAAGGCTTGAGATGGCCTTGGCTCTGCTGCAGCCTCACCAGCAGCAACAGCAACGTCAGGAAAGCTGGTTTTTCCTCGACTTGGAAGATGATTGGCTGTATGAGGTGGATGTGGACATGGTAGGTTCTTGTATTCAGATGTTGAGTTTTGGTTGTCATGTGGTCATGGGTAAAAGTATTATTATCTTTAGCTGAGGCATGGTTGAGGTAGTTTAGAAATAGTGTAGCAATTATGTCCACCGGAAAACACAAGTTAATATTTTCACCTTTACATCATGTCAGGTATGAAGAGGCCCATCTGCTGACTAGCATTCCTTAAAAACACATCATACCTGACGTAATGCACAGGTAATATAAGCTTCAAGGGTGCCAAGGCAAATTTCTAGCCAAATCCTCACCTATAATTTTATAACACAGTGTTCTATTTGCAGATAAAACTAAAACTAATGTTAGCCGTCAACTCCTGCCTTAAAAATGTCTTAAGGGGGCAGATTTGTTATTTGTGGTTTGTTTAAAAAAAGGCTGATACATTACTGCAGTGGTAAAAGTAAAAAAAAAAAAAACCAACCCCCCCTGCTGCATCTGTGATCTCAAAACGGCAACTTTACGTCAGTGACGTGCGGTGATGTAACTGATCTCGCAGCATGGACCTGTAGTTATGCAAGTTTTGGATAAGGATATGGCATGTGTCCCATCCTTCTAGGCATTACGTTTAAGGTGAAGCTGGGAATGTGTGGTTATGAGGCTGCCCAGCTTAGCTAAAAGTTCATCTGCAGAGCAGTCTAGTGGGTTTTAACTTTTAATGATGAGTTTTGACACCTTTACATTTATTAATAAAGACGTGGTTTAATGATTGCTAAAATAGTTCCTGGGTTTTCCAAAGGGTGGCTGCATAGGCAGAAACCACCCTCACTAACGTCTGATGCAAACCATTTTGTTCTATAATAAGGCTTGAAGTGTGACAGAAACCGCTCAGTTCAGAAAGGGCCTTTAAGGGTTCTTCCTTCCTTTTAAACTGCATTTAAAAGGATTCAAAATGGTAGTGTAAGAGACAAAATCAGAATATAGAATAAAGCTCTTATGTTTTGACAGTAGTATCACACGCAAATCTGCAATTTCACCAGCTTTCACCAGCTTTCAGGGACTATTTAGCTTTCTTTGACAAACTTACTGTAACAGCATAGTATCCAAATGATTGACCTAGCCAACATGTCATTAGATTGTGTTAAAGCCTTTATTTATTTTACATTTTGGCCATTTCCGTGATTTTTTTTTTCTGTATATTTTGGAAAAGGGGGTAGCGCTAATTAGCCAGTGCTAGCAAGCGAACCCAATTATCAAAGAGCATTACTGGTACTTGTTCACTGTGAAAAAACAAACAAAGAAACCCTTATAACTGAGTAGTTAGCTTGGGAAAAGAAAAGTGCAGAAGCAACTTATGGTCTTACTGGACCTTAAAGGTGGAACTGCAATGGGGGTATTTTTTTTTTAATTTTTTATTATTAATAAATATATGTTGGATTTATTATTTGATAAATGTATTCTATTTTTTTAAAGAGTGAATATTTTATTTATTTTGTAAATAATAAATAATTCTACTAATAATTACGGAGGTTACAGGATTAAGACTGTCCCAGAGGCTATGTGCATCTTTTATAGACAGTCTATTCTCAGCCGTCAGTCTCTTTGACTGTGACTTGATTGTACTGTATTGGGTGTAGGTTTTGGACATTGGTGACAGCCTCACCATCCCAGATGAGTTCACAGAGGAGGAGAAGACCACAGGTCTGTGGTGGAAGCAGCTGTCTGCAGGAGCAGTGGCGGGTGCTGTGTCCCGTACAGGAACCGCCCCTCTGGACAGAATGAAGGTCTTCATGCAGGTGGGTCAAGATTTCTTTTAGATTTTATAAAATGCCTGTTGGGTTGTTCATCGGTCCTTTTCTCCAGGGATTGGATTTTTACTAAATGTGTGCATTGGTCCATGTGGTGATAAGTGTGCTTCAAAATGCTGGTCTTGTGTTAGTTTGGGTTATCCTGTTTTTTAAAAATACCATATAAATACACTAAGCAGACACTTTATTAGGTACATCTTGCTAGTACTGGGTTGGATTCACTTTTCCCTTCAGAACTGCTTTCATTCTTCATGGAAAAGATTCAGCACGGTGTTGGAAACATTCCTTAGAGATTTTGCTCCATATTGACATGACGTCATCACATAGTTGCTGCAGATTTGTCGGCTGCACATCATGATACAAATCTCCCATTCCACCACATCCCAAAAGGCTCTCTAATGGATTGTGATCAGTACAGTAAACTTGCTATCATGTTCAAGAAACCAGTTGATTTAAGCTTAGTGACATGATGCATTATGCTACTGGAAGCAGCCATCAGAAGGTGGGTACACAGTGGTTATAAAGGGATGAAAATGGCCACCATTAGCACTCAGGTAAGCTCTATTGGTAGCAATGGGTCCAAAGTATACCAAAGTAAATATCCCCCACACCATTACACCATCACCACCAGCCTGACCCAATGATTCATGGCAGGGTGGATCCATGCTTATATGCTAACCACTGTACTATATTCAAACTCACTTAAATCACCCTTCTTCTCCATTCTGATGCTCACTTTGAATTTCAGCAATTGAATTCCGAGCCCTTGCTGCTTAGTTATAACTTAAAAGTGCTTTTCCCCCCAGGTGCACGCTTCTACAACCAACAAAATCAGCCTGGTCAGCGGCTTTAAGCAAATGCTAAAAGAAGGAGGGGTGGCTTCTTTGTGGAGAGGAAATGGTATCAATGTCATGAAGATCGCCCCCGAGACAGCTATTAAATTCATGGCTTATGAACAGGTAAGTTCTCCTCCTCTTTACAGACTCCAGTATAAATCGCAGCTTATGGTCACGTTAATTGTTACATGTTGAGAACTACTAACACTAGCACTCACTTTTGTCACTGATGTGTGATCCTGCTGAGCCGTTCGGTTTTCATGTTCCCGTGTCACCAGTATAAGAAGCTGCTGTCCAGTGAACCGGGTAAGGTGAAGTCCCACGAGAGGTTCATGGCAGGATCGTTGGCTGGAGCCACCGCACAAACTGCCATCTACCCCATGGAGGTGAGTGGAAGTGTAGTCTTTACAGCACAGATGCATAAAGAGTGCACGTGTGGATGATAGTAACAGGAGGAGGCACCACAGGAGGGGCAAGCAAGTTTCCATATCAAATATGGAGACACATGGGGGCAGGGATAGCTCAGTAGGTAAAGTGGTTGCCTCATGATCGGAAGGTCGGGGGTTTGAATCGACTGAACGGCTACACTGAGGTACCCCTGAGCAATTTACCGTCCCCACGCACTGCTCCCTGGGCGCTCCATTGGTGGCTGCCCACTTCTTCACTGAGTGAATGCAGAGGAGTAATTTCTCTACGGGGACTAACGCATACACCCACATTATACATGGTGCAGTTTTACTGGTTTGTTAATTACCTCATGTGTCTTGTTTGATCATATCTTAGTGTCCAAACAAATTTTAGATGTCTTAACCAATCCAGTAGCATAAAAGATGCAGTAACACGTTAAGTCAAACGTGCAGCCTGATGTGAAACAGCCACACTAATCATCTTTGTCTCTTCAGGTGATGAAAACCCGTATGACCCTGAGGAAAACCGGACAGTACTCGGGAATGTTTGACTGTGCCAAGAAAGTCCTGAAGAATGAGGGAGTGAAGGCGTTTTACAAGGGCTACATTCCCAATATTCTGGGCATTATCCCCTACGCTGGGATAGATCTGGCAGTGTATGAGGTAAATCCTGATGAATCATTCCTGTCTGGAAAAATGTTTGGAAGGTTCAGAATCACCTACAACACTATGCTTCCATAGAAAACTCCATTTTAATCTGTTTAAGCATCGCTTGTGTGCTGATTTTGCAAAATATTATGCATCAACCCTCACTCTCATCTGTCATTCATTCCTGTGTATTCCATACCAGAGCTTGAAGAACTTCTGGTTGTCCCACTATGCCAAAGACACAGCCAATCCAGGGGTTCTGGTGCTGCTGGGCTGTGGTACCATTTCCAGCACCTGCGGCCAGCTGGCCAGCTATCCCCTGGCTCTGATCCGAACCCGCATGCAAGCACAAGGTACGGTGAACCAAACCTTATTAAAGAAATAGCCCCCTTTATTAATGCTTGCATTTAACTTGTAGTACCATAATGCCACTGAGTTGTTCAGAGATTATAAAGTGTTTTACGAGGAAATTCAAGATTTTTTCATGAAATCTCTGCTCAAATGGAAAATTAATAAATCTATGTGAGTTCTTTATAACTACTCTGTTTATTAGACATTTGAGCCATGCATGTGCTTCAGTATTCAAGAGAGGAAAAGGTAAAGGACCTGAATGAGTGCTGAGACCATTTAAAGTAAAACTACAAGAGTACAAAATATCATAAACAAGCCCTTTATCTAAATTTTACTTGCAGTAATGTGAAAAAAGCCCCAAGTTTTTATAGGACATAATTTAAAAACTTGATTTAAAAAACATCACCTGATTCTTAACAGGTCTTAAGTGCTTGAGGTTTTCCGTTTGATTTCATTAGTCTCTCGTCATTAAGCTTTGCTGCATTTGTGCACAGCTCTCGTAAGGTTTTGCTTTTTTTTTTTTTGCAATTTCTCTGAGCATCATACATTCTGTGGATAATCTTTTTCACTGCAGGATGATTATAACCCTTCTCAGACTGATGAGCAGCAACAGTTGCATCTCTAAGATCATTGCTGATGTTTTTCCTCCTTGGCGTTGTGTTAACTGCCAAAACTTCTGCTTTAATACAGGTGCTCGTACTGGATGATGATTAGTAATCAAGTGCATTTGATTAGCAGTATCGGCTACTTTGTTTTTTACCAACTGGTTCTGCATTTTAAAATTTAAAAAAGTAGCACTGTAAAATATGTCAAGTATTATTGTTTCTTTAGAAGTTGTGTTTAAATAATTTAAGACTTCCAAATGATGATATATAAAACACCTGAAACATGGTGGGCCACCAAAAAGTATCCACATAAATATACTGGAATAGGTTTTATTTTGCATTCGTCTCTTAAATTCAATGAGGTATCATTCAAATAAAAGAAATACTTCAAAACTGTCCACAGAGGGGGTTAAATAACCTTAAAACCGTGGTTATGAGGTTTAACTGAGGACTTTGTGCTTTATTCTGAAGTCATCAACATTTACGTTTTGGAAAACAATTTTCAGTTCTTTAATCTAAGCTAATTTCAAACATATGCTGCTTATAAGCAGCCAATACTTCTAAAATCTAGAGATTTTAAACATGAGGAGATCTTTTTCTTCACTCATCTGGCTTTACCTTTCTTTTCTCAGCTTCTGTTGAGGGCTCAGAGCAGCTGCCGATGAATCTGATGGTGAAGAAGATTATGAAAAAGGAGGGCTTCTTTGGACTTTACCGCGGCATCCTGCCCAATTTCATGAAGGTCATACCAGCCGTCAGCATTAGCTACGTGGTGTACGAGTACATGCGGTCTGGTCTGGGTATTCAGAAGTAGGCAGCAGAGTTCTCAGTGACCGCATGTGTTTACGAGTGCAAGAAAAGGTGCACCCAACTTTTTTTTTAAAATTTCAAAACACTCCCTCCTTTTTTACATATGTTGTTTGCCCTTGTTTACCTGCAGTCCACTGAGACCGCAGGCCTTTGCTCATACAAAGAAAACCTGCAGCGCTAACGCAGGGCTGACAGTGAGTAGGAAGATCTCTACAAAGTTTCCAAATGTTGGTTGTGTCTATTGTGCACTCCTAGCTTTATGTACTCCAACAAGCCTCATGATCTACTTCAGATCAGTTCATCTCTGGCTTTGAAAACCAAGAACACTTATCAGGGTAATTTCTTTTTGGTTTAATTGTTGAATAGAAACGTTACTCTAATATTTAATCAAAAAGTCCAAGAAGTCACCTGCTGCAATCTTCTGTTTTTTGTTTATCTTCTTATCATCAAAAATAATTTGACCAAGTCCCACGTGTGGTGGGAAAACTGTTTCACAAAGAAATCCAAAGAAACTAAAACAAACAAGTGCAATACTGTATTTACACATTGTGTGACATCTGAGAGAGGTTTGACTTTTTAATAAGGGATTTCATCTGAGGGTCATTGGTTCATTAAAAGGGTCTTTTTATACGGGACAGAAGTAGAACTGTGCCTTATATGTTTTTTTATTCTCAGATATCTGTGGACTTCAACACCCCTGTTTTCTCTTGCCTTTCTTTCAAATATGTCTTTATTAGGCGCTGGTGTTTATGTGAATAAATCTGGATACAAATGTTAAAAGATGTGCGTGCATTTCTTTTCAAACAATAATAAAATTATTTGTTGTCCAGCTGAGACAATTAGTGTACAGTGAGCCCAGGTTTTTATTCTACACTGTGTTCACGTCTCTGGCCTCGTGTGACACTCGATCGCTGAGGCTTTAAGTAGAGATTAGTCCACTTCAGGGCTTATGTAATAACCGCTTTCCCTGGTGATGTCAATACTACAGTGTAACAGTGGAGCTGCTAATTTGAAGTGCAAATGTTGCCTAAAAAATATGCAATTTTCATTTAACAACTCAAAACGTAATATGGGCAAATTCTTTGAATCAGGTAAGAAAAATGGGCTATAAGACCATCAGCAGGAATCCAATTATTTGGAAATGGAAGAAATATAAAATGACCATCAATCGTCCCCAGTGTGGAGATCCATGCAAGATCTTACCTCACTGGATGAGGATGATCATGAGATAAGAGGTAGATCAGCTCAAACCGCACAGGAGGAGCCTGTTAATGACCTAAAGGCAGTTAGGACCACAGGCATCAAGGACATCATTCATTCAACACAACACGCTGTAATAGGCTGAGATCTTGCAACACATGTTCAGGCCAGTCTAAATGATTCTGCGATGAATTGGGAGAAAGTGTTGTGATCAAATGAAACCATAATCGGAGCTCTTTGGCATCAAATGAAGAAGAGAAATGCTGAGTATGACCCAAACACCAGCATCACAAAAGTCAGGCATGTTTTTCTGCTATGGGGTTCAGAGCAACTGTTTGTTTCTTTTTTAATATTTTCGAAGTGAGCAAACTTACAAATTTTGTAGGAGATAGAACAATTATCTTCCCCAGTGTGTGTTAAATATTAACTCAGTAAGAAGATTACAATTTCAGTGTCTTTTATTTTCCTTCTTGCTTCATACAATATGAACATCGTTGACTTTGGCATCTCCTAGTGGTTTTAAAAATCACTGACACATGCTTCTTCTCTATAATATGAAAGACTGGGTTCAAGTTTAATGTAATGGCTTTATGTGGAAGACAAAACAGTATGGAACAAATTTTGTCCACATTACCATGAACAAGTGGAACACATGTTACTAAAAGTTGGACAGACAGACTTGAATTTTATTTTATTTTTTTTATCTCTGGTTTGCTTTAACAGAGTTCAGTTTGTAACATGATATTTAACAAAGGCAACTTCTAGAAACAGAGATCAACCCAACAGGTTCAGAGATCATCAATATCAAGAAAAACTTTGAAGTCAGATCACCCAAATAAAAATTTAGCACAACCCAGGGATGCCTTGTCCAGCCAAATGTCATCAATCCCTGAAAATGCTCTTCTCTGGGTATGAACCGTTCATTATAAGGGTGCCTAAGAGAGAAAAAAACGCAACAGTGGTCAGGATGGCGCGCAGGGCTTTGAACCAACTGGGGTAAGTGGGAAGGAGAGACAGATCGTAATGGAGTGAGATTCCGAGTCCCATGATGACCATGGTGGCAGCAGGAACAATGCTGTCACTCATCAGCATGGCCACCCAGGCCAAGAGGGAGGGGACGACGCTGTTGGCCAGGTTTATCCAGTCAGGTTTTGCTGGGCTGCTCTCGGGAAGAGCGAATCCCCATCTCGCTCCACCAAGGAAAGAAATGATGGAGGCAGCATAGGCTAGCTGGGCATAAGCCAACTCTGGGTAGTAACTCTCAGTCACAGCCATAAACAAGGTGGGTGAGACGAAGGGGACAAGCCCCGCAAACCCCAGGTAGAGGGCAGGTTTGGGACTTTTCAACAAGTCCTTCATGTCATAGCGCAACAGATCGAGTTCTCTAGGGGGAGGTTCAGGCAGTGCTCGCTTTTTCAACCTCGCAACAGAAGTGTGGAAGTGTTGGCTCCTCATCCAAAAAGAAGCATCATGATTCTGGTTTCTCTGGAAGAGGTCAGTCTTATTAAAACTAAACACAGCAAGAGCTTTTGCTTGTCCTGTTCCTCTCCCTGCAAACCAGAGACAAGCTGGTGAAGCCCAGCTGGAAGATACAGATCCACAAACAGAAGCCCCAGTCCCAGCTGACGGCCAGCATTTTTGCATAGGACCTGCCC
The DNA here is from genome assembly GCF_900408965.1 of Simochromis diagramma. NCBI lineage: Eukaryota > Metazoa > Chordata > Actinopteri > Cichliformes > Cichlidae > Simochromis > Simochromis diagramma. The sequence continues at coordinate 291,416 of NW_024387095.1, read as the reverse complement.
AGCGTAATACCTGGAAAGATATTCACGATATATATATATATTTTTTAAGTTATAAAACTACAAAAAGCAATGAAAAGGTAAAATCATGTGTATGTTACCTTCTGGGCTGCAAAGCTGCCTTTTCTGAATATAACAGAAAGCATCTAATGAAAAATGGGACAAAGGAATGGTTAAGATGAGCACACAATAAAGGTCACATAAAAACACAGGGAGGGATTTTTAATGTTGACAAATCTTCTGATTTTAAAACATCTGTAAATTTCAACCTTGTCTATCAAGCGTTTTTAAAGGAATATGAATCAGAATAAATAAAGGAATGATAATAATAAATGTATCAATTGTAGCAATAACTTCAGACTGAGGACAGAGAAAATCGTCTGTTCAAGGGTACAGGTGGTGGTGTCAAACTAATCAGTCTTTACCTTTGCCTCTCGCTTACGCTGCTAGGTGAAGTGTCTCCGGTACGACAATTATACAGTTCAGTTACACATAATAATACATTATATCACATAAATGAATAATTAGACGTAAATTCGAGGATTTGGCACCCCTGTCGCTTTGTAGCGGAGTCCTCCTAGAAGGACCTACATGTGTGTCTCTGTTGATAACACCGGCTGATACGTCAAACAAACGTTACACGGCTAAAGCGCCAACATCTGCGGTTCAGGGAGATGACAACATTACCTTTATTTCAGCAGGTAAACTTCATACTTTTAAAGCTGTTTCTCCCCAGGGTCAGCGAGCACCCAGCCTACCCAGCTCTGGTACACAGCTATTTACTTCCGTGTTTGAACCTTGGCTTCTGCAATTTCAGTTCCGCTACAGTGGCGTTGACAGAAAAGAGTTGTCGTTCAATTTGCATTTGTCTCTTAAATTCAATGAGGTATCATTCAAATAAAACAGAAGTATTTCAAAACTGTCCACGGAGCGGGTTAAATAACCTTAAAACCGTGGTTATGAGGTTTAACTGATGACTTTGTGCTTTATTCTGAAGTCATCAACATTTACACTTGGAAAACAATTTTCAGTTCTTTAAGTAAGGATTTATAGTACAACAAACAGCGGCAAATTCTGTTTTGTTCGTTTTTTCTTTCTTTTTTTGTTTAACAATTTGACGTAAAAACAATACGTCTTAGACGTAACGGAAGGCCTAAACATAACTAGGACACATAAAGAAAACTAAATGTAAACTTAAACAAACGGGAAAAAATATTAGACTTGGTTATTTACACAATGAGGTTGCTTAATATGAAATTATTTCACATTTGTGAAAAGAATTTGGCGTGACTGCATTGTGTGGCAATAGCTGATCAGTCCTGCACTGTAGTTTGTAGGAACTTTAGCACATAAAAAAACCCAACCTGGCCACCTGACATGAACTAGAAACTACAAAGCAAAACAGTCTAAACTATACTATGAAGATGAAACACAGCTCTTGTGCTTGATACAGTGCTTTCCATCCTCATGCATCTTATTTAAATCTAAGAATGTTGGTCTTATTTCCAACACAGTTAAGTCAGCATTCTTGTGCATACAGTCATTAAGATCTGCAGCTGGACGGCAGTGGACTTTTCAAAGAGCAGATTTCGTGTCCTTGATATGCACGTGATTATTCTTCAGTGTGAACATGAAAACTGGTCCTTCGGCTGTTTAGAAGATACACAGGATTCCTTTGTGAACTTCCAGCCATCATTGGTAGATTTTGTGGTTTGAATTTATTTCATTTGGGCATAGTCTGTAATTTTGTGGTGTTTAAACTCTTTAATAATTCAACTTTAAAAAAACAAAAACAAACAAACAACTTATTAATAACCGAATTTGAAATAAAATGGAACCGAGTAAAGCTCTTACCAGCGTGCATTTTCTTCAAGTCCCAGTTTTTGCTTCCTCCTTATGGATGACTGTGCAGAGCTCAATGAATGTGTCTGAATCTGTCTGAATATCTTTTAGGTATAAATGTGATTAAAAAGTGGAAAAAAAGTAAACTCAGAAAGAAAAAGTATTGCGCTTAGGTACAGTTTGTGTAAATTTTATGTTGTTTTTATTTAGCGAACTTTACGTTGACTGAAAACAGCATTTAAATTGCATTTACCATTTTGTTACATTAGTGATAAACATGCAGTCAGAATTATATTTTGTCCTTATTTTGATGTTTACATGAATGCTGTTAGAATTTTATAATTTCCAGTGAGCAATCAAGACAGACAGTAGTAGTTATTATAGTTTTGTATTTTCTACTTAGGCTTTATTTTTTATTTCATTTTGACTCATTTTTGCTTTTAATTCAGTTTCGTTTCAGTTAATTTCCAGAGTGGATTTTCTTCTTTCAAAAAAAGTTTGACTTGTTTAAAAAGGTTTAGTTTAGTTTTTTTAGTTTCTGCATTAGTTTTAGTCTTTTTATTTGTAACCATGAAATAATTGCGAGAACATTCTATTAAAAACAAATATGAATAAATAAATAAGAATGAATTGGCATATAAAAGATCTCACCCTATGGTAAGCCCGAGCCCTCCTACAACCTTGATCAGGATAAGTGGAAGAGAATGGATGGGTGAATATAGGAGGATGAATATAGTAGTTCAAGTTATCATTAAAAAATAACTTTTACTACAATTTATTGGTTAAAATTTCTTGCGCAATTTATTCTGTTTTTTCAGTAAAAAAAAAAAAAGATGATGTAAAGGTTTTAAACACTCACAAATACTCGTGTATCAAATACAATACACTTGGCATTACAGTTTTAATTATTATTAAAATACCAGAGCCAAGATTTAGGAAAATCAGCACTGGCATTACAAAAAAATAAAAAAAATAAAATAAAAATACAGAACCTTTTCAAGTTTCATATGTCTCAACAAGCACATTGATCAATACCTCATCAGGTAATCTGTAATAAAGCTAAGGACATTTACTCCACATGTTTAGTTTAGTTAGTTCTCCAAGCTCACAATATCATTTCAGGTAGTTTTTGTTTTAATTTTTGAAAATCTAGTTGTTGTTGTTTTTTTAAATTTTATTTAACTGAAATGTTTCCCCCCACACCTACCTTTAGATTTTATTCTAGTTTTAGTTAATTATAATAGCATTTTTCTGGAGATGTGTAACTTTAAGTGTGTGATACTGAAACTGATGCTGGATGATATCAATATAAACCACTTATTGTCTAGTGAACCAGTGAAAGATAAACTTTATTAACATGCCATAGAATTAAAAGTTTTATGAGAAAGGGGAAAATATCCGCAGTGATTAGTTTGGGTTGAAAGCAGTAAATGTAATACACATAAAAAAATTAATTGATTTAAGAAATGAACCAGTCTTTTAATAAGGCCACTCTCTGTAAGACGTTATTTTTTAATGGTGTGGGTAAATTTACATCTTTCCCAGCAGGAGACAGTCAAGCAACAGATAAAACTCCTTCTCTATAAAAGAAGCCACTTTTAGGAGTTACATTTGTTTGACTACACAAGAAAGAAAATTGAAAAAAATAAAATATGACATAAAATATTACATTAAATATATATTTTCTTATTGAATTAAAGCAAGTTTAATTCTACAAAACTAACCTACATAGCAGGAAATCAGGGACTACAGTGGCTAGTTTTGGAAATTATTTGCAGCATAGCAGATTCAGATTTCATATTACGAAGACAGACTCATCTGTGTTCATTAAAAAAGAAATAGGAAACTCTTAAAGAGCTCGTGTCATTTCCAGTGTTTTCTGATAAATCCCACATTGGAATCAATGAGCTTTTTGACAAAATATCACTGCTATATTACTTAGTCTTAAGCAAGAGTCGGATCATCTGGAACCAGGAAAGTCAGCAACCTTCAGCCACATGCAGTGCTCAGTGCTCATCACCCTGAAAGACAAAAATTATTATTATTTTTGTGTGTGTGTGTGTGTGTTTAAATCTCTGTTTATTAACACTTATCCTCAACCTATAAGCAATTACATGATATCCTCCAGCTCTATGAAGCTAATGTAAGATCTTTATTCTTGTCATAAAAGAAAATAGAAAACTGTGCTCAACTAAGGAGAAACTCATAGCAGAGTAGATACTGACCCCTCCACAGCAGTCCCCGCACAGAGCTCCCAGCAGGCCGTTTATCACCTGAAAAGCACACAGCGCCACCTGGATCAGACCCATGACCAGCAGCACAGAGAAGAGAGACAGATGCCAGGGCACCACACCCGCTGGCTCTTGACACACAGTATCCCTCAAAGTTGCGTTGCCTAGGTAGTCTCTGTAGAGGAAGGGTTAAAAAGAAAAGAGCAAATATGTAAGATGTGTCGTGAGCCACAGTTTACCTTAAGATACAAGAGACAAGTGCAGCAAAGGTAGCACTAATACACTTCAACTCTTAAATGTTCAATTTAAGTTTACATTTAGTTGTGCTTAAAATAAACAGCAGTCCCTACACTGTCATTGGCACAGAATTCTCGGTGTTTGGCTCTTAGCAAATCAGTTGCCAGATTTAGCGTGAAGCCTTTTTACAAGACAGTAATTGTATGTCTCTCTGGTTGTGTCATGCATCTGTACTGCAAACAGAATCCCCAAACAGGCCCCACACTATCTGAAACCAAGCCTTCACTGAGCACTGAGAATTGGAGGTGCTACAAATTTAGCCTGTATGTATTCCAAATGCTTTCATGTGTACCCAGCTGAAAGAAAGGACATGCTGATCATTCCATTGCTATGGACAGAGTGATAAAAAAACAAACTACTGAACGCATTTTAACACTTGATTATTCTCTATGTCTCACCCATTGGAGAAGGGATAGCCCCAGTCGAGTGTGGTGCCGTTTAAAAAAAAGGAACACTTAGGTCCACGGTTGATGGCCACCGCTGAGACTATAACTGAGTAACCGGCACCAACAACACCAATACCTGCAAACAGCATCGAACTCAACATCTGCAGAGAGAGAGAGAGAGAGAGTGGGGAGAAGCATGGTCAGTTACTCATACTGAGAATCAAAACATTTAACAATGCCCCTTTAAGCTTCTTAAAATAAGACATCAATGAAGTTATTGTGTTAGTATCCAGAGGCCGTGCTCAAGGCCAGGTGCACAAAGTAACACTTGCACACATTCCTGAAGTATCGATCAATTGCGTGACCCTAACTGTACAACGCAGGCTCTGTGCTACACAGCTGTGCGGGGTGTGTTACCATGATCGAATTTGTAGTACTTTATGGGAGGGTGTGTGTTTTCCCAATTTATTGCTGTGTAAATCATGAGGGGATGTGTGTACATAGTTCATCTGTGTTTGTTTTCCATTACACGCTCAGAGTATCTCAACGCTGAAGTTAACAGGTGACTGGTAGACCCTCAAGCATAATACCTCTAATATAAATGTTGTTTTTAATAGTTTTAAAACTGTTAGGAGGAAAAAAAACCCAAATGACAAAGAAAACTTCGATTTTCTGAAGATTCCCTGAAGACCCTTGTCCTCAGAGAACAGAGGTCTAACATTTCTGCCTAGGATGGAATTTTTAAAAATCTAATTTTCACATTCCTTTTAATTTAGATTAATGCCAATTAATTGCATGAACTTACAGTAATATTTGAAGACATTTCTGATCACATTTGTGCACTGGGTCATGCTCTAGGTAGCAATTATCTAATGCAGCTGTATGCTGTATATATATCTGAGTGCCTTTTCAGTCTTGTTAAATGTGTGTGTGTTTTTGCCTCCACGGAACATCACTGAGGTTTACTTGTCCAAGCAAAAAGGCCAGGTTTGGCCTAATGGTCACACCTTTTTTTAAACGCACCGCATATTCACCTTATTATATGTAGCTGCCTCCTTTTAAGCATCTTTTTGCACTTTTGTAGTTTAAAGGGCCAGTTGATTACTGCCATTGTTGATGTCACTAGTTACACTTGCTGTTTATGTGTAGTCCAATTGAAACTCAACATCTCATTTAAAGGAGAGACTTGTTTCAGAAAAACAGATCAAAATTGAACGTGAAAAATCTTCTCACCGCGAATCTCCGACCACAGCTTTCATTGCCACAGCAACCGCAGCAGTCATTGTTCTTCAGACCCAGGAAGACCAGAGCAGGGAAGATCATCTGCCACCCAAAAACACACACAGTTCACACACAGATCATTAATGAACCGGTCATTCATTAAAGCTGTAACAAAATTGTTAATAAAATATTGATATCAACAATTACATATATAATATTAATATATTAATCTTTGTGAATTCATAAGTTGACTCATAAATTCTTTATTTTTTCCCCCTAAACTAATTATTTAAAAGAGAAAAAAAAAAAAAAAAAAAAAAAAAAAAAAAAATATATATATATATATATATATATATATATATATATATATATATATATATATATATTTTAAGACGTGCAACTAATTCCTCTTATTCATTTTTTTCATGTCATTTACGTTTGGGATTTACAGTCTGAAACTGACTGTGTATCTAATGATACACTTTCCTTTGTACAGTTTTCATATACACATAATAATAACAACAATAACAAAGAAGAAGCGTACAATTTATTCACAACACCGTTTGACATGCAGTGCTTAACAAATGTATAAAAAACAAGAAAACACAAATATTTTAGAAATGTGCCAAAAACTTGTTTAAGACTTAAACTGTTATACCTAAATTTGGACTGGCATAACATTCAATCAGTAAAACATATTTTTCGGTTCACCATAATTAGGTGTAATTCTATACTTTTGTAATTTCTCTCTTTTTTGTAAAACAATAAATTAGAGAATTCATGGATAACAACAATAATTATATTTTAACATGAAAAAATACTGATTAATGAGTTTGCATGTACAGATGGATTCACTATTACAGAAGCATGAAAATTATTTTGGTAGTTACTAATACTGTTAATTTAGGGGAGTTGTGACATAAACGCGCTGGTCTAATTAACTGGTTAAATGCAGTATAACACATACTTTGCAACTTTCTGATATTCTGCAGGTATTAACCATTTAATTCCAAACTGACTGTTAGATTATTTACTGAGAATAAGTTTAGCTATACCAATAATTACTGATAATTACAACATTAATGGCTAACAATCATGACATCATGAGCTGAAGATGAATATTTAATTCATATTTTAAAAACATAATTTCATTGTATTGTTCACTAATGCACTCACCAGCACTCCAGATCCCAGAATGCCTCCAAAGTACCAGACCTGGTCTGTGATGTTTTTACTGTCCACCGACTTTCCTCCGGGAAAGAAGAGCAGGATGTTGCAGAGCACACACACAATGCACAAGGGTATCAGAGTGAACCCCAGACATCTAGCAAAGCCACCCGAACACATTCTGACGCTGATGTTTCGACAGCTCCCGACGACACCAACAACACCTGAAGTTAGAGAAGGGAACTTTAAAACTCCACCTGGGATGCTGTTTCCGTTGAATTATCTCAGCGAAATGATTTAGACTTAAATTAAGCCCAGTCTTTATCCACTTCAAGGGGCTCAAACGATAAAATGTTGAGATTGTGGCACTGAAGAATATCACTGCACCTATTACATTCGACCTGTATTAAGCGCAGTGTCCCCAACACACCCTAAAAGTTTCTCACCAAATCTCAGACCTTTTGAATGATGCGTCTGCTTCACCTGTCCCAGATATGTGAGAATAGTTAATAATTGAATGAGCCTTTATAGAATCCCCCTCTCCCCTCTCCCCACCCCCCACCCACGCCTTCCCCTCACCCTCCCTTCACCCCATCCCCGCCTATCTCTGTGTGATCTCATTGCTTCAATTTTACATTAGGCAGCTGTAATATGGCAGGATCTCTCCCAGTCGTGCACGCAATGTGCAAACATACATGCACATGCTCATGGCTGCATGCAAACACACCGAGAGCCATTAATGCTGAATTACATACCTGTGTGTGCACACAGACACAGCAGTGAAGACACAGCGGTCACACTAGTTAATGTTCTACATTGAGTTCACATGGAGACAGAAGAGGAAGTGACAGACAGTTGGTCTACAGTGAGGCCCTCTTAGCTGTTAGTCACCTGACACAGTGAGTAATCTTGGAGTGGAACATTATTATGAGCAATGTTCATCATTAATCACTGTAGAAGTGTCAGAAACACCCAGTAGAAGTACAGTGGACCACAGCCTTTCTCGTAATAAATTATCTATCGATTAAATACGAAAACTTGTCGGGTGAATAACATGTGAATTCTGTCTTTAATCAACTCTCATTGTAAATGAAGGCATCTATTGATGTTGATTGGTTCAATTTAATTTGGTCTTTTCAAGGTAATCTGGGTGAACTACTTAACAACAAGGATCTGGATTAGACATTGGTCTCTGATATCTATTTTTGTGTGAACCTGTCCCTGTGATTTTAGTTATGATAGAGACATTACAGAGAAGCATCAACTATTGGATCTTAAGCTGGCCTGAAAACCCTTCCACAACATCATATGATTGTGGATACCACACTATAACTTCCAGTTTTCATATCAAGACAACCAGTGAAATTAAAGACTACTTCGCAGTAACTGTTCAATTAAATTCCTGGAGATGTTTCAAGATGGCTGCTGAGCAATCAGACTTGCTTCTGGAATGATTCTGGCTTTTAATATAGTGAATAAGAAGAAAACATGTTGACAAAAGACATTTAGTATCACATAAAAAGCATTCCTTGTTTGGCAGAAGTAAACAAATACAGTAAACTATATTTGGCTTCCTCAGGTGGATCAACAGTATTTGGTCAGTCTCTTTACACATTTTTAAATATACCTGTTACTATTGATAGAGACAATTATCCATTACTGTAAGCTTTAAGTGAACTCCCAATAAAAGGCTAACAAATGTGAGTAGCTGTTAGATAACTATAAAACTTTAAACACTTGGATTGTGAATTGTATTTTCTGGCTGTTATTTTGTATTTAGTGAATTATTAAATTAAATTGAATTATTAAAATCCCATTCAAGTACAAAAGTGCATTTTGTTATTTATTTATTGTTTTAATAGTCCGATTTAACCTTTGTTCCACCTTTGAAAGAACCCACATATCTAACGGAAAAACAATTTCCATTAGATATTCCATTATGAGATTCCGTTGTAGTTTTTTCTGTTAGTGTTGAGATTGTGCCAGTTCTCAGTTTTCCGAGTGAAAACTTAACCTTAAAGCAATTCATAAAGTGGCACATAAACGCAGCAGTAACAACAAAAACAACAATAATAGTGATTATCCCGCCGATCAACGGCATGATCGATGTTGTCTGCGATACGCTTATCTTGTCTGCCTTGTCGACATCAGAGCAATCGATCAGAGGAGTAAAGTCCAGTTCTCTCTTTTACTCGTCCGTCATTTTCACGTAGTTTCTGCCTCAGTCGCTGATATTTGAAACCAGAATGGGAACCGACTTGACTTTTTCCTCTCGTCGGTCCCCTGTTGTGTGTTTACACGGCTGCGTGGCCTCCAGCCAACCTTTAGCTTCCAGTATAGGACTGGGTAAGTGGGTGGAGTGCCGTGGAGAATTGAAACGAAAAGACGGCCAAAAACTTTTATATTCTTATTTCGAAGTATGAGCACAAAGAATTTGACTGCGTGACGCAAAATTTACCAACATGTTTGTAACCCAAAAGACAAAAAATAAAGGGTGACAGTAAAGATTCAGTTGGTATCGTAAGCGCTAATCTGATGCTATTAAACCATCAAATCTCAGCAACTGCTATGAAGACTGTGCTGAGCCAAAAAGGGATTTCCGGTATGTGCCAAAACATCATTGCCCGTATTTAAACCGTCATAAATGACTTACTTGCCAATAATCTGTTAAACATATGTCAAACGTATCTCTCATGAAAGATATCAAGTAATTTTGAGCCACAAATAAGAGATCTGGCCAAGAGGGCGGCGGCCAAAAAGGACTGGATTTATTATAGTATTGGTCATAAAGAGTCATAAAGATACTTTTCTTAATCGTATATATATGTGCTGTGAATACTTAAAAGAAGAAAAATAATTCGACCTTAAGCTAGATGAAAACACAGGTGAAAATGTATATATATTTATATTGGCCACTAAAATTGGATGCACCTGTATTCCAGTCAAAATCCTTCTCCACCTATAAGCTATATGTTTGAAGCCACCTCAGTGTTTATGTTTTGTCTATAAGATGTTAGAAAGTCTTAGATACTGGTTTGGTCCAACCAGCAATTTAAGACTGAAAGATATTCAGTTCACCGATGGATCACTTTGTAAACCCTTGCAGCTGGATACCAGAACCTTATGTCAGGCTTCCTTGTGGGACTTGACAATGCATTAGTTAAAATAGATACAACAGAGCATATAGGTCAGAATCCCGATTATAGGTATAAAATTGTTATTGTGTCGATCATTTCTCGTAATGTCTTGTTTTACCTAGCTTGATTGTGATTGGCTGATTTGTTTAAAAAAAAATCAATACATCTCACAATATTGATTAGTATTCCAGTTAGAGTAGTATTCCTATTTGCATGTATATGATCCCCTCACGGAGCTATCTATGCTTTCATTTCTGTTTAATATATTCTGGTGCTTCTGAGATACAAATATAAGTGGAATATAGTTTGCAGAGCCCCGAAACTGACAATATCTGTGGAGTCCTCAGCCATTGGATATGGATCGTGGATCTTTTGAGCCACTATTGATCATGTGCCTCATCACATGAGCCAAGGTATGAAAATAGGCGTAGGTCATTATCAGCAGAGGTTTCGGGTGAAACCATTGTAAAACTTTGCCTCACCCTGCCATGTGACCTATTGACAACACCTGACACAAGATGTGATTTGGGGTTGAGGTGAAGGTGACTAGGAGGGGATCTCAAAACTGCATTTTAGGTAAGCCACCTCCTCTGATCTGTCCAAGATGGTCGTTCACAGTGGACATAGATGGCCTCTTTTACTCCTCTTTTAAGCCATCTGTCTTCTCTGTCCAAAATGTGAATCCTCAAAAGAGTGACCTTTATCCTTTAAATGTCTTATCCTGTCGAGGTGGGGGCTGTTTGGTTTCTTCAGTGTAGAGGTCTGAGCACTCCAATGGGTAACCAGTTTTTGTCTGAGGGTGTGGCTGGGTCTGAAGTGTACTGGGATATCGTGCTTGGAGATTCAGAGAATAATATCTGCATGATTAAGCTCTAGCAGTACTTAATCAAGAACAGGGAAAGGGAGCTGGTGGTTGAAGTCTAAAGCAAAAATGGTTTGCATGACATAAATGAGATGGTATTTAAATTTATTTAAAAAAAAGTTGTGAACAGTAGAAAATTCTAAACACATTTCAGCATTACCATTTTAAAAAAGGAGTGTCAAATTAACTTATAAGAGAAAAGTGTTCAGTCACACATATTCACTTAATTGTATATTGATTATATAACCAGTTATTAATGTGGGCCAAAAAAGGCTAAACAGTAATTACACATTTGCTTATAGAAGTGAGCATAAATCTGGTTTGTTGGTGTTTTGTGACATCTACAATAAATATATAAGCTCATTTGTAAATCTAAAAAGCTAAATTGGGCTGTGAGAAAAGAATTCAGCTAAAACATGATGTGGGAGTGTTCTTTTTGTCAAATTATGCTGGAGTGTATGGAGGTAAGGACCTAAATGCAAAGACGCTGAGCGTTAAATATCAAAAGCTGTTTATTTGTAAGCTGTTGTAATAAAAAAGTGGAAAGTGGAAACAGCTCGGTAACAAGAAACAGGTGAAACTAATCAAAACTAACAAGAGAGATCCACAAGTACAAATAGGCGCAGTGATTTCTATATGAATACTTTTAGAACAACAAAATTGTCGTAAAATTGCATGCAGCCAACAGGAAGAAAAAAAACCAAACATACAAAAACCCCAAAGATGAGCATTATTACTGATGCTCATCGGGGATAAACAAAGACATTAGATGCTATTAAAAATATTTTAAACCCCCCTACTATCTGAGCACAGAGGTCAGAGGGGTTGTTCCAGGAATGGTGACACTGTGACTTGACTCATCATTAGGAGGTGAGTTTACATAACATAACATGCTTTGGACCAGGTTTGGTTTGCAGCATAAGTTACTATGGTGATGTACCCTGGTAAGAAAAGAACCACTATCACAGTATAGAAAGCCCTGGGTTAGGTTATGTGGACAAAACCAAATCCAGCTTTGTTGTACAGGCCTCAGAACACCAAAATAAATAGTGAAGAATTAAAAGCCCAAGAAAACGCAAAACCCAGGGTCCAAGACCCCGGACCATGACAATTTCATGCTAGGAATGCTGTTGTGATCTAATGTGTTGCACAAACCAGTCACATCCATCAGTCATGGGTACATATTTGTGTCCAGATGTCCTGAAGCGTGGTGGCAATGCGGCAGATGCTGCAGTTGCCATAGCAGCAGCCCTGGCAGTAACAGAGCCGTGCAGCACCGGCCCTGGTGGAGACGCCTTCTGCTTGTTCTACAACGGAAACACTGGAGAGATCAGAGGGATTAACGGCAGGTTGAGAATCCTTTGGTGCTTTCCTTGTTTTTCCCTATGTGTGCAAAAATAAACCGAACCTCTCTCTGTGTCCTCAGTGGTCATTCTCCCCGGGCACTGACCCTGGACTTCCTGGAAGGACAAGGTTACACCGCAGAGAGGCCTCCTTCAGTGTTTGATGCTCTGAATGTTACAGTCCCTGGGGCACCAGCATGTTGGTGTGATACTGTGCAGCTGCTAGGAAGTCACAAGGTTTACTTATGTTTGTCTTCTATATCTGTGACATGGGAGTGTTTTATAGAACACTCTGGCAGCCCGTCTGAGATAAATCATTTGACTGAGGTAAATACCTATAAACCCTGCAGAAGTGACCAGCATGCACAAACATGCCTGGAAATAGGACTTGACTTTGAACCAAAGAGACATCAACAAAGAATGGAAAAGCTTATCATTGCCTCTGTAGAGATTTCCTTTATTTGGTCACAGCTGCAATAACTTGTCCATCTAAGGTTAAAATTGATGCAGGTCCTTGAAAGTGGAGACAAAGTCTATCTAAAAAAACAAACAAAAAAGCTTTGAATCAAGAGACTCCCATTATATTCAAAGACTCCCATTATATTGGAAGCAACAGAGATCAATATGACTTGTTCATTACTTCTCACCTTATATGTAGGTTAAATGACGTGCAATGTAAATATCACAGTATAATGGCGGTGAAGGAAAATCAAACACATTGCTTGATGACTAACATTCAAATTAGTGGAATTCCCTCAGAAAATTGTAAATTAGTTGTATCCTTTGCTTATTTTGTCACGGAGCAGTATCTCACTCTTCCTGTTCAGTTCAGTTTCCTGTTACATACATGTGTTTCCTCTGCCTACTTTGCTAGCTGTCCTTACAGGAGGTCCTGAGTGGGGCTGTGGAACTAGCAGAGGTGGGGTTTCCTGTGGCTGAGTTAACAGCTCACCACTGGGCGAAATGGGTGTCTGCTTTGAGGGATGCTGGAAAGGAACTGGGTGTAGAATTGATGATTGACGGTCATGCGCCCAAATGTGGACAAGTATTCCGAAACACTGGCCTGGCTCGAACTTTGAAGGTAAATTCACAGGTCACTTGAGGAGCAGAAGGTCATTTATTTCTAATAACTTGTGTTATTCACACAAGAAGGAAACACAACAATGTAGAAGCTGTGAGAAACCCCTGTTTGTTCTGTGTCATTATAGGATTTTTCTAAATTTAACTTAGCCTTTTATACTACAAGGCCTTGGATAAACCCAGAGGTATCATAGGAAGTTAAATCTCTAAGAGAAGAGTAATGGAACAGTGGAGAGGAAGTAGTGAAAGCAGAACAACAATAGATAATGGGGATTAGATAGAAATGGATGGATGTATGTGATACTTTTAAAAGCTTGTCTTTGGGCAGAAAAGCCCCATCTGAGGATATAAGGGCAGCAAAATGGCTCATGTGGTGTCAGCATTCTGGCTGTACAGCTTGGCAAGACCTGGCAAAATTCGACAGGGTACAGTGTGTAACAAGATAGTCAGTAGAGGGAAAAAAGGATTTGTGTGATGTATTGCTTCTGACAAATAAAATGGTGATTATGTTTTAAGTGTAGTTTTAAAAGTTACTGTGAGTAATTTGTTATGACCTGAAGCCAATAAAGCTGAACTTAAGCTTTATTCAGCTACTGAAATGCGAATGCTGCTTTTTTTAGTGCCATGTGTCAGTACTGTAAGTACTCCACCTTCATGTGAATGTCCAGCCATGACTCTGTGTCTAATTTTGTATATGTAATGGCACATTTATACAACTATTGTCATTTCATAGATTCCGGAGTCAGTCAGACTAAAGAAAACCATGGCTTATGTCATTGTGCGTTTATCTGAGTGTGTGGTTGCCTGCTTGTGAGTCACCACTAAAATATGCATTGATTGAAATCAATTCAAACAATCAAGCGTTTATAATACCATAATGCAGGAAGATGGCCAAATGTGCCCTATCTCAACACCCACAGACACACGCACACACCTACACTCATGACCATGAGGCAGTGGAAAGAACAGCGATGACCTCAGCCTCACTGATGATTAGATTCTTCGATTGTTCTTCGATAGTTGTGCGTGACTTCACTGTGGGGCAAAGTCACAAGCACACAAACACACACACACACACATTGACTGGAATGAACTTTTAAACGCTGGACAAGTGTTCCTCGATATCATGTTAACCACCATCTGTAAAACGTTTTGTACTGTGGCTGAGTGAGCAGTACATGAGCTCATGTATCGACAGGAGCTCGGTGAGCGTGGCAAGCCAGCTTTCTACCAGGGCAGAGTGGCCCAGGCCATTGTTGACGTCATCAACCAAAATGGGGGAGTCATGACCTTGGGTGACCTGAGCAGCCATGACAGCGAGGTCATCACCCCCATAAGCACAGAGTACAAGGTCAGAAACCAAAGATGCCGGTCATGTGTGTATTTTAATAACACGGTCAGCAGAATGAACTTGACTTCACTGTGTGTTTAGGGTGTACGTCTGTGGGAGCTTCCTCCTAACAGTCAGGGACTGGCTGCCCTGCTCATGCTCAACATCCTGGAGAACTTTCCTCAACTCAAAGGTAACCACAGGGACAGTGAAGAAGTCCCTGCCAGGTGCATTATTGCCTGTTGTAAAATCTTAAGTATACAGTAAATATGAGTCTGGAGAAGTGGCTGAGTCATAAAAATAAAAACCATATATCTCCTACATTTCCATAAATCACATTTTATAACCCAACCCAGTTAGTTACAGTGTTCTGCCTGTTTGTCCCAGCCCAGCACGGGGGAAATAAAAAGCTGCTCAGTAGAAAAACTAAAGAGACATTCAAAACATTAATAAAACAGGAAAATTAAAATGGATTTTCCTGCATTATGGAAGTCAGCTCGCTGGGGATTTCACTGGCCCGACCTGCCGTCCCTGCGCTGGAACACATCGCAGTGTGTTCTGATCTACCTTTGACCAAAAAGGGAAAAGGATATGCTTGTCCACAAAAACTAACCTCCGTGAGGTTAATTTTTTTCCAAATAGCAGGGATGCCAAACATGAGGTCCCGGGGGCCAGAATCTGTCCAGCAAAGACTCTAAACCGGCCCCCTGGACCGCTTTGGAAAATATGAAGAAAGCTTTATCTGTAACTGTAATTGATAAGGACCTTCCCCGTGACCATTTATACTGCACCAAAGTAATTATGTGATAGATATACAATGAAATGCTAGAAATGTTTCTGTTTTTTACGCTATTTACTACAGATTTTTTCCCCCATGGGCTCCACATTTATAAAAAGGGATTTTTTTTGTGAATTACCATTTTATATTTACAGGAGAGACTGGACAATGAGCTATAGCAACTTTTTTTCTATAGTTTTACACATTAATTTCTTCTAATTTAAGTCCAAAGAGTCCTAATTAATTCATTTCTTTCACTACAGCACCACTTCTTTATCACGTAACTTATGTTATCTTATGGATTAAATATGTACTACTTCTTTACACTGACAGAAAGTAAATTGTAAAATAAGTAACTGTTTTTGTTTTTGTGCAGTCAGAGTTCATGAACCTGCATACTTGGCTTTTCCTGGGCCCTATAATACATTTCTATGTGTTTGTGTTTGTGTGTATGCGTATGTGTGTGTGTGTAGCTAAAGGCCATAACAGCTCTGACTATATCCATGTACTGGTTGAGGCTGTGCGATTGGCTCTAACAGATGCTCTGCGTTACCTGGGTG
The DNA here is from genome assembly GCF_900408965.1 of Simochromis diagramma. Taxonomy (NCBI): domain Eukaryota; kingdom Metazoa; phylum Chordata; class Actinopteri; order Cichliformes; family Cichlidae; genus Simochromis; species Simochromis diagramma. The sequence continues at coordinate 275,185 of NW_024387095.1, read as the reverse complement.
ACTCAAGTCATGTGATTATCCCTTTGGAAACCTTGCTGGACAAGTGCTACAGTCACCAGCGAGCACAGCTCATCAGCACGGACAGGTGTGTGTTTCTGCGTGTGTATATCTGTTAGTACCAGTGTGCACCAGTCGTCCTCTGTTGACTTTAGATAGGTCTGTAGACTTATACTTCCCCTGACCTGAGCGCCCATCCCTTCACGTCTCTTCCCTCACATTCACCCAGGGTGTGTGTCGTTGTGTGAGTGTATATTTTAGAAACAATGTGTTATATTGTTGAGGACTTTGAACTTGATCTGGTCTTTATCAGGGGAAAGACAAACAGACTATAAAAGTTAACAACAACACAATAATTGTATTAACATATATTGATGTATACCGGGTATTAAATCCTGCTTTTTTGAAATTGCCGAGTTCATTTCAGTGTCACTGCACCATCCAACACACACAAATCCACACACTAATCCATTGGTTGTCAACTTAACCTAAATGAGTCAACCAGGTCCAAATGAGGCGTCAATTTGATTCTGATGTCTTGTTATCCTCACAACCTCTTCACACTTTTAATGTTTAGATGCTTCTAATAAACTAGGCAATAATGGGAAGTCATATAAAAACAGGAAATTATAAATATTTTTTACTGCACTGCAATAATCTGGTTATTGTAAAAGAAATAGAAATCTACAGATAAAGGTACTTTAAGGCAGGAAAACTCCTCAACCCTCGTTCATACCTGTAATATTGTGTTTATGGCAACATTTATTGCATAAGTATGAAACCTTTCAATTATCTTTGCAAACTTGGTAGTTTGGTTTTGTTCTTAAACCAACACAAGTTTTCTTTTCAGTCTACTCGAGTCTTAATTTTTCTTTAATTTTCCAAATATTTTAATAAATAAATAGTAAAAAAAGACCTGTCAGGTGAACTTATTAATGAATATGATTGTTCTTGTATGTTTGTGTGACTCTGCAGGGCCATGGAGCGAGTGGAGCCCGGCCTGATGACAGGAAGTGACACGGTGTATTTCTGTGTGATAGACAGTGAGAGGAATGCATGCTCCTTTGTCAACAGCAACTATATGGGCTTTGGGACGGGGCTGGTCCCTAAAGACTGTGGATTCTCACTACAGGTCTGAAGAGTCAGAAAGAGAATGTCTTTATTTGTGCGCATGTAAGGTAGCAATGGCGTTTATCTGTTTGATTTACTGAAAGACTAGGAATTCTTCTAAATCATGGAAAAATGCTAAGAATTTAGTGTAATATGAGATTATGCTTCAAATAATTAGGGTCATTTTTTAAATGATCAGCATAAAACAAGATCCTGCATTACCACTTGCAGCTGAATTCTCAGCTTGCCTCTTATATACTGCATTAATAAAGCTCTATAGGTTTTTATAATTACAATAAACTTCCCAGTAACACAGCAGCACATATGTAAGAGAATTTTACATGAACTTGAATGCTGCCGTGTGAAACTAAGGGAAAAAAGACATATAAAATGAAGCCTGGGTGGAAAAAGTTGTAGATCTTCATATTTCATTACCTTAATTTGCATGCTCACATTACCTTACAAGCTCATTTTTGTTGTGCATGTAAATGTATTGATGAAGCCATGAAGACATTTTAGCCTCCTAAACTGGAACCACATAGACTGAAGCATAAAACATAAGCGTTTAAACTAAAAGGGTTGAATTCTGATTTCTTTGTTCTATCTCTGCAGAATCGTGGCGCTAACTTTTCCCTGTGCCGTAATCACATAAACTGCGTCGCTGGGAGGAAGCGGGTGTATCACACCATTATACCTGCACTACTCACCGATTCAACAACCACATCACAAAAACCCCGGCTCCTTGCTGCTCTCGGCGTGATGGGAGCTTTTATGCAACCACAAGGACACGTACAGGTACAGAGTCAGCAAGCGTCACAGAGCAACAATGTGGGGCATAAAGTGCAGAAGACATTTGTTTCTTAACACTTTTTCTGCCAGAGTATTGCCTTTAACTAACCAGAATCACATCCAGACTTCCCTGAATATTTTTATTCTAATAATAGACACACACACATATATATATACATATATATCAAAAGACAGAGCAGAAGGTTTGATTTTTAACACGAATATTTTGTCATTGGCAGAGCTAGTGTTAATTTAATGTCACTACACTTATATCCAACTTGACTTCAGTGTCATCAGATATGTGTCGTTCAATCTTGTGACCAATGCTGCTCTTGCGTTAGGTGCTGTTAAACATGATGGAGTTTGGGATGAATCCTCAGCAAGCCCTGGATGCACCTAGAGTCTATGTAGAGTATGACCACAAAAGTAGGTCTGCACAAAAACACACACACAAACACGCGCCGTTATAGCAAATGTTAGAATCATTCACAAGCTTAAAGAGCAGAAGAACATTATGTCTTGATTAATGATCAGTAACATTGTGTGTTTAGTCAAAATATTGATTAGATAAGTCATTCGGACATTCATTTATACCACTATAACAGATTGTTTGCATGAAGTGAAGCACTATCGCTTTGGATCAGTGCTGCCTGCTACACGGCGATGTGGAACTCGCTTCATTGTGGACAGTTATGCTGGTGTTGAGCCCTAGTGCTTCCTGGGTTGTTCTTGAACATGCTGACTGATTTCTTCTGATCTGAGGGTGACATTTGGCAAAGTGGTGACACATCAGAATAAATTGCACTTACGTACAGTCGTTTGAAATGATGATCTGATGAACTGTACTTGTGTGGAAATGGCTCAATTGGACCTTTCCAACAATTCTTCTTTTGAGAGCTTCACTGAGTTCTTGGCCTTTCTCTTTGTTCCCAGTATTGGTCAGACCAATCTTTTTATAGTGGCAAAGAGAAACCACTAGTTGTAATCAATCATGATCATTAAGTTAAATGATTAAATGGCTCTTTGTCATGTTATGCTAAAAGATTCTTCAGCACCACAAGATTTAACTGCATTTATATTTGAACCTTTTTATCATGTGTGGAGAAAATCCAAAATAAATTCAAACTTGTGGACCCAATTCTTGCTTTTAGCCATTAAAGATGTATGCTGTACAATCAAGTGTGTTCAAGTGTATAATTGGCTCATGTGCTTGTGTATTTTTTATTTTTGTCATATGCTGTTTGGTAGTTAATGTGCCATTGAAACACATGTAAACATAGCAACTAACTTTGCCATAAAATATGTTGCCATGCATTTTATTAAGTCATTGGCTGGTAGTCAAATCAGCTGTTCAGCGTGATGTAACATCATTTGTTAAGTAGATGAGACTTTCCTTAAAAATGCTGATGTCATCTCTCATTTTTTTCTTTTGTTTTTTACTTTTGGAAACACTTGAGAAGAAAACTCCTCTAAATTATGTTGTATGTGGTCACATTTTTCCCAGCTGGTCAGTGGTTGGTTAACCTGGAGGAGGGGATCGACCAGAAGGTAGCTGAGGAACTGAAAAGACGAGGACACCGTGTCAACTGGCCAGTGTCAGGTACTTTACGCACATAATTAACTGTTTGCTCACTATTAATAGTTCCATTCAATTTTTCTGTGTAATTTATGTCATACTTCTAAAAAACTGATCATTCTCTTGAAAACGCTACATCCCGATGAACAGAATCAACTTTTTGGGATCATTCTCTTGCTCATTAATGAAAGCGATTGAAGAAAAGCAGGAAAAACACCTTTGTAGTGCAAAATGTCACCAAAACAGTTACTTTCGAAGGCCTTTGCTCTCAGTCGTAAGTCAAGGTAATACGTTTCAGTTCTTTAGTCACGACTTATGTCATTAAAAGTTAATGTGTGACATTAATTATTATATTGATGTGCAATACACTAACGGCAGTAAACAAATGAGACCATTTCTTAGAATAACCATGAGGTTCAAACCAGCGGCATTAGACCGCAGTTCTCATAAACCCTTTTGCTTCCTGTTGTTAACAGGATGTTTGTACTTGTTCCTCTTACGTGCTGCTTACGATGGCTCTCTGGTTTTTCTGAGTGTGAATATGATGCGTGCATCAACTTTTGCCTATCCAAGATTTTCCCACTGTGATAGTCGGATCATAGTGCGATCAGCTTCTTGTACAACTAGCAGCACAGAATATAAAATATGCTGAAGAGTTCACATTTCTGCATTTTGAAGTTAATTTTGTATCAAATTCCATGTTGTGGTTTAATGTTAATTTAAAACCATTAACAAAATTTATCATAAAAGACTCAGTTCAGGATAATTTTAATGAAGTATTATTTGATAATAAAAGGTTTTAGCTAGAGGAATAAAAAGTCAAATAAAAACAATCCTCCCCACTGTCCTTGTGTTTGACTGTATTTTCTACAAAATGCTAACCAGTGAAGCCGGTTTTAACCTTTGAACTTTTTGTTTTAAGTTTTTGTGATTAATGATTTACAAATCTAAAATATCTAACTGTTCAAAACATGTCAGTGAAGAAAAGAACAGTGCACGCATCTTCCTACTGCTCATCTTCATATCCTCTGGTTTACATGTTCTACCTATTTTCAGACTCTGACTAACACTCCAAAAACCTTGATTTCATGATGCTAGCATGCTAATTAGACTTAGAATGTATTTTCATTTGTTGTACCTACAGTCCATACAGCTCAGCGGGTTTTTGCATCTTCCTTTTCATTCACACACACAGGCCACAAGAGGTCTCAGTTTGGGCGGGGGCAGATCATCGCAGTGGGGGATTGGTGGAATCCGTCTGTCACCCAAGGGGATCGTCCTTCCAGGGTGCTTTGGGCAGGATCGGATCCCAGAGCAGATGGATGTGCTCAGGGGTACTAGAAAATGCTCTTGCCTTGTTAATGTTGTAATCAGAAGATTTCATCATAGAACTACTTGAAAAGAAATGCCTACAAATGTTGTGCAGTACACAGGTTGTTATTTGTCAGCTGATATTTGACAGTGAGCTTTATAACTCTTTCAAAAACCATTGTACCTTCAAGAAGTGCCTTGTGGAATCATGTTTTTATGCCTGTGTTCATTAGATGTTGAGTTAAAGCACATTTGCTGAATGTAGAGTTTAGTATAAATCAGCACAACCTCAGATTATTTATAATGTGAAAAGTGACAAACAGGAAGATCTTTATCTTTGCTGCATTGATGCCAAAGATGTCCTTCCTCAACTGTGTGTTTTGGCAGAGATAATTATCTGTTTCAGTCTCTTTAATTAGCTGGTGCTGATTTGAAGTTTGCTAGAAATGCAGTGTTGTTCCATACAGAATCCTCCGTCCACAATAAGTTATCATTCCATTTTTACTCTGCTCTGAATTATGTACATCAGTATTATAGTGTCATCGTTAAAAATTCTATTTAGCATAATGTTGCTGTTCCTTTTTTTCTGTGAATCATTTTCTGTTATTGTTAACATCTCATCAATTAAAACATCAGTATTTCAGATTTTCTGTCAGTGAAATATGCTTCATCAGTTCGCATTAACTTAAATCTGCCAAATACATATAGGTGTGCATTTATTTTATGTTGCTGTTTGAATCTTTGGTTCTAATTTTATAGTTGTTTCTGAATTGCTTGCAGCTTTAGCCCCTGATGTCAGAATCAAACAGCAGTACAAAACATATTTTATGAATTGTGCTTTTACACTGTTAGAGTAGAAGTACACCGATCAGGCATAACATTATGAGCACTGAGAGGTGACGTAAATAACACTGATTATCTCTTCATCATGGCATCTGTTAGTGAGTGGGACATATTAGGAAGAAAGTGAATATTTTGTGCTTGAAATTAATGTGTTAGAACCAGAAAAATGGGCAAGTGTAAGGATTTGAGCCAGTTTGACTAACTGTGATCTCCAAAACTACAGCACTTGTGGGCTGTTCCTGGTCTGCAGTGGTCAGTATCTATCAAAAGTGGTCCAAGGAAGGATGAGTGGTGAATCGGCAGCAGAGTCATCAGTGGCCAACGCTCATTGATGCACGTGACGTACGAAGGCTGGTCTGTGTGGTCCGATCCAAAAGACGACCTGCTGTAGTTCAAATTGCTGAAATTCCCAGTGCCCGAGATCTCAGTCCAATCGAGCATCTGTGGGATGTGCTGGACAAACAACTCAGATCCATGGAGGCCACGCATCACAACTTAGAGGACTGCAAAGATCTCCAGCTAACATCTTGGTGCCAGATACCGCAGCACACCTTCAGGGGTTTAGTAGAGTCCATGCCTCAATGGTTTAGGGCTGTTTTGGCAGGAAAAGAGGGACCAACTCATTTATTAGTCAGGTGGTCATAATGTTATGCTTAATCAATATATTAGCTTATTTTCAAACCTACTTTTGTAGAGCGTGAGAGTAAAAACATGAAGCTGCAGAGCCTAATAAACTAGAAGAAAACGTTTCAAAAAGGGCTTGGATGTAGAGATGCTCGGGGTGATTCTTAATCATTGTTCTTGTAAGACGTTGTGACAAAAATCACAACAAATCTCTTCCTGCCTGGAAGCTGAACTTGCTTATTGCCTGACCTTTTTGGTCCGAGGCAACAAAATATATAAACATAATTATCAGAATCTCAAAGGCATTTCAGAGTGTGAGCCATTTCTGTATGTTTTCAGTGCCTGGTTTCAAGCAGGAAGGGTGAAGTGATTTACATTTGTGTATGAGCTTTATCTTTTAGTGAATTTTTAGCCCCTGGGAAACGCCCTGCTGCCTCCCAGTCTAACACACAAACAGAACACATAAAGACAGAGGCACAGTGACAGAATAAATTACAGTGCATGCTGTGGCTTCAAATCCGTGAAAAACTCTCAGCAAGTTGGTAAACAGCTTGAGAACCACTTAGCTGTCAGTTCACACATATCCACCGCACAGATTTCTCTTTGTAGAATAACGATGTTGGACTTTGTTTCAGTGTTGATCTCCTTAGAGCCCCTGGAGCCACCCTGGTACCACGCGTTTGCTCTCAAACATACACTCTGGTCTTACAAAATCTGCCTGAATCGACGCAGCTCTTTAGTCCAGGTTGTTAGCGGTCAGTACCAGCTTACCCTGCAGTTGATCTGGATGTGCTGAATTCCAGCTGGATTATAAAACAGCTCACAGTGTTGAGGGCATCTGAAACACACACATGTATCCATACAAAGGTCACATTATGCTTTATTGACCTACACCTGCTGACCTACGGCATCATTACCTGAAACAAACAGGTAAATTGTATCAAACGCTTTAAAGCCACGACTGCCTACTCTATAGCGTGGAAACCTTTAATACACATTTTGCATCCACCGATCACACAAACACTGCTGTTGTTGTCCGATGACAAAACTAGTTTACTTGTTCACAGATTTGAATATGTTTTCACCTCTTTTAGACTTTCAACTGGATTTTTTTCTCATTATGGGAAGACTGGAATTTCCACTCCCCTGATATACTAAAAATCTACACCACCGTGCAGTTTTAACCAATAAATAAAAAAATTCGAGCAGCACCTTACATACCAACTAATACCAAAATAGATGTGGTAGGAAACTCAAAAAGTCCATTCTCAGCTAAGGCTGGTGCTTTGCAGTCCTGCAGGTTTTTAGAAAGCGATCTGGATTCCCACTTAAACTTCCCACTTCACACTAAAACTAAATATTATAGACTATCCCAGATTATGGATCTGCTCTTATGATTAAGTCACTGTGAGGGAAAGTGGCTCCTTGCTGTGTGAGTATAAGAGTGCTCTAAAAGACCCTGCTATCTAAGAGGCTGTGGGAAACACACACACACGCACACACACATTTGTGGGTTTCTTCGTTATATTTGTGCCAGAGTTCTATTGGGTCACCCTCCAGCTTTCTGTGAGTGTGTACTACCTCATACGCGTGTCATGGCAGAACCTTCTCAGCAAAGGAAGGAAAATCTAACACACTAGCAGTTACACACACACACACAAGCACACACACACACACACAAACACCAGGGTCTTGTCACTTATTTTCGTTTCCTGCCTCCCCAGCTGCTCGGACCCTTCCCTCCCCTCTTTCACTCGGTCTCTGCCTTCCTCAGCCCATTCGAGCTCTCTCCTCTCCACCCTGTGGTTGTGAGCGTGGATTTTCTGGGGGGTGAGCGATGTGTTGTTCGGTGGGTTTTGCCAGGTCTCTGGGCCTGGCTCTGTTGCCTCTGGCCCTTTGCTGTATTGTGGCAAACCTGCTGCTGCTGTTTCCCATGGGAGAAATCACCTACATTAAGCAGGACCGCCTGGCCAGCTACATCTGGTACTTTGGTGGCCTAGGAGGTGGGGGGCTGTTGGTGAGTACAAAAAAAAAAAAACCCTCTTTGATCATCTTCTGTCATTTTTAATTTGTAACATTATAGTTTAGGGTTTAAGTCTGATTGGATCATCAGTTATCTGGAGGTTGAATCTGTTTTTAACTTCCGGTCATGATGGTGACTGTGCTCAAAGATTCATTTATTTTATACTTTGTATTACATGGAGAATTGCCAATCAATAATAGAAAAATTAGCTGGTTATTTATCTATATTTTTTGTATGTACGACATTTTGAGGTTTGAGGCTTTAGACAACACCCTGTCCAAATGCTCCAAAATAATTGATCGTAATAGCGTTTGTTTTTTCATTTTTTGCTGTTTGAACGGTTGGCAGCTGTAGTGGAGAAGAAGAAGAAACTAGAAGCTTGTGCGTCTGAAGGTTTATTTGTGTTCCATTTGATGAGCTGTTACTGAAAACGTGACATCACATGGTATAGAGTTCAATGTCCTTTTACTAAAAGTTCAGCTTGGATGCTATATAATAAGCATTTTTTTTCGTACTCTGGAAAATTTAAAATATGTGGCAGCAATGTGATTTGGGACAGATGCCAGTGGTGTATCTATCTCCTTTAGATGAGGTGAAAGGGTGAAATTCAGTGATTCTCAGTGTAGTGAGATTTCCTTTTCATTTGTAGCCAGCCATTGTTTATCATGAGTCATTTTCACTGCCGTGTGCAAGAAGCATTCTCTCACCCGTGACCATGTGACTCTGAAACACTACCCAGTTAGCAGATGAAATCCTTTAAAAGCGTGATTACAATTGCTGGATGCTTATGTCACCTTCCTGCCTCCCTCATTCAGCAGTAAGTGCAGCAGGTGCTGGCACATGTAGTCAATGGCAGTGCCACTGTGTGTAAGAAAGCCTCGCTTTTGTTGATAAGTTGATACTAGTCAATACTCATTTATGCTTCCAACTTGCTTTTAACTTCTATTAAATTAGTTCAGTTGTAGTTGAGAGGATTTTGGTTGAGTTTTGATTTTACGTCAAAAGTTTGTTAAATTCTGGTCGTTTTCCCATCAGCACCTTTAGGACAGAGTGTTTGCAGTTGCTCAGTGAGAACAATGGAGTTTTGTGTGCATCCACAGTTAATCCGTCTGCTCTGCATGCCGCTGATCTGATGGGTTTATGCTCGGACTGAGCAGAACGGAGCTGTTCTTTTAATTTGGTTTTGTGGAGGAACAGAGGAGAGACTGTAATCCCCCCCCAGACAAGACCAAGTGTGTTAATCAGCAGAACACGTGCACATTTTGAGTAAAAAAAATATGCTCAGAGTGTCTGTGAAAGTGCTCAGGGTTTGTACAAGTTGTAGCATCAAGACTTTGTGAAGAACAACACGATAAAGACTGGATGTTGTGCATTCCACTATCGCCCTTGCCTATGTTTCTGGTTTTTCAGTTTGGTCTTAATTGAAATGTTCAAGCTTTCAAAAACAGGCACCACTTATGGCAGGTTTTGAACCTTTTTTTTAAAGAAAAATTCTGAGTGTGATGAGTCTGTACGGCGGCATTGATAGCTGTTGGTATGAAGGCCTGCATAGGATAAAGGAAAGAAGCCTGAAAACCATACTGACTTACACTGTATATTCTCACTTTCCTGCTCTTTCTTTGTAATATGTCACGTCTTTAACTGCTAAAAGGTTCTCAGTGTAATTACTTTTAAACAAGCCTGATAAAATACTTATAAAGGGCAGTCTGACTAAAATCCATCTTGGGCCTCTTTGTCTGAGAAAGGAATGATTTTTAGTCTGAGTTTGTGTCAGTCTTTCCCTCTCTGGGCTTTATCTTTCTCTGTGGAAATGACCAAATGCTGAGAGTCAAAGAGCAAACTGAACCAATCAGGGCATAATCTATTTTTGGGTTACTCCCTTCCTCTCCTTTGCTCTTCTGGCTTCCTTTTTCCTTCTCTTCCTTTCTCACTGTGCACCTCCCGCCGCTGTTTGTCATCAGCCTCCCCTGCTGCCTCTGTTATAGGATGGGGCTTTAAGAGGGATGTCCAGGATGTGGAACAACACTCTGATCCCTCTCTTTGTTTCTGTTCATACGTTAATGTGTTAAACCAAGGGAACCGCCTTTCCTCTTTTACGATGTAGTAGGAGAGCAAAAGATACCAACACAGGGAAGAGGAGGACAGAAAACAAGGGATGAAGAAGATAAAAAGTCAATTCCTGAAACAAACAGATGTTGGATTGCCTTTAGTTCTTGAGTTGTACACACAAGTACACTATGTGGCAGCTGCCGCAATTCACACTGCACTTTATATGGCCTGTGCTCATGTTTGCCCATCTCAAATTACTCGTACCATTGGGACGCAGAAGGGTCTGTCATAAAGTTATGTTTAATGTGCACTATTAATTAACTCCAGCTATAGCAAACTGTTTCTCTTTGTTAGGGCAATGAAGAGAAAGCAGGCTTATTCATGTGGAGGTTGGCCATTTTGTTTTGGACCAAAGTCAAACAATGTATGATATGTATCATTAAAATCACTTTGAATTTGGATCTCAGGGAGAATAGTCACATTTTTCACCACCTACATGAAGCCAAGAATAGCTCTAAGACTAAGTCCCATTAAAAAACTAACAGCTGAATGAACATTACAGCTTCACGCTGATTGTGTTGAATATATGTGATTCGTTGTTAGGTGACTTTTGTACAGTATTTAGTGCGGCAACATGACATTTGAGGATAGAGTGTGCCACATGTTGGCTAGATTGCAAAGCTCTTTGAGAAAACGTTGTGGTATATGCTGTATGAATGAAACACAGGATTTGATTTGTAAGCGGTGATCAACAGTAGGTGGCAGTAGAGATGCTGGTATAGAGCACTGAATTACTCTGGAAGCTCCTAGTAACCAAATGCAAAGATTGCTGTCATTGGGTGTTATTAATGGTCAATAAAACAAATAACAAATACTTTCTGTACTTTTAGATGCTGGTTCCAGCTGTTGCCTTCACCACGCTGGGGAAATGTAGTTGCTGCTGGAATGAGAGTTTAATGGTAAGAGACGTGTTAAGCTGTAAATAATGCTTAAAAATCTACAAAGGAGACGCTGTGCTGCACAGAAAATTGTGTTCACAACATGCAGGCTGTTATTTCCAAACTGCCGGCTGCCATTTTCATTTTCTTACATATAAATGTTTTCCTTTTTTTTTCTCACTACTTGCTTGATTACAAGGGTAAAGTTTTTAAGCAGCCCAACACTGTGTCCTTATGAACTGAATGCTAATTCTAAGCCAGCTATGATAACTCAACAAGGCCCCCATTGTTAGGTAACACTCAACAAAGTAAGCTTGGCTCACACCCTTCAGGCCACAGGCACAGCTGCAGATACACGTGTGTGTGTGTGTGTGTGTGTGTGTGTGTGTGTGTGTGTGTGTGTGTGTGTGTGTGTGTGTGTGTGTGTGTGTGTGTGTGTGTGTGTGTAGCAGCTGCCTCCGTATCTCATTTATGAAATGCATAAGTGAAGCAGCTTTCATTCAGGCAGAAATAAAGCTGCACAAAAACACGAAAGCACGTGTTTAAAAATCCCTTTGTGTGCTGCTGTTCCTCTGTAGATGTGTGGGTCAGTGTTGGCAGCTGTGGTCGGTCTGGTGGGGTCTGCCTACTGTTTCATCGTATCAGGGTATGCACTCCTGCAGGGCCCCCAATGCTTCACCTCGTATGGATGGTCGTACCCCTTTGCAGACCAAAAGGGCAGGTAAGGATACATCCTAGCGCTTTGTGTATGAAGATGTAGATGCCTGCATAGGTGCGTGTTTTGTGCGGCGTTGTGTAAAAATTGTTTCGTTATCAGTTAATGTTGTCTATGAAATGTCATAAAGTAAGTATTCAGGTAAGATTTTGAAATGACTTGTGCAGTCTTTCGTGCTTTTCACTTTCGTATTCAGTTTATTATTTCAGCTCTCTTACGTCTTCTGAAAGATTATCAGTATTTTGAATATAAAGGTAATTTTTTAATATAAATACCTGTATAAAAACAAAACAAACAGAAAACCAACTGTAATTTTTACTGATCTTTCTAGTACAGATGAAAAAGTTGTAACTCTAACTTATATTGCTGCAACACTGAGTAATAAAAGAACGATTATTAAAAGCACACTTTTACACAGAAACTGTGAAAAGAGATTATATCACATGCATTATTATTTACGCATTATTACTGTGTATTATATCAGGTAATTAAAATACAGAAGATCAGTCACCTTCAGTTGTGGGTCTCTGCCTTCACGTTTTTCTCCATTAACTGAAAAGCATGCTGGGATGAGATCGGTTAACTTGACCGTTGAAGAATATCCCGTTTGGTTATCTTGAGAAAATTTGCACTGTGCATTTGTGCTGTTCGATTAGTTTTGCAGCATTTAGCTGAAGCTGAGCAGAGAGTATAGCCATTTACTGGTATAGTCTGGCATTTTTGCTCCATAACCAGCGGTTTGTACATGGCTGTAAACCCTATATTTCTATATATTAAGGTCTTGACTATAGACTTGGTTAGATGTTGCAAAGTTGATGTTTTTCTGGAGTATAAATAATGTTGTCAATAATTGTATCATACACTTTGGTTATTGTCTGTGGCCTTTCAGGCTGAAATGATTTGTGCATTCATTTATTCTAAAAAAGCACCAGATTGTTGATTTGACCACTCCTAAAGCTTTTGCTCTGTCTCTGATAGTTTATTATGATTCTTCAGTCTACACGTGACCTCCCTCACTTGCACTGTCCTCCCTTAAGGCCTCATCTTTAAAATTAGAGTAGGAAAGCTTTTAATTTAACACTTTGAATCAACTCATCACATTTTGTCTGCTTCATTTATCAGTTCGCTTCAGTTTTATTTATGTAGCACCAAATCACAACAATAGTCTCCTTAAAGTGCTTAACCCTTTCATCCATAATGGACAGCTATTCAGAGGCAGTTTTCTTGTATTTGTGTCAGTGTTGATGGTTTACTTGCACATAAACCCCCACATTGGACACTGATATGTCACTCCATACTATAGCCTGCTGCCCACTGGTCGTTTAAATTTCAGTCAGAACATGGTATATTGTGTTTAGGTGAAAACTAGAAATAAATTAAAGGATTTTAAGTGTGCCTTATAGTGCAGAAAATACGGCACCTAAGAAAAATATGCAACAGTAGGAAGGAAAAAGTCAGGCAGAACCAGGTTCAGGGAGGGGCAGCCATCTGCCGTGACCAGGTCGGGGTGATTTCTGCATTTGAGTCTTTGCTGCCTTTCTGGAGAGAATGTAGCACAACAGCACTTGCTCTAATTTTCTGGATCAGTTATGCCAGGGGTGTCAAACTCAAAAACACAGTGGGCCAAAATTCAAAACTGGAACAAAGTCGTGGGCTAACATTAATATTTATTGAAAAAAAAAATCTTTCTCCAGATATAAGAATGAATCTTTTCTTATGGACTCAAATAAGTTTTGCTGGAAAACTGAATATGGAACAAGCAAAGCTTAATACTAAACAATATATATATAGTAGCTGTATAATACCAGTAGGCCAGCTCTAATAGTAATTTGGTATGGCTTCACGGGCCAAATGTAATTAAGCTGCGGGCCAGAGTTTGACACCTATGAGTTATGCCTTCACCAGTTTGTGACTTGCTCTTTGATAATCACACTTACTCTCTGTCCCAGGTATCTTCTGCAGCCAGAAACGTGGACACGGTGCCTTCAGCCGGTTAACATCATAGAGTGGAACATCACTCTGCTGTGTGTCTTACTGGGCCTGGCAGTGCTGGAGTTCATCATCTGTCTCCTACAGCTGGGAAATGGCCTAGTCAACGCTGTCTGCCGGCCCTGCTGCTACAAGCAGGAGTACAGTCTTAATGCTTAGATTCACCTGCACAGACATACCACAGATGCATACAGATACAACCATATCGTACATGTACATTACAGTAATGGACACAAGCACAAAAGGAAGTCTCCACACATAACCTCACTGCAACGTGTGTGCGTGTGTGTGTTTGATTACAGCACCACATCTCCAGTCAGCCAGGTTAGATTTGTAATCAGTTTATTTTCAAGTTCAGTCAAAGTCACCAGTGGTGCCAGGATATGTGTCTGCAACAATGTAGCTCTGTATGACTTTTTTTTATTCCATAAGTAGGACATTGTAACTTACTTTAAAAGCAGGCATAGCAAGCCAACATGTACAGATAGTAAGAGAGGATGGGAGTATTAGGTTTACTGAAGTAAAGTCTGTCAAACGTGGTGCACAGGCTTGCTCAGTTTCTTCACTGTTATTTTATGTTGTATGCTACACAGCTGTGTTAACATTTTTAAGGCCTGAAGAGAACTACGTTAATAACAGAGCAATCAGTATCAAATCAACTGCCTGATATTGTTTGATAATGTGAACATTACCTTCTTTTGGGTATTTCCTTTCCCTGGTTAATGGTGTTTTTGCAAGAAACAGTGCGTGTTGCCATGATTATAGTCTTTGAATGTGCCGTCTAGGCTAAAATGAAGCACAGTGATGTGCCCTTTATGTCTAATTTTATTTTTATGGTCCCAGGACTTGCAGTGTGTTGGATCACACATGCAACACAAGCCGATTTTCTTTTTGTGCATGTGTGTGTTTGTGTGTGTGTGTGTGTGTGTATGTTTTTACATCTATTTTAATTTTCAGTATACTTTGTTGTAAATTGTTGTCTTAATGTTTCTCAGATGCTAGTCCAGTGTTAACAAACATTATATATATATATCTATACACACACACACACACACATATATATTTTAGTGGCATATTTTTATAATGTATGGTTTGTTTGTGCTGCCTTGAATAAAAACGAACAATTTCTGTTTTATATGTATGCATCCAGAGTTTTTTTATTATTTAAAAACAAAACAAAAAATCAAACTGTTGCTTCTGTAGAGGGGAAATATTCCAGACGCAAATGCAATCATGTCCTTTGAGGTCAAAATGTGGATTTTTTTGTGTGCAGCTCCTGTGGTGTGTTGTAATCAATACTAGTGAGTACTGAGTACTAGAGTTTCCAGAGTTGACTGATACTGATATTTATGAGATTGAGTAATTGTTGCCTTTAACCCTGAGAGCCATGCAAATTGGTGCTCATTTTTTAGCAGTGTCCCCTCCCTAAACTGTGTGCACAGCGACCGTTTTCTCCTTGTTCTGAGAACCTTTACACAAAGATAAATTAGGAATAGTATTAATTAATTATCATAAACTGACTTTTGGCAAAGTAAACGCACAAGTAATGAATCCAAACACAGAAACATCTTTATTGGCTCAGTGAAATGAATCTGGTTGTGACACAAGGTCGTTTTCAACATTTAACCCCTTGCATTTAAAATCAAACATTTACTCAAAAGTCCACTTTTACGTAATTGGCTAAATATAATGTCACTGGATTTTTTTGCTGAACAGAAAAAAAACTCCGATTTGACACAGATAAGAATCTTTGGATTCTTAAACGAACGATGTTGATTTTTAAAAACTTTATTTTGAGCTGTAGTGAAAATCTACAAGGGAGTAAATGATGAAGGTTAAGACTAATCTCTTGGTGTTTGGATTTAGGAGAACAAAACTGTTTGTGTTCTTATGCAAGTCTCGCCTGCTGATCGAACACCTGGCAGTCTGATGGTCAGTGACCCCTCGGTCCTGCTTGGCTGACCTCAGCCTGCGAGTCATCTGACGCAGTATAAAGACACAGAGCTTTAAACGTCGCTGAGACACACTGGTTGACAAACATCCAAGACTTTTAATTCTCTGCGCCGTGGGTCTTTATCTTCAAGTTCTGCGAGAGTATTAATAATAATTAAAAAAAAACTAAGAGTCATCATTATCATTATCACCACTGTCAGCTTTTATTTTGGACAAAAATGCTGAGGCTGGATTTAAGGGCTGTTTTGCTGTTGTTTTGTGTGGTAACATGTGTTTCTGGGATGAGACGAGAGTACTTTCTAAAGATAGAAGAGGTATCGTGGAACTATGCTCCAACTGGGATGAACATCATCCAAAACCGCTCAATCCAGGACGATGAGTAAGTGCGCACGATACATTTTCCATTTTATCACAGAGTCATAAATCAATATGAAATAAAGAATCAAAATGGGTACAATTAACACCCCCCCCCCCCCCCCCCCCCCAACACGACATGTTAATATTTGCTTCAACAGCAATTGACAAACAGGAATGATCACTTATGGGCAGCAGATACTAATATAAGAACACAGTTATAGCCTACTGAACGCATTGCACTGCATATGACAATATATAAGTTAATATGAAGACGGTGAGATGAAAAAAT
This sequence comes from Simochromis diagramma, assembly GCF_900408965.1. NCBI lineage: Eukaryota > Metazoa > Chordata > Actinopteri > Cichliformes > Cichlidae > Simochromis > Simochromis diagramma. The sequence goes on along the minus strand of NW_024387095.1, from coordinate 258,622 downwards.
GGCAACTATATATTTATAAATGTACTTCTTGGATAATTTGGTATCCTGGTGCTGAATCACTGTCATGGGTTATTGGTTATTTACACGTGTACCATCACAGTGTTGGTACACGTGCTTCATCTTGTAGTCACAGGACCAGACTTATCAGCATAAAATCAGTTTTTGGTGATAAAAAACTACTTATTATTTATTATAGAGGTGGAGCGTAAACTTTGCCCGGTGCTTTTGCAGCTGGCCTTTTGCACGTGTATTTGTAGGAGTTTTTCTTTATGTAATATTTAAACGAATCATGCAAAATTGATTCATTAAGTGTTATTCATTTGGAGCGAGAGGAAGGCTCGGAGCTGTTAGAGCAGTGTGAAAATTTTTATTCTGTCCTGTAACCCTTTCTTATTCCTGTGGCAGAATCTCAGTTGTGCTCCTCTATGAAAACCTACTGGGCTTGTTACGAAATGATGAGAATCGAGCTGATCTGAACTTCACACGTATACAAAAGATTGTACCCGTTGTTTTACTGGTAGCCAAGTTACTTTTTATAGTGAGCTGATAAGTTTGAAGTCTGACATTTTTACCCAATAAAACATCTCTGCATGTCTTTCCTCGACAGTCACTCTGTATTTTTTTCTGTCTTTCTTTACTTCTCTATGTCACCGCTGTTATATCACATATTGAAATGTCTGTCGGGGAATGTATGAGTGTGTTGGATTAATGTCTACATCTTGCAATAGCCTACATAGCAGGCTTTTCATATGCATCTCTACGCACAGCCTCACACAGCGCGCGTAACGGTGTTACTCAACACGTTGTCATTCCCGACGCGTTGGTACGTTACGCTGTGGGAGTGAGAACGGTCTCGTTACTCGATGCGCACAGTCACGCAGTTGAGCACTTAGTAACAGTATCATCATTAGCACTCAGCTGTGTTTTATGTTTTATGTTCTTCTACACATCATATATCTTATTACAGATTTCGGTGTATTTGGGAAGTGTTCGCCAAACTGCAGCCTTTCTCTTGGATAAATCGCGCTCCAGTCTCAACCTGCCTTTTACATCATATATTTTATTTTATTCATATATATCAAAGCATAAGCATATATCAAACATATAGATTCTTTTCCAGCTTCCCCTCTCTTATCTCATTTGCGGTGCTATTTCAGGAAGAAAGATCCTGCGCATTTTTGCCATTGGGACCTTAACCTTTTAGTAAATCTGACCCATGATGTCATTTGTGGAAAAAAGAGTGTTAGAGACACTCAGTCTCTCTAGAAGCTTTACGTGTTTTAACTTACATAAGGACACATACACAAAACCACTCTCATGCATCTCTGCCTGAATCCCTCAACAGAGAAGCCTCCGTCTTTTTAAAGAGCGGTCCGCAGCGTATCGGCTCAACCTACAAGAAGGCTGTTTATAAGCAGTACAGCGACGCCACCTACAGGACGGAGTTGACAAAAGCAGAATGGCTGGGTTACCTCGGACCTCTGTTGATGGCTGAGGAGGGTGACACACTGATTGTCCACCTGAAGAACACAGCGTCCAGACCTTACAGCGCCCACCCACATGGTCTGAACTATACTAAAGGAAATGAGGGTGAGAAATGCACAAACGGATGTACTACTAGAGTGGAGTGGAAAGGTTAACACCTGCGTGTGACTGTGACTGTGTTTGTGGGTTCACTCCTCAGGAGCACTCTACCCAGATGGCACGGGTCCAGAGCTGAAGCGAGATGATTCGGTACCTCCTGGTCAAACAGTGACCTATGAGTGGACCCTCGCAGAATCCCACGGCCCAACATCACATGACAGCAACTGCATGACCAGATTCTACCATTCCCACGTCAGCCCGCCAAAAGACATCAACTCAGGGCTGATAGGGCCCCTCATCGTCTGTAAGAGAGGTACATTTACTCCACTAAATTTACTTAAGTACAACTTTAATATATTTTATTTATAGTCCAGTGTCTTTCAGAGCCAAACATTCTACCTTTTACTCTTGTTAACATTATATAACTATGTTTACATTATAGATTCATAATAGAACACAATAGACAGTTTTTAAAAACGTGTTTATTTTTATATTTATATCTATTTTTCATCCAACTTTTCTTTTGTTTTGGAAAGCACTGCCTGTCTTTCTAAATGTCCTCTCCTCTGCAGGAACTCTGGACTTACATGGCGATAGGTCAGCAGACTACCAGTATGCTCTGCTGTTCATGGTGTCAGATGAGAACTTCAGCTGGTACCTGGATGAAAACATCAGGACATACATCACAAATCCTGCCAGAAACCTGAAAGAGGACGAAGACTTCATTGAGAGCAACAAGATGCATGGTGAGTGGAAGCATCAGAATCAGAAAGACTTTATTTATCCCAATTAACATATCATGCTAACAATTAGCATATCACCAGCATGCACACTTACAAGCTTGCATTTGCATCCCTGCACCATTTTACCCTCGCTATGTATTACAGGTATTAATGGTTTGCTGTATGGTAATCTTCGTGGACTGAGCATGTGCCAAGGCAACAAGATCCAGTGGCATTTGTTTGCATTAGGCAATGAGGTAATCTATGTTATATTATCACATCTCTATTCTTAATATTACTGTTACAGAGAATATTTTCAAAATATTCAACTGAGCATTTAATCTAAACATTTAGTTCAATTTATAATGTTTACAAACATTTAGAAGAACAGGTTGGTTCTTTTAGGGGGTTCCAAAGTGGATCATTTGCCTTTATCTCACCCTGTTCCCTGCTCACACTGACCCTCCTCTTTCACTGTATACATGAATCTTCTCTGTTGTCTTCCTCTTTCTCTCCTGCCTTTCCTTCCTCTGCACATGTCCATAATATCTCCATCTTGTCTCTTGAACTTTGCCTCCAAACAGCTTAACCTGAGCTGTCCTTCTGATGAACTCATTTCAAATACGGTCCATTCTGGCCACTCCCCACAAAAATCTCAACACCTCCAGCTTGGCCTCCTGTCTTTTCATTAGTGCCACAGTCTCCAAACCATCCATCACAGCAGGTTTCACTACTATCTTGGAAACCTTCCCTTTCACTCTTGCTGCTATCCTTCTGTCACAAATCACCCTGACACTCATCTCCAAGCACACTCCACCCTGTCTACACTCGCTTCTTCACCTTTCTTGTGTGCTGTCTGTTGTTTTGGATGGTTGGCTTCAGGTATTTAATTAAACTTGTCCATCTTCCCTCCCTCTACTCCTTGCATGTTCACCTTTCCACCTGCCTCACTCTCATTAACACACATGTTTCTGCTGACATTCCTCTTCTCTCCACCTCTCCAGGCTCTCTTCCACCTACTTTCAACTCTCAGGAGACAGTTTTTCAAAGACAGAAGGGGCTGTGGGCATTATCCTAATTGTTGCTAACTAAACCATGAGACACCTGCAAATACAGTCAGTCTCACAGTGGTTGTTCCAATCGAGTGCTTTCAAAGGTTCAGCTTTTTTAAGGATTTAAGTTTGCGTTGCTGAGACTGTTGCAGAAGTTTTCTACTGATAGTCTTTAATCAGATAAGGTTCAAGTTTAATAAAAATGTGAGCATGTGTTACTTTCTGTGGTACAGATTGCTTTCATTATTATTATTGTTAGTTTCAGAATTGCAAAAAGGATTTCTAGTACATTCACCTCCTTGTGTAACATTATTTAAATATTATTTATCTACAGGTGGACATGCATTCAGTTCATTTCCATGGTCAGATCCTGACCACTATGAACCATCATACAGACACAATCAGTCTTTTTCCTGCTTTGAGCACCACAGCTGAAATGGTAGCTGACAACCTGGGACACTGGCTGCTGGCATGTAGTGTCAATGACCATCTGATGGGTGAGATTATGAATTACAATTCAGGGAAGGATACATTTCTGCACACCGATTAATAATATATTCAACATTGTTTTTTTGTGCTTTTGTCTAGCTGGGATGCAAGCGTTGTTTGAGATAAAGAAGTGCTTCCCCAATGTCCACAAGCCCCGGCCTTATGGAGAGCAGCGACAGTACTTCATTGCCGCTGAAGAAGAAGTTTGGGACTATGCTCCTACAGTGCCTACAGATGGGTTAGTTACTGTACAAACTGACAGGAATGTAGAGGACTGCTGGTCTGTAGAGATCTTTCTTAATTTGAACTTTGCTTTTGTGTGAGCAGTGCGGCAGAAACGTTTGTAACCCGAGGTCGAAACCGCATTGGAAGCCGCTATAAGAAGGTTCGCTATGTGGAGTACACTGACAACACCTTCATGACAAAGATGCTCCGCAGCCCAGAGGACCAGCACCTTGGAATTCTGGGTAATTCAAGCTTGAGAGGTTTTGGAAAGTTTGATGTTGCTAAAATCTGAAAAAAACAACAACAAAAAAACCAAACCCAAAACCCAGAAATGAAACCCACACACACACACACACACACACACACACACACACACACACACACACACACACACACACACACACACACAACAGAGCTTCTCTGGAACAAGTAATGAAATCATTTTTTGATTTTATTAAAGTGAGACAATAATTAGAGCAGCCAAGTGCCAATGTTAAAAATAAAAACACAAAAAAATCCAGTTGTTTCTTAATTAGTAATTACCGTGGCTCGGTTCTGTCATTGATCAGTAAGTTACGGCCTCGCTTTATTTAATCAGTTTGACAGTTCGCTCTAAGCAAAGATTACATCAAATTTCAGAGTTCATTCATACTGTAACGTTCCCATATGTTCTCAAGAACCTGACGTTTTGATCTCAGTTTGTCCGTTTATTCGGTAACACAGGCAACTCCGGGGAGAGTGCTCTCGTACAACACCTCACTTCTGCCCCGCACAGTCACACAACAACATGGACCCCCCCTCCCCTTCCTGCACACATTAACTCCCTTTTTTCCTGCAGCACAACCAAACATGTATCTTAAAGAAATAACAACAGTGTCAACCTGTCACTGTAAAATAACATTTAACCATCGTTACAATACCTTTCGAGCTATTGCGTTTGCAGACAGAATGACACAAGCGCACAAACGCTAACAAAACCATAACTGCCTCAGTTAATTACAGGTTTTTTGAATGAATTGCTTGTCAGAAATACAGTTATTGCAATTCAAAAGCACAGCAGAGTTGTGGAACATTTCCAAAAACTGCCTTAACTCATATTTGAACAAACTCATTTGGTTTAGTGTCTTAAACCATGTTGATAATCCCTCTAATTTTATGAGCTGTTATTATTAAAAACTATATTGCACCCTAACAGCATCTTATGCATGTTGCACGTTAATGTTTCCAGGTCCTGTGTTGAAGGCTGAAGAGAAAGACACTATCAGGGTGGTGTTCAAGAACAAAGCCAGTCGGCCTTACACAATACAACCTCATGGAGTACAGTACAGCGTGGAACAGGATGGCACACTGTATCACAATGAGTTGGAAGGTTAATGCATGTACATTCATAAGTAATGCTATCAGTGTTAATATCTGTTTCATCCATCTGAACTCCTCTTCTTTTCCTCTCTTCAGAGTCTTATACAGATAAGAAACTGCGGGAGCTGAAGAGGCTGCCAAGTAAGTGGAAGTCTGCAGTTGGAGTACCATTTAGCATTTTGTTGATGCTGTTATTATTGCTAATGAGAATTCTCCATTTCTCTGTGGAAATGCGTGAGTAGGGGTGGTGACTCCTCCCCCTGCTGCTCTGGTCAGACCTGGGATGGTGCACATCTATGAGTGGATGGTGCCTATAGGTGCTGGACCCGTAGAAGGGGAGGCTGACTGTCTGACCTATCTGTACTACTCTGCTGTGGACCCTGTCAAAGATACCAGCTCTGGACTGGTGGGGCCACTTCTCATTTGTCGACCTAAATCACTGAAGAAGGGAGTACAGGTGAGAGGAAAGACAAAACCCCCCCCAGCAAGTCAACATATTGTGTGGTTCAGGTTACAGAGCAAGTTACATCCTCCTGAATTTGGTATTATGAAAGTAGATATATTTGGAATAAAACGATTCACACCAGGCTGTGCAGTGGACATATAAATGTTTTTTTAAATTCAAATAGAATTATCAGTAAATTACACAGAAAATATTGATGAAACAGGACTCGTTCTGCTGGCCTGAAACAAGTGTCTTGTGTTAAACTGAAAAAATGTTGCAGTTACTCATAACAAAAAGAATGAATCTTCCTGACATCCTGATATTCCTGACAGTGGCATCCAAAGAGGCGGATCGTCTTAAAATTAATAAAATGTGCTTTTGGCTTTAGTCATCGACTATCCACGGCTCCTGTCTCCAGCCTGGAAAATCTCTTCCTAACCTGAGTGTTCAGTCCCACTCTAACATCACAGAAAAGAAAAAAAAAACAATGTTTTGTGGCCTTACTGGATTAATGAAGCAAAATCTGACGCATCACCTCTTCACCTCTCTCTCTTTTCATGCAGAAAAACTATAATAAAGAGTTTCACCTCATGGCTACTGTATTTGATGAGAACCTGAGCTGGTATCTTGATGACAACATTAGGACTTTCACTACTGCTCCCAACACTGTCAACAAGGAGGACGAGGGCTTCATCGAGAGCAACAAAATGCATGGTGGGTACAGCGTGAAGTTTCATTTTAGTCACCATGTAATAGTTAAATTGGGGACAGCTATTATTATCAACTAATGTCCCTTTACTGGCTCAGCAATTCACCATAACGTACCTAATCTCTGTGTGTAATATTTCTGTGAATTTCTTTTTAGCCATCAATGGGTTCGTGTATAACAATCTCCCAGGGCTGACCATGTGTAAGGGCGATAAAGTATCATGGCACCTGTCAGGACTGGGGTCAGAGACAGACATCATCAGTCTTTACTTCCAGGGCAACCGTTTCATCTATGAGCAGAACAGACGGGACACCATCAGCGTATTCCCTCACATCTCACACACTGTCACTATGGAGCCGGACAGCATGGGTATGGAGCTTTGAACCCTTATTTATGTTGTTCTGTTTAGTTACACTTTAAGTGTGGCCCATGCATACAAAAAAGTAAAAGCCCAAAGTTCAAGTTCAAATGAAATATAGAGGTAAATGGGTTGAATTGATTTATTGGCAGCTACAGCAGCTGTCAATAGGAAACTTACATTAATCATTTGAAAATGATTGACACTACTCTGTCTTTTATTTTAAACAGAATGGCATCACAACAAAACAGATTAAACTTAATTAAAAATGTCCGACTATCTGCTGGTCTGACCTAGCAGACACATGGATTTACCTAGATGGGTGATGTCAAAGATGCACCCTGTGGGCCAGAACTGGTCTAATCAAAGGTCCACTGGATACTTTTTGAAAGATGTGGAAACTCCACAACAGTGCAGAATAAATTTGTACTTTTACCTTAATGTCACCTTAAAGAACTGTTTGTCTGTCTTCCTTCTCTCATCCTTGTGGCAGATGGCCGCCCCTCAGTGAGCCTGGTTCTGCTGGAGTGTTCTTCCTGTTAAAAGGGAGTTTTTCCTTCCCACTGTTGCCAAAGTTCTTGCTCATAGGTGGTCATCTGATTGTTGGGTTTTTCTCTGTACGCATTATTGTAGGGTCTGCCTTATGATATAAAGCACCTTGAGGGGGCGGTTGTTTTGATTTGGCGCTATATAAATAAAACTGAATTGAATTGAAGTTGCCATGATAGCAGTTGTAAGAACCATTGAAGTGGACATGAAACACTAAATGTATTAAGGTTAATTTATCCCATGGAGTAGTGCCATGTCTGTGAAGCTGGGTTTAATAAATAAGTGCTTGAAGTTACAGTTTCTAGAGCATGTGTAGCGCTGTTTTGTCTGAGTAAAGAATGTGACATCACTGGGTTGGTCTAGTTGGCTGTTGCTAATAGTCTTACATTAATTTATTAGCTAACTACAGTAGTGACAGAACTGATAATTCAGTGGAAAACAAGACTAAAACTAAAATCAGTCGAATGACCTTCATGCAATTTAACCCCCAGTTCTACTGAGGTTCTGTCTTTTCCCAAGCAAATGCAAACAGTTTACAACATATCATATTACTATGTGTGCATCATGCCATGAATATAAGTAGGTTTCCTACCGAAGCATGATTAGGAATCTTAACATCCATCAGCATGAGTCACTCTGATACATAAGTCTGAATCATTGCTGAATTTACATTTACAGCCTTCTTACTCAAAGACATTACCCTGAGGAAATGTGCTTAAGTCAGGGAGCTATGCTGGTGCATTTCTTTGATTTGTGACAGATTAGCACACACATATCCATTGATGGCTGCACACAAACATGCACACATTGATTTGTGACAGTAGGTTGCAGTTCTTAGTAGACTGACTCAGTGCACAAAAGCTAAAAGGTACTGTTGAAATGTTACATATTTTTAAGGCATCACAGACTGTTCATCATTTGTTTTGTTGGATAGTTCAGTAAATGGGAATGATTTCAGTAAACATGAAATACAATTACCCTTACTATGACCTTGGCCATTAAATCTTCAAGAAGTGTTGAGTGAGAAGACTTGAGAGCTAATTCCAAAAAAAGGACAAGTGTCATGATTTGGTGCATTGCAGACTGAGCTAGGAAGGTAAAAAAAAAGTGGTTTAAGTGTTAAAAAATCAACAACATTTGGACAAAACAACAAAACCAGAGAATTTAGTCAAAAGAGCACATTTGTGTTCTATGTAAATCCAACAGTCACATTGTGTGTTATCGTATCTGCGTGTGTGTATGTGTTTTAGGTCAGTTTGAGGTGGTGTCTGCTACAGTGAACCATTACCGTAATGGGATGAGGGCCAACTACACGGTAGAGAAGTGCAGCATACTTCATCGTCAGAGTGAGATGATGTTACATTCAAAAACCTACTACATCGCTGCCATGGAAATAGACTGGGACTACGCTCCAAACCGCACCTGGGAGGTGGAGATGTTCCGCGGCATGGAGAGGTATCAGCAGTAGGGCACGAGCCTGAGAGCTGCCGTAGAAACAAATACAGTATACCAGCAGCACATATATGTAACTCTTGTGCGTATACCTTTATACAGTATACATTATGTATTACATGTTTACGTTATGAAGCTTATGAAACATCACAGAAAACAATAACAAATTTAGTAAAGTTTAGGGAAAAAAAGTGTCCCATTGTTACATGAGAATGCTCATTACCCTAAACATGCAGACTCTGAGTATCTTAATGCCTTTTATGGTAATAAACTGCTTTTGGACATTACAATAGGAACACAAAAATAACAGTGACCAACCAAACAGATGTCAGTATTATATTATAAAGTTTATTCTGTATATAGCAGAGCACTATACTATTTTTAGGATATGAAACTGTCGTAGATTGTGGTAGGAGCGCTGAGAAAGAATTAAATAGTAATGCTGGCAAATCGAGTTGCCTTTGGTTGCCTCTTATATAACAGTGAAAACTTGTTATAGTGGAACTGCAGCTGTTTTAGTAAATCAAAACGTGTTGGTGACTCTCTCGCTGCAGTCCTGCCCCCGTCTTTCTGGACAAGCAGGGTGGATTCATAGGCTCTCGTTACAAGAAGGTCGTCTACCGACAGTTCACCAGTGACAAGTTTACCAAACAGGTCGAAAGAACCGCTGACATGGAGCATCTTGGCATTATGGGTGAGTATATCGAAGAGACCACTGACACATACTGTACATATTCATATTTTTCCATAAAGTTTTTGAAGCTCTGACGAGAATACATTGTTGGTGCAGTAAAAGCCACTGATTGTGCTACATATTGTAAATAACACATGATGTAACGTCTTAAGCTCCAGTTGGTACTTAAACCATTTGCCTTCTCTTTAGGTTCAATGATTCACGTTAATGTTGGAGACAAAGTTAAGGTGGTTTTCAAGAACATGGCAACCAGACCTTATTCTATTCATGCACATGGAGTCAAAACAGAAAACCCCAGCGTCCACCAAACCCAACCAGGTACAGAAATGCCTAGAAACAATAGAAGCGGATGGAACAAAAGGACACAATCAATAAACAATTTCAGTCACTGTGGAACTTTTTTATGACTTCAGCAGAATAAATGTGTTTTTTTGAGAACATAGAAAGGGCATACAGTATTCCCTCTACTCTTCTTTTCTCTAATGGATCATGCCATGTTCTTAATGTATAAATGGTGTCCAAAACATTGAAAACTACAATGTGTTTCTCAGGTGAAATTCACACCTACTACTGGTATGTCAACAAGAACACTGGACCAACAACAGAGCAAGAGGAGTGCTCTGTGTCAGCGTACTACTCTACTGTTGATGTTGCAAAGGTACGATGATGTAGGCAAGATCAAACACAGCACAGGCAACAACAAGTACTCACAGACTTACATGTTGTCCCCCTGCCCCTCCAGGACCTTTACAGCGGACTGATTGGTCCATTAGTCGTCTGCCGCCGTAGTTGGGGCAGGTGAGTGTCTACATGTTCACCTGCTTGATGTACAGCACAGCACACATTCTGTTTATGCAGTACCACATAATAAAGTATGATAAAATATTTGCGTCTTCCAGGACTTTAGGACTGAAGAAGGAAGTGGAAGAGTTTGCACTGCTTTTCCTGGTTTTTGACGAGAATGAGAGTTGGTAAGTAGCAGATAGATTCCCTTTGAAACCTCTGCTTCCTCTATTCAGCGGGCAATACATGCTAAAATGACACAAATTTGAAGTAAAAGGATCCAACCCAATTTAAGATTTCCTCCTTAAATTCACATGCTTGCAAACTCACTGAGGGTAAATCAGATGGAATGGACACAGCTGAGTTATGAGAGACAGGTGACATCAATCAGGAGAAGACACTTGAAAGTAAAACACAAAGCAAGGTAACTACAAAAGTAGAGTGGGACATGAACACCATAACTGAAACACGTGAAGACTGACACATGAATCAACAGAACAAAGGTTAATACAGCCATTTTCTTTGCCTTAGCTGGCTCGACAAAACCTAAAATTCCAGTAAGAGATAACCAGTATTATGATGGTGGTCATCAGCTTACCCTGTTAAGCAGTGATTTCCGCTTCAGGCTCTGTATGCACTCACATTTAAAGGGGCGTTTCACAAGTCATGTGACTTCTCAAAGGAGTCCACACAAAACGATTCCCATGAGTGTCTCCTCCTGATAACTAGAGATGTTATCAGGTGATAAAATGCTGAACAAAAAAATAACATTACAATAAATTACAAATTTATGGAGATTGATTGTGCAGAGAAAACATCGACATTTAAAGAAAAAAAAAAAAACAACTTTAACCTGCACAGAGCTGTAAAATAAACATTTTAGTTCAAATTAACTATTTTATCACCGATAAGTGCCTCTGTTTGTTTGTTAATAAGTAATCATAAGAAGTATATCAGTATGATAAGTAATTATTAGTTATTTCTTTTTTATGAAACAGAAAACTCTGACTTTAAACTCAACACAGCTCACTAAGCCATTAATCTCACTTTGTAGGAAAGTCCTCAGGAGGACAGTGACTACAACTGCAAATTCATGAACCAAACCCCAAAAAACAAAAAGAATGGAACCCACTCCTAGAAAATCACAAGGTGATGGTGCGACCGTAGTTCATGTGTGGTTGGGAAGCTCATCTGTAACCGGAAGGTTGCCGGTTCAATCCCCCAGCTCTCTCTGTCCTGGTCGCTGTGTCCTTGGGCAAGACACTTCACCTACCGCCTACTGGTGATGGCCAGAGGGGCCGATGGCACGATATGGCAGCCTCGCTTCTGTCAGTCTGCCCCAGGGCAGCTGTGGCTACAACTGTGGTTTTCCTGCACCAGTGTGTGAATGTGAGAGTGAATGAATAGCGGAATTGTAAAGCGCTTTGGGTGCCCATATAAATGCAATCCATTATTAAAGAAAAACCAGAGCCTCAGTCACAAAAGAGGAAATAAAAACAGCGATCCAGCACTAAATACACAAACAGAATTCTAAAACAGAAGCAGAGATCCACTCTGAGGGCGAGGACAGCAGGATATGATGTTTAGCTGAATTTTCCTGCAGCGCCGCCTGAAACAGGAAGGGCTGTATATTTATGACTGCTGCTTAAACTACAGGTATCTGGATGAAAACATCAGAGCGCAGATCAGGAACCCTCGCTCAAACTTAAAGGATGATGAAGACTTTATAGAGAGCAACAAAATGCACGGTGAGACAAGCAGACACGTACAAAAGGATTTTTGAACTTTTTGTTTTTTCATCTACACATAAATAAATTTTTTCTTTACAATGTGTGCATGTTTGTGTGCAGCCATCAATGGATATGTGTATGCTAACCTGAATGGTCTGAACATGGAGGTGGGCGATAAGGTGTACTGGTACCTAATGGGAATGGGCAATGAAGTGGACATACACACAGCACACTGGCATGGCCATAGTGTGGAATACAAGGTATATAGAAATGATTCAAAAATACCCTCTCACACAATCACACAGTATATAAACACAGTTCACAAATGCTCTTTTCTCTGCAGCTGGGTGGAGGTGCTCACCGTGTTGATGTGTATGAGCTGTTTCCAGCCACCTTTCAGGTGAGATTTCAAAGGAATGGCTTCTTTTAAGAGCTGAGTCTTTCCTCTTTGACGTTAAGGTCTGGTGTGTTTCACTTTAACACTAGCATGAAGGTGGATGACTTTAATTGCATGTGGTCAACCATCCAAAGGAAGAGAGAAGAGAGGTTATGAAGAGAGTGCAAGCAGGGAGGAGTGGGCGGAGATGAGTGAAAGTTAGAGAGACACGGCTGAAATGCACTAAATATACACATAAGGTAACAAGGAAATGGCACACAGGATGGAGACACAGCTGAACCTAATTAGACAAGGCAACGGGGAAGCAAAACCAGATATGTGAAACATGGAAACACAAGACCTACACAATAAAACAGGAAACTGGGGAACATGACACAGGAGTGAAGAATAGGCAGACGAGAGAGACATGTTGGACCGGGGAAACATGGATAAACCACAAGGAGGAGAAACAAGACACAACACACATAAGCACAAACACAGAATGGGGGCAAAGACATGAGGGGAGCCTAAATGTACAACGGTAAACATGGTGGTAATCCTGAGGTTATTCTGAGAATAATAAACCATCACACAACAAGTCATAAAAACACAAGAGACACAAAAAGCTGGGTCAAAAGCACCCAGAACCATGACAACCGCCTTAAAACACAAATTCTAAGCAATTCATCCAACAGAATTAGGAAATTGAACTCTAATTGTGCAGCTATTGAGTCATGTGATTTTCTATCTACTTTCTTTTCAGACAGTAAAGATGCGTCCTCAGTATCCTGGTACCTGGCTGCTCCACTGTCACGTCACAGACCACATTAAAGCTGGCATGGAAGCCATGTACACTGTTACTGAAAAACGTAAGGAACCAGTCTGAGCAGAAAAATTCAGGCAAATAAAAATGAGGATGCTGTGTTGGTGATAACTTGTTTGTTTGTCTTTGACAGCAAAGAAGAGTGGAATCTTTGGCTGAAGGAAAAGCGAGAGACGAGTAAAAGGACGATGTCAGTGCCTCAGTTTACTAAATGCCTCCGTTAATGATGCATAGCAGAAACTTAACACGGAATCAAGCATTACCAACAGTTATTGTATAATAAAATGTCTTTTTTATAATCATTTTTGCTCACTAACTTTTCTTAAGACTGCCAGACTGTAGTGAAAAAAATAATTAAAAAATAAATTTAAAATCAAAGTTACTGTGTTTGGGTCTCAGTATCAGTACCAGGGGACACTGTGGCCTTACAGTTCACATTTATGGAGCCATCAGTCACAGTTGTCAAGATTGTGTGTGTGTGTGTGTGTGTGTGTGTGTGTGTGTGTGTGTGTGTGTGTGTGTGTGTGTGTGTGTGTGTGTGTAGTCTTTCCTTTTTAAGTATATGATTTGGTAATTGTGTTTGACAAAAAAAAATTCTGATTTGATGAGATTATCAATTCGATTCAATTCAATTTTATTTATATAGCGCCAAATCACAACAAAAGTCGCCTCAAGGTGCTTCATAGATACAGAGAAAAACCCAACAATCATATGACCCCCTATGAGCAAGCACTTTGGCGACAGTGGGAAGGAAAAACTCCCTTTTAACAGGAAGAAACCTCCGGCAGAACCAGGCTCAGGGAGGGGCGGCCATCTGCTGCGACCGGTTGGGGTGAGAGAAGGAAGACAGGATAAAGACATGCTGTGGAAGAGAGACAGAGGTTAATAACAGATATGATTCAATGCAGAGAGGTCTATTAACACATAGTGAGTGAGAAAGGTGACTGGAAAGGAAAAACTCAATGCATCATGGGAATCCCCCGGCAGCCTACGTCTATTGCAGCATAACTAAGGGAGGATTCAGGGTCACCTGGTCCAGCCCTAACTATATGCTTTAGCAAAAAGGAAAGTTTTAAGCCTAATCTTAAAAGTAGAGATAGTGTCTGTCTCCCGAATCCAAACTGGAAGCTGGTTCCACAGAAGAGGGGCCTGAAAACTGAAGGCTCTCCCTCCCATTCTACTTTTAAATACTCTAGGAACAACAAGTAGGCCTGCAGAGCAAGAGCGAAGTTCTCTGATAGGGTGATATGGTACTACAAGGTCATTGAGATAAGATGGGGCCTGATTATTTAAGACCTTGTATGTGAGGAGCAGGATTTTGAATTCAATTCTGGATTTAACAGGAAGCCAATGAAGGGAAGCCAAAACAGGAGAAATATGCTCTCTCTTTCTAGTCCCTGTCAGCACTCTTGCTGCAGCATTTAGGATTAGCTGAAGGCTTTTCAGCGAGTTTTTTGGACATCCTGATAATAATGAATTACAGTAGTCCAGCCTGGAAGTAATAAATGCATGAACTAGTTTTTCAGCGTCACTCTGAGACAGGATATTTCTAATTTTAGAGATGTTGCGCAAATGGAAGAAAGCAGTCATACATATTTGTTTAATATGTGCATTGAAGGACATGCATGTCCTGGTCAAAAATGACTCCAAGGTTCCTCACAGCGTTACTGGAGGCCAAGGTAATGCCATCCAGAGTAAGAATCTGGTTAGATACCATATTTCTAAGATTTTCAGGGCCGAGTACAATAACCTCAGTTTTATCTGAATTAAGAAGCAGAAAGTTAGCGGCCATCCAGGTCTTTATGTCTTTAAGACATTCCTGCAGTTTAACTAATTGGTGTGTGTTATCTGGCTTCATGGACAGATAGAGCTGGGTGTCATCTGCATAGCAGTGAAAATTTATGCTATGTTTTCTAATGATGCTGCTTAAGGGAAGCATGAATTGGTCCTAGCACTGAACCCTGTGGAACTCCATAATTAACCCCAGTGTGTGAAGAGGACTGACCATTTACATGTACAAATTGGAGTCTATTAGATAGATATGATACCACATTATATCTGTGATATCACACAGTAAATATAAATTCATGAAATTCTCAAAAGAGGAAACTTGGATTAAAGGGATGTGGAAAAAAGAAGCTGAGGAGGCTGAGGGCCAGGTTCAGTTATGGTGCTGTGCCACATGAGTAAATGATTTGTTTCCCTGCATGCTGTGTGGTGCTGCTGGTATTTATAAGTTAAGAAAATGCGGAGCGATCCGTGTAAATTGTGTGCTGAAATCAGACCTATTATTTGCATGCATTTTGAGGGCAGTAAATATACTATATGATCCTTTGAAATAATCAACAAAAATGTATTTTAAAAAACTAAAAAAAATTGAAAATGTCCAGATTTTAGTCCTTGCATATTATTATGTTTTGAGTGACTGTGCATGTTTGTGTGCAGAACATCAGATATTAAATGTGTCTTCATTTAAGTTTTCTCAAGAAACAGTGAACAATCAGACAGTTTTGACACAATCAAATACTTTGAAGAAGGAAATAAACTCATATTAGAAAACAATGAACAAGTGGTTTGATTTTGGTTCTGAGGCTATGCAGTTGTGGCAGACTGAGGCAACCGACTACAAAATGCTCCTGTGCAGAAGGAATGGGTCACCCAGACTAGACAATGGAGGGACTCACCAAGCGGTATATTAAACAGCTCAGCAAGGCCGTGCAGCAAAACCCACAGTATACACTCAGTGGTGAGCAGCTGCTGGAGTACATCATTGTGTCAGAGGATCCAGCTGTGGCCATCACAGTTATTCAGTCTTTGAGGTAAACCTCTGTGTAGATTATAGGTCACTGGGTTTCCTTCTCTGAAAAGTTAATGTTTCAAAGAAACTGCAGGAACTTTTTTGTTTTACAACAATCATTACTTACTAATTACTGACCATAGGTCTGGTTTTTCTTTTTATGTGGCCTTTTTCAGCTTTATTAGATAAATTTAGTAAAGAAATGACAGGAAAGCAGGCGCAGAGAGAGAAGACATGCAGCAAAGGACTGTGGGTCGGACTCAGCTATATGGCATGTGGGTACCCACTCGACACGCTGAGCTAAACCGGTACCCAGGTCTGGTTTTTTATCCAATTTCCAGGTCAAAATTTCTAGAAGCTAATTTCTTCTACAGATGTTAAAAATCGTTAACCGCTAAAACTTCTTAAGTTAGACTCATGCAAACATCCTCATTTAAACATCAGTCTAAGTAGACATACTGGGAGTTTTACATGTATGTTCATGTGTCATACTTTAATCATACAATCATGCTTTACGTTTAAATTAATGATTATGATCCAAAAATTGGTTAAGTAATTGTCTAAGATGTCACATCTGATTCATATGGTTCATTTATGCTACAATTTATTTTTTAGCAAATAAAGCAAAAACATTAGTGGGAAAGTGAATTTCACAATCTAAGATCTCTAAATAATCTTAAAATATAAACAACGTTTGCAACTTTTGCACTGTTCTCTCCCGGTTACGCTTTTTAATTAGGCACTGTATTCCCTTTATCATACTTTATGTGATAAAGTATAATGAATGCCAGCTGTAAGCATGTCAGCAGTGAATGAAAACAAACAAACAAGCAAACAAACAAAAACGGGTCTTAATGGTTATGTCTGTGGGCATAGGTGTGCAATTGAGATAAAGTTCTTAAAGCACATAGAATAAACAACTTATTTAAATTTCTTGCTGTGAAACACAACCAGTCATTTGTGACATGTGTCACAGCCAGTCATGCGGTTGTACTATAAAGCATTTGGAGTAACCAGTAAGACTGGAAAGCACTACATAAATGCCAGTCCATTGCAATACTTCAGTGAGGGCTCAGTCTGGGCCACCATTAGGTGGCAGGATTGCCACTTTAATGAATGTAAGAATTCCTGCAGAGCTGAAGACACAAATTAGTGTAGAGCAACTCAGATGTCCCAGACACGTTTATCTGTTTTACCAAGTGTGAGGTCTCGTTTTCTGTAAACTTGTACATTTAATGTACATCTCTTCTTATTTCCTGCATTAAATTTACATGAGAACCATGGGAAATGTAGGCTGTTTAATGCAGGTGTCACTGTGCTGTATAGTATTATACTTCAAATTTCTTCTTCTGAAACCCAGGTTCCACTTTTCTTCCAGCTGATGTCACTGCTGCAGCTCACGGGGATTCTGTGATGGAAACGCAACCTTTTGAGCCTGGCAGTGTCCCACAGCGGCACCTTTAGGGTGGCTGGCTCCGCTAGCAGCAGTAAATCCACAGGTACTGATGAGAAATTCAAAGCTTCAGTCGCTGCTCATCTGAAACACGCCACACAGAAGGGATACAACAGCTCCTATAAAATGTGTCCAGAATTCTTGGAGACCATATGGTGCAAAGAAAAAAAAATGTGCTTGAGAATACAGCTCAGTATTCTTTAAACACAAAATGAGATGAGTTGCTTTCAGTATCCCAAACTCCTGTAGGACCCTCAAACACATTTTAAAAGTAAATATATGTTTTGACAGGCATGTGAGGGGCCAATTGTTTTCTGATTTTGCCCTTTTATTGTTGAGGGGATCTGAGATTGTGAAGATTACCTATCACATTCACACAACTGGCACAAACCAGAAATGTATATGCCACACACACAAGCACGCACACACACACACACACACACACACACACACACACACACACACACACACACACACACACACACACACACGCAGACTCTGCCTTACTGAGTGCAGATCAGTGTCTAAGCAGCCACCTGCAGTCCCCCATTAGCTGGCAAGGAAA
Organism: Simochromis diagramma; assembly: GCF_900408965.1. Taxonomy (NCBI): domain Eukaryota; kingdom Metazoa; phylum Chordata; class Actinopteri; order Cichliformes; family Cichlidae; genus Simochromis; species Simochromis diagramma. The sequence goes on along the minus strand of NW_024387095.1, from coordinate 240,457 downwards.
TGGAATTGAAAAGATTCAGACCATGAAATGTGGCCAATAATGCCAGCTCTGATCTAAACCTGTACTGAATCTCAATGATGTAGTAACAGCACTGACACATTCAGCTTGTGAAACCTTACCTGACACATCACTCTAAGCTATGGATCTGTCCCTGCTGCCAAAGCTGGCTGAAGCTGTCACAGCTGTCCTCACTGATGCGGCTAATTTAATGCTGCGCATCAGACGGCAAACCAACAAAATCAGACGTGCTAATGTCGCAGCGGCAGCTTTATCCTTGGCATCATGGTGTTGGGTTTTTATTAAGTATTGGTAGAGATTGTGTTTCCCTTTGAATTTGTTTGACACCTTGCCTTGATGTGCAGGTGTTATGAAATGTTGACTCAACAGTGTCCTTAAGACACCGGTGTATTCTGATGTAGTTTTTTTATAGTGGCTATATAAATACGGACCTCTCAAATATATTGTTTCATTAGCAAGGTTTGAAAAAGATTATAGCTTACCAGTCATGAGAGTGAAGTAAACTGGTTAGGGAATGCAAAAATTAAGAAAAAAGGATCACTATTCCTAAAATCCAAAAATGAGGACATAAATGTGGCAAGCCAAGTTACACTACAGTCTACTCTTCACTTTGACTGGCTTAATATGGATTATTAACTTCATTGTAGGGCACTTTGTTACCCACTTTACCAAGTTCATGACAAGCAGATTTTAATGAAGTAGCGCAACGTTCACGGATCGTCTGTTTGACAAATTGTTGAATGCCCAAAATGTATCTGCATATTATCGAGCTACAGAAAACGCAGCGTTAATTTTACATGGTGATCTGCATCACTCGACAGGTGCATTGATCACTTGGTTTTGTAAATGTTCACCACTTTGAACTGTGGATTCAGTGGATCCTCCTCTGAAGGAAGTAGTTAAAATGAATCACAGAAGCACTTTTGCTTAGTTTTTTAAAGAATTTGACCAGCCAAGCAGGCATTTATGGGTCTCTTCACTTGATTCGGCTCATTCTTAGCAATATAGATGGTTCAACCACAACCTCAGTATTGTGTCCCTCTGTCTTTAATAGATTGTCTCGTTACCAACCTGATTTTACTCCCATTCCTCGCCATCTAACTCCTCCTTGCAGTTATTTTTGGATTGTGTTTGGATGGATTCTTCCAGTGTTTGCCGGACTTTTTTGTTTGTCATTAATTTCCATTAGATGTATTTTTGTTTGCATTTTGTTTGCGTAAAGTTTCTGTTCAGTGATCATTTCAGGACACATCAGACCTGGCTGGTTGTGCTTATTGCAGCATTTTTAGCACTTACTCAAAAAAACTCCAGTCATAGGCACACAGCCGCTTTTAATACTTCTTGGTCAGAACCAACATAATAGTAAAAAGGCTGCAAAATTGTAGTAGCAAGTTCAAACCATCAGTTAACAAGTTCTTTGTTTGACTAAAAAATATTTAAAGGTAGCAAGAGGTTTTCTTGTGAAGACAGGATTAAAAAACAAAAAAGAAAAGAAAAAACCCAGTTTCCCTTCTCTCACCAATCCCACTTGGTATAGAGCAGATTGCCTAGGCTCAGATGCATGTCAGTAATTAATTCATTCTGTGAACAGGAGAATTTGCAGAGAGATTTTGCAATAACAATAAACTTTCATACTGCAAACATTCAAATTAGGGTTTGTACCTTTACAAATGCTTTCAGTTCACCTACAGGCAAACAGTATTAAACCCCAAAGTTTTTATTGTTATTTTTATTACTTTCTACATATGAAGCAAGAATATGGAATTATGTAGCAAAGAAAATATTGATAAATAACTCTAAGTGTGTCTTATATTTTAGATTCCTCAATGACGTCGACTTTTGCTTTTTTGACCGTGCTGCAAACCCTTGGCCTTCTCTCAGTGAGCTTCATGACATAGTCACCTGAAATGGTTTTCACTTCACAGGTGGGCCTTGTCAGGGTTCATTTGTGGAATTTCTTGCCTTCTTAATGGGGTTGGAACCATCAGTTGTGTACACAGCTGACAGTCCTATTTGACAGTTGTTAGAATTCATATTATGGCAAAAACCAGTCAGCCAAGTAAAAACAAACAACAGTCCATCATTACTTTAAGAACTGAAGGTGAGTCAGTCTTTGAATGTGTCCCCAAGTGCAGTCGCAAGAATGATCAAGTGCTAGGACAACACTGGATCACCTCTGCTGCTAAATCACCAGCCTCAGAAATCACAATTTAACAGCACCTCACATTAGAGCCTAGATTAATGCCACACAGTGTTCCAGTAGCAGACACACCTCTACATCAACTGTTCAGAGGAGACTGTCCGGATCAGGCCTTTATGGTCAAATAGCTGCTAAGAAACCACAACTAAGGAAAAGGAACAAGCAGAAGAGATTTGTTTGGGCCAAGAAACACAAGGAATGGACATTAGACCAGTGGAAATCTGTACTTTGCTCTGATGAGTCCAAATCTGAGATTTTTGGTCCACCCGCTGTGTCTTTGTGCGATGCAGAAAAGGTGAACAGATGGTCTCTACATGCCTGGTTCCCACCGTGAAGCATGGAGGAGGAGGTGCGATGGTGTGGGGGTGCTTTGCTGGTGACACTGTTGGGGATTTATTCAAAGTTGAAGGCACATTGAACCAGCATGGCTCCAACAGCATCATGCAGCGACACGCATCCCATCCAGTTTGCATTTAGCTCAAGGCTGTGTAAGGGCTATTTGACCAAGAAGGAGAGTGATGGATTGCTGCGTCAGATGGCCTGGCCTCCACAGTCACCTGACCTAAACCCAACCGAGATGGTTTGGGATGAGATGGACCGCAGAGTGAAGGCCAAAGGACCAACAAGTCCTCAGCATCTCTGGGAATTCCTTCAAGACTGTTGGAAAACCATTTCAGGTGACTACCTAATGAAGCTTATTGAGAGAATGCCAAGAGTGTGCAAAGCAGTAATTAAAGCAAAGAGTGGCTATTTTGAAGAACCTACAATATGAAACATGTTTTGAGTTATTTCACATTTTTGTGTATACTAAATAATTCCATATGTGTTCAGTCATAGTTTTGATGCCTTCAGTGAGAAACTACAATGTAAATAGTCATTGGAAGTGTTATCAGTGTTGCGGAAATTGGGCAACATTCACAGTAATTGTGAATGCATCAACATGTATGATGAGGTGAAAAAAATGGGCACCAAAGAAACAACAGACTGAAATTCTGTACAAGGACCGGACAGCAGAAGACTGAATCAAAATGACTTTCTCTGTTGATGCCTCTTTTTGACCATTTGGGACAATATGCAAAACGTTGAGCCAACAGTGGAGCTTCCCTGGTCTCTCTGCAGAGTTGCATCTCATGCAAAACAAAGAATTTGGTGCTAGTTTTCCAGTTTGATGGAGCCCCTTGTCCCACTAGATAACTAGATAAAAAAGATAAAACAGGATCCTGTGAATTTTGATCAGCTTGGAGAACTAATAATGTAAGAATGGATCCCCATTAGTCTGGATTTGGCCCGAAGTTCTGATATCCATCATATCACAGAGAACTGCAGAATGTAAGAAGAAGAAGGATCAACACTGTAAATATTATTTTCATAACTTTGATTTAACTATCAATAAAATTCTTTGAAACATATGAAATGCTTATGATTGTTCTTCACTATAGTAAAGAGATCCATAAAAAATAATCCAAATAAAAACTGAATGAAACAAAATGTTTTCTTCTGCCAGCTTCTAGCTTCTCACTACTAAAGATGGATACTAAATGCTTGTTCTGGCTCCGGCTGGACAGAGGACCTATCAGGACTAATCACCTGCGACATCAGCATGTTAGAAGCAGAAGGCTGGTGTTGCCTGCAGTCATATCTCTCCCTCACCAGGCTCTCTGAGCAGATTCAACATGAGCTTAATTAATGATTTGATAACTGCAGAGGCGTTAAAAGGAGCATAGAGACGAGCATTAATCCCATATAAAAGAGCTAAACTGGTTAGTGATGTGTGATGAAGAGGCTTCTTACATGCTCACGCTTATTCTGATTGGCTCAGTGTGAGCTCACCAGCATGCTGAGAGTAAGACCGAAGTAAGAACTAAAGAAAGCAGATGTTTACGGAAGGGTGTATCAGTGTGAACCTTCACACTGCAGGGAGCAGCGGGTAGTTATTAAATCTAGACGGAGATGCCATCTGTAAGATATGCAAGTCTGTTTGGATGAATAAAGGTGGGAGGATTGGGCGCTGTAGGGTTGTGACTGGTAGTTCAAAACACCATAGGTGGATTTCTGAAAAGCTTCAAGTGGTCAAGGAATCCACTGAGCTTCACCTGAGACCACAAAATGAACAGATGCGGATGGATGAAGTTTGGTTATTTCACTTGAGAGAATATATTTTTGTTGTAAAACCTTTTGCATGAAATACATTGCTATGAGTTTGTGGCGTGAATAAGGCATGGTGGGACCACGGAGTATCATTCAGAGCCATCTTTATTTACATCTCACCACAACAATCCCCAAACCCCTGAGTCCCCGTGTTTTTAACTAGGCGGGCGTGATTAAGGATGCCGTGCAGGTGCGTCCGCCCTCCCTGCACGGCACCGCAGACCGCGCCCCACCACAGAGCTTTTGGTACCAACCAGAGGACAATGATCACAGTTTTTTATTTGCATATGTATTTTTATTACCTCCGGCAAACAGGTAATGCCTTTGGTACCATTTACATGCATCTAAAGCTGCTGAAGCTGCTGTGACACTCAAAGTATAAATAATGGCTTTATAACCAATTAGCTTGACCAGTTTCAGTTTGTGGCCTTCGTCTGGATCATAAAAGTATTTGCATGTGCTTTATTAATATGTTGTTCTGTCTGAAAATACAATAGCTTGAAAAGTTTTAAATAAATTCTGATAAAACGTTATCAAATTTGACTTACATCCACCCAGGTGTTGAAGGTCTGCTTAACAAATTAGTGGTTGAAAATTGACAAAAAGCCTTAAAACTTAAACTATGATTCTTACAAGTATGGTGTGTATTGTCAACATATAGAAAGCACTGTATTAAGATTTTAAAATATCAAGTCAGATTTCACCTCTGACCTCTTCTTCAAGGTCAGTAGATTGATCTGAATGTCAATGTGATAATAATGTTATATAGAGGAGTTTGAAATGCTGGTTCTTAATGCCGTTGTTTGTACTGACAACAAACGCGCATACAGGGAATGATATATAGTCAGAAAAGGTCAAATTTTCATAAACACTGTTTTATCTTAAAATTCTACTACCTTTGTTTGTATTGGACACGTTTAGGACATGATACTGGTATATGGAGATTCAAAAATCACATCACAGTTTGCCTCCAAATACGTCACATTCAAACCTCTGACCTCACTTTTACATTTCATATCTGTATTTCTTTGAAGTTGACCCCAAAATGTGTTATAAACAAAGTGAAAGAGAAAGAGAATGAGCTAAGGTTAGGTAGAAATGATAAGATCAGGTTATCCATGTCCAGTTGTTCTTAATTCAGTAGCTATTATTCATTATGGGGGTGACCATGGCTCAGGGGGTTGGGAAGCGTATCTGTAACCGGAAGGTCGCCGGTTCGATCCCCGGGCTCTCTGTCCTGGTCGTTGTGTCCCTGGGCAAGACACTTTACCCTACCGCCTACTGGTGTTGGCCAGAGGGGCCGATGGCGCGATATGGCAGCCTCGCTTCTGTCAGTCTGCCCCAGGGCAGCTGTGGCTACAACCGTAGCTTGCCTCCACCAGTGTGTGAATGTGAGAGTGAATGAATAGTGGCATTGTAAAGCGCTATATAAATCCAATCCATTATTATTATTATTATTATTATGTACTTCTAAAATAAACATGTCATACTACCCTTATCTGATTTTAACTGCAGTACAAACTTCATAACATATGTCAAAAATGAAGAAACCAAAATAAAAATATATAAAATACATTATAATTCCCTTAAAACTAAATATTGCTCAGAGAGTCAGCTGCCTTTGCAGAGGTTGCAGAGTGCTTCTTGTATTTATTTATTGCCATTTAAGTCATGAATATTAATGGTTTAAAGTAAAAATAAATCACCAAAAACTCCAATAAGCTTGAAGCCGAAACATTTGACAGAGGGCAGGTGTGGTAGTATTACAGTGCGGCTCTGAACACATATTAAATGTACCACAGACTGAGCATTTAAACAATGAAAGAATGATGATCATTTATGTACAAATCTTCTTGCTGTAGAAGAAAGAGAGTTTTTGTTTGAGTCATAGAGCATGACAATGTATCGCATTCTGCAGCCAGACTGGAAGAAGCTTGGCACTTGCATCACTTCTGCTGAAACAGAGCATGGCAGATATCAGGGGGACAACATCTTTGTGGCTCTCTCATTGAACAAACCCAACGAAACACATCACATTAATTCTTTGCTTTGCCATGAGGAGGCAAAACACCAAACAAGCCAGCTGTCAGCGAAAGAAAATCCCCCCCAGGCCAGGTATAAATCTGGATAGTCCAAGAGTAAAACCACACACCAGCAGTCAGCAGTAAAATCCCTCCACCATTCAAAAGCATAATCGCCCTAATCCCACATGTATCTGTCTAGAGGCTCGAGACTTGGCCTGAATCTGTCCTTCCACTTAGCCATTCCTCTGTGTCTGTGCCTCTGCTCTGTTTGTGTAAATGTGTTTGTTGTTGGGCATTATGTGGCGTCTTCATCATCAGTATGAAGCTCTGAACAAACACGTTCAGTGCTTCCCTTCACTTGACATTAAGTTCATCATTAAAATGTGTATAAAATCAAATAACCTCAGACAGAGTGCCTCTTCTTTTTAAAACAGATTTACGCTAGTCATCCAAACGTATGCGGAAATAATACTCCTTGAGTAAGATTTACTCAATAACTTCATTCATTTTGAGATGCTTCTAGAATTTCTCCATTGCATATATTTTCCACTTCCAGAAGTTTTATTTCTACATAAATGTTATTTCTCTTTTTTAAGCGCTGTCTGGTTAATGTTTTATTTTGGAATGCCCGCGCCACCAAAAACAAGTTTGTGGAGAATCGATCCCAGTATGCAGAGTTCCAATGACTAATTGTGACCTCTCCAGCAAACTGCAATCACACAGTATTGACTCCATTTGTGTTTTGTCAGTCTTTGGTTGTGAGGACACTGCTGATGATCTCAAACACTCTCACAATGTTGCTGAATAATGTTTTATAGATCATTTAAACATCAGCGACATTTAAATGTCTAAATCTGGTCACATTCTAAATAGTTACTACTAATACATACACTTACTGGACACATTATTAGGTACACTTTGCTAGTACCACGTGGATCTTTTGTTTACTTTTGGAACTGCCTTAATTCTTGGCACAGATCTAGAGTTGGATGTCTCAAGACCGGTCTCAAGACCACTTTTTCGTGGTCTCGCTTTTGTCTTGGTCTTGCTGTCTCGGTCTTGCTGTCTGAGATCAACATAGTGGTCGGGAGATTTGGAGTGAACAGTATCCATGACACACAACGTAACGTTCGATAGTGTGTCATGCACAAAAGCATCAGCTCTAAGAGCCGTGCTTAGAGAGTGCTTTGTAGGGAATCAGAAGAGTCGACTCCTCACTTCATTTCCTTTCGCTGCTCAGCTCTCACACAGTGGCTCAGCTATGCTCCAATCCCTCCATATTGTGGCCAATCACATGCGAGGATATAGGATAATATCATTATGTGAAAAACAGAGAGGGTGAGAGACGCGGCAGTCAAGTGGAGCGTGCGTCTGTCCTCTCAGTAAGTGAGTGAGACAGTAGACAGCGGTGAGGAGGGCTGTGCGAGTGCATCGCAAAAACACATAAACACGCCTGACACCCGTAAACAAAGCAGCATCTGGCTGCAGTTTAAAGACTTTTTTGTCTCGGTCTCGGTCTTAGTCTTGGTCTCGATACCCCCTGGTCTTGGTATTGTCTTGGTCTTGGTTTAGGCGGTCTTGACTACAAGCAGTGTTGGGGAGTAACGGAATACATGTACCGCCGTTACGTATTTAAAATACAAAATATGAGTAACTGTATTCCGTTACAGTTACCGTTTAAAAAGGTGGTATTCAGAATACAGTTACTTTGTTGAAATAAATGGATTACACTGCGGTACTTTCCTGTTTCATTTTGTCGCGGGTCAGGACTGTTTGGGTTTTGTTTGACAGCTACGTTCTGTTGTTCCAGGCGGCAGCGTTACGGTTGCCATGGTTACAGGGCGACGCTCTCTCTCTCTCTGCGACTGTGTGTTTCCTGGGTGAGAGAGCGCCTTTTTGTTGTTGTTGTTGTTGTGCTAAGCTAACAGGCAGAATGCTACAAGCATAGCTCTAAAGAATGTAGCATCATGGGCAGTGTAGTCCGTGTTGCAGGAAGAATGGACTGCCATACACGTTATGTGTCTGTGAGCGCGAGGAGGGAGAAAAAGGGGAGTGGAAAGGTACGAGTTGTCATTGAGGAAAAACGGGAGCTGGAAGCATGTAAATATAATAATAACCACTTCAGCCAAGAAGAGTGCCTGACGAGCCCAGTTGTAAGTACGCTATTAAGACTCGACTGTACACCGTGTTCGTGTTTTCCTCCGAAAACAATAAGTTCCGTTGGAGCAGCCTTTCAACGCCTCTCTCTGTCTCTCGCAAGAAAAGTTGACCCAGACAACAAAGTAAAGCTATTTTTCGGCTACGAGCCGACAGGGACCCCGCCGTATTAGTCAGAGGTCCCTTTACTACAGTTCGGAGTCGCGGACCTTCAGTAATAGTAATAAATCACACAGCAATAGTACATTCACGTTGTTGTAAAAAGCATGATAATATATTAAGTAATCCAAAGTATTCAGAATACGTTACTGTCATTGAGTAACGTAACGGAATACGTTACAGAATACATTTTGGGGCATGTATTCTGTATTCTGTAATGGAATACATTTTAAAAGTAACCTTCCCAACACTGACTACAAGTCTACTCAGATGGTGGTATAGTTGAAAGATAGTTTCAGTTTCTTGTTCTTAATAACAGGATTTGCACTTGGTGTGGTCTTTTGTTGCTGTGGCAGTTCACCTTTGAAATTTGCTGCGTTGTGTGTTGAGAGATGCTCTTCTGCAAACGTTGGTTGCAAAGAATCTGTTTTATTTCTGTTCCGTTCCCATCAGGTCCTTTGACCTCTGGCTTAACAAGGCATTTTTGCCCAGAGAACTGACACTCACCAAATATTTCCTTTTATTTATTTATTTATTTTTTACCATTCTCTGTAAACCCTAGAGATGGTCCTGTGGCAAAATTCCAGTAGATTTGCTGTTTCTGAAATACTCAGACCAGCCTGTCTGGCATTAATAGCCATGCCACATTCAAAGTCACTTAAACCACTTTTCTTTCCCATTCTGACGCTCAATTTCATAAGGGATTTCTTGACTATGCCTACGTGCATAAATGCTGCAAAGTGACTGGCTAATTAGACATTTCTAGCAATGAGCAGTTGAGCAGCTGGTTCTAATGAAGTGGCTGGTAAGTGTATATCATCATACAATCTGCCTGGATTCAGTTTATAAATGTATACATTTAAATGTCCGCTGGGATTTGATTGTGTAGCTGGAGGGTAAATTGTGTGGTTGTCTTAGCACAAACATTTCGCAAGCAAATAAAAAATGTAAGTCAAAATTTGCTTGTAAAAGCTTTTAAAAACAAATTTGCATATTTTAAACAACCAAAATAATTTGAACCAAACAATTCAATCCTAATATTAATCTTGATGCCTGATGGACTGTTTAGACATATTTTAAACCTCAAATCAGAAGAAATAGCTCCTATGGAAAACATTAATTAATTGATGAAAGTTTTACAATGGCTTTTAAAAGAAGACCAGTCACCATTTTAAACCAGATTCAGACTGATTAGTAAAGGTTCTGGTCACTGTTTCCAAATTCAATTCAGTTCAATTCAGTTTTATTTATACAGCGCCAAATTACAACGACAGTCGCCTCAAGGTGCATTATATTGTAAGGGAGACCCTACAATACAATAATGTGAATTATTCAACCACAACAAAGGCATCCAACTCAAAGGATGACCCAGTGTTACACAAAACAGACGACCTTAAGAAACTTAAGGGACTTTGTTATTAGCCTTTAACAAAATCACAATATTTCTTCCAATTTATTTCACTCAGTCTTTAAAAAAAATAACAAACATAACACAGTTTAAAAGGCATAAAATAGTCTTTTTCAACAGCAAGGTGACTCAAATAGAGGTATTAGATGAAAACCTGACATATCTTGGCATGGTGTGCAGTGGAGGACAAGTCTGAAAATCTTTACGAAATAGGAAAAAGAGACGTGACACAGGACCTGAGATGAATCTGGATCTTCAGTTAACACATCTGCTGCTCACTGCAGTGTTAATTCTGGCAGAAAATTCGATTCAGTTTCAGTCATGGTCTTGTGCCTAATATTTCACTTAGTTTTAGTCATAATTTAGGCATCTAAGTTTAGCTTTACTTGACTAAATAAGATTATCATAGACTACACCTTAAGTTGATTTAGCAGTCATAGATATTAAGTGTAAAAGCTTCTTATGTTTGTACCGGGTTTTGAGTTTACAAAGCACTTTATTTTCCTTCACATCAAATGCGGAGTGTGTCCATATGTCTGCTCTTCTCTTCCTGACTTTTTGTCATGTTTTCATGAGAAAGAGGGAGCATGGAAGCTCCCCTGCCTCCCACACTGTTTGTTAGCAGCAGATCAAATGTGCACATCTAACCTTACTCAAGAAGGCAATTACTTTTGATTGGATCACTTCCAAACTCGTTCCGCCTTTCTACACAACTTAACTAGTTCTGATTGGATCTTGTCTCCAGAACATTTTCATCTTGTTTTATTAGCTGATGAAAGGGTAAATGCTTTTCATCATAGTTTCTGTCCTGGTGTGTTTTCATCTTGTTTTAATCAGAAACAAAAACTATGGTGATAATTATTGGTTAATGAAATTAAGACTGGTTGATTAATGGTGCTAAACATACTTGCAATAAAAGCATACCTGATTAGAAAAAGACACAGTGGGACACTATCACTCACTGACTGGCCTCCCCAGAATGTGGACATTATTGAAGCAACGTGGGAGAAAATAAACGGCAGCAAACATCCAAAGAGATTTGTCCTTCAAGAAACCTGGAGAACTATTCCTGAAGACTACTTAAAGAAATGACAAGAAAGCTTGACTAAGAGCGTTCAGACTGTCTTGAAAGATAAATGTGGTAATACCATACATAGACTTTCAAGTGCATTAGAGTTTTATAAACTCAAGGGTTCATACACCGTTTTCAGGGTCAAATTCAAGCACTTTTTAAGCACGTTCAAGATCCATTTTCAAGCTTTTCCAGCACATTGCCAAAAAACACAATATATGCTTCACTTTGCATCACCTCAATAAGACCATGTAAAAATTTTAAACAAATCATCTTAGATTGACTTAAATGTACCTTTTCACCTTTGGTTAAAAACATAGAAAACGTGACACAAAATGCTGCAAAATTAATTCCCTATAAAACCATCAGTAAGATGTTTAACTGTGTTGCTGTCTGTATTATTGTTTAAGTCCTAAATTATGGCCTTTAAAGTATTTGTCCTAAATGCATCATGTACAGTAAGACAGGAATGGAGAATAGAGGAATGGAGGCTTTGAACAGATGACATAGCCAGTTCAATTCAACACATAAAACTTTAAGAATGCAAAAGCATCTGTCTAAAAGCTGTTTATTTCATCGATCATCTGTGATATTATTATATACAGTTATAATGCATTGTTCATCTCCCTTAAATAAACAGGCAGCCTCAAAATAGGAAACATTCATATATGAAAACACATAGATATTTGTCTGTTGTCTCAGTGGCTGATAGTGCCCCACAGGCCTCAGTGTGAGCTTGAAGCAATTTATAATTTTTAAGTTGTTTAATGTGTAAGCCCTGACAATAAAAAGATTTTGCATTAAAGCCAGGAAACTTGGCTTTTCTTTGTGACCATATGGATCAGTGTTATTACCCCTAAGGTGTTGCCAAAGCCGCCAAGTTAATAGTCGAAAAAGCTGCAGCAATACACAAAAATATAAACAGTATTGTGTTTACTTGGTGACAACTTCGATTTTACCCTTTACTTAGAAAGCCTTAAGTTGGCTAATTATGTATCGAGCTAACGTTTAAAGCTTTCACTTGAGGGAAGTAACTCACATTACTGCAACTGCTAAGTAATGTTAGCTAAGTACACAGCATATTCTATAAATTACCATGCCATAACTAACTGCTATACTAGCGCTGCTGTATTGCATCACACTCAGTGCATTTCAATAATGTATCCCCTGAGTTTGCTAGCTAGCAAAATAATAATCAATTGTAACATCATATGAATCAAGAGTGGAAACTCCACCATTGTGAAAAAGTGCAAATCCTTTTTGCAGACTTTTCAGGTGTCTACTCATGAATTTGGTCCTTGTCTTATCCATGATTTGTATTTGTATCAGATAGTAATTTGTTGTGAATAAAGTACAATTACAATTTCAAGCAGTTTTAAGCACCACATCTGAAACTCAAGCACTTTTCAAACCTTGAAAAGACAATATTAAAATCCAAGTATTTTCAAGGCTTTCAAGCACCCGTACGAACCCTGAAACTCTGTTAATGTCTTATATACTGTATCTCCATGTATGTTTGCACGTTTTTATAAATTATTTCTATAAATTTGATGAACATAAAGAAATGAGGGGTATGTCATTAGGGTGATGGTTGGTCTAGTTTCTCCTTTCTTCTAATTAAACTTCCTGCAGTTATTCTCCTCTCTAGTGAGCGGAGTTCTGTTCCCACTCCTCAGGCTGACACTGTTGCTGATTGTCATCATTAACGCCACTATATGAGGACCAGGTGATCCATCTAGCCTCTGCCAGATAGTCTCCCTCTCTCAAGTGGTAACAGGCCAAATCTAACCTCCTCGCACTTACCTTTTGCTCAGTTCCCTCCGGTAACCATTTCAATAAAGACTACAAAACCTTCTCTGAGTCTCTTTTGGTTCTGCATTTATTGTATACACTTAGTGTATTGTGTTGCCGTTCAATACTCTGGCCATATGATGAACCCAGGTAAAGTGTAGAGTGCATGTGGAGCCCTGAGGAGCATTCATTGAAAGCTGATTAAAAATTATCTGAAAGCAGAATATCTATTTTGCAATTGCTCTCTCCAGAAGAAATGTTTCGGATTATTAAGCAGATCGGTGCACACATACTCAAAACAGGGTAATTAAAAGATTTAATTTTAGATAAAGACAAGATCAGTACTTGTAACAACACATACATACATTGGAGAGATGAGGTTTTTTTTCCCCTTTGTAGTCGGTGCCAGATTGTTACCAAGAGACCACATCTTAAAGGTACACAAATATTGATTAAAGCAGTTTTCCCTTTAGAATTGAATCCTTGTTATCCACAGTTAGAGTAGCACCGCATAAAAAGAAAGGGCCAAAGAAATGTCTGGGGAAAGAAAGTCCAGCTGGAATTTCAAAGTTCGTTTTTTCCTTTCTTTTCGTTTTTAGTGCCAGCTGGCCATCCTGTCAAAAAAAAAAAAAAAAAAAAGACAGTCTGAATGGAGTTTAGCCAAGGACATATTTGCGTGCTGACATGTCTATTCTCTGTAGTCAAGCCTCTTGATGACAAAGAAAAAGAAAAAAATCCTACCTCGTGTTGTTGTGATTGAACGACCTTGGGTTTGTTTGCTGCTGTCAAATTCTTGAAACAATGTGTTGGAGAATCTGAGGACTTTGATTCTTAAGACTCAAATTTTTCAGCGACAACATTCAACAAAAACACAGATTAAGACCCCCTGGAGATACAAGCATCTACTGCTGTCAGACTGCTGTCTGTTTCATGTTTCAGTTTTCCTTTTAAATAGTACGCGTGCAGCACACTTCTCGTTAAATAGTTTTAAATACACTTGGTTCCGTTGTGGCGATCAGTTTCGTGTAATTGCAAATTCAATATCTCGGTGTGGCGCAGGGATAGCTCAGTAGGTAGAGTGGTGGCCCCATGATCGGAAGGTTGGGGGTTCGATTCCCCTGAACAGCTACCCTGAGGTACCCCTGAGCAAGGTACCGTCCCTACACACTGCTCCCCGGGCGCCCAATGGCTGCCCACTGCTTCACTGAGTGAATGGGTTAAATGCAGAGAGGAATTTCCCCACAGGGATCAATAAAGTACACTTTCTTTCTTAACTTCAACATTATCTTGTATCTACTCAGCCCTCCAATAATTTCAGACAATGTCTCCAGCAATGGTCACTCTGATTCAGTAACGACCTTTCAGCCCCCCTTAAAGTAATTATGAACTCATTGCTGCAGGCAGCGTAAAGTCTTTTCTTCAAGCTGTGCTGAAGGTTTTATTCTTTTAAACCAGTGAATGACATGGAAAGTATTATAAGAAGGATTTAATGAATAATAAGCTTAAAAAATGAACATCAAGTGGATTGAAGGGCAGACTTTGGGAGTGCACGAATGACCCGTTTCAAATCAGAGATTGTACATTTGTGTCTCAACCTCCTTATATCAGCAGAGTGACGACATTGTATTAAGTTCAGGTAGACATAAAATCCCTGCTTCATTACTCTTAAACCTAAACTGTGTCAGTACAAATTAAGTATAAGACTATTGAGATGATTTTTTCCCTTTTTTTGTAATTCACATGAGATACAGTACATGAATATAGATTTCCATATTTGTCTGCAAAAGTGGATCATGTGATGACATACTGTGATAATGTTGAGAAATGAGGACTCAAGCCTGGAGTCAGAAGCAAGAGTTATTTCAGCCGGGCTTATTTATGAATTGGGAGCATCTGGGTTTAGCAGAATGCACCACAGAGAGCTGAGATTGCTGGAGGTGATGCTTACATGGTAGTTGAACTAGTCTGGCTGGTAACAGTGGTAGGAAGGTTCGCCACAGCAGGACAACCACATGCAAGATAAAATATTCTCCTCTCCTGTGCTCTACACACTGTTCTTGAAGGCCACTTGAAGTTTGGAGGTCTGCAGTGACTCTGCAGAAAGTTGGTGACCTCTCCCTCAGCATCCACTGACCCTGCTCTGTGATTTTAGGTGCCCTGCCACTTTGTGGTTTAGTTTCTGTCGTTCCAAGTTTCTTCCACTTTGTTTTATTACCAGTAACAGCTGACTGTGGAATATTTAGTAGTGAGAACATTTCACAAATGGTCTTGTTGCGCAGGTGACATCCTATCATGGGATGATTCACTGAGCTCCTCCTAATGTTTGTAGAGGTAGTCTGCATGCCATAGAGGCTTGTTTTATACAACTGTAGGCACAAACGTGATTGGAATACCTAAAATGATCAATGATCTGGATGGGTAAGTGAATACTTTTGGCAATATACTCTGTGTATTTCAAACTTAGAGGTTTGAATAGAACAGTTTTGTCCTCTATGGGTAAATTTTTTTTCATAACTCTTCCAATTGAAGGAGAGTGGCCACTGACTGACAGTCTACTGTCTACTCATCCACCGCTTTGTTTCATTAAACTGGGCCTCTTCTCTGTGTGTGCACAGTTCGTGCCTCTGAGGTCTTTTAAATTGATTATATAACTAATATTGCTTACGACACTGAAAAAAAGGGATTGGCCAGCTCTTGGATTTACGTAAGCAAGTGCCTCATGCTTTAAAGTTAAGTGTAACTATATAGTGTAGAAACTACATGATATGCAGAGAGGCTAGATTAAATTGTTTATATCATGTTCAAGTGAAGTAAGTCAATAATATAGCAATGTTAAATCCCGCGACACTGCACGGGTTTCAGTCTCGCGCGCTTTGGATCGTGGTTTCAGGAAGGCATCCATCTCAGTCAAGTCGAGCAGCCGCCTCTACTTTTTTTGGTATACTGAAAAAAGTAAATTGGGTGTTTGTTACATTAAAAAAGTCTAACTTGTAATTTGAACACAATAATTTCATGTTTCTATGAACGTAATTAAATCATGAAGGATCTGTACGAAATTCAACAACTTAATTTGTTCTTGTTGAGATGACATGATACAGTCTAGTGAGACTGGTTAGTTGCTGAACTCATGAAATTCACAAGATCGCACGAGATTTCAAACTGCAGGAAAATCACTGGAGTTATAAGAGGCAGACAACTACACACACACCACATGCATGCTATTGCTGTTTATTGTGGATTAACCAGTCAAGGACAAAAACAAAAAAATTCTGCATCAAATACAGGAAATCATAGCTTTCCTGTATTTCCTAGATTGGTGGCATGGTGGTTCGTGCTGTTGCTACACAGTAAGAAGGTCCTGGGTTCAAATCCACATTATGGCTAGTTTCTCTGGGTATTCTGGTTTCCTCCCACAGTTAAAAGTCATGCAGTTATTAGAGTTAGGGTTAACTGGTGATTCTAAATTACCCGTGAATGTAAGTGCAAATGGTTGTTTGTTTCTATGTGATAGACTGGGGAGCTGTCCAGGGTGTACCCTGCCTCGTAACCTATCACTTCAGGGTTATTTCCCAGCCCTCCTGCAACCCGGAGGATGGTAGTCATTGTAAATCCATTCAATTTTTATGGTAACCAGGATCTAGACTTTGTTGAACATATCATATGTAATATGAAGACAACATGTAGTATTTAAGTGACCAAGTTGTATTGGGATAAAAGTTATTGAATAGTGTGGAAATAAAATTACAAAACTGTGAAGGATTAAAATATTCCAAGAGCTCAACTTACGTCATCTGAACAGGTTTCAATCACGTTTTATGAACACAAAATGCACAGATTTATTGACTATGAATAAGTTGTGTTGATTTAACTCATTTGTTTAAGTTTTTGGCAAAGCAAAACATTTGTGTGCAACCAATGTCCACTATTGAATCAAGTAAATCCAACATGGCTTTTTTTCAGTGTATGTGGTACAGTAAGCCATGATACAATAGCACTTGTGTTTACTCTGCCTCACTTGTTCCCTATCAGCTGTTTACACCAAGTTTCCAACTGAACCTTTCCAAAGCTTTAGACTGTCTCATGAGCCACACACAGCTCTCATTTTGGTGTATGACCACTCCCTGCAAAATGCCACAAGATATTCAGATAAAAAAAGGCACATACAAGTGACACTGCTGGTACACTTAGGTATAAACTGTAAAAGAGTCAGTGGAAATACATGATGATTGCTTCTAAAAAGATAAAATTAAAGCACAGAAATAAACCATGTATGAGAAAATGCCTCAAATATATGGGATTTCTATTTTTTCCATCTTCAGCTTTTTGTGACAAACAAAGAGCAAACCTGCAGTATTTCTTAGGAAAAACTCCCAGGTTGCTTCACTCATCTGAAGCCAAGAGAATACAATGGAGATTGGTGTCATCCAAAGATTTACAACAGGCAAACAGCAACCTAAGCTTCACTGTACAATGGAAATGGCTTTGATTCAAGTTTAAATGTCCCCAACCCAATCCTAATCCATGCAACAATGACACAAATAATTTTACTTTATGTTGAAACCATTCATTTAAACCCTTTAAGCTGTAAACATTACTTTGACAGAGGCAGACAGCTAGAATTGTATTTTCCCCAGACTCCATATAAATGTGCAACTTTCCTTTGTGATTTGTTGGTAAGCAGCAATTCTGTGAGAGAAAACTCCCCTTTTGGAAATTACAACCTTCCCCGCTGTCCTTGGTTCATCCCTTGTGGCTTTTCTTTCATTAACAAGCTCTCATCCTTTTTACAAAAAGCTGATCTCATGTCACAAAAAATCTATAGTAGAGGAACGCAGGGAATAATAGAGAAGTTAAATTGATCTGTAAAGCTCTCAATTTGCTTTTGTTCTCTTTTTTATCTGGGCAGTCTTTAGAGTTTTATTTTGAAACACAACACTGCAACAAACATTTCTCTTGTGCAGTGCTTCTTAAACCACAGGTTAACATATTAACATATTAATGCCGTGACATTAATGTTGCTGAACACAGTGGCTGTTGGACATTATTGAAAAAGGTTGCTCTATACAGTATTTAATATACTGCATTGAAACGGGTCGTGAGTATATCAACGATTATACATCTTTTTGTTTTTTAGCTCTGCTTTAACATAACACTAACGCTAAACTATTACTATAACACTACATAACGCTATGGATGCTGGTTTTTGTTGATTTTAAACATGGCGACTCTGCTGGATCACTGTCATTAAGTCAGCACAGCCATGTGCTGTCACTCACCCAGCCAGAATATCAGGGAAAATTGGCACCTTTGCCCTGGATGCAGAGAGAATTAAAATGAAGTGATCAAACATTTACAGACCCGACACTTTTTGTTCTTTGTAATGCAGAGCAACCACTTTACTATTCTCTGCATGTTTTGCCTCGACCCGTCTCAAACCTCAAAAACTTTTTAACTTTTAAACAGAAAATACAAACATGTGACATTGCTATTCAGCTCATGTTCTCCTATTAGAAGCACTAGGTGAAGCATTTCAAGGATCTGAAGATCCCTTACAGATTATTGGACCAGATAATCTTTATTTTAATGAAGGGGCAATTTAATTTGCAAACAGCAGTCAACACAACATGCTAAATTAATAATAAACCCCCACCCCCAGAAATGCTAATATATTACATAACATAAATTAGATACTGTCACAATAAAAGCTGAAATGAGTTGTAGAAGCACTCAGCTAGATACTCAACAGCTGAGGGAGCAAATGATCTCAGGTGCCTCTCCTCATAGAAGAGTGCCTCACTGATGCTGGTGCCAGTGGTCTTTTGGCAAAGTTTTCATGTCTTTCTTTTTGTTTGTTTTGGATTTTTTTTTTTTCTTTTTACTGTCTTCAGGGGGCCAAACAACAAAATAATCATGAGGTAAAACTAGGTGTGTGTCGTTACGATAAGAGAGGCTTTTCCCTGCACAGTCAAGAGATTCACTGGATGAGGAGTCAAGAGAAAATGATTAATTTCTTTATTTGCAGTTTATATGCATTAGAGACTTTTAACAAACTACATATTTTGGACATATTGGGCTAGCTTTTCCCACAGTCTGGGAAAACACCTACATGAGGATAATATATGCGACCTCCTGTGGATCACTGCTTGTATCCAAATAAGGATTTATTTAGGAGAAAAGTTTGAAAGTTTAACGTTTTTTGACTTGCTCCAACTTGAACAGTTTTCTTTTTGCTGCTGCCTTTAACATTCAGCCGCTGATATTTACAGACCAATCTAATTGGAAAAAAAGCAATAACAATAAAATTGATTTTGCTCCATTTGGTAAATACAAAACTGGATTAAAACTAACAAAACATCAATCTTATACAAGGTATTTAAGTTAAACAAACAGATTCTAATTGTAAAACTGATTTTAAAGTGTTATTAACATCCACATTTTGATTAAGACCTGCTACACCATAAAAATGAGCAAACATATTTAGTGCTGTTCTGTATTTCAGAAATGAGGACCACAGCTGGAGACAGCACATGAAGCACAGAACATTTGCTGAACAGAGCAGCAGTTGAAAGAAGCTGCTTCACCTCTTTGGGGATTTATTCAGATGCTGAACTTATATCCTTATTATTGTTCAAGGCTGCTTCAGATTGGCTCCCATTAGTGGTGTGCGATACCACTGATTTCATTTCCGATCTGATACCAAGTAAAATTCAGGGTGGTATCGACGATACTGATCCAATACCGATACTTTGTACAAAAACGTATTTTATATGTTGTATCTTTTATTGTATCTCAAATTATAGCATTATCATGATTACAGGACATCGTATTACTTATTCCTATCACTTAATAACGCAGAATTCATCATTTAGAAATAAACAAACTGAAGTTGTGCGCTATTTGAACATGGAGGACTCCGCAGAGATGTCTGTCCCCTAGCAGCACCTGTCCCTGTCCACTGCTCCTCTTCAGTTTGCCTCAGCATAAACTCATCATATTCTGTGATATGATTTGACAAGGTCAGTGGTGTTCCACAACACCTCACTTTCTTGCCACATGTATCGCAAACCACGTCTCGGCTGTTTGTGGAGGTAAAATACATCCGAACGTGACTCCACTTACGCTCAGCCATTGTGAGTGCGCATGCCAAGGGGCTGCAAATCATTTCTACAGCTGGCACATGACAATGGAAGGCAGAAGAGAAAGTAGTTCCTTCCAACATAGACAATCCGAACGATATAGTTTCTTTCCACTGTGTTCCTGTTAATGATAAACTACAAATTTACCCTAAATTACTAAAATATCGATATTTTAATATGAGAATCGATTCTAGAACATAAATGGCTGGTATCGGAGGAATCGATATTTCACTATCGATCTGCACATCACTAGCTCCCATCATCAACATCAAACTAGCAGAGAGCAGAGCTCTGCAATTCAATTGTTTGCAGTCACAAACAACTGTATCTTAATAGAGATGCATGTTAGCAGCTGAATAAATAGTTTTGTCTCTGTGACGATATGTGAAAGAAAATTATGGTCATGATTTAAAACAAATGTCAGTGGTAACTTGACTCAGTCACATTCATGCAGATCTTTAATTAAAATAAAGTGTGGATTATAGAGATATATTGTATCCACGTAGTGGGAACTGAATTAGAAACAAAACTAATATGCAAAATTATTCCCTGGATTTAGCTTGTTTTGGTATCCGTGTGTTCGTTTGGTCTTCTGCTTCTAAATTGAAAAGGTAAAAATCAATAACAAATCAATGCAAATCAAACCTGCTCTTGCTCTTGACGAAGGCGGTCGCACTTTTCTCCTCTCCTCCTCTCCCTTAGCTTCCCTGCTTAGCGTCTTATGTCCTTGTCTCGTGTTTTTTGTATTACTTTTCCCTAGAACACTCTCTCACAGTCTGTTCTCTAAAACCTAAAAGAGGAATTATGGATTTGATCAACTGGTCCCTAAATGCAATTGACACCTCTTTCTCAACGAGAAGTTTGGGCTCGGGTGAGCGTGAGTGCTGAAGATATCTACCTATTCGGAACCATGATAACAGGGTTCTTGCTGATCGGAGCTGGCTTGGCCCGGACTTATCAAAGAATTAAGGAAGCGGAATCGGCTGTTCAAACCCCCACAAGGCTTCCTGCTGGGATTGAAACGATGGGACGAGGCGTGAGTTTCTCAAAATGGGCTCATTGAGTGCAGCACGGATAAGATCTTGGAGAAGCTTACGGCTGCCGTGAATACTCAGAATAAGATCTCTGAGTGCAGACTGGATGACATCTTGGGGAGGCTCACTGTGGTCGTGAGTTCTCAGAATCGGCTCTTTGCGCACAAGTTTGATAACATCATGGAGAAGCTCACGGCTCTCCAACGGGAGATTGAGAGACCAGTATTGGACTGTTAGAACAGCTTTGAAATTCATATGAGTTGTTCACACTAAAGTAAAAAGTTAAAAGCACCATCACTTCATGCGGATACCCTTTCGCCGCCAGCTGCAGTCGCAAGGCTGGAGCCGAACAAAAACACCCTGATAGCGACTGCGTTTAGTCTGTTCCTTTCCATTCCATGCAAGGCCACCTGGGTTGGCTGGAAGACTGTTCACTTAGCCTAGCAGGGCAAAGGACACGGTCTCAGCTGAACTCTGGACACGCACACACATACATATACACTGATATGCACACACTCATCCCCCCTCCCTTTCCAAACGCCTTCGATGCTTGTTCCCTCCTGGGGAACACGGCGGGTCTGAGCCCGCGCTGGAATGGTAGCGCTGGGCAGGATGGCTGCTGTGTTTGCTTCGGATTACTCCTCATCCCCCACCCGACCCTGTGGCTTGTCACGTGTTCCATAATGTTGTGCTGTGGACATTTGTGCTTTTTTGTGCAGAGGAGGTATTTGTTTCCTGTTCTCATGCTGTCCTCCCAGGAGCCCAGCATGAGTAGAGGTCTCTTTTTTCCTCTTGTACTTTGTAGTGTATATTTCAGTGTTTTTTTTTTTTCTGTAACGGTACCAATCTCCGACCTGTATCCCCATGTGATGTCTGTGTTGTGATGTCCTGCACGTGGCGAATAAAGCCTTGATTGATTGATTGATTGATGTGTGTATGTGTGTGTCTGTCTTGTATTTATATGTACTCCTACATACTCCTGTATTACTTACATTAGTAAGCAATTTCTGAACACAGACATAAATAGTTAAAAAATGCTACATCAAGTACAAACTAATAGTTTAGGCTCTATGAATAGTTAATTGAAAATCCATGTAAATCCATGTAAATGATTAACATCCCTTAACTTAAGAATTAAGCTTATTTATGTGATTAAGATATGCACTATACTTTGTGAATAAACAGTGGTGAATGGGGAGCAGTACATCGAGACTCAATTATGTCTCTGCTATATTCACAACAGAAAAATGAAAAAGATGAAGCACAAAGGGATAAAGATGATAAAAATTTAAAGAAAAAATGAAATGAAAGAGGAAGTGGATCTCCTCTTTCAGAACAATGGAAATTCAGAGCTTCAGGGACGACCTGCCATTGCTTCATCAAGGAGAATCCCAAATTAAAAGGGCATTGATTTAAGTAGATTTGTTGCTCTATTGCTTCCGGTTTTACTTTCTTTTTTCCTGCCACTTGCTTGCTACCTGCTTTTCTCAATATCTTCCTCCTTTTTTTTCTGTTCTCAAACTGATCTCCCTGTTGGAGCTCAGTCTGGGAGGAGTTTTTTTTTTTTCTCCTTATCCTTCCTCATGTTGTGCATTTTCCATCGTTATACCTCTCTGACCTGTCTTCCCCATGTGATGTTTTTGTGCAATGTATGTATGGTCGGAGGGTAAGATGGCGCCGCCATTGCGTGCAATTGGTTGGCAGCCTTAACATGAAATTTCCCAATAAAGGTACCTTATCTTATCTTCTCCATCTTTATCTTCATCTTTAATCTCTCTCTTTGCCCCCCCCCCCCCTCCTGTCTTCACACCAATTTTTCCTCTCCCTATCCCCCTCCCTACATGTCTTCTTCCCTCCCTCTCTATCTATCTCACGTCTGGGAGTAGAAGAAGAAACTCTACTAACTTGCAGTTATGTAGTTATAGGTTTAAGTTTCTGGGTGACTGGATATGCCATGATGCACCCAGCACTTCTTCTCCACCTCTGTTGTTTCACTCCGAGTGTGTTTATATACTAATACTGCATGCCATTAACATTTTTGTCATGGTCCCTAGGATCTGTAGGATGTGTTGTGTTTTGCTGCCAAAAAACGTTTTGGTGTTTGTATTTGACATTGATATTAGTAGTCATGGGACAGAATTTTATGCCTTTTAAAAATGTTAATGCCTAAATGATACAATTTGAATAGCAAATGTATTTTATTCAAAATTGTAGATTTTAGATGATGCTTTCATTGTAGAACTTCCAACTTTCCATCCATCCATCCATCCATCCATCCTCTTCCCTTATCTGGAAGCTGTTCTCACAAACATCAGTGTAATTATGAACAAAACCGGGGAGAGAAACAGTGTGCAATCCACCCTTTAACAACAATGGCCACGGTCTTGGAAGTGGCCATCTTCATCTCAGCCACTTCACTGTCTGCTGCAAACTGCTCCAATGCAAGTCGATGACATCAATGTGAACACCACCAAAAAGCAAAGGTGTGATCCCAAGGCCACTGAATCTAAGAGAAAAGGTTTGAAATAAAAAGAAAAGCTGGCATACCAGAAGAAGGGGAAGAATGGAAAAAAATAAATCTCACCACACTACCTTAAGATGTTTTCAGTTACCATCAGACAAACCTAATGGGGCTATAGCATGCTGATCATTTACTTCAAAGTGCATCTCCAGTAAAACTGACAGAGGTGGGACCAAGTCATTGTTTTGCAAGTCTCAAGTAAGTCTCAAGTCTTTATCCTCAAGTCACAAGTCAAGTCTCAAGTAATGTCAGGCAAGTCAGAGTCGAGTCTCAAGTCACTGGTGTAAAAGTCTGAAGCTTTGAATTTCAAGTCCTTTCGAGTCTTTAAAAAAACAAAAAACAAAAAAAGCATGTTGCAGTTATATGCTAAATGTAAATATTAGACCATGTAATTTTTAAATCTGTGTTTTTCTCAACACATGACGAAATAGTGAACTTAGAAAATATACACAAATTGTGAAATTGCACCTCTATATGCAGCTCAATTAAACTTAGCTCCAAGAATAATTTTCACCGACAGTTCTGAGATAAGCTGCATGTTATTCTTGGATGTGCTTGTAGGACCGGCTTTAAAATCGCATGACAAAAATATCATACACATTAAAAAAAAAAACTGTATCACCAACGTAGCCTGGACAACATTTGCTAGTTAGATGAAGTCGGCTATCTCATTGTAGCAAAAGAGAACCTACCGTTCTTTATGCAACTTCAACTGTCGGACAAAGTTTGAAGTTGTTCCATCTCTGTCTGTGATTCTCTTCTTGCATGTTTTGCATATTGCATTTCTGTTTTTTTGTTGACTACTTCATAGTTTATGTACCTGAAAAAAATAACTCCTTGCAGCATTTTTGAGCGTTTTTTTTTTCTTTTCTTTTTTAAAAAAAAAATCTGGTTAATTTGATTGGCTGTGCTACAGCTCACGCACACATACGTACGGAGTGTGGTTTGAATGAATGAACTGAATTAATGGTGCACACTTTCTATATAATATGCGTGTTAAATTTTAGATTTGGGGTGGAATATCAAGTCTTTTCAAGTAAACCGGTTCAAGTCCAATTCAAGTCCCAGGTCCATCCATCCATCCATCTTCATCCGCTTATCCGAGGTCGGGTCGCGGGGGTAGCAGCCTAAGCAAAGAGGTCCAGACCTCCCTCTCCCCAGCCACCTCCTCCAGCTTGTCCGGGGGAATACCAAGGCGTTCCCAGGCCAGCCGAGAGATATAATCTCTCCAGCGTGTCCTGGGTCTGCCCCGGGGCCTCCTCCCGGTGGGACATGCCTGGAACACCTCGCCCAGGAGGCGCCCAGGGGGCATCCTTGCCAGATGCCCGAACCACCTCAGCTGGCTCCTTTCGATGTGGAGCAGCAGCTGCTCTACTCTGAGCCCCTCCCGGATGGCCGAACTTCTCACCCTATCTCTAAGGGAGAGGCCAGCCACCCTTCGGAGGAAGCTCATTTCCGCCGCTTGTATCCGCGATCTCGTTCTTTCGGTCACTACCCACAGCTCGTGGCCATAGGTGAGGGTAGGGACGTAGATCGACCGGTAAATTGAGAGCTTCGCTTTTACACTCAGCTCCCTCTTCACCACGACTGACCGGTGCAGCGTCCGCATTACTGCAGCCGCAGCCCCAATCCGTCTGTTGATCTCCGGCTCCCTTCTCCCATCACTCGCGAACAAGACCCCGAGATACTTGAACTCCTCCACTTGGGGCAGGAACTCATCCCCGACCCGGAGTGGGCACTCCACCCTTTTCCGGCTGAGAACCATGGCCTCAGATTTGGAGGTGCTGATCCTCATTCCCGCTGCGTCACACTCGGCTGCGAACCGCTCCAGTGCGAGCTGGAGGCCCTCACCCGATGAAGCCAACAGAACCACATCATCCGCAAAAATCAGAGATGAGATTCTGAGGCCACCAAAGCGAAAGCCCTCCGCCACTTGGCTGCGCCTAGAAATCCTGTCCATAAAAATTATGAACAGAACCGGAGACAAAGGGCAGCCCTGGCGGAGCCCATCACCCACCGGGAACGAGTCCGACTTATTGCCGGCAATGCGAACCAAGCTCTTGCAACGGTTGTATAGGGATTGAATGGCCCGTAGCAATGGGCCAGACACCCCATACTCCCGCAACACCTCCCACAGGACACCCCGAGGGACACGGTCGAATGCCTTCTCCAGGTCCACAAAACACATGTAGACTGGTTGGGCAAACTCCCATGCACCCTCAAGTATCCTGGAGAGGATAAAGAGCTGGTCCAGTGTTCCGCGACCAGGACGAAAAACCGCATTGTTCCTCCTGTATCCGAGGTTCGACTAGCGGACGAACTCTCCTCTCCAGCACCCTGGCATAGACTTTCCCAGGGAGGCTGAGGAGTGTGATCCCCCTGTAGTTGGAACACACCCTCCGGTCCCCCTTCTTAAAGATGGGGACCACCACCCCGGTCTGCCAGTCCACAGGCACTGCCCCTGATCTCCACGCAACATTGCAGAGACGTGTCAACCAAGACAGCCCTACAACGTCCAGCGCCTTCAGGAACTCGGGGCGGACCTCATCAACACCAGGGGCTCTGCCACCAAGGAGTTGTTTAACTGCCTCAGTGACCTCGCCCCCGGAAATTGGCGGGTCATACCCCTCATCCCCAGACTCTGCTTCCTCCTCGGAAGACGTGTCAGTGGGATTAAGGAGGTCCTCGAAGTATTCCTTCCACCGCCCGACTATTTTCTCAGTCGACGTCAACAGCGCTCCGCCAGCACTATACACAGCGCAGGTAGAGCACCGCTTTCCCCTCCTGAGACGCCTGACGGTTTGCCAGAATCTCTTCGAGGCAGTCCGAAAGTCTTTTTCCATGGCCTCTCCGAACTCCTCCCACACCCGAGTTTTTGCTTCAGCCACTGCCCGAGCCGCATTCCGCTTGGCCTGTCGATACCTGTCGGCTGCCTCCGGAGTCCCACAGGCTAACCAAGCCCGATAGGCCTCCTTCTTCAGCCTGGTGGCTCCCTTCACCTCTGGTGTCCACCATTTGGTTCGGGGATTACCACCACGGCAGGCACCAACCACCTTGCGGCCGCAGCTCAATGCAGCAGCTTCGGCAATGGAGACGCTGAACATGGTCCATTCGGACTCAATGTCCCCAGTCTCCCTCGGAATGCTGTTGAAGCTCTGTCGGAGGTGTGCGTTGAAGATCTCGCGGACTGGGGCCTCTGCTAGACGTTCCCAGCACACCCTCACTACGCGTTTAGGTGCACCAGGTCTGTCCAGCGTCCTCCCCCGCCACCTGATCCAACTCACCACCAGGTGGTGATCAGTTGACAGCTCAGCCCCTCTCTTTACCCGAGTGTCCAGAACATATGGTCGCAGGTCTGGTGATACGATTACAAAATCGATCATCGACCTACGGCCTAGAGCATCCTGGTGCCACGTGCACTTATGAACACTCTTATGTTCGAACAGGGTGTTCGTTATGGCCAAACTGTGATTAGCACAGAAGTCCAATAACAAAGCACCGCTCGGGTTCAGATCAGGGAGGCCGTTCCTCCCAATCACGCCCCTCCAGGTCTCGCTGTCGTTACCCACGTGAGCATTGAAGTCTCCCAGCAGGACAACAGAGTCTCCAGGTGGAGCACCTTCCAGCACCCCCCCCAGGGACTCTAAGAAGGCTGGGTACTCCGAACTGCCACCCGGCGCATAAGCGCAGATGACAGTCAGGACCCGTTCCCCGACCCTAAGGCGCAGGGAGCAAACCCTCTCGTCCACCGGGAAAAACCCCAACGTACCGGCAGCAAGCCGAGGGGATATAAGAATACCCACCCCAGCCCGCCGCCTCTCACCAGGGGCAACTCCAGACTGAGACAGAGTCCAGCCCCTCTCCAGGAGACTGGTTCCAGAGCCCAGACAATGCGTAGAGGTGAGCCCAACTATATCTAGCCGGTACCTCTCAACCTCACGCACCAACTCAGGCTCCTTCCCCACCAGAGAGGTGACATTCCATGTCCCTATTGCCAGTCTTGGCAGCCGGGGGTCGGTCCGCCAGGGCCTCCGCTCCTGGCCGCCACCCGGCTCACAATGCACCCGACCCCTATGGCGCCTCCTGCGGGTGGTGGGCCTGCGGGAGGATGGGCCCATGTCTCCTCTTCGGGCTGTGCCCGGCCGGGCCCCATGGACTAAGGCCCGGCCACCAGACGCTCGCCCTCGGGCACCCTCCCCGGGTCTGGCTCCAGGGCGGAGCCCCGGTAACCCTATCCCGGGCAGGGTAAACTGTTTCCCTCGATATTCTCTTCATGGGGGTCTTCTGAATCGCTCTTTGTCTGGTCCCTCACCCAGGACCAGTTTGTCATGGGAGACCCTACCAGGGGGCAAAAGCCCCCAGACAACATAGCCCCTGGGATCCCTGGGACACACAAACCCCTCCACCACGATAAGGTAGCGATTCAAGGAGGAGTCCCAGGTCATTGGTGTAAAAGTCCAAGTCAAGTCACAAGTCTTAGAACATTTTTTCAAGTCAAGTCTAAAGTCATAAAATTAATGACTCGAGTCTGACTCGAGTCCAAGTCATGTGACTCGAGTCCACACCTCTGAAAACTGAATGTTACCTTTAAATTAGTGACAGAGCTCTACCAGCTACAACTGATGTAACAGGTAATGCAAAACCAAGACTGTGATGTTACAGCAATGGAGACTTTAAATATAGCTTGTTTGGACTGTTTTGTATCTAAAACCATACAGTACAGCGAGAAAATAAAGCATTCTGTGTAAGTGGTAGCTGAAGTTGTTAAGTGCTCTTAGAACAACTTTTCCAGTTTCCTTGGCTGTGTATCAACTGATCTTTCTACCTACACAGGCAGAGCTGACTGCATCTACTGATCTATGGACATGCACAGGACTGGTGGACCATTTCAGGATTAGAGCACAAGAGTGAGTTTTTTCTCAGTGGTGTCTGTGCAGACTAAAAGCTGCTACAACAATAACTGTTTTTCAAGGCTCTTAAGCTGTTTCTAAAACATGTCACCAGACAATGAGAGGCCAGAGCAGTACTCATTGTTAAATTATGTAATGTAGAGTTTCTTGCGCTACTTTGGTCTGAAATTAAAAAAAAACAAAAACCAAAAAAACCCACAGATTTTTAAGAACGTGCATTATATTGTCAAAAATATTTACTTCACATGTATATGAACTGGAGTGACGTCCCATTCTTAATTCATAGGGTTTAATATGATGTCAGCTGTAACAGCTTGAACTGTTCTGGGAATGCTTTCCACAAGCTTTAGGAGTGTGTTCATGGGAATTTTGGCCCATTCTTTCAGAAGTGCATTTGTGAGGTCAGACACTGATGTTGGATGAGAAGGCCTGGCTCACAGTCTCTGCTCTAATTCATCACAAAGGTGTTCTGGTTGAGGTCTTTATTGACTGTGCTTTGTGCAATGATGTACACTCATGTTGGAACAGTAAGGGCGATCCCCAAACTGTTCCCACAAAGTTGGGAGTATGAAATTGTCCAAAATGTCTTGCTTTACACATTGCATCCAACATTTTGCATTGCACTTGGTGATGTAAGGCTTTGATGGAGCTGCTCAGCCATGGAAACTCCTTCCATGAAGCTCTCTGCACACAGTTCTTGAGCTAATCTGAATGCCACATGATGTTTGGAGGTGTGTAGCAACTCTGCAGTTGCCTCAGCATCCGCTCACCCCACACACAAACCCCATGACTGGACTGGTTACAAAGGTGCATCTTATCAAGGTACCACCCTAAAATTCACTGAGCACCTGAGAGTGACCCATTCTTTCACAAATGTTTGTGGAAGCAGTCTCCATGCCTAATCTTAATTTTTTACACATGTGGCCGGGGAGGTGATTAGAACAGCTGAATTCAGTGATTTGAATGGCTGAGTGAATACTTTTGGTAAAAGAATGTATATTTATGACATGATTGTTGTAACAAAATCAGGTCACTGTTGTCAGATTAGCATGGGTACAAGTCAGTTTTGTATCTTTTTCTTTACATTATAATTTATTTTTCCTGATGTTAATGTCACTGACATCAAAATTGTCCATTTCAAGAGTGACCTGTGCGGAGCGCCATGCAGATGCTAAGTTATGTTTGTCTTGTGTAGGATATACACTACCTAGCTCATCAGCAGCTGCCTTCCTGCAGTGTGTGCTTTCAATGCTAATTGTAATAATATGTAATATGTTTAATATGGTTACTGCATAGCTGACTTTAAAATGATATTAATGTTGATGTATGATGTTATGTCATGATTTAATGCCAAACACATGGTTTGTGCTTCGTGCTTGTCACCTCAGTGTGATGAACCCTCTGGTGGACTTAACTGCATGTCAACACATTTAACCCATCTGGCTTTTGGCATTCCCGCTGGGTTTAGAGCAGTGAGGTGTGCTGGTGAGCATCACATAAATCACAGCAGAGGATGTAATCATCATGCAAAGCTGATGCAAGAGTCAGAGGGGACGCCTTGTTTGACTGTAGATATCGTATGTGCATGTGTCAGGCTTTCCAGGGGTGGCTGTAGACCACACACACACACGTGCACACACACACACACACACACACACACACACACACACACACGATTATCTGACTATCAATGTCTCCTCCTCTATTATTAATGCTCCTCATAACCCTCCATCCATCCATTGCTGGCTTAGACTATATATTATGAAGCTGTTTAATGAAACATAAATGGATGCGGTGGAGTTACAATAACATGCCTCTCTGACTTCGTCTCTGACGGAGAATCCTGACGGTTTTGTGGGGTGAGCCGCTGCAGCTGAATGGGCCATAATAACTTATTACTAATAAAACACAATATCTGTCAGAAATATCCTCTTTAGCACTGAAGATATTAAGATGTGAATCATTCATTTCCTCCAAATACAAAAAACCTAATTGAGTCTCCTTTAGCATTTCCATTATTCATGTTTCTGTGGATTGTGGTCACATTTCCAAGGTAGGGTGGGAATCCAGAAGATCAGTGTAATTACAGTATGAGTAATGACCCAGCAGTGACTCAGACAGTGGTGATTTTCTCCCAAGGTCCCATGCATTATTTTGCTCCTTTATTCTTCAGCTTCTCGACCATACCAGCTACCTCGTATATCACACAACTACTGTATTACTCTGCCATTACTGAGCTGCACCTTCAGTAGGGATCTTCTGCAGAATAACAAAGGACTCATGGCTAGATTCCAGCTTGCAAAGCACCGATAGCGCTTTGGTGAGAATAGTGTTTATTACCTACCTTGCAGGTGGTGGGTTTAGTAGATATAAGTCTACTCTTATCAGTGGGAAGCACAAAGAGGTGAACAAAGTGGTGCCCTGAAATGTTTGATTTCTGACTGAAGATGTGAGTCACTGTTAAATTTTTTTTTTATGGTGGAAATGAGCTATAGGGAAAAATAGCAGCCAGATAAATTCAGTATTTTTGTTCTTTGTGACTCACCCATTAGGCATTTACAGCTGTATTTTCAATGCCATGACTCTATAGTCCAGTTCCAGTAACCATCATACTAGGGCTGCACGATTTTGCATAAAATGAGAATCACGATTTTTTGGCTTAGAATTGAGATCACGATTCTCTTTTCCAGTATAAATATTTATTGCACTTATTAACTGCACACATCAACTTCGTAACAGTTGAGACTGAACATAAAAACAATAAATAAACATAAAAACAACAAATGTCTCACGTTTTGTCGTTGCTGCTAAATGTTGTACTGCTTGAAATTCCGTCTCCACCGTTGCTCGACGCTGCGTGTATAGAGCAGGTAGTGCAACAATAGAAAAATAGTTGCGGGACGGCACTGTGTAGCGTTTGTCTAGGGTGTTGATCATTTTCCTAAATCCCTGGTTTTGCACAGTGTTGATGGGAGCCATATCTTTGGTCAGGTGATAAGTGATGGCCTCCGTAATTTCTTTGTGCCTGCGGGAGTTAGACGGGTTAGGGAAGCGCTGTATAAGGTTCCCGTTATTGATGTTTGGGTGGTTGACCGGGACGGATTTTCTCCTGTCACTTTCTCGTCATTCCTGACGTGCTCTCCGTTGTTTTTTCCCTGCTAATTTTAGCAGCCAGCTTCTGTATCACGTGGGATAAGGCTCCGCCCTTGTCATTTGTTGAGCAGGAAGAGTGAGCGCTTGTTTTCATGCAGATTATATCCCAGATCAAAATGCGGTACAATCGTCGTCGTCTTTTTTTTTCCTTTTTTTTTTTAAAATCGTTGTCATTTGGAAATGAGATCGCACACAAGTATGAATCGAGATCGCGATTTTCTAACGATTAATCGTGCAGCTCTACATCATACCTAAATAAAGTGTGCCTTTTCATTGAGAACTCAATATATTATTTAACAATTCTAATAATACAAGCTATTTGTTGAAAAAGAAACTTTGGAAAACGTGTAAACCAGGCCCCGGTAGTACAATGCAACTTCAATATACACAGGGTGTCACTCTGCACTGTAAAATCGAATTAGTTCCCAGAAATAAAATAAGAAAAACAATTATGTAAACTCGTTGCATAAAAATTTGAGTCAAGCTTAATTAAGATGACAAAGTTAGGCCAACTTTTTCATTTTGAGTAAATGGTCTTGAGTAAATGGATAAGTGATCAATTTGTTAAGTTAACCCATGTTTTCCCTTGGACATTCAAATGAAAGGACTGGCACTAGTAGCATCTGACTAACCACAAATAGGAGCAGCTGATTCCACAAGGGAAGATAAAACTATACTGGCGATACACCCCAGGAAGAAGTGACACGGATACAAAATAAACACAAAATATCTTTGACAGGAGTCTTTTACTAGGACTCCCCACTTCAAAAACACCTCCAGAGGCCACTGAAACAGTTAAGAATAATATTAGTCACATAATTGTACTGAAAAATACTCTCCATGACTTAAATTAGCTATAGTAGAGAGCAGCCAGCACCCTCCTGTGATCATCAGGATAGGCAGCATTAGCTGATTGGACAGAATACATTTATTCCTCGCTGTATGGTCCAGAAACCCAACAGTTCGACATCATCACCCAGACTAATGCATAACTAATAATGACCCACAGGTAGAAGGAATTTTCAGATTCCATAAAAGCTGAGATATTTACATTGTTTTTATCAAAGTTTTAAGTTGCTGATGTTTATGTCAAAGCTTTAGATGTTTTCTTAGCCAAGTCAACTTTTAAGTCTTGATAAAATTGAAACGTTATGAAAAAAATTCAGAAGGGGAAATGAAATACAGAGGTAAACCATTTTTGTACCAGGCTGTAAACATTTTACAGTTTATTTTTGCTCTAAAGTCTAAAGTATTTTCGCATAGTTTGGGCACTGACTCGCTTCTGCAGCCAACCTCAAGTGATTTAGAGGAATCTGCAGAGTTTGCTTTTTCTTTTTTCTTTTTGACACCCAGAGTACAAATAACAATGTCCGACTACCTCAGCCTCCGACTTGAAACATCCAGTGTCATTTTGGTTAGAGTTACAATCTATACCAATACTAATGTCCTTTAAAGATATCCATCTCATTATTTTTTTCTCAGCAAGTTGTCCCAATTAAATTTGTTCCAATTAAAATAGACTGTACATTGCTTTAAAATATAAAAAAATAATCATACCTGCATGTGTTTTTCAGTACACATTTCTCTTTCCACTAGCGGATAGCCCATTCATCATAATCTGGTAGCCTCTGCACAAAAGTAGAGAGAAAGAAAGAAATACTGTCAACGTCATCCAAAAAACTGTCCCAGGTTTCACTGTCTGTTTGATGGATGAGCCCATTTGATGCTCTGCTTACGTATCAGTTTCTCTTTAGCTACTGTCTGCCTCTGTTTACAGGTATGTAACATGCAGGCTGTTCTCCTGTTTTTTTTTGCACAGAGTTTATCCATCTGTTTGTGCACATGCTTAGACATCCGACTGTCTTGGTTTCCTAATAGAACAATATCCCGTAGAAGGAGATCACTTTGACAGGAGGATGGCTGAAAACCTAGCAACCTTCCTCTGCTCTTCTCCCCCCGCTGACCTTTCACATCGACAGTATCAGCATTTATTTTGTCAAAGCAGCATTTTGAACTAGCATCCCATTTGGTCTCGCATTAGAAAGAAGAGAAAAAAGGCGGAAAGAAGGAACAGACATCTGAGACAAAGGTGCTTCACAACATGGTTCCTGCTGATTAAAGAGAAGCAGGCCCGAGAGAGGCGAGCTTCAAAATCAAAGACACGGGATTAAGTTGACCTCAGAGGGAATCTCAGCCTAATGCCTTGGCTTTGTCCTGCTAGTCTTTGTCGGAGAGTAAACAGCTCACACAGAATCTCAAAGTAAATGAGGATGTATGCCTCGAGATTTTTCATCTGGATGCCATGTAACCAGCATCACAGGTTCCCGCTGAGTGCACCAAGTGACTATTTTTCTGCACGGATTAATTTGTTCTGAGTGTTTTATTTTGCTCGCCTCCCACAGCCGGAGCTGTTTAAAAGGAGGACTCGCAGCTGTCCTACGCTCTGTACCCATAACGACTTTAAGCCTCAAAACTAATCTGAGTTTCTCAGTTGAATTTCTTTGTGACTGTGAGCAAAATGAGACAAATTCAGATTGTGTAATTTTTCTGTACCACTAATCTCTCATACAGGGATTGTGAACTGTGTCGACACTGAGCCAGAGAAAAGTAAAAAAGATCCAGGAAGCCCTCGCCTGTAACTAGACATATAATTACTTAGCTTTTAACACAAAATAGATTATGAACTATTTAAAAAAAAAAACGTTAAAAACTTCAACACCATCTTGATGTTGATACGTGTGATATTGTGTTGAGTAGCTGACATTAAAAATGGTTTCAAAATGCAATGCAATAAATTTCCAAATAATTCAAATGGAAATGACAGAATAGTAAAAGAAAAATAAGACTTATAATGTGTAAACTGGATATGAGCTGTCAAAATGGTTGTGAGTTAAGAAACAGTCTGACCCTCTCATAAAAGCCCAGAGGTCAGTACTACCAATTTAAATTACCATTTTATTTGATTTTATTTTTGGAGATATGCTAACAGGAAAAACAATGTGCTCTTTGAGGGAGGGCATGGGAACAGAAATAAAGAGGACTTAATCCCTGTGTAACAGTGACACTGATCAAGTCTCTGAAATCCCAAAAAACCTCCAGAGGATTCGGAACATAAGAGTGAGACTGGCTTGGTGAAGAAACTTTACTGTTTTGTCTCAGTGATACAACACAGAAAGTTAGCATGCAGCATTGATAGCCCCCAGGCACATGAATTTAACAGAGCAGTTTCCACATTTGAACATTGCAAATGGAGACTAAGCATAACAAAGTAATATATGATCACACTAAAATCATGTTTTATTACCATTTAAGCATCAGAATAAGCTGCTATTTTGTTTATTCATAGAATAAAGCTAGAGAACTTGTTGTAAAGGCTCACCTTTCACCACATTCACTTCACCAGATGCACCTTGTTTCTTTTCTTCACCTTTGATTGGGGGTGGTGCTTGGCCTTAATTGCACTCACCTGTCACTTGTTATATAAGGACTGCACTCACCTACCCCTCTCTCTTTTTTCACTCCCACATGGGGTGGCAGCTGAGGTGAGTTTCTCTTTGAGTCTCCTGAGTTCATGTATCATTTTGAGTTACTTAAATCATACTTTATGTCCTTTTTAGAGATAGCAGTCCATGTGTCTTTCCTTTACCCGTTATCCAATAAAAAGACAAAACCTGCAAATGATTGATGACTGCTTATTCTCATTCTAATCGGATGAGCCCATGATGATGACTACTTAAACCCTGAACCTTCCTTCCTCCAAAACAGAACACAAAAGCTATTTTGGCACTCAGTGCAACAGGGTCGCAGTGGGGCTGAAGCATGACCCTGGACACACTGCCAGTCTGACAACAATTCAGAATGACCAGCACCATGTGCATGTCTTTGGACTGCTTGGGGGGAGGTGGTGTCAAACCCAGGATCTTCTGAATATGAATATATAGAATTTATTTCAAACATGCAAATATAGCTGAAATAACAAGAGAAAAAAACATCAAGTCTTCTTTAATATCTCTACATGTATACCCCTTATTTCAAATTTCATTGCTTGCAAATCAATATTCAGAATTTAACATATGATCCATACATTTGTAACTATAATCTACACTCATATACAAGACATAAACACACACTCATAAACCAATTTCAGCTTGTAAATCAAAACAACAACAAACTACATTTAAAGATAAACGAAGCACCCTGTGGTTAGCACCTGCTTAATCTCTGAGCTTATTTTATAGCTATGTGGCAAATACTTTAATGAACACTCTAAGCTTGGGTTACTCTTGCCTTGATCCATAAAAATGAGGACAAGGCTTCAATAGAACACAATGAGACAGCTCAATCACAGATTTCCTGTATTCATGGAATTTATTATTTTTAAACAATCGTGAATTTTTGTATTGATGTACTTTTCTTAATTCCATCTGTACAGGTGTTCCACACAATAACTCCTGTAACTTGTGACTTCTTATCACGAGGTGACAGTGCTAACAATATCACTGTACTGCCCTAAGAAAACATGATTAGGGCTTTTGAGGCGAAATGATCTATTCTCAGTGGGTAAGAAGCCCAGCGTGCTGGCTTAACTTGGACGATGAACTGAAGCTGCAGCTCAACCAGGTTAAGGCACCTGATCATTTGTCATACTATATATTATTAGTAATACCAAAAACACAAAATATATGTTTACATTTTATTATATTTTTACACTCATTTTTACTTGGGTTCTTAATTGATTTCAGTTTAATGAACTTGACCATCTGTAAAATAATCCCCAGAGTCCCATTAGGCTTAAAAGAAAACAAAAGCGAGGGTAGTTGGGGAACGGATTCCCATCTGAATTCACATCATTTTTTTAAACCATCCCTCTCCTTTGAGACAGAGTTTTGAAATGTAGATTTGGCAGTTATTATTACCGCAGCATTTCCATATCATTATATAGTATATGGTTCATATTTCCCAGAGATCATAAAAATGTAAATGTTGAAGTCCAGGTGTTTAAACGACCAATGCTTTCAGACGACCAGGAGTCATTAAACAGCCAGGAACTTCCTGTCTCTTGCTCAGTTATTTGTTATGAGATTCTCACACTGAAATCACATTTTCCTTGCTTTCGTGAGACCTTGCAGTGCTGCGTGAGCAGGAAGAACTTTGAAGGTGCAAAAACCATTTTTACAAGCAGCCACTATTAAATCGCAAGTACAGCTTCATTCTGTGAATATGCACACCCAACTCTCCGTGGAAGGACACGCTCTACAGCAGCATAATGTATGTCGTATCTGCATTCAGTCCATATGCTCCCTCTTTTCTCCACTGGTCAAGAGGATAGTCAGCGGTGGTCTCAGAAGGATTAATTATAAACCCTCTAACAAAACAGGCTAATGAAAACCTGTCAATCTGTCTGCTCGTCTTCTGATTCGCTGCCGCTCTCCTCCTCATTAGAAGAGCACGAGATAACAGAGATGAGCAGAGCTAACTGTCAACCCAAATCCATATTTTAGTCATGTTCATGTTAAAAAGCATTTACTCTATAGTTGACTTCAGTCAGATGTACTGATGCATGAGAATGAACACTGCTGTTAGGGCTGAAACTCAGAAGAGAGCTTACAGAATTATCATGCTGCATCAGTGATTCGGCGCTGTTTAATGATATTCTATACATCAGGAAAACACACACAGTTCGCTATCCCGCTGCTGTCCTCTGCAGCCTTGAGCATTTTTGCAGCTGTGACTTCATAACGCTTCCTCATTGACATTCATTGGAAACGTTTAGGTGGCAAACTATTGCTTGATGGTTTCACAGCAATGAGCTGGTGAATTCAACGTGGGTTTTAAAAAACTACTCAAACACTGTTATTTTGTCCGTGTGAAATGCTGGAAAGTTTTTGGCATGCTGTTTCGGGAAAGGGAACCAAGCATTAAGTTTCCTACAGGAATATTGATGTCTGAAAACTGTATGGTACATCTCAGTTTACTCTAAACTCAGGTGCATGTTTTGACTGATGAGCTCTTTCTCTTTCTACAGCAACATTCCTGCTCCTCTAAAGTGCTCTGCTCAAATTAAAACTTGAAAAACCCCAGGGCATTCTGATTGCCCAAGGTGCCTGAAACTGTGTGGTTTTCATGACTTCTGGCTAATGAAAAAAGTGGTGAATGCACTTCACCAAAAGGCAGGTGCTAAAAAATGCAATGTGAATTATGTGGAATAGAATCTGCAGGATGTGAGAGGCCACACGTTTGAGTGCCAGGCAAGACTTTGTAATTTTCTATCAGGATAGATTCCAACTTTGAAACAAGGTGTGAATATTTGAGTTTTTTCATTTTCCCCCCTTCATGCCATGACTCTGTTACATGAGCTTTATGCTGTCTATCAGTGAATACGCAATCTTTTTGAAGAGATTTTTTCAGGAACTATTATAATTTTATATACAATAGAGCCACACTACTGTGTATAATCACCAAACAATGTAAGATTTGTGCCTTAGCTGCCTTACATTAACAGCACTGATGTGATTACCCAAATCGTTTTTTTTTTCTCTAATTTTTAATCTAACAATGTGCACAAGCTCTTACATGGAAATTATATTTTTAAAGCTAAAATATAATAAATAAAACACATTTGATTAAGATGTCAGCTTACAACATTTTTGAAAAGAAAGATTAGTTTTAGCAGATGAATATTATGCCTCATTCATTTCCGACTGCCCAGAGAAGTCCAGTGTGCCGACTCAAATTGGGATATAAACATGTGAAACCAGTTTGTTCTTTGCCTAATAAATAACAGTTTAATACGTTTTTGACAGATTTCTAAAATATTTGTGTGTCCTTGTTGTTATGACAGACAGATTCATAAACTTGTTAAGAACTGTGTGCAGTCTTAAGCAAATCTGAAATCCATCCATCTCTTTTCTACCACTTATCTGTGTCTTGGTCACAGTGGCCATAATCTAAGCAGAATCACCCAGACCTCCCACTCTATGGCTGTATCCCAATTCAGGGTCTGCAGCCTTAAAGTACGCAGCCTCAACGATCCTCAAGGGCCGCGTATTCAAAGGCCGCTAA
Organism: Simochromis diagramma; assembly: GCF_900408965.1. NCBI lineage: Eukaryota > Metazoa > Chordata > Actinopteri > Cichliformes > Cichlidae > Simochromis > Simochromis diagramma. The sequence goes on along the minus strand of NW_024387095.1, from coordinate 201,664 downwards.
AGCCGGAAGTGCGAGGCTTGTGAAATGGGACGGTCTAGCCTCCGTTGCGCTGCCCAGGTTGCCTAGCAACCATGATACTAACAGCTGGAAACGTGTCATACAGCTTTGTTTGACAGAAATGAAGGAGAAAATCTTTTGTTCATTTGTTTGTTTGTTTCTACATGAGCTTTGATCATTCTCTGTAAGATTAAGCTCAGCTATTGAACGGCGTATATTTTAAAGTAAAGGCTTTAAAACCAAGTTAGTACAAACGTCACTAATGTCACATGACTTTGCCGACATGTGGCCAACAGTAATGTTTTAATGTTCTTCGTTATTAAACATTTGCACATAAATAAGTGACATAATATTCAGTACTTACTTAAAGTTTACTCTTCGGCCGCCCCTCATCCGCTGTTTTTTTTCGGCAAAGTTATCCACACCCACCGCCGCGCTATGCATTCTGGGATATGTTGGGCCACGAAGTCTACACTGCCACAGCCTTAAAATTCAGGGAAATGAAGGACGCATTTCAGGGCCGCATTTCGAGCAGCCTTTGAATTGGGACAGCCTTCGGCGCGCCGCTGTTACGTAATCGGCCTTGAAATGCGTACTTTAAGGCTGCAGACCCTGAATTGGGATACAGCCTATGGCCACCTCCTTCAGCTCTTCTGAGGGGATACCAAGGCATTCCCAAGGTACCTAAGAAACATGGTTTCTCCAGCATGTCCTGGGTTTCCAAAAACCTCATCTAGGAAGTGAACAGAAGACATCCTGGTCTGGTGTCTGAACGTATTCTACTGATTCCTTTTGGCATGGAGGAACACAGAGTCCCTCTAAAATGACTAAGCTCCTCATTCCATCTTTAAGGAAGAGCTCAAATACCATTTTCATGTCTACCCAAGTTATTCTAGGAGCTATGCTGTCTGGGCAATTTGCACCTTTACCAACAGAACTTTTACCTCATTTGACTCAGTAAAACCAGGATCCCATTGAGGGATTTTGTTATTATTTGTCATGGACTGCCGGGGCAGACTGTGTGGAGTGAGCAGAGGACCCAAGAGCAGACAGAGGCGAGGAGACAAAACTGGACTTAACAAAAGGCGAACCTTTATTTAGGGCTGAAAACTCACGGAAAAAAACAACAAAGTAACTGAGGGAAAACCTGAACATAGACTGGGAAACTATGACTCTTACTGTGATTTTATACTATGACTTGACTGGGAAACCATGACAAGGAGTAGGGGAGATAACACAGACAAAGCAACGCTGAACACAGCAAGACTGAGGACTAAATACACACATGAGGTGATCAGGGGAAGTGGAGACACATGAGGACACAGCTGACTAGAATGAAACATGATGACAACACAGGGGAGAGTAAAACTAAATGCAGTGAACAAAGAACACCAGACTCTTTCAAAATAAAACAGGAAACACAGAGATATAGACATGAAACGAACTTGACAACAAGAGCCACACAGACATGATACATGACAGGTAGGCACACGAACCAGGAAGACAGAGTACAGGGGGAGATGACAAAAGGAATTTAACAAAGGACTAAACAGCAACCTGGAAATTAACTAGATGAGCCAAACTGAAACTAGAACACCAATGAATACAAAATGATACATTAAAAAACCCACATACTGGGTCACATGACCCAGTACCGTGACATTATTTGCTGCCTGCTTTGTGTGAAGAAAACAAAGAAATCATCATTAAAAATAATAAAATTAATCAACTAGAGCAAAATTTCTGAGATCAACATCATTCACTGACATTCATAAATGTGATCTTACTGGACAAACGGTTTCGTCAAAGTAGGCTGATATATCGGTGCAACTCTATACACAGTGTGTACATGTACAAACATTTAGAACGCATAAAATATTAGCATATCTAGCATGACATTATATAATTTTCAAACAACAAATAAACAAAAAGAATCACACTAATAATACTTATGATTGTTTACATTTTTGTGGTTTCACCACAAGTCCTGCAGCCTGAGAGTGTGCGGTAAGTGAAAGGAAGGAGGCCGGGGACTAGTGAGTGTCAGAACTACTATCCAGGATGAAACAATGAACATCCATTTGTACATCAGGAAGTGCTTAGTTAATACCTCAGACAGCAGAAACCCAAGAAAGAAGAGGAGCAAGAGGAGGAGCCATCATGAAAGGACAGGCCCCTGCACAGTATGTAGTGGCTGACATTCAGTAATCCTACTAGTGGATTGAAACCTGGACTGAAAGACAGCACAGAGGCACTAATCATGTCAGCACAGGAACAAGGTCTGAGCACAAGATCCATAGAGGCAGGGGTCTATTACACCAGGCAAGACCCCAGGTGCAGGCTGTGTAAAGATGCCCCTGAGACAATCCAGCACATGGATACATAACCAAGCGGCTGCCATAATATACAGAAACATCTGTGCCGAGAATGGCCTGGAAATCCCGAGGTCAAAATGGGAGACGCAGGAAGTCACATGTCCTGAGAGCAGGTCAAGCACGCAGGACCATGACAGGTTTTGCTATCAAAATAAAACATATCTAGAAATGATGTTTTTAATTTCACACAGTAGCTGCAACTTAACTTGAGTCCACTACACATTGCCCTAAATGTTGCTTTTTCCATGGAACATTTTTGAGCGTTGTGGAAAATGCTTCCTCTGCTTGTGGCTGAACTTTTTCTCCTCATCTTCTTCTAGCAAACTCTATTTTTATCCTTACTCACAGAAACCAGTTTCCATATAACACGGTAAAGAAAGCTCCTGTCAGAGTAGAGACACTAGCACAGTGTTCAAAAGCAATGCCTGTAGGCTAGATCTGGGAGCTCTGACTGTGAGCAAAAGCTGACAGAGACGCAGAAAAAAAATCATGTAAATCCATTCTTCGAGGTTCCAGCTGAATCATATGACGACAAAAGAAACAAACAGGACCCTGTAGAAACAGGTCAGGCGGAAGCTGACATTTAATTTCAGTCTCTTTATAAACACCATGCATGGTCAGAGAAGTTATCTGAAGGATACAGAGTAATTATTTGATAGTACTGAAATTGTATCACCCACTGCAGACTGCTGAGTTTCCCTATGGTCTGTTATAGTTGGGCTGTTTCATTCCAGGATTAAACAGGGATCTGCATCTTGCTATAGACAGTGACATCTATCCATGGGGCATTTGGATACGTGTTCACAGAATCGGTTGTTTTCACTTTGCAAATTTAAAAAAGTAATCTAGAGCCAGACCAAAATGTAATGGGTTTTTCCAATGGCTATGCTCCACATCTCTCACAAGGTACTCAGCTGAAATCCAGCTGGGTACCTTTTGCACAATCTTACTGACACACAAACAAATGGCTCTTTAAACAGACTCAACTTGGACTTGAAGAAAAAATAGTGCTCTTGAATTTATAACTGGCTGAGATCTGTTCATGCAGCCCAGTTCACCTCCAGATGTGGTCTATTAAATTCACATTGTGTTTTTCACACATTTGAATTTACATCTTTGTTTTTCATTGGCAATTACCAATTTATATTAATGTCGTGATAATTGTACATGCGGCACAGAAGATAATAGAAGAAGTCAAGTATTTAAGTCAAGTACTGTGTGTGTTATGCGTGCTGTGTTTGGGATATTATTAGCGGTATTTGAACATAGTGGAAGACAGACAACACCTGCGCCCCTCTGTGCCCTACTGATTGCAATGGCTGTCATGGAGTGAGATACTGGAGTTTGCAGGTCAGAGTGACCCGGTAGTGATAATGAACAGGAGTAAACTAGAAAATACCAGATCTTCTGAATCACTGTTAGACAGTAGGTTAAAGAATGGAAATTTACACAGAGAGTGGGCTTGGTAAACTACTGTCTGTAAAAGTAAGAATCCCTGAAGGTCCATGTGTGTGCGTGTGTTCATCTTTAGTTGGGTTCATATCTGTTTGTCTATGTCCTAACCTCTCTGAGGCACACTTTGTCTGGTTTTTCTGTATTTTGTGTACACTTCATGTTTTCAATAAACTATTTCTGCCATTTTAAGCTGTTTTCTCTTGTAAGGTTTTGATTGTATTAGAAATCGTTCGACAGTCACGTTGGAGAGTAAATTTGGTCTTCTTCCAGCTTCTTCCAGACCCCCTGGCAACAAAACGTGAACTGTATATTCCATGGACTGGTGGCGAGTAAATGCTGGAGGTTGCTGCCAATCAGTTCTCCTTTTTTGGTTTGAGTCACTTTTTTACATTTGACTACTGCTCTGCAAATAGTTGGCCAGTGTTTGCAAACAAGTTGGTGCATTTTTTAATGCAAACATGTGAAAGTGTCAATCTGCTAGCAACAAATCAATCACAAGAAGGCTTTTGGTGCAGCACTTTCTTTCTAACTGATATCATATAGCCACTGTTGGCAACCTTCAGCAATTATTTGCTACCTAGTTGGGGAATACAGATTTTGCCTTAACACTTTAATTTGCCAGGCAGTCTCTGGGCTGGTGTGACTGAGGCTTGAACAAATGAGTTGATGTCAGCAAGAAGTAAAAAGCCCCCAAAACAATGAAACACTGGAAACCTAATATTCCAAACAGCAAAGTTTTTGGCTCACAGGAATTTCTTCAACATATGTTTACTTCATTTGAAAGTTTGGCCACATTTGTTACGCACATAACGTCTCATTTAAAGGTCTCTTTCTTCCGGGAATTTCAGATTTTTGGACCTTTGCTGTCACTCGAATAAAAAATTTTCCTTCCAGACTCTCCACTCTGTGTTGCTATGGAGACCGCAGGAAAGCTTGACCTTTTTTGAGAACTAGGAAAAATGGGGCTGTCTTGTAGTATGAGCTGACCTTTCATCCTGAGCTCTCCTGTTTGGATCTTATAGCTCTAAGTTCTCCTTAAAATATTTCACCCGCTCATTCAGCAACATCTCTGGCTGCTGACTTGTGTGAGTGTGATGGGGAGTAAAGGGGCTCCGAGATAGACCAAGCTAACCTCTAATTACTCCCCAGGAGGGATGAAGCCAAACCCCTCTGTGTATGTGTGTGTGTGTGTGCATGTGTCTGTTAGACTAAATGAGAGTCTGGGGAGCAGACTCCCTAAACAGTACAAAGTATTCTGCCTTTCCAATACAGGTGGCTGTCCCACCACCATAACAGCAGTTTTCTCCTGGATAGTTGAACAAAGATGAAAGTAATTTAGTCCAGCAGGTATCTGTGGTCATGTTTTTTCCATTAATTTTCTTACTTACAGGTGGCCAAGGAAGTGCTGAAACAATTAAAATTGAACATAAATAAAGAAAAAGGGTGAAATAGAACAACTGAATTCAAGTACTACCAATTAGCAGAAATGCAGCATTTATGACCACGACTTCTTACTGCCAGCAGCAGAGGTTGAAATCTAAAGGGGTATTTGAGCAGAAACACATCATGGCATTTTCATAACCTTTTAAGCTGATCTCAGATTTGTTAGTAATGAAGCCTCCTGTTGGAGAGAATGAGTGTTAACGAACAAGACTGCAATCACACTTCATCACAAGCATACTTAATCTAGCTGCTGCTGCTGCCTCTGTCTTGTGCTGGTTTTTCTTGATTGAGCATTTTTGATCTCAGTGGGACTAATTTAGATTAAATAAAGTCTTAATTGGCTATGAAAAGCTTGTAAAACAGCAAAAGATTCAGACAGAATCCATGTTCAAAACTCAAAGGATTTGTTGTCCAATAATGATAATAATGGCGCCTATAAATCTACAGTTTTGTTTTTGAGTGCTTGTTTTCACGCTTATCAGAGCCTCCTGAAGAAGCAACCGATTAGTCTGCCCACAGTGAGAGTTTATCTGTGTTTTTAGGGGTCATTTCTTATCTTGTATGATGGCGCTCTGAATTGCAAGCGCACCTCAATAAGTCATGTCCAGTTGAAACACAGGAACCAAGTTGATAATGTGTTTTGCTTTTGTATATAAATCTACCTTTTTAGTACAAAAATCTGTTTTGCTTTATTTAGTCACTGGCCATTTTATCAGGTACACTTTCCTAGTACTGGGTTGGACCTTCATTTGACATGATAGCATCACACAGTTGTTGCAGATTTACATGTTGACTGGCTATAATGCATGATCCCATTCTGTCACATCTTGAAGGCGCTCTGTTGTTTTGAGATGTCGTGACTGTGAAGGACATTTGAGTACAGTGAACTCACTCTAAAGGTGAAGCAACCTGTTTGAGATAAAGAGCTTTGTGGCATGCTAGCCATCAAAGGACAAGTACACTATGGTGGTAAAGAAATGGTCATGGTCAGGTAGGCCATGACATTTAAATAATTTGCAGATGTGACACAAGGGGCCCAAAGAGTAGCACCATTACACCATCACCCAGAACCTTTGATACAAGGCAGGATGGATCCACAGTTTCATCTTGTTTATGCCAAATTCTGACTTTACCATCCTAATGTCACAGTACAAATCAAGACTCAACAGACCACACAACATTGTTCCAGGTTTTTATTGTTCAGTTTTGTTGAGCCTTTGTAAAGTGTAGTCTTAGTTTCTTGTTCTTAGCTGACAGGAGTGGTACTGAGTGTGGTCTTCTGCTGGTGTAGCTCATCTACTTCAAAGTTCGATGTGTTCAGAGATGCATTTTTGTACCTTGGTTGTAACAAGGGGTTACTTGAGTTACTGCGTAGTTGCAATGAAGAAGGCGAAACTAAATCATCACTGCCAAAAATACATTTTATCAACAGTTTAGCTACATCAGAATTTGAATAAAAAGGGTTAGCATAACTCTTAAAAAGCTTGTGAGGCACTGGATTCAAAGCAGGAAAGGGCAGTTTGCTGGCATTAATATTTGCTGAAATTCTGTAATAAATACTTACTTAGCACTTAGTTCCTCCTATGCAGAGCGGCGCATCGGGCAGCTGACGATCTCCATCGACGTCGGTCAGCGGGAACTGCTTCATCTTCATCCCAGGCGATGTCGACGGTTTTTATTATCATCCATAAACGTTTGATGCCACGTGATCCTTGGTCAGCCTTGCTTTTGCTTGCCACAGTGCGGGAACCATATAATGGGGATCTTGGTCAGGTGATGAGGGGGTAGACGTAGAATATGGCCCGCAAATCGGAAGTGCTTTTCGGCAACAACATCAGCTAAAGGGCGAGTGCCCGCTTTTTGTAAGACCGCTTTGTTCATTATCCGGTCCTGGTAGGATTCACCACAGGCCAGGTTGTTGAAACACGTTCAGGCGCTGAGTGTAATAAATAGATATGAACATAATTTTAATGTAAGCAGCTAAGCTGTGGGTAATTGATAAATTGATTTTCAAAACATGCAGACAAAATCGTTCACAACATTACTGTCCTCCCTGACTGTGTGTACACTGATATTTAAAGAGGCAGTGCATCATGTGGAAAACACACTCTCCCAGCTAGTGTTCATAAAATCACAGGAGTCTATTTGAATAAGCTCCGATGCCCAGATGGCTGACACTAACTTCACCTGATGTAGCAGAACAATAACCCTTAAAGGGAAGGCCTTCAAGTTCAGTAACTGTCCATAAATCCACTGATTAACCTCACAAATGGTCCACACTGTTGCCTTGAAGCATTTATTCCAAATCATTAACCAAGAGTGCATTTTTCATCACTGTAAATTACTTTTGTTACCACTGCGTCTTTTCCATGGGACTCCACTTTGAGCACATCAGGCACAATAGTAAACAATGTTCACACGTCCCCACAGTGCACCTCTCCTCTCATAAGGTGGTGGACCATAACTCCCTGAAATATGTTTATATAAAGTCAAGCAGAGAAGAACATAAATTTTCAAGCCCGAAATGCATTATGGTTGGCAAAAGTTGAGAGTATGCAGAGCTATGTAAAACCCTGGTGGGTAATAATGAATAGAATGGTCATAAATAGGGACCATAGCCAGCTTTACAGTCAGTCATATTGGATAGGAAAGAAACTACTTTGTGCTTGACATTAACATGCATCTTTGACATGTGAATTGGATTTATTCAGTTTATCCATTTTGTTTAAATCAGAAGAAATGCATAAAGTGAACTGATTATGCATATCCAGACCTACAACAGAGGTGAGTACATCCATGGGCGATATCCTTTAAATGTCAAGAGTAATGCAATTATGGATAGGTGATGCAATTTTGAATAATTTAAGCATTTAAGTATAATTTAAGTATTTTATTTGCTTTTATGTAAAATGAAACATGAACACTTTAGATTTGCTATATAGAAATACAGCCGCCACAGAGGGAATCTCAATGCAGCAAAGTCAGTATACTTTACATTAACCGAGTTTCCCATCTTTTACTTTTGCCGGTGGTTTGTATTTAGTTTACAAGATACCCGTGTTTTGTTAACCTGTGGTGAAATATTCACCTCTGGGTCATATGTGTTCATATTTTGCCTCTTTACAAACCCTTGTGTGTTTTGGTTGTGAGCTTTGGGTCATTGTCTTGCTGAAATACTCCTCTTCTGCAAAGCTTCTCAAGAACACCTTTGCATTCTAACCCGCTAGCAGTGGTTGCAGACCTGGTCCATGTTTTTAAAGCAAGCATTTCAAAGGCAGCAAGACCACAAGTTCATTGTACACAGTCACATCATTTTGGGTCATGCCATGGTCTGTCACCACTTTTTACACTAGTTTGACTGCTAGCATGAAGTTTATGAAGAAGGAATATGATTAAAAATGTTCTTCTGGCCACGTTTTGTTGCAGCAAGTCAAGCCTGATTGCCTTAGCACATTACATTATATTTCAATATACACAACTCACTGTTCACAAACATAGTGTGAACTCCATTATATTCTTCTTCCCTGGATGAATTGCATTGTATTAGTTCTCGATTGTAGTCGGATTATTTTCTCTGTTTTGGTTTGTTTTTACATCCATCGGGGCCTGTTCCTATTTCTGCATGATTTCTTCATTTTTCGCCCCCAGTATTGTTTCTAATTTCAGAAACGAGTCCATCAAACCTATATTTTCTTTTCTCCACTTCTCCTGTGAGACTAATTGTATTTCTTCTTTGAAGCTGTTTTAACTGCCATATGTGATCATTTAAGTGTAAATCATCTTATATGCAAATGATGAAATAAGGGAGCACCTTTGTATGATCATGGCTGAGGAGGAAGTGGCAATGAGGCTTGTGCTCATGAGGAAACCTGAACAAGACCATGTGTATAAATGACCTTGTAATTTTGATGAAATGCATGCTTCCACGGTTTTTTGCTTAGTGCATACACTCAGCTGCAAATCTATGCAGGGTTTTTTTATGCATTTATATGCCACTGTGACAGGCCATCTGATGTCCCGGGATCAGAACACCAATACTGCAATACTCTGGAAGGACGGCCAGTCTAGTTCATATTGATTAGTGCTATGATTCCTTCCATACAAAGCTACCAAAACCTCCCTGACCCAGTGAGGAAAAAGTAATTATATTAAAAACCCCAAAAAGAAACATCATGGCAACACTCAAACATTGGTGGTGGTGGTATCACGGTCTGGGGCTACTTCAGGACCTGGACAATGTCCTAAAATTGAAACCATGAAATCCTGAAGGGGAATGTCTGCCTTCAGTTCATGTTCAAGCAGGACAATGATCAGAAAAACACACCAGAAAGTCCACATTTGAATGGCTAAAGAAAAGACAAAATCAAGATTAATCAAAGCTTTCACAGCACTGTGTCTCCTGATTACTGTTTTAGATGGTCTTAAATCTTCCTGTATCATCTTTCATCTTTGTGAAGTCAGCACAGCTGTGTGTATTAACAAAAAAAAGTAGTGCCTACAAAACTAAAACACTGAAAGTTTAGATAAATATATTCACATAATTTACCTAATTACTCTGTATCTTTATGAATTCTTATTATGAATATAGCTCTAGGACACAGGGTTGCTCATTGCAATATAGTCATTAGCTAGTAAATTTATATCAGTACATGATGAATCAGGTTTGTAATCACCCAAAAAGAAAACTGACAGACACAGAGAGAAAGAAAGAGATATTTTTTTTAAAAAGTTGCTCAGCGTGTTTTCACAACTCTGGCTGAATGTGAGAGCTGGCTCATGAATATTGCATGGGATCTTATGACTCCATTAAGTGTGATATATTCAACTTTGAGTCAGTCAGCATGAAATGATGCAGTTTAATGCGGCTTTAAAAGAGTATTTATCATGTTCACATCAGGGAGTCTGTCTATAAGATAGAACTGTTGGTAGGTAGACAACCTTTTTACATCAGCCGACTAAGGACGTACCATTTCTACAAATGTAATAGGTGTTAAGTTCAAATGCCGTATGAGCCTCTTAACAAAACAGTGTTTGTGAGGCTTTGTGAGCTCACATTAAACGCCTATTGAAGAGAAAGATATGAGCACAAGCAAAGAGGATGATCATGTATTCATGTTAAAAATGATAAAATATGGAATTATCCTTGTCTTAATGCATTTTTCTGTGGCTATGTAACACCAAAGTATGTATCTATATATCATTTACACAGTACATTTAGAATGCACACCATGAGCCATTTTGAAACGGTTGATGTATTTAGCTCATCCGCAGAGCAGCTCACTGTTCTACCAGAGCAAAACAAAACAAAAACAACTGAACTGTACAAACCCGGTAATTAAAGTTAATTTCACGCATCTGCAGTTTGTGATCCACTAGACACGGAAGCATTAATCATAATTAGTTGAGATGCTCAGATGCCCTCCAGACCTATCAATCAGCAGGCCACCTCTGGCCCCAATGGCAAGCTGCAGAGCATTGTCTGCACTGCTGAGCGGGTCATACGCTGTCAGCAGCAGCCGCTCATCGAGTCACGAAGAAAAAAAGGGCAGCAAGGATTGTCACCAACCTTTTTCACCCCGGCAAGCACCTGTTCGAAAAGCCTTCTTCTGGGAGACAGAAACCGTCCAGATCCACCAAACCCACCTCCTTCACTCTTCTTGCCAAAAATTGCTATCTAACTGACAACCAGCCCTCAAAGGGCTCACACAGTGTGGACTCATACAGACCCACCTGTTAGCCTTGTTACTGTCATAAATTATGACCCTTTTTGTAAACAGCATGACACTACTCACTGTGGAACATATTCACTAAGCTCTATATAATTTATTCCCAAGAGAAATACCCTCATCCTTTAGAGGCTGTAAGCAGCAAGGGAACAATGAGATGGGCAGAAAGTAGTGTGTTTACTTATTTGTCTGTCACTCCATACTTATAAACATAACTTCAATCTATTTTTCATTTTTCTCCTTTTTCATCCAAATATAATAAAATATTGACAGTATTCCAACAAAATATCTTCGTAACTTCGTAACTGAATTCAAAGTCAATAGGATCCATTAGAAAGTAATCACGTAGAAAATATGCTCTTATTTGTTATTTTTCATGGATCCCTCAGTTTTTTTCTGTATTTAAACAATAAGACCAATAAGAGGTCAGGACGTATACTCGGTAAATTCTCTTTCTTTCCTCACTGCAGAATTTTTAAGGATAGCACACAGGAATACTCTACTGTGCTGCACACCAGGAACGCTACTTTGATCTCACTTCACCTGTGGATTTAAGCACATTTCACAATTGAGGAGCTGAGTTATTTCTCGACAGGGAGTACTGCTGGTGGATTTGCAGGCAGATGCCTGCTGAGGACATCCCTGTGTTTTATTCTATGCCGCAGATTGAGTTTCTTGCTGTCATTAAAAACAACCATTGAGGTGGAAACTGAGTCCCTGTTGTGTGCCCTTTGTCACATACCTAAAAAAAAAACTGCATTGCAAAGTTTTGTCTTCATTTTTAAATCATCTCTAACTCTCCTTGTTTCCATGTATCAATCTAGAAACAGTCGCACTTGTGCTGTGGGTCACCCTATGACATGAATTTGACCAAGTGAGGCTCCAAATCTCAGCACATAAGAGCACATTGCAATATCTATAAGTTATGGTTGTGCTGAGCATTTCTTACTACAATGTTCATAGTGTGTGTTTGTGTGAACGCCTCTATGCACCTGATCTGCTCTTTAACGGGTCTGCCAATCTGAACAAAACTTTGCATGAACATCGTCACACTGTAGATAACTTAATGGTCACCAAAATTTATGGAATCTGGTTTCAGTCACCACTAAATATATGATGAAGAATATAAAAAAGTGTCTGTCTGTATCTGGAAGTCCAACAAGATCACCCTTAGGGGGCATCTCCCATTTTGACCAGGGGGCTTCAACTCCATACTCAGCACAGATGTTTCTGTACACTATGCCGGCCACTTGCTTATGCCGTTCCATGTATACCCTGTCTGCTAGCATCTTGCACCCTGCTGTTATGTGCTGGATGGTCTCAGGGCCACTTCCTCTACCTGCCTGTGATACATACCATGCAGGGGCCTGTCCTTCCATGATGGTTCCTCCTCTTTCTTGGGTTTCTGCTGCCTGAGGTATTCAGTGAGCACGCAGTCAGTTGGAGCCATCCTCCTGATGTATTCGTGGATGTTTGTTGTCTCATCCTGGACACTGTTATGGACACTCACCAGCATACAGTGTACAGCCTCATGGTGCTGGACTTGGGGTGAAACCCTCCATACTTGGTCAGGAGCTTCCTCGTTTGACTTCTCAGGACTTGCCTGACCCTCTGTAGGTTCTTGGTGGTTGCAGCTTTCCTAGCAGCCTTTTCATGGTTCCGATTTGCCTGTGGGATTTCTAGGTACTTGTAGCTGTCATCTATGTCTTCCACAGCCTGAGGTATGGACAGCTTGCTGTACTTCTTAGGCACCTTTTTCATTGCACCTTTCTGCAGCTCTGATAGTTGACTAACCTCCCTCTGTGCTACCTTGATCTTGGCCTATAGTCTCCTTCCATATGGAGGGTACTGCTGCTTGTGGCTGTTCAGCTTGTAGCCAAGCATCTCACTGATGCTGCTGTAATGTAGATCGGCAATGGTCGCCGTAGGTATTGTGCATAGTGTTGCATTCACATCATCTAATAGATCTTCTGAGATTACTTCATGTAGTCTTGGTAACCGGCTATGGAGGATCCTGGTTTCAAGCTTTGATGTACACTGCAGGCTGTGGTGTGCATTCACTCAGCTTTAAGTCACTCTGGGTTCTTGGCTAGCTTAGCGTTAGCATACTGTCTGCGTAGGTGCTTGCAAGGGACAAAGTTGTGTTAGCATTATAATACAGTTGTTTCTAATCTGGAGTTTTCTATCTGCCTGGTATGCAAATTACTGAAGAAACTTGTAATGTGATTACAGTAACAAGTTACTTTGTAACACGTTACACCGAAGACTGAAGAAGAAAATGTGTGTATTTTTTTCTGTTGTATTCGTTCCTATCTGCAGTCATATGAAAAGAAAATTTTAACAGGACTGTATGCAGCATGCAGTCTGCATTGTGCATATATTCACCCAGTACTCATTTAGTACCTCTGCATAGACTAATGGCTGTGGCCTGTGGTTTATTTTGTGGTGAATAAAATCTTAACCTGTATTCCAACAGCAAACCACATAAACCCCCATCGACAATTTATGTGTGGATTCACTGTGACTGGTTTCTGTGCAAAAAGTTTTTGTTTTGAAGTGATTGATTTTTTTTTTCTAAATTGCATTTTGTTATAAACAGTATGCATAACACTCTCAAATAACTCCTATTCATTTTTAATGAGGGAGATGCAGCAATCATCATGAATCCTGTGAAGTTTCTTCAGAAGCTCATAATTAAAAGGTTTTTTTTACACATATGTTTAAAGTAACTTTTGCTGATGGCAGTGTGTAGATTTAAAATCTATTAAAAAATAATCATATTTTGTGTTTTTGTTTTTCCACTCAAACACTTGACTGCCCCAAGGACAATTTAGACACAGATGACCTGCAGATATAACATGATACTTTAATAGGTGTTAGTTGCTCATGGCTAATGAGTCCAAACACAAATATACACATACATCACTATATACATAAGAAAACAGTAATTTATTAGACACTAACCACAGCAGGAGTGCCAAAATAATTGCTGTCATATCAGCATGATAAGACTGCAATATTTGTGGGATTTGTGGGAAATCTAAATGCATGTATTCTTTTTGTTTTGTCCTCAGCAAGAGAGGAGAAAGATGGGATTGAGGGCATGAAACTGGAGGCTTGTGGTGAGCCACAACACACTTTTCTTTCCTACTGAAGGCAAACCGTGTTTAGTTTATTAAAATGCAACACACTTAGTGTTCACAGAGCACCGAATACGAATCATCAACGAAGGTTTTATTTTGTAGAGATGGATTAAAGTAATAAAATAAGGCATAAGCAGCTGTGAGAGTCAAATTCAAACAATGTGTCAAAGGACCATAAAACATACAAAGAAATGTAGAAATTGATTTGTGCTTTCTTCTGTTGAAATCTATTTGTGTTTACTAGGTTATTCTTAAAGTCACAAAAGATCAAACAAATCCCATCCACAAAACAGGGATCTGTTTTAATGAAAAAACAACATTTGTGAATAAAACTGTTGAACCTTGAGGGCACCCTGATAGGGCTGACAGCTCATCTCACGTCTTGTTCCACAGCACACAAATCCGTGCTTCAACTCCTGGCCTGAATCCAGCATTTGTTCTCTCCACCCAAAACTTTCACATTAAACTTTTGCACACCTTCAACTCCTCTGTGTGGCACTCCTGAGCAGCCTTTTCTTTACTCAGACAACCTGTGAATTTACACATGTTTCTCCCCAAGTCCCTGTTTCATCTTGAACCCAAGTCATCACCTCCAGCCCTAAACCAAACCACTCTGCTGGGACTCAACCTTTTAGTTTTTATTTTTTCTCTCTCTGTACCCACCAAGTATTTTTGCTGTTAAACTTAACAACACAAGCCAAACAAAAGCAAAATGTCATTGGAAACATTTTCTATTTGTCCTCAAACTGGTAAATGAAGAGATTGTTTTCTCTCAGTTTCTAACAACATCCATTTCACTGCCGAGATAAGATCCAAACCATCAATCTATACTCCCTACCGGTCATCACATAACAGCTGGAATAACAAGCTGGTCAGAAGATGAGATAGATGCCACTGATGTGAAGACATGAAAACTCATCATAATGCATGGAGGTCTCCACCCGAAGTCCAGCAACAGAAAGAGGGAGGATTAGTGAGTGTTAGACCCACGATTCAGGATGAAATATAGAACATTAGTGAATACAAGACAATGACCAAGATGAGCTGCTCTAAGAATGCCTCATTATGCTGCAGAGAGAAGGTGATAAGGAACAGGAAGAGGAACTATCATGAACATCATCAAGAAATGCTGGCAGTTGCTAGAAAAAGGCAAAAAGAACTCTGACCATTGTAGGCAGAACTGACCCTAAGTACCAGATCCATAAAGAAAGGAAGGAATTTAACACACCCAACATGACCCAACTGGCTGGAATAGTATAGGTGTGACAGATATAGACTGAAAGTCTATTAGCTGCAGACAACCAACCAACCCTGTGAAGCCAAGTTCTGTACTAACACTAGATGGACAGACATGTTCTAAAAACCTTAGGCACTTATTTCCTAAATCCAGCTACACTCAGTTAGATCTATGTCAGTTTCTTCCTTTATATTCTGTCTATACTTTATACTCTTTATACTCATGTACTGGCCACAACAAACTCTATCCCATAAGGTGGTTCATAAATATACTTGATAGAAGAGGATCGTAGGCCTAAAGTTGTTTTTGTATCTGATCTGATCTGGAACTGTGATAAACTGCATCAGATGGTAGGGAAGTCTGTCAGACAGACCTAAAAAAACCCCAAAGAGCTGTGAAAATGTGGTGGAGACCTTTTTTTTGAAGGATCTTTAACTGTCGTGTCTGGAAGGATTTCTCTTGCAAAGTGGTTGAAAGTGGAGACAGAGTCTGAATGGGGTATTTCCAAGACCTCCATTGCTGAGGTGGCTGCAGAGTTGTGGTTATAAGGACATCAGTGCCTGTTATGGTGACAACTTGAGGAGTGGTTGGTGGACACTGGTGGTGGGAGGCAGTCTTGTTGAAGAAAAAGAGCTTTCCAGGCTTTTGACAGGTATTGGAGAGCCAAGTGAGAAGTCCTTTCGATAATTTCAGAAGTAAAACTTCTGTGGGAGGAGTTCGAGTAGGCACATGGAAGGACTTTTGGCAGGCCTTAGAAAAGTTCTGGTGAGAAAACTTGCAATTCCTCATGTCAAAAATGATTCTGAAAGATGATATGAATGTCCAGGAGGAAGTTTTGTTTTTTTGTTTTTTTAGCATATAGCAACATTTATCTAAAAATATTATTAATGACACAGTTTAATTTTAATTTTACCAAAATCTCTTTGTGATAGAATAGTTGGAAAGATGACATACTGTCTGTCTCTGGTAGCAGAGATAAGGACAATTGAAGGTGATTCAGAATTACCTGAACATAAGACATGACACCAGGTGGGCAGTCTGGTCTGATAACAGGTTCATGGTAAGGGCAAGCAAAGCCTTTTGGATTGCTGTGATTGACAGTTCTGTCAGACAGTGTGGAATTATAGAAAATCCAAAGCAAAGCCCAGAGAAGAGACAGATAGTGTTGGGCAGAGGAAGATAGTTTTTAAGATGTTGTGTATTGTACAAGAGATGCATTGAGCTGTCATGAGGTTGCACTGGACATCAATGAAGAAATGATTAAAAAACAGTATAGTGTCTCTTCACTCCATCTGCATCCTCGCTTCTGTCCATCAAATTCCAGTAAAGACTGCATGAATGACAGGAAAACACTTGGGACTTGTTGTGTTCTCTGTTTGTGCTCTTGATTATAACTAAACCACATTTTTGGTGTAAAAACTCTTTTCTATTTGTGCTGTGCCTCCAGAGCATGAACTGTACAGCATCCTATAACTGTTTGTACTTTTTTTGTGGCACGATGGAACTGTGATTTGTTGCATTCTTGTTTCTAGGCTTGATTTGTTTGTGTCTGTTTATGTAATTAGCCAGAGTTACTTTGTTGTTACACAATATTGAATCTTACTGGTAGATGAAACGGATTAAAAATGAGTGCTGGCTCAACTGTAATGTATAAAAACATTAAATACCAGAATCCCCATTGACTTTTCATTAGAGTCAAGATTTAATACAGGATTTCTGATGAGATTAAACATTAAAAGATTAAACATGTCTTAGAGAAAGAAATGAACTGAAAACTTTTCAGCATATAGCTATGCAATGTATTTCAAACCATCAACCTCAAGTGGCTGGTGAATGGGATACAGCAGCCTGTAAATATATTAACTTATATTACTAAACTAAAGACACTGGCACATCAAAACTGAATGAAATTATGCCCAAGTTGGGTTTTGAAAATACAACTTGGGCAATAGTGACACATTTATCACTCCAAATCCTGTTTTACCCCAATCCATGATTTCTTCCAAAGACAGACAAGTAGTTTTTGTTGCAGAAGGCTAACAAATGTGAAAAAAGTAAAACAAATGAGTAAAGACTAGACAATGAAATATAAAAGAAAGGAAACCAAATACAAAAAACAAAGTTCCCGAATGGAACATGAACCATCAGTGCACCCCTTTAAATGGACTTCGGGACCAACAAAAATGCCTTGCTCAATTTTGGGTTCACTTTTCTCGAGCCCAAATGTATTTCTTAAATGCTGAAACGCATTGCTGTTTCTCTCCAAACATCCTAGCTGTCAAATGCTTAGAAAAGAACTTTTAAATAATTACACATGCTAGATGAAAATGGGTTTTTTTTACATTTGAAGTCAGCAAGTGAGATTTATTAAAGTACAGGTGAAAGAACGTCAGAAGCAAAATGCTTGTTGACCAGTGTAATCGCACATATAACTGTGTACCAGTAACATCTCTGATGTAGAGAAGCAACCAATTACTGAAAAAAACAATCTTTTCTCTTTTACAGCAGTCAGTATATTTTCTAAGAAATGAAATGCTACATGTATAAGAAAACAACTTTATGACTGCATATCCCCAAACAGCTCACTTTCAGTGCAAAATGTCTGCAAAGAGCCTTTCTGCAAATGTATCTTTTTTTCTTCCTGGGATTTTGCCCTACCTGTGACATCAGCGGACATCACCAGATTTTTGGGGTAAATAGTACAACATTGTGCATCTCTGGTGTAGTATCAGAGCTTGTAACCAGTCGCATCAGCTGATAGTTTTTGTTATCTGTTCATTTTTAAGCTGTTAAAACTAATTTTAATATCATACTTTTAATAACTATTAAAGCTAAGCATAGTCTGAAACTCAACATTTTATTTAAAAATAGCATTCAAGAGATTAAGATATGTTCACTGTCTGTTTCTTGTGGTGGCTTTGCAGTGACAGAGTGTGGGCTCCCCGAAGATGAGCACAACACAAAAAACCTGTCATTCCACTCTCCAAACCTGCTTGTGCATGAACTCCTGCTGACACAGGGAAACGTTTCCAAATATAACTGAGTCATGCACACACTAATTCATGATCAATACTGTGGTTACTATTTTACCTGATTATTTTTATTATTATTATTTCTCCCTTTTATCCTCCTTTTTCCTTTTTTTAACCATTGCAGCCACATTAGGCAGAACAAACAAATCAGGTAAGCCCTCAAGAGAATCCGTCTTTTACCTTGACTGCTGCTGTCTTATCATCTCTTGTACATTTCCTTGTGCAGCCTGTAAGGGAGAAAGGGTCACAGGTGGTGTTCTGCCTCACAGCACTCACTTTAACTTCATTATGCAGATTTTCCCCCATTTTGTTATTCACCCAGCTTTGCAGAGTCTGGAGATGAATCATTAATGGTCGGCAGTGATATCACAGCAATCAGTAATCAGTATGTCAATACATCTCTTGAGACTAATTTCAGAACCAATTTCAGAACCATTTATCGTTCATATAATCACTGAAGACTGAAAAAGGTTCAAATTTATTTTTGACCAAAGGAAAAAAAAAAACCCTGTCTCTGCGTTTGACACTGACTTATCAAAGATTGAAAATGGTAATTATTAAAAAGAAGTAATGCAAGCCTCACATTAGCGCTCTCAGTAAGAGGCATGAATTCACGGTTTGCCATCAGCCTTCTGCACAGGAGAATGGTTACTTTAAAAACCATGTGGAGACGAGGCTGAACGATAGCAAGTGGCAAACTGCAGGCTGATGATATTAATTATCACCATAGTTGGCAGTTGACCCCAAGCTTAAGGGATGTGCACATAACAACATTATTTAATGTGTTGCTCATGAATTTTATTGGTTTTTTTTTTTCAAAATAAACATGTATTCCAATTTTGGTTCTTGCAACACATTTCAAAAAAGGTTGGAACAGTAAAGCATTTACCACTTTGTAATGTTGCCATTCCTTTTCACAACACTTAAAAGATGTTTAGGGACTGAAGACACCAAGTGATGAAGTGTTTCAGGTGTAATCTTGGCCCATTCTTCCTGCAAACAAGTCTTACAGTATGGGGTCTTCGTTGTCGCATTTTGCACTTCAAAATGCAACAACTCTATACCATGACAGACCCTGGCTTTTGGACTTGTTGCTGGTAAAAGTCTGGATGATCCTTTTTGTCTGTGGTCCGGAGCCCAGGGAGTCCATTTCACCCAAAAAATACCTGAAATACTGATTCATCTGACCACAGTACACATTTCCACTGTGTGATCGTCCATCCCAGATGCCTCCGAGCCCAGAAAAGTCGATGGCGCTTCTGGACACTGTTAACATCGGGTTTCCTTTTTGGCACAGTACAGTTTTAATTGGCATTTGTGGATGTAACTACATATTGTGGTACTTGCCAAATGTTTGCCAAAGTAGTCCTGAGCCCATGTAGTGATATCGCTTATAGATGAATGACGATTTGTGATGCAGTGCCACCTGAGGGATCAGAGATCACTGTTGTTCAGCTTTGGCTTGCGCCTTTGTCCTTTACGCACTAAAATTCCTCCAGATTCCTTGAATCTTTTAATTATGTTGTGCACCGTTGAAGGTGAAATATCCAAATCTCTTCCTATCTTTCTTTGAGGAACATTGGTTTTACACATTTCAATGATTTTCTCTTGTATTTGTGAACAAGAATCGCCAGTTTCGCAAACTGGCAAATCTCAGCCCATCTTTGCTCCTAAAGACTTGACCTTTCTTGGATGCTGCTTTTGTATAAAATCATAATTACAATCACCTGCTGACATCACCTGTTTTAAATCACATCATTATTTAACCAATTTACCTGATTACTAGCCCTAAATTGCTTCTGTCCCAACCTTTTTGGAACGTGTTGCAGGTCTGAATGACAGGAAAGGATGTATATTTACAAATGAAATGAAGTTGACCAGAAAAAATATGAAACATTTTGTGTTCGTATTGTCTGCAATGGAAAAATACTTTTTTGTTTGTGTTTTCCATGCTGTCACAAATTTTTCTGGTTTGCGTTTGTACCTGTCTAAAGCCCACTGTCCCTGAATCTCTAGTCCGGAGATGTAAACCCAACCAACCAAACATGTATTGGTTTTTTTCCTGTTTTTTCCCCCCTCTGTTTTCTTAGGTGCCAGATAATTGACCACATAATTCTTAGACAAAAGGCTGTGTAAATCCAGCACTTGAGTTAAGAAAGCAGGTTAGACTTATTGCTCTTTTTCATAAGTTCATCCATTTACTTCTCTGTGTTGGATATCCTGCTTTCTGCAAAGTCTGCAAAGTGTCAAAGCTTTGCTTGGATTTCTTTGTGTTTTTGTCAACATTTCCCCTTGAACCTATCTGCTAGTTTGCACTTTGGATGACTGAGAACTTTGATTTTTGTTTTTTTAATTTTGTATATTTTGGCTTTAAAATCAGTCTGTCTGTGGTATGAGTAGGTCGTGTTCTGCAAGGACCCATTTTGCCTGCACGTTTTGGTGAGGGAAGGTCAAAAGGACAAAATAGAACAGCGGTCCCCAACCCCCGGGCCTCGGACCGGTACCGGTCCGTGAGTCGTTTGGTACCAGGCCGCGAGAGTTGAGGCTCAGGTGTGAAATGTATGGTTTTCAGGGTTTTTATCGGTTTTCAGCGTTATTTTGTTATCGTTTTTATCGTTAACTCGGTTTCCCTGGGTCTTTTCAGGTGTGTTATGAACAGAGATGGGCAGTAACGCGTAATCTGATTACTTTTTTCAAGTAACGAGTAAAGTAAGGGATTACTATTGCAAAAACGGTAATTAGATTACCGTTACTTTCCCGTAGGAACGCTGCGTTACTGCATTACTAAAACCGTGGTTTTTTTTTGCGAGAATGTCTCATGACAGTGACGTAAGCGAGTGCGACGTTCGTGACAACAGCTGTGTGCAGATCAACAATGGATCATATATCGAGTGCAGGAGAGAGTATGAGCGTGCAGCGTTTAAAGCGTGGAAGTACTGACCTTACTTTGAGTTTGATTCCATAAAAAGTGACAAAAACATTAGCGTCCGTTGTGCGTGGGAAGAAAACTTCTTTTTACAGCGAAAAAAAACCCCTAAACAAGCACCGAGTGCGCAATGACGTAATGGGAAATTCACAGAGAAACTCGCGGATTCTTCAACTGACCGCTGCGGCACACCTGCACCAGGGCAAACCTCCACCTGCTTTACAGGTGAAAATAGAGCAACAGGACCGCTAGTCTTTGATTTTATTTATTTTCTGCTGTGTTTTACTTGCATCTATTTGAAAGAGTGAGTGTAAACACAAAAAATATTTTATTTTATGTGCTGGAATGTGCAGAAAATAGGTTTAAATGTTAAACAAATTTCTTCCAGTCAGAGAATGGTGCATATAATTTAATTTTTGCTTGATGCATAAAGTTAAAAGATTAAAACTGATAAAACAAGTTTTAAGAAAGGAGACTTTTCCATTTGATTACATTTTGTATGATGGATTATGCAGAAAAAGTAGAACTGGGCTGAAAGATCTATCACTTTATCACCTATTCAGGTGATAAATCGTGTTTTTAAAAAGTAACTAAGTAACTAAGTAATTAATTACTTTTGAAAATAAGTAATCAGTAAAGTAACGGGATTACTTTTGGGGGGAAGTAATCAGTAATTAGTTGCTGATTACTTTTTTCAAGTAACTTGACCAACACTGGTTATGAATAAATCTTCTTTTTTTACCGGTACCGGTACTAGTTTTATTTTGTTGTATTTATCCGCAACACCTTAAGGCCGGTCCGTGAAAATAATGTCGGGCGTAAACCGGTCCGTGGCTCAAAAAAGGTTGGGGACCGCTGAAATAGAACATTCAGAACTCCTAACAGGAAAAAAAAGCAGCGACTTGGCTGCCATGATCAGGTTTTAACCTGAATGATGACTGCCCATTAGATTTCAAGTCAGAACACCTACTTTTAGATGGTGGCTGTCTGACAGTTGCAGCAGCCCCAGCAACCTAAAGGACAGACCACTGGCTTCCCAAGCTAGTGATAACAGGTTTGTGTCTCATCTAGGCTCCAGAGTAAACAAAGAGTAAGAGATAAAAACTCTAAACCAATCCTTCCAGTTAATGTGTGACTGTATACCAACTACAATTGTGGACATAGTAGTTAGGTAAGTAAAGCAAAATGTATTTATATAGCACTCTTTAAGACAAGAATCTATTACAAAGTTCTTTACAGGGAATTTAATAATACATCAGACAAAAACAACATAATACACAACAACATTATCCAAATGCCTGTCTAAATAGAGAGTTTTCGGCTCTTTTGTACAAGAAGCCACAGAGTCAATGGTGCGCAGAGGGAGTAAGCCCGCTTTTAAACGGGTCCTTGGAATAGCACTTTGGAGAATAAGGGCGGAGAAGCTGGATGATATAAGTGGGGGACTCCTCTCATAAGACCACAAAGGTAAGAGTGAAGATTTTCATCTGATACCTGCACCTAACTGGACACATTTCAAAGACTTTAACAATGGAGTGATATGTGAGAATTGCATGTAGCAGTAGGGCTTTTGTTTCGTCCAGTGATCACTGTGAAACTTGAGAAACTCAGTTTGCAGTAAAAATGCTTTTACATTATACTATGACTCATCTGGGAAGAAGTGGCAGCAGAATGTATCATGGGATGGCAACCAGCTAGCAGAGGTAGTGTGATGCTCTGGGTAGTTGTCTGCTGGGAAATCATGTGATTTATGTGAATGTTGTAGGTACCACCTAACTAAATAAGGTTTTTATGCTAAGTATAACCCTACAACCCTTCATGGTAGAGGCATTACATGCTGGCAGTGACCCCTTTAAACAGGATAATGAGCTCTGCCACACAGACAAAAAATATTTCTGGAATGATGTGAGAAACAGGACAAAGAATTCACAGCCTCTTAAATTCCCCAGGTCTCAACCTGACCAAGCACTTGCTGGAAAAAAGCAAGTCTAATCAATGGAAGCCCCACCACAACCAACCCCAGAGACACAGTGTACACAGGCCTGTGGCACTGAAATGTTTTGTTCTCTACCACTGGGTAAAAAAAACACATCTTGAATGTATGTTTATATAAAGCCCACAGGACCACTGTTGGACTGTGTGGTGGTTTTGGTGTGGTTGAAGAGTGCAAACCTAAAGAAGCGTCCAGTTTTACTTAATGCACACACGGTTTGTGCACTACAAAGGGTTACTAACCCTCTGTGTTCCATGTCTTCATCAGAAGTGGGTGCTCACGTGTTGTAAGGATGACCATTCCATGGTAGCCCAGAGCATCCATCAACGTTTATACTGTAGAAAAAATTACTTGGGTGAGGATGTGTGGAAGCAAGTCGGAAAACCAAGCACTCTCTGAACAATATGTACCCATAGATTGAACTTCCTGACTTTCTCCCCATTGGATGTAAACAACAAAGAGGTAATCTGTCAACAAGGGCGCTGGTAAATAAGCTGACACAGCTTTCTTGGGGGGAAAGAGGGGATCTTAACTTGCCCCTACATTTCTGTCACTGACTATTTTTACAACATAATGCACAAGTGATAATGGCTGCCAGGGCTTAAAGAAGAAAAGTGACGCTTTCTTGCACAGGAGTCTGGTAAACATTAGTTATTATACTATAATTTTCCAGCAAAATTAAAGTGGTGGAAGGTCAGATTATCAAACAATGATATTTAATGTTAAATGAATGTTTTCTTTTAAACCAGTATGGAGATGTGAGGACATAGCCTCTCAGTCTGTGCTCCCAACCTTGAAAAATGTTTAATAGGCTGTTTGAACCAACCTGAAATCAAAAAAAGGAAGTTCAAAGAATAAACTAGAGATGGACCTAATAAAGCAGGAAAAAGCAATATGTGGGCCAAGTAGGCAAAACATTCATTCAAAAGGTGCCATTCAGTATTTGATTTATATAATACATGCAGTCTGCACAAAGTCAATATTTGGTCCACTTGGTAGAGGACCAGAGAAAAGGACAGATTTTCCTATTTTAATGCCAATTACACAATCCTGAAGGCAGTGCTGGCAGCTCTTGGTGATAATTAGCTTAAAACTGAGGTTCCTTATTTGGCTCACCTGGGCCGGGCCCTGAGCTGCCGAGGGCTCTCACTTCAATTCTGGCACTAACCCTTGTTGGTGTGTTCCATTTTGCTAGTTTACATTTAAGTTGTTTAATATTTGAAGCAAAAGCATTTGTATGGGCTTCCTCTTTGCATACCTTAAAGTTGACTTATATGAGTCAATGATGCTATCATCATAACAGCCAAAATTTAAAGAAAAATTAAGAAACAGTTTCTGCCAAAATCAGCTGTTGACTGCTCTGCCAGCAATTTAATCTATGCCATATGTTCATTAGAATATCTGGAGTGCTGCACAAAGACTATGCAACCATTAGTATTTAAATGGTTTTGTATAATTAGAAGAGATTGTAATTTCATTGTGTCTATTTTCACGGTCTTTCTTACAGTGAGTGGGCTGGTAGGAAGGAGTGGGAGGGATTTCTGAACAGCAAAGGCCCCAGTTTGTTAATGCTTTAGATCTGGCAAAATTACTGTCACATCAGTCAGGAGCCTTCACATTAAGCCAATTAAAATGGTTTTGAAAAACCATTAGTAACACTTGCACCACTAGCGGTATGAACTGTGCTGATTTTATGCGTAGCTGAATATCAGTATGTATCTTCACAGAACAGTGTAGGTGGTAGGCAAGAAATTATAGATGAGAGAAGAAGAAAGATGAGGGGGCAGAAGAGAATAAAAGCGTCCCAGGAAGAGCGGAGTATGGGGTATAACGGGCCTAGTGCACCTTTCGGAGGAGTAGAAGCAAAAGAGCGAAGAAGTGAGAACTTGAGCACAAATAGTAGATGTCTGTCTTTAGAGTAAACACTGGTTCTGGGACTACTTTTGACAGCCCCTCTCTTTGCAATAGTTTGCTGAATGTTCTTTTTTGTTTGTTGTTTTTTGGTATTCTTGGTACCTATATGATTCCTGTTTACTTGGGTTTCCCTATAGCTGTTCATTTCCAAAACCACAAAGTCAAAATCCATGATTCAGTATTCAAAATACCATATTTTCCAGACTACAAAGCGCACCCGAATATTAGCCGCATAAGCTAAAATCAGGGGAAAATCCTGTTTTGTACATACATTAGCCGCACCTGACTAAAAGCCGCAGGTGTTTCAATGTTGACTTATCATATGTAAGAGAATATGCACAAAGCGAATTGTCAGGAAAGAGATGGCTGTTTGGAGATGCATCACTTTTATTAATATTTTGAAAAACAAGTTACGGGTACATATTTGCATAACTTTTTAGGTATATGTACAAGTAGCGGTAATTACAAGTACGAAACATGTACTGTGCTTCATAAATGAGTAACAAATGTAGTACATAACAATAACCTACAGCACACCAGAAAAATAGATTCGGACTACCTTTTAGGCTCAGGTGCAGTGACACGGCTTTAACAAGAAGAAAAGTCAGTCATTCACCACCATCTTTCTCTTCTTCCTGCGCACTAAAACCACCAAAGTCCTCTTCTCCAGTGTCGGAAACGAACAGGCTCAGGATGGCTTTGTCATCCACTCTCCGCTTCTCTCCTTCGTTGTCACTTTCAAAACCAAAGAAATCCTCGTTGTCAGTGTCAGAGTCGAACACCCTCAGAAGGGCCGTGGCGGTGTCCTCCTCTCCATCATGCAGCAGTCCAGCCCTTCGAAATCCGTTGGTGATCGTGGATGTTTTCACACTTTTCCACGCTGTCAGAATCCACTGGTGGAGTTGGGCATAACTTGCTTTTCGCAAGTTTATCGCCGCTCATCATCCACGCCTCCCGCTGAACACGTAGCGCTACTTTGAAGTTTGTTTTTCGCGCTACTTCGTACGGCACTATGTTGCCTGGCGGACGGACATGTGACCAACATACCACTCTTGAACCCCGATACTGTGTGTCTGATCACATGCCCTTCCGCCAGGCAATGTAGTGCCGTACAACAGCGGAACAAACAAAACAAATCGTCTTACGATATGACAAAAATCATGGACAATCCATAGAAAAGCCGCACCTGACTAAAAGCCGCAGGGTTCAAAGCTTGTGCAAAAAGTAGCGGCTTATAGCCCGACAATTACGGTAATGCTTATTTATCTCCAGCTGCAGGCCCACAGTTCATCCTGTGTCTGAAACAAGCTGTTTTAGCTCCCTCCTCCTCTACTCAAGCCAGCTTTCTTAAGATTGGCTGCCTCTTGCAAACAGAGGGTTTGAACAGGAAGTGGGTGGGGCCGTGTGCCTGAGATCACCATATTGAGATTTCCACTATCATTACACTATGCAGAATCAAGAGTAGAAAAAATGCCGTCTGACGCCTGAGCTTTAGTCTAACAGGCTTTACTCGCTAATTTACTGCCTTCATTTAATGTGGATTTAACAGACGGCAGGAAAGAGAATATTCTACTTGAATAGTCCAGTTTAATGTGTGGAACTAACAGCACCACTTAGATGAGCAAGTTGCCATTGCAGATTGTGCTCATTAAAATGGAATACAGTCATCTAATATGCATTTTAACATATTTAATATATTTTAATGTATTTATAAATAGATATATTTGCATTAAAAACAAAAAAGGTTCACATTTTCTCAACTGGCAGAGAACAGGGACCACAAAGTGTTGCTTTGATTCTTGCTCTTACCACAAACATAGACATCCGTACCTGGGAGGCTTTTTAGCAGATGGTCAGAAGTTGTCAGTGATTGACTTCAAAAATAAAAGCCATGTGTTTTTTGTTTTACTTTTTTAAACAACATGCTGAGTGATCGCACAGTTGACAGTATGAAACCTAAAGCCTAAAGATTTGTAATTTTGTGTATCTGTGAATCCTCCCTTAGATATGCTGCAATAGAGACCACGCTGGATCCTAGCCTAATGCAAGTATACTTTATAACCTGCTTGATGTACACACAACTAGATGATTAAAGTGCCAGGATCCGACTGCACTGTTCTACCTGACCGCACTGACACATGTCAGCGTATCCAATTATGGTTTTGTAAAAGGAATATAAACCTGGAGCCTTTTTATTGTCTCCTACCCTTCCCAGACCATAGAAGGTAGGAGAGTGTGTTGGTGAGCACATCACACTCCAATGAGATTAAGTGAAGATGACAGTTAAATAGGAAATTAGATAAAAACATCATTCCTCCTTGCTTCACTATGCTTTTAGCTTTCCACACAGATTCTCTGGATTATCGTCAAATAGAAGCCCGTCAAATGCACTCATGTGTGATGTTTTTGTTGAGATGTTATGAGGCGTGCCAGATGCTTTGACAAATGGTTAAAAAACTACCAACTGCCCTGTCCGAGCCTCAGTTTTGCTTCCAAATGTGTGATTGGGAAGATGTTGCAAGTAAGTAAAACTGCTGATTTCATACAGAATAAACACTGTCAGCATGTGTGTGTTTTTATCTTAACCACAATCAGTAGTCATGCATCCGTAGTGGGTATATGGTATGACTTTCAGCATGTTTATCAGCAAACATGGCAGCTCCTGATATGATGATGTGTATATAGTATGACGATGATAGTCTTCAAATGCATCACTCAGACACGTGATAGTGTTTTTGCACCTTCAACAGTGAAGAACAATGAACTTTTGCATTTAATAAAGTAGGTCCTTTATTGCTTATTACATGACAGATGGAAGTGAAATGTGAAAGGAGAGATCATTGACAAAAGTTAAGTAAAAAATTTAACTTATTCAGTTTAAATTTTTTCAGCTTCTAATTTTGAGGATTTGCCCAGGAAGGAAAGATTTGAGGCTGGCAGCTGACCTTAGATTCACCTGTACTTGTCTTCATTTTACACTTTTCATTATACATTATACATAGTGCTACAATGCACTGTTTTGCATGAAAGATGGAAAGCAGGAAAGAAGTAGCAGTGTTGAGTGCAAGATACGTTTGACAAATTTATCTTGATCCCCATCATGGCACTTATTGCTATGCACAGTTACTGAATGAAGGAGTGTGCACGAATCTCTGTAAACTAGCAGTCGGCACTCTTAAGGCACCTTGAAGTGATTGTTATATTAATAAATAAAATTTATATATATATAGAGAGAGCTTCTTGATTAAATTTTATAATTAAGCATCCCAAATTCCTAATCTTATTTAGGAAAGAATGTGGCAGTTCACATTCAGTCCAAAATTCCTTTCTTTCAAGCAGGTTATTTAACCAAGTTACACTGACTGTTTCTTCTTCACTCACCTCTTTTCACTCTCAATGTGTTTTTACATCACTCTGCATTTAATCATTAGTTATTATTAATTTCTGGCTTCCTTCCTCATGTCACAATCTGCAATGGCAGATCGTGTGGAGTGAATGAGGTGTGGACCCAAAAGCAGACGATAAGACTTAAAACTGGACTTAGCAAAAGGTGACCCTTTATTGCGGCGGATACACAAACGTAAACCAAATGAGGGAAACAACTACAGGAGAGACTAACATAAAATCTAAAGTGGGAAAACCTAAAATACACAAAACCTGGAAATAGTTGAATATCTGAACCATGGAAACGCTGGGGAGATTAGCAGACGATCCAACAGTGAACAGAGGGAGACAGAGGACTTAAATACACAGAAGGATAAAGAGGAAAGTGGAAACACACGGGGAGCACACCGACACAAATGAACAGGACGCCACAGGGGAAGCAAAACTAGACGTAATGAACATGGACACGAGACTGTCAAAGTAAAACAGGAAACACTGAGACGTAGACTGACAAGTGAGCTTCACAAAGGACCGGAACGTAAACTCAAAAAAACTCAGCTTTATTGCGGGATAGTAGAAAACAGAAACCTAACGTAACTGAGAACATAAAGTAAACAACAAACCAGTTGACAGGCAAAACGCACAGCACGGTAGACAGTAGATCATGACACAGACAGAGGAAAACACAGGGCTTAAAAAAAACAGAGGGCGCAATCAGTGAATGAGAGACAGGAGGGAAACACAGCTGGGGCAAATCAGGGTTAACGAGACAAGGGAAGCAAAAACTGATACATTAACCTGAGACATGGACTTCAAAGTAAAACAGGAAACAACACAGAGATGCGGACTTGACAAGGGGATACAGCAGGCAGGGGAGAAATAAACTAATGAACACAGACAGAAGCCAAAAGAGTAAAACTCTAACATAAACCACACAGAGAACCTAAACTCAGAACAACCCTATAACCCATAAGACAAAGAAAAATATAATAAACCCAATCAAAGAACCAAAAACACAAAACCTGTACAAGTGAAAGCACAACACAACAGTGACATAACATGGAAGACATGGCACTCAGGGGAAGTGTTGCATGAATCATAGAAGGAAACAAGACATAAGGACTCACACAAACACACACAAACACAGACACACAGAGAGGGACACAGGAAAAAGACACAAGTGGAGCCTAAATCTAAACAGAATCAACTCAGAGCTACTAAATTAACTTTAAATAATATATCATAATACAAAATGACTCAGAACCACGACACCTCGGTGTGATTTTGGTTCTGTCTCCCTCCCATCACCCCTAACTGATCACAGCAGAGCCTGTTTCTACTGCTGGTAACGGGGAGTTTTTCCTTCCCACTGCCGCCAAGTGCTTACTCATAGGGAGATCTTACAATATAAAGGGCCTTGATTGTTGTTGTGATTTGGTACTACTGAACTGAACTCAACTACAGAGCTATGAAAGCCTCAAGGAGCAACTCAGACTAAAACCCTGAAGACTGCAAACTTCTTTTATCAATTGTGGCAAGGCCATGAACCAAAGAAGGAAGTGTTTGAGGCAGAGCTTACAAGAGTGTTTATGTTATATGGACGTTTGAGTGAAATGCGGCTGAACACACAACCTGAGGCAAATGCAGTGTTTTGAGTTCAAGGTGATCTGAAAATTATCTTTATTTTTTTTAAAAAAGCAGCTGAATGGCCTATTGTCCTTTAGCAGCACAAACCAGAACCACACTGGATTCTGAGATGATGGAACGAGGCTGAATGATTAGGTGTTTAGGTAAAAATGAAAAGTGCAAAGAAGAATTACTCAGGGGTGAATTGAATCAATGTTCTTAGCCCTCACAGGCACACTGCAACAATGAAATGTGAATGAAAAAGGCCACTGTCTTCACAAATTCATTTATTGTTAACAGCTGCTAAAGGACCCATTTTCATCAATTTGATAAGGTAATTGTGATTCCCAAAAAAGCAAAGTCCATTTAGGTTTCCTTGAGCATTCGAGAGGTATGTGATTTAGCCCTGTGTTTACTGCTTATGAGGACTTACATCACAGTGGAACACTAGGAAACACCGAGGCCATATTTTCAGCCCACTTCTCCCAAGTGTCAGAGAAAAAGAGTCTCAAAAAGTCTGTTTTTTGTTGATTTGCTGAAATGTGTCAGTGTCGCAGAGAGTTCAAAGCCTTGGTAACTATTAATCCATCACAGGCTTGGCTCCCTAGCCCCTCTGCTCTGACCTTGGGCAATAAACAGCATTACTGATGTATTACAGGAGCAGAAACTGAATAATTACATGGAGGAGTTGAGGGAATTTGACACACAGCATGACAGGCTGGATGCTGCCAGCACAGATGGGTATAAATAGTAGATGTCATTGGAAACTTAAAACGCCTACAGATCTGATTGTATTGTGGGGTAAAATCAGTGTGGGTAGTGATTATGGATGCAAGGAGTTTCACAGTGCTTAAGGATATTATAAGTACAACTGACCAGATATTCAGGTCCGTATGCTTTCTAGCAAAATTTGAATTCTCAATTAAATTTTTTGCAAGTGAGACTATTTTAAAGAGCTGTAGAGCAATGTGTAGGAATGCCAAGAAATGTTCACACTTGGACTAAAACCAGACATTCACACAGAAATCTTAGAATCAAGCACCTTATCTCCTCTTGTTGCAACATTCAGCATTTGGTCTGCACAAAGATTCTGTTAAGTTGCCATTGTCAGCACTAGTTTCAATACTTGCTGAGTCATTAATACCTCCTGCTCTCTTTATCCAGTGTTTGTCCACCAGTGGGTGTCTGCATGGTTTCTGTTTGTCTCTTTCATTTGTCACTGATGGTGACAGCAGATGTCAAAACCAACAGCAATGCTCCATATTCATGCTAGGAGGCTCAAGAAATAATGTTCATCAGCGTATACCAAATCTGGACATCTAAGTTTACTGAGTGTTTAGACTATTTTAGAATTGTAGGTTGCAGGTTATGAAATTTACAAGTTATAAAAAGCACAAAACACATAAACATTGATGAAAATATGGAGAGAGAAAAAGCATCCTCTCAAATCACCATGAAGAGCAAAGGCAGTTCTGAAAGCACAAAAGGGCCCAGCCTGGTACTAACTAACTGTCCTGTGAGCGTGTACAATATCATGCCGGCTTGGAGCTCACTTCCCCCTCCTTGTGATGACATATGTTTGTTTTGCACAAATTTTTTGTCAAGTGCACATTACATCTTTCACTTTCACCTGTTTTTACCTCTGTGTGTGTGTGTTTCTGAATACATACTAATGTGACCATGTTTCATGCATTGAAGGAAAGGAGCTGGAGCAGCATCTATTGTGCTGCAGTTCAGTGCGTCTGACGACGAAATTAAAGTGTATTCTTTTGCCCCACCTGCGTCACCCTACTTCTACAGCTGCGCCCCCAACAAAACAAACCGGTCAAACTATATATATATAAATAAAATAGAGAAAGAACGCTAGTGAGATTGAATTAGGGCATCACAAGTAAGCTTTAAATTTCCAATTCATCAAATTTCACATGCCGAGCAGTCGTAACCTTTGAAAATATTTCATCTTCTTCTCCTTTCCTGTGTTTCTTAGACCTTTCTCCATCTCTGAGAGTGTCGCACATCATTTTCTTCTCTCCCTGGTGAATACAGCAATTTTAAATTTAGCTATGGTGACATAATGTGTGACAAAATGCTCAGAGACATTATGTGTTTGCTACTATTTTTTGAGCTATTTGGAAAGTTACATCTGAAATAACCTGCCACTTAAAAAAATGTTACTTCATCTATACTCATTTCTTTTCCATAGTGGTGAGATGCTGAACTTTGACATCTGCACCAAAAACTCATAACATAACAACAACATGAGATGTGTTGAAGGTGTGATCAGGACTGTGGTATGTCATTTTCTGATTATGGAGCAAGTATCTCCATGAATGAAAAATGATATCATTCAACAGTATGATGCATTAATCTGCCTATCAGATTTAATTACTCAGTAAATCCTAATTGTTTTGGCCCATTTTAACCCCTGGGTATTCTCCTCTATAATTTGTGCTCTGTTATTACTTGTTACTACTACTATTTTACAGTTATTGCTCTAGTCTTTAACCTTTTATGCAATGGTGTTAGTATTGTTCATGTGACCTGGGATAGCTTGATATAAATTTAAAACTCCTTTATGTCTAAAATCCTTCATGCAATTCATTAAAAAAACCCCACATTGATCAAACTTGTATTTCTGTGTCAGAAAGACAGATAAACCTGCAGAAATTACTTGACTTAATTTGATTTAAATGTACCTGTTCGCTATTCAATCTAATGTTTTTCAACTTTAAACACCTTACCCCCTAAAAAGTTTCTAGAAACTTTCTAAGTTCCCTTGGAAGTGCAGGATTGTTCACATTAAACTGTCCTTAGTGGCAAGAAAGCCTTGGCGAGCACTGAACTGTGCCAAGTGAGGTTAAAATCCTTGAGACTGGAGCCAAAAACAAATCATACCCAACAAGGCCAGAGCCTACAGTGGGAGGCAGTAAAGACTGACAGGATCTTTTATTTTAAACATTAATTTTAACTAACTAGATTGTATGAATAGGACTTAGTGTTTCATTAAACACATATCAAACACAGAGGACAGGTGTTTTAGTTTAGGTAAAAGAACATTCCAGTAGTATGAGACTGCTGTCAATGAAAGGCAAAACATGAACCCATCATCCCAACACTGAGGAGGGCTTTTCCAGTAAAAACGTATTTTCGCTGGAAAAGGTTCTACATTAATAAAACATAAAACTACAAGAGTCCATGAAGTACATGTTCAAAAGCACAGACTGACTGACACAAAAGGAAATAGCATGTTGTGCATATTCATATACAAAGGGATGCTCCGCCAGGGCTGCCCTTTGTCTCCGGTTCTGTTCATAATTTTTATGGACAGGATTTCTAGGCGCAGCCAAGTGGCGGAGGGCTTTCACTTTGGTGGCCTCAGAATCTCATCTCTGATTTTTGCGGATGATGTGGTTCTGTTGGCTTCATCGGGTGAGGGCCTCCAGCTCGCACTGGAACGGTTCGCAGCTGAGTGTGAAGCAGCGGGAATGAGGATCAGCACCTCCAAATCTGAGGCCATGGTTCTCAGCCGGAAAAGGGTGGAGTGCCCACTCCGGGTCGGGGATGAGTTCCTGCCCCAAGTGGAGGAGTTCAAGTATCTCGGGGTCTTGTTCGCGAGTGATGGGAGAAGGGAGCCGGAGATCGACAGACGGATTGGGGCTGCAGCTGCAGTAATGCGGACGCTGCACCGGTCCGTCGTGGTGAAGAGGGAGCTGAGTGTAAAAGCGAAGCTCTCAATTTACCGGTCGATCTACGTCCCTACCCTCACCTATGGCCACGAGCTGTGGGTAGTGACCGAAAGAACGAGATCGCGGATACAAGCGGCAGAAATGAGCTTCCTCCGAAGGGTGGCTGGCCTCTCCCTTAGAGATAGGGTGAGAAGTTTGGCCATCCGGGAGGGGCTCAGAGTAGAGCAGCTGCTGCTCCACATCGAAAGGAGCCAGCTGAGGTGGTTCGGGCATCTGACAAGGATGCCCCCTGGGCGCCTCCTGGGTGAGGTGTTCCAGGCATGTCCCACCGGGAGGAGGCCCCGGGGCAGACCCAGGACACGCTGGAGAGATTATATCTCTCGGCTGGCCTGGGAACGCCTTGGTGTTCCCCCGGATAAGCTGGAGGAGGTGGCTGGGGAGAGGGAGGTCTGGGCCTCTTTGCTTAGGCTGCTGTCCCCGCGACCCGGTCTCGGATAAAGCGGATGAAGATGGATGGATGGATGGATGCTTTGTGTGTCATGTGACTTTTGTTCAACACAAAATGATCCCTGTGAGAGCCACCTCAATAATCAGGGATGTTATTGAGATGATGATAATATATTGATAAAAAGCTACGAGGAACATAAAAAATTCAACATCAAAATGAAACATTAAATATAACATATCTAATGTGCAGTCATTACAGTACATATAAATAACAGCGTTAAAATATAATAACTCAAGTTAACTTTTATTTTACTACTCTGTCTAAACCCTGTTACTAACAATTTCCTGCAGCTTTAATGTCTTGTGTTATTTACAATAGTCTTGCATTCTGTTCTTATATTTTTTATATTCCCATTGTATCCCCATTTTTCCATCATCATCATCATCTGATATTTGATTCTAGTT
Organism: Simochromis diagramma; assembly: GCF_900408965.1. Taxonomy (NCBI): domain Eukaryota; kingdom Metazoa; phylum Chordata; class Actinopteri; order Cichliformes; family Cichlidae; genus Simochromis; species Simochromis diagramma. Next base: position 166,815 of record NW_024387095.1, on the reverse strand, counting down.
TGATCATAGGGGTAATTTTATGGTCAGATGATGTATGAAATCCAAGAAACACAGAATCCAAAGCAGAAAGCCTGGCCCAACATGCTAAGTTGGATACCAATTATATCCAAATGGGGTTTTAGGTTTTCTAAAGCCAGTTAACACAAATAAAGCCTGACTGGCTGAGTGTAACTTGCTTTCTAGTATACCCCTCTGCTCTACCTCTTCCATAATAGGCCTTCTGTGTATATACGCTCCAGTCCTTCCTGTGTCGTTGTGTCTGTTGAGCTACCGTCTATGTTTCCTGTGTTTCCTGTCCTGCCCTTGCACTTGTGTGTTTACTGGCACCTCATTGCTGGTTTTGATTTGGGTATTGTTGGGACTGTTTGTATTAAATTCGGAATATATCTTTGTAATAGAAATGGTGTACAGTTGATTCTATTGCAGATATTAACATCCCGTTAATGTATTTATTCAATTCAGTTTAGTTTCATTGGTTTTATTGCACCAAATCACAACAACAGTCACCTCATTAATTGATTAATTTATTAACCCTGAAAACATGAAGCTAGCTCTTACCTACTAGTAATTTTTAAAGTAAGGTGAATTATCAAGCAACTAATAAGGATCAAGTGCTGACTCACTTCTATCTACTATGTAAATAGTACACACAGGTTGGTCAAAAAGGTCTTTTGAAATTCATATTATGAAAGTCTAATTCTATTAAGTATGCTAAAGTTATTGTGTGAAAAATTACGACTTCACGAAATGACCTGTCAGTTTTGTATCTCAGACAATTGGATCTCTTCATTCACCTGATTGTTTTCTATCATGTTTTCTTTTGTAAAAGGAGACAAGAAGTTTGCATGAATCATAAAACAATAATTTTTACACTCTTAGCTTATCTCAGCTTCCATTCTCTTGTCCTTGTCTCGTCCTTGTCCACTAAGGTTCTGTGATAAGCAGCTTGAAGAAACTCTGTTAACACCCTTCGTACTGTTTCATAGTTTTAAACCTCTTGTGTAATATCTTTGTGCTTTTTGTTTGCCTCACAAGCTCAAAAACAAGATTCACACACGTTCTGTACGTTGCTACCACTTCTACCTTCCTTCATCTGTCATGACACTTGGAGGTTGAAAAGGTGAGACTGAGGTCTTGTTGACATTCTGAGAGATGAGCTTTAGCGGTGAGCGGTCAGAGGGATGAACTCTGGCTGTTTGCAAGCACAATATCAATAATACATGAGGTGTTTAGTGAGTCTGTGTTCGCCAGATCACTTTTATTTATGGAGCTTCTTCTGCATAATGCGGCTGAAGATGTAATCAGTGGAACAGCAAAGCCGAGTGATCTATGTCTGCACTCTTATCGGATCACTGAAAGGTTGCACGCTGGCCGGGTGGGGACGATATGTACCAGTGTTCCTAATTAATGGTGGACATTGTGTAGATGTAACGGTGTCAAAAACCATCCTCAGCCCTTCACCTCCTTCGACATCATTATCTGCTGTGGCGATAAGAGACAAAGGTGATGTTGAAAAGTGTTCAAGAAAATTTATTATCAAACTTAGAGTCCCCAAGGTGGCTTGGTGTTGATAATTGATATGTATCAGGAGAAATATTAAATCCTCTTATGGAGGTAATCAGGGCAGACCATGAAGAGATGGCTAATCTTGAAACTCTGTCCCTCACAGTGCCCTCCTAGTGTAATATACGGATATTTCTCCAGCATAAGAAAATAACTTCATAACAGTTTGAACTTTTACCTTGTATAAAATATTTGATGAAATTACAAGAAAATGTTATTTTTATTTTTTAAAATTTGTACCAACCCATTTACAGTCATTAGCGGTAAAACATACTGTGTCAAGTTAGCTTATTACTGCAAAATGATGTACAGGGTATTTATGAGTCGTGGAAATGTGGCTGGAAAAGGACCTTAGTTCAAGGAGACCACTGAATAAATGCTCCCACCAGCTAAGTCATGCCCAGTATGAGCATTACTAAGGATGCTTTTAAAACCGTCACTTCTCACATGATATGCTGTTGATTCTCTCACGAAACCCTGCTCGATGCCACACGTCCCTCTAGTTTGAAAACTTTCCCTCATTTCTGAAGTTGGTAATGAATTATAGTTGATAACAAAAAGACATTTATAGTCAGACAAAAACTTGAATATTCAACCTTTTCATGGAAATATGTGAATGGGTGCTGCCTCCACATGTGTGGAGACACAGAAAAAAACTGGCAAAAGAAAGCTTATGGGGAATTTGATTACGGTGAATGAACAGTTGTTTTACAATTGGTTCATGTTAGGGTAGCGTCACAAAGGTGTTTTGTGTTTTTGGTTCTTTTATTTTATTTATTTTATTGTGTTTTAGCTTTCTTTGTCTAATGGGTTACAGGTTTGTTCTAAGTTTATATTCTTTGTGTGGTTTATGTTAGAGTTTTAGTCTTCTGGTATCTGTTTGTGTTGATATCTCCTCTGTCTGCTGTATCCCCTTGTCAAGTCCACGTGTCTGTTATGTTTCCTCTTTTACTTTGAAACACTGTCTCATGTCAGTGTTTCTGGTTTTGCTTCCCTTGTCTCATTAGGCCTGATTTGTCCCAGCTGTGTTTCTCTCCTGTCTTCCATTTCCTGATTGCTCCTTCTGTGTATTTAACCCCTGTGTTTTCCTTTGTCTGTGTCATGACCTCTGTGATTCTGTACTCTGTGTTCTGTCTGTGAGCCTGTTTATTTTTTTGTATTTTTTCAGTTTAGTTTTTTGGTTCTTTTCAGGAATAAAGCTGTTTTGAGTCCTATCCCGCCTTCACGCAGCTTTCACTTGACAAAAGGATATAGTGGTGGTGTCCTGTACACCGTTATTATTATTTTATACTACTTTTTTCCTGTCACTGTTTGGTTAACACCTGAGAGAACTGGTTGGTTGCACTTGTTTAAAGATGAATAATTTAGCAATAGGACATCAATGAAAAATAACCATAGTGGTTGATTTTTAAGGAGGTTAATGCCTCCTTAATGTTAATGGTCATTTGCTGTTAATGTAAGATTTGTGACCTTTCTGAGGTAGGTCTGGTCACCCTGGTAACTAAGGCTGCGTTCACACTGCAGGTCTTAATGCTCAATTCCGATGTTTTTGATCAAATCCGATTTTTTTTGTCTGCTCGTTCGCACTACAATTAAAATGCGACAGCAAACGCGCTCTAGTGTGAACGCTCAAAGCGGCCCGCATGCGCAAAAGAAGACGTCACACACAACGCGCTCTGTTTAGACCCAGAGCAAACAATATTGTTTGACTGATGGCCCTTAATATAAAGACTTTGGACTTTACGTTTCCCAATTTTTGCTTTAAGTTATTTTGTTAGTTACATAATAATGTAAATAACCTAATAATGATCCTTATTGCTGTTTTAGAGAGGAGCGGTGCTTCAAAGGATAGTTGCAGATTTCTGTCAGAATCTGCAGATTATACAGTACAAATAAAATGTTCACATTTCTCCAACGTTGTCTTCCCAACAGTTTCACTGACATCTACACTGGATGGCCAGGAAGCGTTCGCGATGTCTTCTCGGGCGCTTCTCCGGCGCTGATAATTGGCGTCTGTCTTGTGTCAGTGACGTAAAAGACGGATTTAATGCGACCTGACCGTTCAAACAGCAGTCGCTTTCTAAAACATCGGATATGTATCGGATTCAGCACCACATACGAAAGTGACCCAGATCAGATTTGAAAATAACGGATTTGCGCCGTTCACACTGTCATGCCATGATCGGATATGGGTTGCATAGGGTCAAAAAAATCGGATTTGATGCGCTTTCGCCTGCAGTGTGAACGTAGCCTAAGACAATGGAGAAAAAGCTTTACATGGTAAGAGGTAGTAGTCATTTATACTTCTGTGAAACCAGATTTTTTTAAACAATCCTTTAATAACTTGATTCTTTTAAATTTTTGCAAAAATTTTAATGTATGTGTGATATTTGCACAGGGTATATAAAAAGTTTTTGGTTAGGGAAATAATGTGTAGTTCAGGTCAGGCAAATATAATACTTTTGTAACTGTGTGGAGTTTGCAGGTCCTCTCCATGTCACTGCAGGTTCTCTCTTGGTATTCCAACTTCCTCCCAGATGCTTAATGACCCCCAAATTTTGATATCCATCTAATAAAAAAGTAAATATGTAGCTTATGTAGGGGAGAGGAACCAACTAAGATCCAGAATGGTAGTGGAACGCAAATGTGTCTGTCTCTAAAGCACTTTAGAGCCTATACTGCTATTCCCTATAAATAAAATAGACATGAATCTATCAACAGACTGTAAATATTTCCATGTTCACCCTTTACTTTGTGTTTACTACAGTGTACATGGGATGGGCATAAAGCATACTGCAATGTGCACATTTATGGTAGTGCTATGGTATGATACTGCATGTGATTTTTATATTGCACAACAATGGAGATCTATCGCACACAAATAAGCTAGTTAACTGCACACCTTGGTTATACATCATACATGTGTTGTATTGGAAGCAATTAAATGTTTGTTTTATGGGGATTGTGACAAGAAAATGATATAATACCACCAGCCTTATCCTGCAAAACAGTGGAAAAATGGGGATATTGGGCTAATGTCACCTGCATTACCTTATGCTGCAACTAAACTGCTAGAAATGGCTGAAATAGCACAACAGAGTTCACATATCTACCTGTGTGCTCTTTTTGTTTGCTCATGTTAGATTCACTTGCTTAATCATGTTTCTAAACTTGACAGTGTTTTGCCACCATAGAAGCCACGCTGCAATTCCAGATCAATTTTCCAGAACAATTATGATGGATACAAAGTGACAACAGAGGTCTGCGATGTCGTATATAATCAGGCGGGTGGCGATGTGTTTTCTGCCTGTAGTGCTGCAGTCTCATCAGATCACTAATAAGGGAGAAGGCTGCTGGTAATTATCCATCAGATCTCCAAAGTGCAGCAGGAAACAGCAGCAGAGAGTCAACGCTCTTTCTCTCCACCCGCCTCTTCTCTTACCACTGATTGCTGCTGTTTCACAGGAACGCATTAATCAACTCTCTTCATTCAGGTGAGAGCACGTTTATTCATAACACTTGACACCAACCTCGAGTGAGCAGTGTGTTAAATTAAATTTAGTCCACATGTTACATTAGAGATGAGCGGAAATCCTAATGGTATTTGGGTAATTTAGAGTCATGTGAGCATGGAGTGATACTGAAACAAAATGATTATTCAAAAACGCCAGCAGTTACAGAGGATGCTCCATGGGAGTGTGAAATAATCTGACAGGCATGCAGACAGAAACAAAAGTGGGCAATAACATACGTGAAACACACAGAGTCCCACTTTTTAGATATTAAGTAGTAATCCAAAGAATGTCAAGTAGACGTGGAGACAGGTTTCATTTGTACAGTGATTATCAAATGAAGAGTCTCCCAGCAGCAGATATATTATTCGTTCGTTATTAGCATTCAATCCACAGTAAAATAATTTCATTGTTACTGAATGAAAAAATAATAAACTGTTGATTTTTCTCAGAAATTATATCAATGATTTCTGTGAACATTATCCTTAATTTGTTTTATGTTTCTTTGTCTTCAGAGAGTTAGAAAAACAAAAAGAAAAATAAGCGGGGACTACAGCTCAGGTTTTTGTTTTTCTGTCCACTGCCCAAGAAGTTGCCGGTTACTCCCACTGGGTAAACAAGTTACCCAATCAAAACATGCGACATCACCTCTTGAGGCCTGAGATGACAGTTTGAACAGAGAATCCAGTGTTTATTCAGGGGACTGCATTCTTACATAATTTTCAAGTAAACATATAAATCTTGAGCAGAGAAAAAGAAGGAACATGATGTCTGCATTGTGGAGGGTGTCTTTGCCTTTAACACAGAAAATAGGTGAGCAGGTATGGAATTGTAAAATCAGTTGTAGTGGTTCAGAGTACGGAAAAGACTCACAACTCGCACTAATTTCTATAGAGAGCTTCAGTAGATTTTCATTATATGCAGGCTGTGATCAGCTGATCTGGGCTACTGCTGTTCTGAGGTTTACTGCTCTTTGTGGATTTACACATCTGAATTTAACAAGATGTTTCATAAGATGTCCTGCCTCATTTCCGTCCTCTACACTGACAGTACACTGTTTATACTGTTATTATATTAGACGGTATGAAGTTGGTATGAAGGTGGAATTCAGTGGATGAATCTCAGCATTATCAGCTTCTGCTAACCTAACTCTGACATGAAACCACAGTCAGTGTGCACAGTCACAAATGCTTCTTTACTTTAAATCCTTCACATTACAGCAAACTAACCTGCAGAGGATTTTCATGCAGCCTTTAAATATCAGTAAGTCTACCTCGGTTTGTTTTGCAGCACAATTCATAACATAAAAAAAAACATAATGTCACAAGCCTGTTTTGAAAACGTAAGGAGTAGAAAGTACAGATATTTGTTTAAAATTTAGAGCGTAAAAGTAAAAAGTTCTCAAAAAAAGAAAAAAAACAGACACTTGAAAATTCCACTTAGCACTGGGAATGCCTGTGCCATTTATTGTGATTATGGTGGATACCAGAAGTTCAAATTTACCTATCTGTGATATGGACTGAGAAACACACAAAATTCAAAATTTGATGTAATCTTGTTGTAATGAATGAATATAGACACCGAAGTCATTTGCACTCATAAAACACAGTTTGGAAAAATGTGTATCTTACAACAAGTAATAATGAGCTAATCCATATGTTTCAATGAAGAAACTGAGATTCCGGGTTGGATGATTGTATTATTGCTGTGTTTTGTTTTGTTTTTTTGTACTTCTGTCACAATTGCTTAGGCAATGAAAGGTTGCTGGTTCAATGCCAGATGTAGACAAGGAAGAGCATCTGGTGTAAAACACTTCTATACCTGCTATAGCAACACCTTGTGTCAACACAGCAGCTGAAAGGAGCATATTCCCTTGTCAAAATCTTCAAAATGCTGTAGCAGAGCTGACTTTGCTTAGAAGTTCATTTGTTTCCGAAACTTCTGTTAGCGATGTGAGTCATCTTTCCAGAACTTGCAGCCTTAAACAAGATGAATTCATTCCTGTCGTGAAAGTTTGGACCAAGAAGTAACTTCTCTTCGCTCTCCAAATGTTGTAATTTGGAAGGAATTTGGTGATTATAAAAAACACTTCCGTTTAGTCAGCTTTGATTTTTATCTGTGTTTAGGCTGATGGAAGCATATTAATACCCATCAATAATGTCACATAGAGCATAAAGAAAACCTTGCCTTAAAAGTTTAGGAACTACAATACATGATGTAAATTTATGTTAATTTAATTTGCTCCAGAGATGCAAAGTGCTGCTGTGTTTCAGCTTCATTTAACAGGGAAACAAAAGACCTCAGCTGCCTCTAAACACGGTTTTTCCACTGCATTTCCTGCACAGCAACAACTTTTTTTTTCATTCAACTAGATTTGAACATACAAACAATCCTATATACAATGTAAAAGTTTGCTTTAAGGTCGTAAATGATGATTAAAAGGACATTCAACACAAAGATCAGCCAAAGTATCTGTAAAAATCAGCAAGATTCTGGTTCAAAAAGAAACACATAAAAGTGTCTTTAACTACCCATCCAAACAGCATACCAACTGTTGGCTTCATACCAACAGCAGACACAAATGCAGATAAAAAGCTTTGCATCTCTTCTATATGACTGGGGGACAGAGACTAAACAAGCACTCAGAGGGATGGAGAGGAAGTCGTTAAAAAGCAGTTACGCCACTTAAAAGGACGGTTAGCAGAACCCATATCGTGTAATTTCCCCAGTTGGTCCCAGGAGGAAATTTATTACCCTTTAACCTCTTTAACCACCAGAGACTAAAGCTCTCAGCCAAGGTCTCACTCAGATGTCTGAATCACCTGGGCTGCTTCTGACAGCAGAACCCCAAACTAGCAGCTGTTACAGGACATGCAGGCTATATAGTTTCATTGAATAGTTGCTATTTCTCTCTGTGAGGACAAATAGGAATTCAGGATAACAACAGTAGGAACATTTTTCAAGCATTTTTTGTGTGTTTGAATCTCAGTTGGAACAACATAAAATCCATACATCCTGTCACAGGTAAACACAGTTTCCTTCTGCACAGTGATAAGGCTGGCCAGTCTAATACGGCAGACAAATTAGTTCCTACGAGAAACTACTTACAGGGTCATGATTTACACAAAGCAACATAGATACTGAGTTTTTCTTGCTTTTGGTTTACATTAATAACTGGCTCTTTTAAAAACAACAACAAAAAAAACAAGTCGATGACAAGGTGAAGTTTCTCTTTAAAGGAGTCCTATTGTGCTTTTATCCTTTGCTTTCTGTCATTGGTATTCTAAAGCCATTCTGGATATTAATGTCAAATACAGTCATTCACAATCATTTGGAATAACAACATTGTTGCATCACCCTGGTTACAGGTTCTTTTTTTCTGTTTCAAGTCTCATCACATCGGTGCTGGTGTGTGACTGACAGGTGATTTGTGTTAAAACATTAATCTGTCTATTCCCATAATCCAAAGCAGGGAAACACCCCTACTGATGTCATTAAGAGATGCAGAGTATTATAAAATTATGGGATACCTTGTGGATGTAAATACCTTACTCATTTTATGGGTGTGTTTGCCCAAGGTTTTGAGGGTTCAGGAAACATATTCCAGCTTTCAAAAAACCTTTCTTTCAAATATTTGGTGAATAATCAGACCCATCACATTTTTAAGACCTCATAGCACCACGCAACACATGGTGCCTGAGATATTTAAAAGTAGAGTGGGAGGCAGAGCCTTGCAACTTCAGGCCCCTCTTTTGTGGAACCAGCTCCCAGTTTGACACCCTCTCTACTTTTTAGATTAGGCTTAAAACTTTCCTTTTAGTTAGAGCTGGATCAGGTGACCCTGACTCCTCCCTTAGCTACGCTGCGACAGGCCTAGGCTGATGGGAGCTTTACTACACTGAGCATTTCTTCTTCACTCTCCTCTTTTCATTTTTATACACCTATTTGGATTTTAATAATTAATAGCCAACTATAACTTTCTCTTGCTCCCTGTTGTCCTGTCTGTGAGTCACAGCAGATGGCCTCCACTCCCTGAGCCTGGTTCTGTTGGAGGTTTCTTCCTCTGAAAAGGAAGTTTTTCTTTCCTGCTGTTTCCACGTGCCTGCTCATGGCGAGTTGTCTGATTGTTGGGGTTTTCTCTTTATTATTATATGAGCTTTCCCTTAAAACATAATCTACCTCGAGGCAACTGTTGTTGTGATTTGGTGCCAAATAAATAAAACTGAACTGAACTGAAGCGAAAAAGTAGCTGCAGCTATAAAGGTTAGTACAGACTGAATAGATTAACTTATGCATATAAATGGTGTTGCTATGACTGTTCGGTTGGTGAGTCGTCCTAATTTTATTTATAGGGTCAGCATTTATAAATGTTCCACTGTCTACAGTCTGCAGTGAATTAATCACACTTTTCTCCATGAACAAGAAAAATGTAAAAGAAGTACAGCATTTTTTGTGTGTCTTTTAGATTTATTATTGGTATGTTGTTAAAGACAAACATTTGCTTTTAAGAGACTGACTGCAGGCTGAAGGAGCAGAGACTCGGCTATGCAGCAGATCTAGACGTACTGAGACCGGGTACTTTGCAGGAGAACACATTCTCCTTTTCTTGGGATTCACTTTATACACTTTCATTTTGTTTCATCAATCAAAATGCAGACGACTGCTGTTTTGTGTAGAAGACTTATTAATAGTAGTCCTCTGATGGGAGCTGTGTGAAACCACAAAAATTACTTTCTTTTTAAGTTATTTTTTGCAGACATGATCCATACCATTCCCCTGTTTACCTCTCCTCTCATTGGGCATCGCTTTGCTGTTGCTTTCCTTTGATTTTCTAAGCATAAAGTTTGCATTTGGAGCACTTTGTGGTTTCTCAGCTACATTGGAAAAGACAATGCATCTCTTTATTTGCTCCACGAGAAAGACAAAAACACCAGCAGTCAGCTGATGTGTAGAAGAGCAAGTAACCATTTTCATGAAAAATGTATCATCGCATTTGCGTGGATGTTCTGTGCTAAAGAGCATCAACAAAGACATTTATTTGAATGGCAATGACAGCTTTTGAGAGAAATGAGCAAAAAAGAACAAATAGCTAAATTCTGCAGTAATGACTTCACATTGTGATGCATGAAACCATTAAGGGAAAAAAAAGGCACTACTTTTTCACTTCTTTGGTCAAAAAACCTCCAATGATTCAGAGTTTTGCATAAAGAGTGAAATATATATGTAACAAGCATCAATACTGAGTTGGTTGGCTTTCATTGCATCATTTCTACACAGCTGTCTCCTTGAGTTCATCCTAATTCTTTTTCTGATTATCCTTAAGGGATCCTTTCTCAAACTGGGGTGCACCTGCAGCAAGGCTAAGATGAGATGATGCATAGCTCTGCGGCAATAGACAAGTTTGTAAAAGGACCACCGGGTAAACATAAAAGGGCCGATGAATGTACACCAGATGTCACAAAACTTGAACATGTTTTTATCTACAGGCTGGGGCGCTGCCAGGCTCGGCTGCCTCGTACATTGATCTCGCACATTTGTCCTACACCCCACCCCCTGCTAGCCTGCCTCACACTGCGCTTAACTTTCAGAGTCTGAGTATTCTTCATTTTTCCTCTCATATTCCCCATATTTTGTACCCGTGCTTCCTTTCCTTTATCCCGAAGTGAATGGAGCATTAAAGCTTTAACTTTGTGGATTATTTGGGTGATTTTTGGAGGGCACACAGCAGTCTCACTAGTCAAACAAACTGGACTTTGGGGGTCAAACATGCTCGGGTGTGGTAAGAATGTTCTAGTGTGGTTATGTCCTCAGGACACCTATCAGGCAAAAACAGAAGAAACAGCAAAAACAGATGAAATGTCTGCAGAGTGAAAGCAGGGAGATGGTGTTTTATGGTCCGTGTCGCCTTGAGTTCTCGGGCTGGCTGCTCACTGCAGGAGGTACAGGTAGGCAACTTAAAAAAAAAACAAACAAACCTTGGTCTCATTGTAAAGCTTTTATTTTGTTCATGAAAAAGTACACGGAGTAGCATAAAAGCTTTCCGACCAACTCGGTGACAAAGGGTTGACGTAAAGCTTTGGACTGACTGACAGTTTATTATTTATATATACAGCAGGTGTTGAAGTTATGTTAAGTTAAAACAGATGGATTTTGTTTGATTCTTGCACTGTGCTTTGGCTGAGGTTTCACATGTTAACCACGCATATCAATCCTCCTGTCAGTAAAGTCCATCTTCCCATCTTTTAAAACATCCTATGGCTCTGACATCTCGATTTTTTTACATAAAAGTCATCATCCTCGTAGAAAAGTGTTTCTTTTTTCTTTATAAATCAAGCATAAATGTGCCATTACCTTTGTTTTTCTTTTTAATAAATTAATTGTAGCATTTCACAATGGCAGAGAATTTGGGTAATAAGCACACAAATCACCATTTATTGTGCATCTTTAAATATTATGTACATCAAAGTGACACCATCGATTACTTCCAGGGAAATGGAGTCCAACACATTTGCCAGTGTTTCTAGCAAATTATACAACATTTACAAAAAAAAAAGGTAACAAAGAAAAAAGCTCAGTGGTATTTTATAAAGCACTGAGAGTAAGTCCTCCTGATCTGTACAGGGTCAGGTCAGTGAGCGGTTATTTAGCAGTCCTGCTAAATAAAATACTCCTTCTGGTTTTCACTGGGAGCGCTCGGAGAATCCGGCTGGCCGCTGAAGGGGAACTCGTTGCTGTCTTCAGGTTGAGCTGCTTTCACTTCCTGGTTCCGATATGTTTCTTTCCTGCTGCATATGAATCTGGCCATCACTGCCAATGCGGATAGGGTGACAAAAATCACAACAGCAATCACCCCTAAAAACAACAGAAAGGTAAAAAGAAAGAAAAATAATTGTTAAATTGTTTCAGATGTTGTGTAATTGTGCTAAAAAACCTGAAAAAAATAATTATTGCTCTCTAATTTTTAACCATATGTTAAAAATCACATAAGGGTAGCATGACATGTTTACTTTGATTACACAAACATAGGAAACATACCTAAACATGGGTAAGGCAAATTTCAATGGATTGTTAAGTTGGCCCCACTTTACACCCCGACAAAGTTTTATTCAATTTATTTGAAACTTTTCAAGCTTACAGACAGAATGACACCATGCATGCAAGCGTTACCAAAAACAAAGCCTCCTTGGCGGAGGTAAGAGCAGCTTTCTGCAGAGTTGAAGAATGTGCCCACCAGCACCTCTAAAACTAACTTTGTCACATTTGTTTAATCTTTAGCCAAACAAGGCTGCAGGCAAACACTGTGTGTTTAGATGCACTTAGAATCAGAATCAGAATACTTTATTGATCCCTGGGGGAAATTATTTTTTGTTACAGTGCTCCATTATAAACCAACATAAACCAACATTAAGACAGGACAGACAATACGCTAACTAAGAATAGTACAATATATGCGCTCAGTGAATCTGTGTTCGACTACTCCGCCTCGGCTGCACTGTCGAGCGCAGATCCACTGAGCGCTCAACACAGACAGCATCGTCAGAAGGAAGAGCGCAGGGCACCTCCCCCACCCTCATTCAGATCTGGCGTTTGGAATTATTTTGGTTTTCATGTGACGTATGACCCTGAAGGTAAGCGAGTCATGGACTAAAGTAAAACAGTATGTTGGATGTGCCATGCAATGCTCAATTACATTGGTGTGAACTAGTGTGTTAGCGCAGTTAGCTCGTTAAAGTGTTTGCCGTCTAGCCCAGCCCCATGCACGGAGCGATCGGCGGTAGCTCGTTAACGGAGATTTGCCGTGTTGTGGCGTTAAGGTCATTTCAACGAGATTAACCTGAAAGCACTAGTGGGAACACAACGAATATGACTGCACATTTACGCCGACATCATCCTAGTGCAAAGACAAAAACAACAAGCATGCTACTAACTTTAGCCGAGTCATTTAGACAGCTGTTAGCACATGATTCTCCTTATGCTGCTGAGAATATAGCCCAGAAGTAGCGGATAGTATAGCTTTTATTTTGGAAAGAGACATTTCTCTGTAATAAACTCTCTTTTCCAAAGATGAGTGATTCCTCAATCAGATACAGGGCTTGCAATATCGCTAGCCCAACGTCCCGGAGCTAGCGATTTTTTCAGTCGGGCTACCAAAATCTATCTCTTCCCTGCCCGTCGGGCTATTGTAGGAAAAATATATGTCAATGCTTTTGCATTCTTTCAGAAATGTAGCTGGGTAATTATGTCATTGGCATCGGTGAGCCACTGTCAATATGTGACATATTGAAGTCGCGTTTGAATTTGCGCTTGTTTTTTTGCTTTCACTTTGCAATCGTGCGAACTGTGTGTAGAGAGCGACAGCACTGATCTGTGAGTGATGATAATTTGTGCACCAATTCCTCTGACATCGTCTTATTAATCGTTAGCTTACTATGCAAAAATGACAAGTGAAATCTCCCGCAGCAAGCTTAAACATGTGAGAGGTTGATCGCGCAGAGAATCGCTGAGCTTATGTGAGTGAGCGTGTAAAAGCATTTCAGTTCTGCTGAGCCAAATAAGACAGGTCAGGGTGAAGAAGTGACAGCCAAAGAAAAGCTTACCACAAAACGGAGAAGTTATGATAAATCAGACTATAAGGCAAAAAGAAAGTGCAGCTTTATGGTTTCATGGACAAAAGAATTTCTGTGGCTGCAATATGATGAGCTAAATAACCAGGGCTGCACATAAGTGGTCCGCAGGTGCGCATTCGCTGTCAAAATAAAAAACACGCACAAGGGTTAGGGTTAAATTTAAAAACTGTACTTTTGAGTTAAAATATATATTTATAATTTTAATAAATGACAAATTAAAAATGCATGAACATTTTTTGTATCGAAAAAATATCGAACCGTGACACCAAAGTATCGAACCGAACCGAACCGTGAATTTTGTGTATCGTTGCACCCCTAATATATATATATATATATATATACATAAGTCACTCATTAATAAATAGCTGGAAAGAAACGTGTAATTGTAGCAGTAACCAGTGTGTTAAGTGGATGCGTTGTACAGGGAGATGGCCACAGGCAGGAAAGATTTCCTGTGTCGTTCAGTGTTGCTTTTCGGTAATCTCAGTCTCTCACTGAACGTGCTCCTGTGACTGACCAGCATGTCATGGAGTGGGTGGGAGGTGTTATCCAACATTGTCTTTATCTTGGACAGCATCCGCCTCTCCGACACCACCTTGAGGGAGTCCAGCTCCATCCCCACAACATTGCTGGCCTTACGGATTCGTTTATTAAGTCTGTTGGCATCTGCGACCCTCAGCCTGCTCCCCCAGCATGCAACAGCACAGAGGATCGCACTGGCCACAACAGACTCGTAGAAAATCCTGAGCATTTTCTGGCAGATGTTGAAGGACCTCAGTCGCCTCAAAAAATAGAGACGACTCTGGCCCTTCCTGTAAAGTGCTGTGGTGTTTTTAGCCCAGTCCAGTTTATTGTCAATGTGTACTCCAAGGTATTTATAGTCCTCCACAATGTCAACACTGACCCCCTGGATTGAAACAGGGGTCAAGTTTTTCCTGGTCTTCCTGAAGTCCACGATCAGTTCCTTGGTCTTTGCCACGTTGAGCTGCAGATGATTCTGCTCACACCACGTGACAAAGGAGTCGACCACAGCCCGGTACTCTGTCTGATCATCCCTGCTGATGCATCCAACCACCGAAGAGTCATCAGAAAACTTCTGAAGATGGCAGGTCTCTGTGCAGTGGCTGAAGTCTGTGGTGTAGAGGGTGAAGAGGAAGGCGGAGAGGACAGTCCCCTGTGGTGCCCCTGTGTTGCTGATTACCTTGTCAGACACACACTGTGGGAGACGTACATATTGTGGTCTTCCTGTCAGGTAATCAACAATCCAGGACACCAGAGAAGCATCCACCTGCATCGCTGTTAACTTATCACCCAGGAGGGTCGGCCTGATGGTATTGAAAGCACTAGAAAAGTCAAAAAACATGACCCTCACAGTGCTCGCCGGCTGGTCCAGATTGGTGTAGACACGATTGAGCAGGTAGATGATGGCGTCCTCAGTTCTGAGACGAGGCTGATAAGCGAACTGAAGGGGATCCAGATGTGGTTTTACTATGGGTCCAGGATGAGCCTTTCCAGGGTCGTCATGATGTGGGAGGTCAGTGCCACGGGCCTGTAATCCTGGGGGCCACTGGGACGTGGCGTCTTTGGTACAGGGACGAGGCATGATGTCTTCCACATCACTGGGACCCTCTGCAGACTCAGCATAAACAGTTTATGAAAGACTCCACACAGCTGGGGGCACAGGTCTTGAGGACGAGGGGACTCACTCTGTCTGGTCCAGCAGACTTGCCTGAGTGAAGTCTCCTCATTTGCATCTCAACCTGGTATTGAGTGAAGGTGATGGGTGGGGGAGGGGTGTCAGGAATCTCACAGGAGGCAACAGCGCCATGTGAAGAGAGAGGCTGGCACAGTGGTGTGGCTCTGGATTCCAGGCTGACTACAGGTGAGGTTTTGGGGGTGGGAGCAGACACTGTGGTGTTGAATCTATTGAAAAACAGATTCAACTCGTTAGCTCTATTCTCACCTCCCTCAGCTCCCCTGCTGTTGGTTGGCCTGAATGCAGTGATGGTCTTCATGCCCCTCCACACCTCTCTCATGCTGTTCTGCTGGAGTTTCCACTCCAGCTTCCTCCTGTAATTGTCCTTAGCCTCTCTGATCTTGTCCTTTAGTAACACCTGGACCTTCCTCACCTCCTCTTTATTGCCCCCTCTGAAAGCCGTCTTCTTGTTGTTGAGGAGGGCTTTGATGTCCTTAGTCACCCACGGCTTGTTATTTGGGTAACAATGAACAGTCTGAGCTGGAACAATGGAGTCGGTGCAGAAAGTTATGTAGTCTGTGATACACTCAGTAAGCCCATTGATGTCCTCGGCATGAGGCTCACAGAGTGTTTCCCAGTTGGTCACCTCGAAACAGCCCTGTAGTTCCGCTAAGGCCTCCTCTGACCACCTCCTAAGAGTCCTGGTGGTCACAGGTTCCCTCCTCACAATTGGCACATAGCGGGGGGTGAGGTGAATCAGGTTATGATCTGACCTACCAAGTGGGGGGAGGGAGGAGGAGCTGTATTCATCCTTGACATTAGCATACAGCAGGTCTAGAATTTTTTCTCCACTGGTCGGACAGTCCATATTGTCTGAATGTTGTTAGTGTATTGTCCAGTGATACATGGTTGAAGTCACCCGAGATCACAATAAAGGCACTCGGGTGCTGAGTCTGTAACCGGGCTATGGCAGAGTGGATAGTGTCACATGCAGCTGTGGGGTTAGCAGAGGGAGGAACATAAACAGCCACCAAGATGACGTGAGAGAATTCCCTGGGTAAATAATACGGCCTGAGTCCAACAGCACACAGTTCAATGTCCGGGCAACAAATCCTTTCTTTGACTGTTATGTTGGCAGGGTTACACCACCGGTTGTTAACTAAAACAGCAAGCCCACCTCCTTTCCGCTTACCGCTAGCGATGCTGTCCCTGTCCGCCCGAACAGTGTGGAAGCCTTCCACGGAAGCATTCTCATCGGGAATGTCCTGGTGCATTCATGATTCGGTGAAACACATCAGGCTACACTCTTGGTATTCCCTCTGACTCCTTACCAGTGCTGAGAGCTCGTCGATTTTATTCGCTAACGATCACACATTTCCCATCACGATAGACGGCAGACACGGTTTATACCTCCTCCTCGCTTCGAGCCTCCGCTGTCTCACCGTCTCCTTCTTTCTTCTCTTCTGTCCTTGACCTCTGCATCCCCGATGTGTTTTCCTCCAAATTTCAGCTGGTACTTCTGCGGGCCTGGCCAGCGAGCCGGCCGGCCGGCATCAGGGCGATCAGTTGATCTCTGGAGTAAACAGTCCGTGAGTGTAGGAGATGTGCCGCGGTCCCGTTCCTTGATAAAAGTAACAGTTCCACGGCCACCAGAAGAACAAAAACTCTCTCAATCCACATGATTGAGTAAAAGATAATAAACGGATGAAAATACAAGTCAGAAAAAAAAAGAATACGTAAGAAAAAAAGAGCTAAACTAAGAGAAAAAGCAGGAGCGACTGTAACAGGCTGCACGCTGGTTGGCGCATGCGCTCTTAAGTAATGGATTAAAGTCTGCCGTCCGCAACAACCTGTCATCGTAGCTGCCCCGCAAATGAAAAACTTGGTTTCTATAACCATGGTGCAGGACAGAGAGAAAGACCTGGCAGTTCACAAAGTTCCTGACTGCCACATACGTACGATGAAGCAGCAGTGAGTCACACATGCAAAAGAAAGCCCACATAAACACAGTCACAAGGAAAAACTGATGAATAACCAAAAAAAGGTGTTCAGTTCTACAGAACTGCATCTTCCCAAAGGTTTTGATTCAACTTTTATAATCTATTGATTTGTTCTTATTCCTGCTGAGAAGAATAGCATTACCTCCAATTAGAGCGGAGTCACTTCTGATGGTGTTGACTAAAGGCTGACCTGGATCCACTGAACCAGGCTGGCCTGCAAACAGAGGCAGAGGAGAAAAATACGTAGAGCAAAGATGAGAAGGCAAGAACATACACACATCTATCTCTATCTCTATATATCTCTATATATCTCTACATGTATATATACATATATATATGAAATAAAGCGACAGAAGGTAGAGTTACTGAGAAAGCCATTAGTCAGTACTGAGAGTGCTTGTTTAAAGTCTCAGCACAGCCTTAAAGGACCTCACTACAGTTGTCTGACTAATCTCATCTGTCGCTGTGCCATCACTCTGTTTACCGAGGAGGATGGTTAATGAGCCAATAAGAAAGTCTAATGAACAGCCATAAGAATAATATTAAAGGCGTACCAGACAGATTCCCACACCAGAAGAAGGTGGGTGGATGGGAGAGGGCTGGCCAATAATATATACATAAACTGAGCATACAGAGGCTGACTTTGCTCCCTGTACCTGATAAGGAGTGTGTTGTTTCTGCTGCGTAGGTGTTGGCTGGAGAAGAGGAACCACAACTTGATTGTACCAATGGGCCGGTGACAATAACAGGGCTGTCAGGATGGAGCAGAGCAGCTTTCAGAGGACTGATGGAGTTAAAATGAACAGCTGACAGGCAGCCAGTGAACCCAAGCGAGGCCAGCTCGGCCATCTCGGCATCCAATCCATCAGGCTCTGAATCCAGAGGGAGAAACACACAGCAAGGAGAGGGAAAAGGGGGCAGATAAATAAAACCTCGACTTTGACGACAATGAACAACCACTCATTATGTTCAAAGTCTTTGATTGCTTTAACAGAGTTATACAGTTATACAGTATTCGTACACATCAACAGCAATATGATGACAGTATCAAAAGGTTGGGAAAGTGAAGCAAACTTTAAAGAAAAAATAAACGTCAAAGGGCTGTGATGGTCTGCTTGCCTTTGTCACTGCTCTATTTCTTTTCTATTTCCAGCATAGCGTATGAGTGGGGCAGGATAGCAGATCAGGCTAGTTGGAGACACCTGAGCCCAGCGTTTCCTATATAAACTCCACTCTTCCTCACACCTTTGAGTGCTGTTCTTCAACATGTTTCATGGTTTTGAGTCTCATGATAATTCGACCTCAGCACTGTTCACTCATCCACTCACACACCCTCACTCCTTTTCTTAATAATAGCACCTCGTCTGTTTCTGCTTGTTTTAATTCCATGTTTAGTTTTTTCTTAAATGATCATTCAGCCTTTATCCTGCATGTTTCTCTTTTTTGACATGGCATCAAAAGGCGGGTTGTGACTGTGTTTTTTGAGATGGGGCATAAATCATAGCATCCAGCATCAAAGCCACACAAATTATGTTGTGTCTGTCGTGCTGCATCTGCACAAAATAGTGGCAATTTAAGTGACTTTAAACGTGGCACGGTTCTTGGTGCCTGACGAGGCTGGTCTAAGTATTTCAGTATTTCTGCTGATCTGATGGTATTATTGGGATTTGTAACACTTCTGGGGTTTACAGAGAATGGCCTGAAAAAAAGGGAACATATCCAGTGAGCGGTGGTTTGCTGGAGTGAAAATGCCTCAGAGGTGAGAAGAGAATGGCTAGACTCTTGCAAGCTGACAGGAAGCCAACAGTAACTCAAATAACCACTTGTTACAAGCAAGATATCCAGAAGAGCTCTGTCAATGCACAACAGGTCAAACTTAGAAGCAAATTGGCTACAAAAGCAGAAGACCACACAAGCTGCCACTCCAGTCACCTAAGAACAGGAAACAGAAGCTACAATTTGCACAGGCTCACCAAAATTGGACAATAGAAGATTGCCTGGTGTGATTCTCGATTTCTGCTGCAACATTCAGATGGTAGGGTCACAGTTTAGAGTAACAACATGAAACGACATGCCTTACATCAACAGTTCAGACTGCTGGTGGTGTAATGGTGTGGCAAATATTTTCTCGTCATATTTTTGGGCAGCTGAGCATCATTTAAATACCACAGCAAACCTGAGTACTTTTGCTAACTGTCTCCATCCCTTTGTGACCACAGTGTGCCCTTTTAATGGTTACTTCCAAAATAATAATGCAACATATCACGAAGCTTAAACCACATCAAACTGGTTTCTTAAACTTGGGCAGTAAGTTCACTACACTCAAATGACCTCCACAGTCACCAGATCTTAATCCAATAGACCACCTTTAAGATTAAGTGTAATGAAAGATTCACATCATGGATGTGTAGTCAACAATCTTCAGCAATTGTGAGACGCTATCATGGCAATATGAACAGTTCTCAAGACAAAAGCAGGGTCCAGCCCAGCATAAAAAAAAAGTGTACCTATTTCTCATGTGCATACCTCTTTAAGGAGTGAGTCTTACTTTCTAATACAGTCACATCCCCGCTATGTGTGACAGCAGGTGCTAAATAAAATCTTAAGCAGCTATAAATGTCAGTACAAACCACAATTATTCCTGCAGTGCAATTTGATTACACAGCACATCACTGGCAGTCATCTAAGTTATTACCAGAGAGAAACAACTTTTCACCACATTAATGGGACACTGCAGAGTGGCCTGGTTGGAGAGGCCAGTTTATCAGCTGCATATTTGATCAGGCGTTGAGTTTTTAAATTCAGCGTAAATTGACTTTGATTTAAGTATCTTGTGTCATGTGCATATATGCATGAGTCAGCAAGGTATGACTGAGGACAGGAAAAAAAATAAAAGGAAAAGCTGTGGTGGTAGAATGATGGATGTATTTGAAAGAAAACTAATTTCTTTAACACAGCATGCAGGCTCACAAGTCTAACCACCTAATGTATTAAGAAGACAACATCTCCTCTTGTGAGAAAAAATATACAAGAATATATATAAAAATATATATAAAAAAATTAAAATATGTGGAATTGAACATCTCAAACTCAACATGTATTAGTAAAATTACAGCTGATGTGGCAAACGTTTTGATACTAATCTTACACAATGAATAATCCTTGGGTGCAAAATGCTAAAAAGAGTCAAAAGGTGTTTATGTAGCCAAACCCTGACAGTATATGAACTGAAAAAAACTTTACTTCCACCTCCTTTCACTGTCTCTGTCTCCTTCTGTGAGCATCTGAATCTCTCCATTCTTTCTTGGTCCATTAGTTAGGCTGATGGATGACAGGGCTGGCAGGGAGGGACAGTATATCAACTATTTTGCTGCCTCTCTGATACTGATATGACTGCCCGAGTCCTCTGGCTCAGCATGGGGGCAGTGGGGTTACATACTAACACAGCCTGGGTCAAGAATAATTTTTTAAAAAAAAAACATAACAAGGAGGACCTAAAAACAGCAACAGCATCAATTTATATCTGTTTCTTACTTGTGAACCAAGTACAGGAAGGAGTTCAGTAGCTTCCTGACAAAAACAAAATACAGCCCCAATTGCTTTATAAAATTTGGACACTGTGCAAATTGTCAATTAAAACAAAATGTAATTTAATCACATTTTATTCACAACACAACACAGAAAGCAAATGTATTTTATGTTCATCCCATTTATCCTCCTCTCCCACTCATTGTCTTATTTCATCAAAAATATTGAAAAAAAACCCTACACGTAGATATATAAGGGAATAGTGAAATGAGAGGCCTGATCTTGCAAAAAAAATAAATAAAAATGTACGAGTCAAAACTGGTTTCAGAAAGCGTTGCTAATCCCTTGGCTCATGTACTTTAGGGCCAGGGCTAATGGATAAAAGTACTGGGCCACTCGATATCATGGCAAAATAGACACGCCGGTCCAAACCATGAAATAGATATGAAATAGACATGGATGCAGAAGCAAGGGAAAGTGTTTAAATAGACATTCTTACACACATTAGCCGCCTAGCTTTCTGGCGACTAAGCAGCCTGGAATACACTTTATATGTTTTTTGTTCACTACCAGCCTCTTGGCTTTAAATTTTTTTTCACCCCTGCTAGTGTGCAACTTCTGCATGCAGCAATACAATTCCTGCATGCATGTCCATTTAATACTTTGGAGATTCAAACTGTGGAATGGAGATGGTGGATGTCGTGCCATTTACACATTTTTCTGTGATACTGGGTTGTTTCGGAGCCTTCTACACATTACACCTAAAGAAGCTGTTTGGCATTGGAAACCCATGCCCTGAAACTCCTGGCACACACTGTTTGTGCTGATGTTAATGCCAGGGGAGGTTTGGACCTGTTCTGCTACTTTAGATGGTCTGCCACTGTATTGCTGAGTTGCTATGATTTCTAAATGCTTCCAGTTTGCAATAACAGCACTTACAGTTAATTGTAGAGGGAAGAATTTTGACAAACTGACTTGTTTCGGTGGTGGCATCATATTATAAGAGCACTCAGATTTATTGAGCTGTTTATAACAACCAGTCCTTCCACAAATGTTTGTAAAGACACTGCATTACTAGGAGCTTGATGTTTTACATCTGTAGCTTTTGAACTGAAAACACTTGAATTCAAAGGTTAAGAGGTGTTGCAGCACTTTTACCCTGTGCTACCTCTACATTTTGAGAAACAGTGATTTTCTATTTTAGCAATATAAAATCCTTTCTAACGCCCACAGGTTCTAGCAGCAGTGAAAAATCCCAAGTGATGCTATTCAAAAACAGCGTAGGGAATTCACTTAAGTGTTTCTTTCATAATGAGAACTCCTTGCAGATAAATCAGCTGTGCAACTACTGCAGCAATGCTGAAATACAACATTCTGTCATAGAGGAATAGGGGGAACGGCACCTCCTGACTTCCTGGTTTAGTTTGACCCTACCCACAGCAGATTAGATTTATTATTTTTTTTGGTTGTTATGCTGAATTGAAGGTGCTGACTCCAATCTTCTAAGTAATTTGTTCTTTTCATTCTCTCCTCATTACCATACAAAGTGAAGGACCTTTTTCTGAAGTTGTTATGATTACAGCTGTCTGAAGCCTCGCTCAGCTAGACAGATATAAAGACTGTGTTACTCACCGCCCTGATATCACAGATAAAACTGCACAAACATGCAGGTATATTTTGAACTTCTGCACTAGTGCCATTTACACAATTATCTTAACCTACCATACTTTTAGATGCATCTACATCGCAGTGACTTTCGCAGAGTGCTGTCCTTTTCTAATCTCTTCAAGAGAGTGACCAGCTGAATATGGATGTTAGCTTGATTTGCTTCACAGAGTCACAGCTGTTGCTTGGGCTGCAGCTTTCCCTCTGTTCCAGACAACATGATGACCAGAGAACAGCACAAGGATCCAGAACACCACTTTGCCACATGAGGCCAAACATCTCAGTACTGTTATTCAAATGAGCTGGTACTGGTGCATGTCCTAAGATAGCCACACTCACCCTCCACTCTGCCCAGTATGAGTGATTTGATGCTGTTGAACTCCACATCAGATGTCAAGTTCAAGTCCTCTCTGGCGTTCTGGTCAATCTGAAAACAACATTAAGCAAAGACTTTTATGTCAAGTGTTTAAATGACGACGGCTATGTGAGCCACAGTGAAGGAAAAAGCATAACATGTGAGGATTATATGTTCAGCCTGGAGCCTGATCTGCATATTCTAATGAGAGGCAGTCTGAAATGTGACTGTGCGATTCACAGCAGCTGAGCAGGAAAATACTGAGGTAGTAAACGTGTCTGAGAGAGATCCTCTCTATTTAAAAAAAACAAGCTAGGAAACAATGACATTTGGGCTTTAGTCTCATTTGTCAATAAGACATTTGCTAATGCTGAGACTTAAGTGGAGCGATAGAAAACAGAGTGGTTGTCGTAGCTTGACTACAGAGAGGAAATCTGCCATTTATTATATTTTATTTTACTTCCAAAAGCATCCTTGTGGTCAGGGTTGGTTTTTAAATTAAAGAAATAGCTGCAAGCATCAGCCCACAATACTTCCCCTCCACTCAGAGCCTGCCAGCAGACTCCTTATAGCACCAGCGGCTAACGCAGTGTGAGCAGCAGATTAATTAAACAATGTACTCATCAGCTCTTAGACTTAAATGTTGGTGGAGTTCTGGGGGAAGAAAAACCTGTGTGTCATTCCATTTGGTGGTAACAGCCCAGCTTGCTTATGTCTGCAGAAGCAGCAGAAACCTGTAAGAGAGAGTAAGAAAAATCTCCCGTGTGTTTGTATTCACCTGCACAGAGACGATATCTGCCAGTCTCCTAACAATCACTGTGTGCAGGCGCCCATCAGCCACGTTTATGACTCTGCTTCTCAGCGTCTCCACATCTCTGCTGCTGTGCAGCTTGTACCTCAGTTCCAGCTCGTCTTCACAAACACAAAGCAACAGTACAATTGTAGTCGAATGGATACAGAATAAAACAGTCAGAAAGTCAAAAGTGGTCATTTGGTCAAAGTGTTCTCAAACGATGACGAGAACTGTGTTAGATATGTGTTAAATATAATGTTACTAAAGACCACAAACAACAAAGTAGATCTATTCATGGAATAATGCAAAATATGAATCCGTATTATTCTTTAAATGGTAATCTTTGGCCTCAACATGTCTGCAGTTACAGTTGCAGTTGGCACAAATGGAGCAAAGTCTGTGATAAAGTTCAAGTAAATTAGTTTAACTGCACTGTGTCAGACATGCACAACATGCCGCACTCTCTTCATATCCTATCCCTGCAAAATCCTCCTCCTAACATGCTAGTGTCCCTCCTACTATGTATCGTGTTGAAGGGTTGAAACAGCAGGCAGTGCTGCACCTCGCCCACACTTGTAAATCTTTTTCTCATGACTTCCCTTATTTTAAACGCAGCAAGTGGTGAGCTCAGAAGCTAAATCTGACTGTATTCTACTGCTATAATAAATGTTAGATGTCTGACTAAATTGATGGTCTCTCATTGCATCACCTCCTCTAACTACTCATAATCTGGCCAGACAAAACAACTGCAAATTTTCTCAAACTTGAAAACAAACAAGTTGACGTGCGGGAGTCGAGTTCTACAGTCACCTGATTCACAATATGGTTAATAGGATGTTATCCACATAGCAAAATTGGTATGGCCCGGATCTGGCCCACACAATGTGCTTACACATGGCCCACATACCGCAGAGCATGATGGCCCTTTGGTGGCCCAGATCAGGTTTGCCAGATGTGGCCCACACGCGGGCCAGCACAAGGCCAGTTGCAGACGCACTGGTGGTCCTGTGCTGGCCCATGTGTGGACTACGTCTGGCAAACCTGATCTGGGCCACCAAAGGGCCGTCATTCTTTGCAGTATGTGGACCATGTGTAAGTTGTGTGCAGCCACGGGCCAGTTGCAGACACACTGCTGGCCCTGTGCTGGCCCAGAACAGTTTCAGCTCTGGCCCCAGATGTCAGCCTAATGTGTACCTTAATCAAGCCATGTAACAACAACATGTGCCAGAACATGCAAAGGTAACATGACAAAACTCTGTTCTGACAGTGAATGGACTGACTCTTATATAGCGCTTTTCTAGTCTCCCGGATTACTCAAAGTGTTTTATACAACATGCCACATTCACCCACTTTCTCTAAACTGAGTGCTTCCTAACTGCATACTCTTGACATGCAGACTGGAGGAACCAGGGATCAAACCACTAACCTTCTGATCAGTAGATGACCTGCTCTACCTCCTGAGCTACAGCCACCAAGTAGTAAACGCGAGTAAACCCTCACTAGGTTTTGGATAAAGTGTACACTCACAAACCTGTCAAACCTGCATTTGAAACGTTGGCTACCATAGCAGTATAGTATTGCAACATGGCATTTGGGTCTTCTAAGTAAAATAGGAAAATAGAAACATAAATAGTGCCATCATTGCCAGACATGGCCCACATCTGGTTGACATACACCCTGTCATGACACCGGTCAGTCAGAAGTGCCAGCTTGATGCCAGATCCGGGCCAGACCTGTTTTCTAAGAGCCTGGGCCACATAAACCAAACCACAATCGACCAGAAATGTCATGCCATCACATAGACAGTGCCATCTATGCCAGGCCTTGCCCATATCTGAAAGACATACGTATCATGCCAGAAGTCAGCCTGCAGTGCCGGCTTGATACCAGAGCCGGGCCAGACCTGCTTGCTATGTGGTTGGGGTTATTAGGCCAAAAAGCTCGGGTAGTAGATAAAGAAACTATTGTTTAATAAAACCAAAGAAGAAAACAAGCCACATATCTGAATATTTTAATAGATTGTCTACAAACCACGTAATACTGTAAGAATTAACACTTTATATCTAATATTAAACTCCATGATACAAAATTGATCATGTTTCACTGTTACATTTATATCCCTTGGCTGCGGATATAATTTGAATGTTCTGAGATTCTTGCAGGCTTAAAAGATGAACAGAAATGATAAGAAATAATATTTCTTTAGTACTACACATATAATTTGATACTCTATGCTATTTCTCTCATTTTGACTTTTTTTCAGTATGGACTATTAGTGATTAATTCCCTTATCATAAAGCCATATATTTATAATAAAAAGACTTATAGCTGGAGCAGTGTCTGGAGCAGGATTTCAGTGAATGAGTCAGCTGGGAAATTCTTTTTCTGTGCAGTAGAAGGGGCCTTTAGGAAATTGCTTTGATTTGTGCTTTGGCACAATCAAAATAAAACTCTCCCTGGGATTTAATTGGATACTTCAGCAAGAGTTCAGATACTTGATATTGGCTTGATCAGCTAATTTAAACTTGCTTTCTTTGTGTCATTAAAAAGCTTCAATATTGTGTCTACAAAGCAACAACAACTCTATTCATAACAGTGACAAAAAAGGATATTTTCAGTGGCTTAGACGATAAATCCAAATATTTTAATCAGCCCCTTTGGAGTTTTGAATCTGATTGGTATTTCCTATTATTCCAGTTTACTTACTTTGAATACAATGACAAAACAACCACGACAAACAAAACAAAGAAATAAAAATAAATAATTAAAAAAAGACCCCCCTCTCAAAAATAAATGATCATTTTATTATATCTGCACCAGATATTTTTTTCAAACCCAACCCGACTAGTCAGGCTCTGTTGGAAAAAAGCAGCATAGGACAGACAGAGAGGGAGGAGAAAGCAAAGGAGAGAGGAGAGGCTTAATTCAACAAATTGCAGGAACAATGAGATGAGAAAATAGGTTGCAGAATTAAAAAGACGCAATCATTTATCAACAAAAGACAGCCAAGAGAAAATGCCATTTGAGAGTCCTCACCATTTTTGTTGATGAGCAGGATCAGGTACTCTCTGTAGAACGAGCTGACATAGAGCAGAAGAGCAGGACTCTGATTGGTACTGAAGCTCAGGGAGATGTTTTCTCCTCTTAGTGTGATATCTGAGTAGATGGATGAAGGCAAGCCACTGCTGTTCCTGCTTAGTTCAAAGGGCTCCTTCAGGATGTAGGTGATGGATGTTGTTGACTTAAAGGTGGCTGAAACCTCTGGGAGTTAAGAAGTTAGTGAGAAGTGTCACTGTCGGAGCTGAATGTGCTGGTTTAAAGACTAAATTCAACTAATGCTCTTTGCAAATTCTGTTTTGATGATAAGCATCACATCAACTGAAGAAAGTAGAAAATATTTTTTAAAACTCCAGGTGGACGAAATGGATGCAAAAATTCAGAGTTGACGTCTTGAGCTTCATATGATAAAGCGAAGCGGCAAATGGTTGAGATTAGGGAAACTGCCTATCTACATAGTCCAGACAAAGCAAAGTAGAGAACAACAAAGGAGGTAAGTACTTTTTGATGAATAACTCAACAAGTTGCTTTGCGAGTTAATCAGCAGTTTAAACAGCAAAACATACTTTACCTGTGGCATTTTATCAGGGCAAGCAAGGCAAGCATTGTTTAATATCCGGCATGATTTTTTTTGCCCCCACCAAGATTTGATGTATTTCCTAAGTCTTCCTTTAAGTTTGTGTTTTGAGCAGTATATAAAGAAATGCAGGTTGAGATTGTTTGCATAATATTGTATATTAATGCCTCCTCGGTGGTCCAGATGGTTAAGATAGGTCACTGAGTGCTTTGCCTCACACAAATTAACACCTGCTCTATTCCACTCCCCTTCTTGAAGTTTTTTTATTATTTTTTTTTATGGAAAACTTGAGAAACTAAATAAAATATCAAATTTCCAAAAGTTTTTATTTAGTTTCTCTTGTTTGCTCCTTCTCTCTAACAGGCATGTCAGACCTGACACGCTTTAATTACCCCCTATAACAACAACTAAGTGCAGTCCAAATGTATGGACAGTGTGTGTCACGGCCTGGAGGGTCAGCTGGTCGCTGATCAGCTGATTTCTCTCTCTATCTCTCTAGTTCTCTCTCTCTCTCTCTCTCTCGCCAGGGTGGAACTCATTATGGCTTCACGCCCTTGGCCCGCGCCCTCGGAGGAGGAAACACCTGTGCCTCATCAGTGTGGATGGCATTTAAGCCAGGAAGCAACGGCTGTTCTTCGCTGGATCGTTGTGAGAATCGCGTCAGTGAAAGTCGAGCGTCTAGCAAATGTTTTTCCATGTAGTTGTGTGTTTGGAATCTAACGAGCGTTTCTTTGTGTGCAGACCCTCTGGACTGTTTTCCCTGGTGTTCCCTGAGCGACGAGTGTTCGAGTGGATTCATGTTTGGATTGTTTGGAGAGAGACAAGAGTGTTCACCTGGATTTCCCCCGGAGCCCTGCCCCTCTCACCTTTTGCCCTGTACCTTTTGTATATACACTCATTGGACATTGTTCATTAATTAATTCTCCTGTGTGCATCAATCCCCAGAGTCCAGCGCGTGAGTCCACCTTGTAAATCGTGACAGTGTGTTTGTGTCCTCTAGTAGAAGTTGCAACGTAGCATTACCAATACCAGAGTTTGTGTTTTCATTTAGCTCTTCCACTGCATATAGTGTTTCTCCACTGCGTGCCCTGATCGCTGCCATAGCAGATTGTAGGCTAATATTAGCTGCCCTTACCCTATTGCTTTTAGGAAAGGTCAAACTCATTAACCTGAATAGTGTAACAAGACAACACATGGTCCTGATCTTTTCTGGTGTAACATTATGTGTATGAATGGCAAAGCATAAATCAAACTTTTAATTCAAAGTTTTATACTTTTTTCTTCTTTCTTTCTTCTATTTCCATGTTTACTATAACAGTGAGCATTAGAAGATGTCGTTCCATTGAGAGTTTCACTAATGTAATGCCTGTGACTGATATATGAAATTGGCCAGCAAATCTCTTTTCCTTTATTTGGAGAGCAGCTCTATAGGATGCACAGACTGAACTGTCAAAATAAAGTGCCATAAAAAAACATAATAAGCTGCTGTTAAGACAGAAGGAAATCACTCTTGATTTTCAAAGTCATTCAAAAGTTGGTACAAGTCTTATAAAATGTGATGAAAGCATCAGGAATATATACATGTATAACGTACTAAGATGTTCATTTATTACAGAGAAAGAGAAAAGAAAAAGCGTCTAAACATATTTTCTTGCACTTATAAAATGTTACCATTAAAGCCTTAATCAAGATATCAATCATCCCAGAATGCTGATTCTATTTTTCTGGACGTAGCATTTCAGTGGGAGAAACATATGAGAGTCAGAAGACGACCCTTGGACAGGTGATGAAATGTTGGACAACACTACATCCAAAAGAACAGAATCAGCTTACTGTGATCTGAACCAGACACTTTCTAGGTCTCTCAATATTACAGGAATATTATGCAGGGTTGTAAAATACAAAACTGTGTTTCAGAATAACTATTATCTTCAAGCTATCAAATACCACCCTAATATTTCTTTTTCATTCCTTATCTCATGAAAGATCCAGCATCTAAAAGTGTACTCTGCCTTTCTTAGACACAAACCTATAATGAATTTTATGCTGAATTACTCTTTCATCTCTTATGCACAAAAAAAAATGAAATTGTCAAGGCAATAGTAGGGACAAAAATATGGAGGGAGCCAATTTCAACTCTAGAGATTTCCTTTCAATTTCATTATGATATCAGACCATGGCTCCCTGAGGTGTTTGCTGCTGCAGCTTGTGATCTTAAAATATTAGTCGTTCTTGTCTGGAGGCTGCTGGATATTGAGATTTCTGGGTCTGCAGTTAAGAATAAAGTTCACGTTAATACTTTTGTTTAATCTGTTAAATATAGAAGGAAGCCTTGCATTTGCTTTTAAATATATTTAGTAAGGCACAGAGCCAGAGAATGTGCACATCCTAGCTTGAATTGTCAAGGACTTTGACCGTCGCCATCTTGGTGCAAGGGTCACTGCGCACTGCTACAGTGGTGTTATATCAGTCAAAAAGTAGGCCAGCTCGAAAGCAGATCTTGCTCTCTTCTTTTTTTTCTTTTTTTGACTCGAATGGATACCATGATGTATGAAATAATTATCATACTGTATTTTATAAGACTTAAAAGAAGGTATTAAGACAATAAAGTGATACAGTGTTTACTGAGCTCATAAATCAAGTGATCCATAGCCAGAGATGGGCAGTAACGTGTGTAATCCGATTACTTTTTTTGAGTAACGAGTAAAGTAAGGGATTACTATTCCAAAAACGGTAATTAGATTACTGTTACTTTCCCGTAAGCACGCTGCGTTACTGCGTTACTAAAACCGTGATTTTCTTGCGAGAGTGTCTCATGACAATGACGTAAGCGAGTGCGACGTTCGTGACAACAGCTGTGTGCAGATCAACAATGGATAATATATCGAGTGCGGGAGAGAGTATGAGCGTGCAGCGTTTAAAGCGTGGAAGTACTGACCTTACTTTGAGTTTGATTCCATAAAAAGTGACAAAAACATTAGCATCCGCTGTTCACTGCGTGGGAAGGAAACCCATTAACTTCCAAGCAAGCACCGAGTGCGCTACCACATAATGTGAAATTCACAGAGAAACTCGCGGATTCTTCCACTGACTGCTGCGGCTCACCTGCACCAGGGTAAACCTCCGCCTAACCCACTCCTGCTTTACAGGTGAAAATAGAGCAACAGGACCGCTAGTCTTTGATTTTATTTATTTTCTGCTGTGTTTCACTTGCATTTATTTGAAAGACTGAGTGTAAACACAAAAAAATATTTTATTTTATGTGCTGGAATGTGCAGAAAATAGGTTTAAATGTTAAATAAATTTCTTCCAGTCAGTGAATGTTGCATATAATTAAATTTTTGCTTGATGCATAAAGTTAAAAGATTAAAACTAATAAAACAAGTTTTAAAAAGAGACTTTTCCATTTGATTACATTTTTTATGATGGATTATGCAGAAAAAGCAGAATTGGGCTGAAGGATCTATCACGTTATCACCTATTCAGGTTGTAAATCGTGTTTTTAAAAAGTAACTAAGTAACTAAGTAATTAATTACTTTTGAAAATAAGTAATCAGTAAAGTAACGGGATTACTTTTTTGGGGGAAGTAATCAGTAATTAGTTACTGATTACTTTTTTCAAGTAACTTGACCAACACTGTCCATAGCACAATTTTCTCACAGGCGTACATACAAATAAAAATGATGAAAGAAGGCAGGTTTGCCATTAGGTTTTCAGGCCAAGAAGTCTTTTATAAACAGTCTGTACAAAGAACATCAATGAATTGAGTCTATGGATCTGTGTAATCAGTGGCAGAAAGTCTCCACTGTCAGTGTGAGTGTCTGTACCTTTGTGGCAGAAGGCTCCAGTGTAGGCCGACTGTCCACAGTCGCAGGAGAAACCGTTGGCTTTTTCCTCACAGCGACCCTCGTTCTGGCACAGCGAGCCATAGCTGCTGCAGTGGCCTGGGCATCCAGGTAGGACTCCAGGCGTGATCTTAGCTCTCTTCTCCAGGTCCAGAGTGACGCCATTCAGCTGCAGAGAGCGGATACAGCCCAAAAAGCCTTTCTGTCTGGATGCAGTGCCTCCTGCCAGGAAAGAAATAACACTTGATACACCATTGCTCTTTTTCTGCCTACTCAGACTCAAACCTCTTAATGAAAATTCTATGCAGTACAGTCTAGTTCCTATAGACTGCAGATCTATAGTTTTTCATACTTCTCAACAGTAAATTATGATTGACAGCCATAAGTTGCCACTGTGGCACAAGACCATGTCTGCACTGCAGGGCAGACACAGCCTAAAACTGGTCCTCGCTGTTGGACTAACTACTTGGCTGTTGAGCCATCTGGTGTGCGCGGACGAATCCCTGCTTCCTTTCATTTTCCTATTAACATTCGAATATAGGCAGTTCACACAGGGTCTGGGCAAAATTACAGTTCCAAGCTGGCTGCATCCATTCCTGACAGTTATTATTGTTTTCATAGACAGTTATTGGCAGGGTATTATTGTCACAGTCAATGTTCAGCCAAAGCGGCTTGTCATTCCACAAAATCGATAACCTCTGTGTGGCTCTGACTTCCTTCTGCAACAAAAGTTATAAAACGCCTACACATTATGAGCACACATGGCAGGAAAATTAATTAACGTCTTTTAACATGTTCTGTGAAGATAAGCTTGACTACAAAGAATGAAATACAGAGAAAGGAAAACTCCTGCTCAATGATGATTTAAAAAGCCAAATCTACACCATGATTCTAGAAAGTACTGGTTGTGACTGTTAAGAAAGGAAGAGATCACAGTGCACAAAAAGAACAAGGACGGGGTCCTGAGGGGTGCCACCTCTGACCAAGGGAAGAAACAAAGGACACACGCTGCCAGAGGAAGAAGTCCTGTAGGAGTGAAAGGAAAAGCCTTGCATGACAACATGAATTTCAGCCATTTAAGCAGTTTTACTTTCCCACTTTATGGTGAATAATCCAGATCCCTGTTTTAACTCCAGTGCAACAACAAGCTCAGAGTGGTCTTTTTAGGTCATTCGTACGTGCTGGAAGTGCAAAAGGGCTGGCTGAAGTGAATTATAAATCAGATGAAATGACATGACTAATAATTTCACTCTCATCCAATCACCGGTCTCCTCACTGTACAGCTGAGACAATCACAGGTTTCAACAGCTCAACAACTGAGAGGTTGCTTCTGGAGAAATTATACAATGCTTAACAAATGTATTAGACTATCTGTGAGAAGAACAAGGAAACACAAATAATTGAGAAATCTGTCAAAAGAAAACTTGTTTAAAACTAAAAATGTATTTATTTTTTTAATTGAAAAATTGAATTGCAGGTTCCAATCTGAGCCTGGAAGTCGGAAATTAATCAAGGACTAAAACTAATTGTTCTGTTTATTAATGCAAGTGAATAACTGCAATTTGGCAACTTTATCAGAAGATAATAACATATTTCCTCTGTCTCTTTTCTTTCACGAATGACAACAATGATTATATTGTAGCATTAAAAATAATAATTTTGATTAAAGAGCTTGCACACAGTACTGCTGTTAAAAGAATAGTAAGAACAGTGAACTACAATGCTTAGTATTCAATGCTGCAATGCTTAATGCTTTGGAACGGCACTGCTAAAATCAGAGGCTGTGTATTTTTCCACCTTTGTGTCCTACTGCCTTTGAATGGCTGCAGACATTTAATAAATGGAGGGGAAAGTTTTTAATGTAGCAGAAAACGCATTGCAGGCTGATTTTTACCAAGTGTGCTTCCTGATCGAAGCAGCCTATGATGGTTTGCCTAGTCCTGCAAATTTTCACTCTTGGGGGAAAGAGCAACACGCCTTGGGTACAATGTTTGGGTGGAGGATTCAAACCCATCTTCAGCAGCTGCCCAAAGAAAGGATGCTCCCGGTGGTAGCACATTCAGGTGCACAAAGCAGATGCTGAGATAGCAACCTCAGCAGTCAGTTACAGCAACAAACATAATCCCAAGAAGACCAGCTCTTTGATCAAGGCTGAGGAGAAGCGCCTCGCAGCTAAAAGCACAGACAGACTTTCCCATCTTGGAAGAAGATTGGCAGATGGAGCGAAAGACCCCGGAGCATACTGCCATATCAACACTCTGCTAGAATACTGGCTGTGAGCTGACTGAAGCGAGCTGCTGAGGCTTTGCAAGATGGTCATTTTGCAGAGTTTTGACCTAATTCAGCATAGCATGTGAAAAAAACAGCCTGATAATATATATACTGTAGCTTTGGAAAAGAAAAATCTACTGATTTCCTGAAGTTTCTGCTTTACACAATAAATGCATATCCATTTTCTGGTGCTTATCCTTGTCATGTTTGAGGGGGGGCTGAAGTCTATCCCAGCTACCATAGGGCGAGAGGCAGGATATACGCTGGACAGGTCGCCAGTCTGTCGCAGGGCTAATACAAAGAGACAGACAACCATCACATCTTTGGGAAATGTAGATTCACGTCTTTGGACTGTGGTAGGAAGCGGGAGCACCCAGACACAGGGAGAGCATGCAAACTTCACACAGAAAGGCCTCAGCCAGGTGGTGGAATCACAATCAGGGCCTTCTTAAGGTCCTGAGCATTAAGAGGATTTATCTACTTCATCCAGTTGTCCACCTGCACTTGGTGCCAAACTCTGCACATTTCATGTTGTCTGGTTGCTGCACACGTTGGTTTTACTATATGTGGAAATATTATTATATGGAACACAAAAAAAAGTGTGCACAGTGTAACCACAGTGAATTTTAAATGGAATGGCAGGAAGTAAGGGGGACTGATCATTTTTACCCTGGTGATTTTTTAGGCATCCATCTATAAGGGACTGTGTCATGGGACTGTGGGAGGAAGCCAGAGTACCCACACAGACACAGGGAGAACATATAAACTCCACGCAGAAAGGCCCATGCCAGATGGTGGATTTGAAGTTTCCTTTGCTTGGTTTAACAGCATTTGGGAAATTTTTTTTTAAAAAAAGACATGAGGGGGGGGGCTCATAATTATGTTCTCATCTGTATAATTCAGACACAGAAATATTTCGAGTATAGTCCTGTGAATTTACTGATTATCTGCCATATAAATACAAAGCTGCCTTCCTCTGTATAGCCTTAAAAGAATCAACCAGAAAACAAAAAAACTATTACACAACCATGACCAACAGGGTTATGAACACTTCATTATCAAGCTACAGAGATTTAATAGCCCGATACTCCTTCACCGAAGCAGTATGCACCATTAAAGTCAGATGTGCCGTGTACCAGTACGCTCACCTATGATTTATTAAAGCATTGATTAATGTAGCTACATCCTAGGCCAAGTAACAATAATGCAAAACATAACCCATAGTGACATCCTGCTTAATTTTGCTGAATTGTATTGTTCATAAACCGCAAGCATAAAAACAAGGAAATATTAAGGTTTATTTATTTAAACCAGCAAACATAATTTCTTATTAAGTTACACAATTTTATATATTACAAATGAGATCCATTATTCATAGTAATACAGATGTCTTTGCAGTACTGTGAGTTATGATTCCACAGAGGGCGTGCTGTGAACACTGGATTAACAATAAAGCTGCAGAAAGAGCGCAAAGGCACCCAAACACTGACGTTTTACTGAAAACAGAGTCAAGACAGACAAAAACACCTTCTTAAAAAGCATTGTCCTTCAAAATCCTTTTAATCACATTTCTGTTCAAACAAATGAGTCCCCGTGTGTTGCCGGTAAATCCCGCCCAAGTAAAGAATACGACTGATGTTCGTTTCTTTTTTAGCTGTTCAGAGCGGATTATTAGCTTAACACTACCAGCAACTCAATTCCCACTTCGATCTCTCTGCAGCCTCTCAGTCTCATCACACTTTGTTCAATGGTTTTGTTTCTCTTCAAAAAATGTAATACCTACAAAAATAAATGAACCAATGTTATTTGAACAAAGCCAAAGCCTTACAGTACAAGACTGATTTTCAAGCACAGTTCAGATAGATTAATGTGTAGGCATCTGGATGTGTTTGGAACAGAAGTGGTGAATTTAAGAGGAAAATGGTGGGAAAATGTATGCAACATCTCCTAAAAATGACCAAAAGCTATTGATTTAATAAAAGAAAGCTCAGTCAGTTTAAACTGTAATGTTAAAGAGGCAATATTACATTTTTTAAAAGAGTAAGTGTCGCTCATACAGTTAGGTTTATCTCCTCTAAAGGATAAAGCTGCTTCTTACAAATCTCATGAAAAGAAAAAACGGTAATAAGTATACGCATGTAGCCAAAGTCTGACATCGCTCGTTCCCCTGTGCTGCTGAGCTCTGCTAATGCCTCAAAATACACAGAGCTGCATTGTCACACCAGGCGACATGCTCCTTCATTGAACACAAGTGATTTATTTTGATTCAGTCCCACAAACACTCCCCTGGTAGTATAAACACTCACTAGAAGACCAAATGACAGAGTCAATGTTTCCTGTTGTTTTGGTAATGTTCGTTAAAAACAACATCACATAGCTTCATTTGCCATTTGAATTTACATGTAACTTTAAAAGTGTGACCCATTTTCATTTGTGTTTCAGTGGAAACTAACCGACATTTGGTTACATGGCCACAGAGTGGGTAGTGATGAAAGTCAGACAATAGATCTGTTTGGTTTTGGTTTCTTCTCAGGATTTATTCGGATTTAACATTTAGGTCCCATGGGTCACCTACCAGTTGCCTCTGGCTGTCCTAAGAGCGAGGCTGAAGAACAGGGAAGGTATTTTCAATGAAAGCCCCCAAACTTTGCGTCTGTATATGAGGTACAGAACAACAGTCAAGTGTTTGCGATAACTGACTATGAGTCTTTCACTTCCCTGTGGAGGAATTTTGGCTCACTCTTCTTTGCAGAATTGTTTTTAATTCAGAGTGTTTTCCAGCATCAGCGGCCTGTTTAAAGTCTGTTTAAAGTGTTTAAATTCATGCCAAAGCATCTTAATTGGATTTTAGTCCAAACTTTGACTAGGGTTTCAAAACCTTCATTCTTATTAGCCATTCAGAGGTGGACTTGCTGTTATGTTTCAGATCATAACAGCACATAACCTGAGTGTGCTTAAGCATCAGGGGATGAACTGATAGTCAAACATTTTCCATCAGGATTCATAATTTAATCAATTAGGGCAAGTTGTGCAGGCCCTGAAGAAGCAAAGCAGCCCTAGACACTGGGCTAGTGTCTAGAGCTAGCTTGTTAGTGGGCTAGTGTCTAGGGCTAGCTTAGTGTATACTAGGCAGAGTAATTGTATACTTTGTTATACAATGTTTGATTGTTGCTATGATGTGCTTTTTATCAAACGCTGTACTAGTTTTACGGCAGATGTAACAAGATACAAATCTTTTGTGTTGTCAGTCCACAGAGTATTTTCCCCAAAGTCTTGGAGATCAAGATATTTTTTGAATTTTTGGATTCTTTTTGGTCAGCAGATGTTTTTGCCTTGGAGCTCTCCCATGGATGCCATTTTTGTTCATTCTGTTTCTTACTGATGACCTTAACTGAGGCAAGTGAGACCTGCAGTTCTGTAGATGTTATTCTGACTTCTTTTGAGACCTCCTACATGAATTGTCGATTACTTGTAGTAATTTTGGTGGGTCTGGCGAAAGTTCACCACTGTTCCAGGTTTTCTCCATTTGTAGATCTTTGTGATTTTTACTGTGGAGCTCCAAAGGCCTAGAAATGGTTTTAGTAACCCTCTCCATGATAATTGATGCCAATGACTTTGTTTCTTAGCTGTTTCTTTAGATTGCAGCACAGTGTGTTGCTTTCTGAGATCTTCAGTTTGTCGGACAGCTTTCAGCAGGTCTGGCAGTAATCAGGCATGGGTGGAGATAGTGAAGTTGAACTCACAACCCTGTGTCCCCATACCATGGCTTTTAACTCACTAGGGCTATGGCAGTTGCTTTATTCCTTTAAACTTAACTAGTTAGCATTACTGCACAGGTTTCCATTTCGGCTCTTTGTTTGCATTTACTTTCCATGTAACACTGCTTTTGTCAGTGATGTCTAAAACATCTTCAGCTGTCTAACAGATGTGGTGAACTTAAACTCTGGGAATAATAATGATATATCTCAATTATTGGAGCCATAGCTCAGAAAAAATATAAGAGAAAAAGTGAAAAAGTGAAAACAGGAAATGATTGAAATTTCAGAGACTTCACACTCTTTTGCAGAAGGCTGTATCTTTTAGGTATCTCACCAGTCTCTTTTGGTATCCAATTTCCTGCACTGATGCATCATAGAGGTGTCTGTAGAAGCCAACCTCCTCACAGACTTCTATCTCCAGGTTAAAAAAATGTCATTTCTTTTGTGCTTGTAAAACTCTTACACCTAGTATTATTGATCTTCTACAGTACTATAGATAAATTGTTTCAAATAAGCCAGGCTTTCATGGAATTTTTGTAAGTGGTCTTGATCAATAGAATAGACTATCTGAAGGGTTCCGAAGTTTTTCTTTGTATATTGGTTGCTTTTTCACACATTCTCAGTCCAGTCCTCGCTTATGACCATTTTCACATCAATATTCTTTCAGTTTGTTTTTCGTTTAGCCACTTACCACTGAGTCATGACTTAATCAACCATAAAAAATGCAACTAACAGAAAGAATGAGTAAGTGTCGTCTCTACATATAACAGGCAACTTAGCAAAGAACCAATTTTAAATTAAATGAAATTAAATTAGAGACTTTGTTACTTTATTTACTACATTTCAGCCAGTGGTGTTTGAGATTTTGTCAAAATTGATAAAAGCAGTGTGGGACCTCATGACAATGAACAGAAGAAAAAGCAGCCAACATCTAAAGACAAGCTTTGAAGACAATTACAAAAAAGTTTGTCTAGGGTAGTTCAGACTATGCTGATGAATAAAAGTGGTCGTACCAAATATTGAGTTTCAAGCTCATTAGAAATGTAGTAATTTTGGTGTATTTACTATATTTCTAGGTATTTTTTGCAAATTTTAATAACTGGCTGCACTTACTTCCCATTTTCCTAGCAGAATGCACAGTTGGTTTGTGATGGTTATAATCACACACACCAAATATTACACTTTCTCAGCACACACAAATTACTGTTTAGAAAAACTGAATTCAGCACGTCCTGCATACAGTATAACAGAATTCTTTCTTGGTAAAGTCAAAATCATCAGCTCTTCTAATCACTCCTCACAACTTTCCAAATACCTAAACACCAACTGGATTGGACTCTAACAGTAAGGTTTGCTCTTATTTTACATACACTATGCAGATAATCAGTACGACCACCTCCAGCAGGTGTCCATGTGGGACTTGTGTGGTTGGGTAGAAACTGCAAGAATTAAATTCTGTTTTTATCAGGTTGTCTTTGCATGTGGGCACATTTGCATGCGTGTTTGTACATATCCAATTCTGTGTAACACTGTGTAAAATATAAATAAAAAAACAGAATGATGGTTTGCAAATGGTTTGCAAATCTCATTAACCCATATTTTATTCAAAACTTAACACAGAAAACATTTTAAACAAATGTGTAAAGTGAAAAACATAATTTTAAGAAAAATCCCATTTGAGCTCATTTTGAATTTGATGGCAGCATCCTCTTTTAAATTCAGCCTGAGGAGACCATTCCTGGAATTGTGAGAAAGGAACAGTGTCATGTTTTTGTCTGATATTGTATTCTAGCAGCTAACAGTTGTGACTACTTCTCAACAACATCTGTAGTACAACTTTACAGTGTGAGCCATTATTCTGAAGTTGTTCCATCTGCCCACCTTTGCTGCTGAGAAATTCTGCTTCTCTAAGTTGCTTTTCTTAAATCTCCACTCCTGTTGCTGAGCTATTGTCAGCTGTTTCTTTTTAGTTTAACTTGCCCTTCTGGCCTTTTGAGACTTTTGAGATGCGTTGTTGCCATCAAATTCAAATCGAGACAATATTTTTTCTTAACAAAGTGCCTAATCTTGATAACCTTAAATTAACCCTGACTTATTTTAATCTAAAAATCCCTTTGACATGTTCTCACTTTAAATGTTCCTCAGGTTTCTTAAACTTTTTGAAAAAAAAGTCAACTTTTGCTCCTCACCTATAAATAACTGGCTGTTTAGCTGAAGATGCATGAGTCCATCAGTGGGAGCTTCGTGGGTGGCGGCGGGGAAATTATCGACACGCAGCGATGCTTCCTTCACATTTCGCTCAGCTTGCACTCTGTGCCATCGGCTGTCATTCAACGGGAGGCTCGTCTTCACTCGTACATCCAGTGGCCCATTCCCCACATCGAAGGAGAAGACAACCTCCGTAGAAGCTGAAGAGGATTATTCACAGATAAAAAGATCATATAAAAGCCTTAAAAACAAAGATTAGGTGAAGAAGCCTTCACATCAGCAGACCACATCTGATTCATGGAAATCTTCATTGAAAATGATCAAAGGGGTGCTTATTTTCACTGCAAACCACGATTCTCCAAAGAATCAGTCCATAATCACACTGTGTCCAAAGCTGATGACACTCTTGAAGTTAAGGCTTAAGAAGTTAAGAGGCTTATCATTGATCATTTATTTATGGATGACAAAAACTGCACAAAATGTAGAGCCAGTGTATGATAAGTGCCAGTGCCAGACCATGCTTCATTTCCGGTCTGATACGCCCAATGCTTACTGTCATCTTCTCATTGTTGGCTGTCCAGTAGAGGCAAAGCTGGTAGTAGTTGGAGCGGGAGGATGAAGCTCTGGCTTAAATTAGTATAAAGCACATGATAGTGTACGTATATTCAAAGCTAAAGCTAATGTAGATCAGATGGTGCCAGAGTCGTCTGATATTGCTGTAACTGGAAAAATGAACTGAAGAGCACATGCATGCTATGTTTTTTTTTTAAATTAAATTATAGCCAAATCAAATAATTACACTAATTTCAAACTGTATTAGTTAAGCATGTGGGCAGAGTAGAATGACTGCAAGGAGTCAGATTCTTGCTTTGTATTCAAAAAGAGGAAAGAAAGAAAAATCCAAACAGAGTTGAGAAAACAAGCTTTGACTTGCAAGAAATCTCTTTTTTCACTCATGTTTTTCTATTAGCAACTAAAGTGTATCAGACTCTTTTGTGGCTTTTTTCAGTGATATTTTTAATAGACTTCTTTCTCCCTGCAGTCTGGCTGCAGAATGCGCCGTCTTTCAGCAAACCCATTAGTCAGTCATGTTCGTCCATCATCATATGTTGGCAGAAGTGTGAAGTGACTTCCTCCCACCGGCCCATCTGTTGGCAGCATGGACAGACAGCTGGACGCAGATCTGAGATGATTTAGAGACCAGCCGAGGGCAGGAAAAAAAAGACTCACATCTGTTTGTTCCTGTGTGTGTCTGTGTGTGGGAAATTGCATGTGTGCTGAGACTGTTACAACCAAGCCTAATTTGAAATCAAAAGTAATGATAATTCTAATGTTCAGTAATACATTTCTAGGCTCACTGGGAATCACTCTGTAATCTAATTTTAATTTTCAGATTTTTTTTATTCAGTTGGGTGGAAAAATATTCCAATTACAGGCCAATTAGTTGGAACTTCCTGATATATACGAACAGATATGTTTTTAGCCAGCTCTTGTACTGTAATAGGCTTTTGAGGAACTGCTGCTGTGATTTTTGTTATTTGCCTTGACTGGACTGTCAACTGCAAGAAGATCAACAAAAACATGGGACAATGTAATCATCATAATTGGCAGCCTGTAGTTTACATGCGGCTACTGACTTCTATGCACATGTTTGCTCTATAAAGAGCTGAGCAGTAGTACGACCTGAAAACCTTTGACACAAACTGGAAAATACAGGAGACTGTCGCAATCTTCTTGCAACCAATTTAAGGAGGATTTAAGTCGACTTATTTTCCCTAGCGAGTTGCAGTTGCACATCTGTGGCTAGAGGCTGAAGTTAGCAGTGTCTGAACAAATAAAAACATTCGTAAACACTGAGAAACTCTTCCCCTCTGCCAAGTTAACGTGAAACAAACTGCACAGTTAATCTCAAAATAGAAGCAGAAATGCAATAATCCCTCTTATAAACTGTCATTATCAGTTATTTAGAATAAATCAAGAAAGCATTGAGCATTCGATAACAATTATCCAGGACATTAAGTTCTCACTTACAGCTGAGTTCTATCCTGATAAAGTCCTTGATGCCCAAATTCTCCAGGAAAACCCCAGAGGACGATGTCGTTTTAAACAGGAAAGAGATGTCTGCATTCAACTCTCCCTGAAAGGTGGGGAAGTGAAGGTAGGATGTTTCCTTATCAAAAAATGCAGCATTCCAGAAGTTCTCTGCAAAGAAAAAGAAAATCACTTCTTAAATGTGTCATATCATATCTTTATGTTTGCTCATAAAAAAGGGATGTAAAACTTTCTTATAAAAACTTGATATATCACTTTGGAACAAAGCTTATTAAAAGAAAACTCATTATGATGGCTATATAATGAAAATCGCATGGTAAACAAATGAACCAACTGTTCAGCTAATTAACTAAGAATAAAGGCATAACTCCAGCTATGCTATCTCATTTAGGCTGATTTATCAGCAAGCCATTTATTTATGTAGTCATTAAACTAAGTGGTAAAATTAGAAGCAATTTACATAAGGTAAAATCTATCACTTACATTAGTTTGTTATATATCTTTGTGTTAGTTGTTAATAAAGAGTAAAAATAAAGTCATATTTTAGCTACTAATTAGCTTGTGCAGACTCTTTTCCCATTAACAAGTTAAATGGTGGGTGATTGGATACACTAATTACTTGAATTCTCTTCACTCTCTGGTTGAATAAAACCTACTTCTTGAGTACTCCATCAAAACATCATCAATATGTATGATATGCACATGGAGAGAACTGAGGTCGCAATATTTAACATCATCCCCCATTGTGCTAAACCATAACCAATTTAAATGGATTTACTGTCTCCATGACAACGTAGCGGTCCGACCCTATAGGCAGCCTCTGACCCAGGCCGATGGATGTCTCCCAGCACCAGAGACCTTACTGGGAGGGTCTCCTTATGGGTAAGCAGGCCTGAGTCCTCAGTCCTGAGGTACAAGAGGGGACAGAGGAGGAGGGTTGCATAAAAGGCGTAGAAATGCAAGAAAGAATAGGAAGAGAGTGTGGAAGGTGAGAAAGCATTGGTATTAGAAAGCTGAATAATCATGCATGCAAAGCAAAGGTAAAACTTGTCACCATTAAAACTCAAACAAAACTGTGTCTGAAAAAATAGGACAGGCCGTATTTAGATTAGTAACTCCTCATTTCTCGACTGCGCTTGTCTGCTCTCAGAGGCTCACTGGTGGATGTTGAGAAAAGCTGACACAACATGTCTGGAACAATGTCTTGTGAAAACCGTCTCTGAACGAACGCAGGTCGAGTGATTAATCTGTAAATTCACCACACGAGCTCGGCTCTGTGGTGCTTCAAATTCCAGCAGTCTGCTTTGTTGCTGTGAAATGTAGTCAAAAAATAAATCTGGGACTTTAGGCAGCATCCAGCGCCCGTGTATCTGATGAGATATTGATGGCAGGAGAAGAGTCTATAAAAATAGAGTTCCCCAGTACAGATTTAGGCTAAGAGATAATAGAATGAAGGACCTTTGGCTATGCAGGCACCAGCAGGATTGGTTACAACATGGGTCTAACTGCAGAACTGGTCACAGGATTGGAGAAGGTGACCTAAATACAGAATTGCTTACAGGATGGATAAAAGGATTTGAATAAAAAAGGAGTGGATAACAAAAAGGAAGAGACATTTAAATATCTTGGGATTTGTTGTTTTATGGCTCTTTGCTGTTCAGTGTGGCAGGATGTCATGGGAAGCATCAAATCAGTTTGTAAAAGAATCTCAGAGACACGCACGTGTTTTCAAAATGCAGTGACACACTCTGCCCGCTTTCCATGATATGGTAACAAAAGCTATTTTCTTTTACAACACAAAGAATCAAAAACCCAGATTTAAATAGAACTTACAGCCTGGAGTGATACCATAATAGTTCACATTTGCAGTTCCAAAGTACAGTACCATTGGTCGTAGTCGGCATCACAGTTGCAGTGGTGACTTGGATCCAGACAGCTGTCCTGCAGACTGCAACCACACTGCTGGGTACCGGTCAGGGCTCCACCCCAAGATGTCTGGCTCTGACCTGGTCCAGCGCCTCCCACCCACCAGCTGAAAGGAGCACCCTCTTGAGCACACACACACACACACACACACACACACACACACACACACACACACACACACACACACACACACACACACACACATAGATAAAGACGTGATTAAGCATTAATTTATTTTTCACTACAGGGAAGAGTTAGACTGCAAATGCAATCAATTTCACAGTCATTTTGAAATGGTATGAAGACGGTGATTCCTATAAAGATAATGATAGCGTGGAAGGGAAACATCCCCAGTAGAGAATTTATCATTCATCTGTTTTCATTTGTTTATTTTTTATCATTTCATTTTTATCTTTGGCACAGTGATTAGCACTCAGTCAGTCAGTGCAGTCAGTGGTGATTCTACTGGTGATTCTAAATTGGCCATAGGTGTGAATGTGTCCAGGGTGTACCACGCCTCTCGCCCTATGTTAGAAGAGAATCGATGGATGGATAGATGGATAGTTAAATCTTTATTATAAAATCAAACAAATCCACTTAATTTGTGTTGCAAAATCAGTAACAAATGTGCAGCAGTATTGTAATATGATTTCTAATTTCTTACTAAATTAAATACATCAGCAGTTCACACCACCTCCCTTCTTCTGAATATCATATGTTAAAAAGTTGATAAATTTAACACATAATAACTAACAACTATTTCTCCAGATGTTACCAAGTGTGTTGGAGAGGCGGGACTTCCTGCAGTGATAGGACAGTTCCTGCTCGCAGTGCTCTGATTGGCTGATGACAGCCACTAATTGCTCCTCTTCAGAGGAATAGTCAAAGTAGGCAAAATGTTGGTTTCGCTCAGCGGAGGACTGAACTCTGGTCAGCTCTGTGTTATTGTGCTGAATCACCATCCACGTCTTAT
The DNA here is from genome assembly GCF_900408965.1 of Simochromis diagramma. NCBI lineage: Eukaryota > Metazoa > Chordata > Actinopteri > Cichliformes > Cichlidae > Simochromis > Simochromis diagramma. Next base: position 122,408 of record NW_024387095.1, on the reverse strand, counting down.
CCTCTGGTGGAGAGACAGGCAGGGTGGAAAGACCAAGAGAAGGTGTGAACATAGTTACGCTGGCAGCCAAACAATCTTTCAAACTAAAGAAACAAACAAAAACAATGCACATTTTCTTTAAAAGGAAACAGAATACGTTTGTGTACCATACCTGTCATGTTACAATAAATCAGCTGGGGTTTGATTGGTCCGCTGCCATCGACGTCTATATAGTAATGCCCTGACATGTTGCCTTTGTGTTTGTATGCCTCACATGACTGTTCATATATTGCTGAGGAAAAGAACACAATAAAAAACGTAAACTTTAATAAACTGGATCAACACTTATTGATTTCTTAGCTATGCTTGGGACCATTAAACCGTAACATGCATCCTAATAAATGGCAGTCAGACGTGGGCGATACAGTCAAACTGAATTCACATGATGTAACCTTTTTATTATTTCTAATATTGGCAATTGAATGATACAAATTTCAAACAACAAATACATTCTTGTTTATTTGTTGTAGCTACATAAAGAGCCAACACTACCAGTTAATACATTATGTGTCACATCACATATAAATAACTCACTTGCTTTATGGCTCAGTCCCACTAGAGTAAAAGTAAGACTTCAGCTTATGAAAAATATTTTATTGTGGGGGATTGCTTTCCCTTTTTTGCATTCGACAGCCATTTTCAAAATGTTCTGTTAAAAACATTCTACTGCAAGGCGATTGCACAGATTTGCAACAGACATTAAATTTATAAATCCATATTGATTGCCAAAATGTTGGAATTAATCTGAGTCACTCTGATATCCACTGATATCTTTGCAATAGAACTTAAATCAACTGGTTACCAATTCAATGCATTCTGGTTATGTTCCTATAAGAAAGCAAGGTTGTCAAACTCCTATGCCAGTACTTTTCTGTGCAGGAAGTAGTTCACTATTTGTGGGGACTTTTTAAATTTAAATTTCTGTTCCAGACCTGTGAGGTTCTGGCAGGATTCTAAATATGGAGACAGTAAAATAGTTGTATTTCTTTTTAATTGAATTTCAGTGTATGTAGATGGCAACGGATTTGCGGCTTTCGGATTTATCACAAATAGGTTGGATGTAATTGTCAAATTGACCCCATGTAATTGCAGATTGATAGCAACATCTCAGCATCTAAAGTTGCTTTAAAGACAGCGATTGACTGTAAATGGCTGCAGATCTGACTTTGAAAGAAAGATTTCAAAGGCAATGAAATTAAATGTTCATCAAACACAGTCCCAATAATTTTCCCTAGTGTGACTGTAGTTACATAGGCACCAGTTACATGGGCAAGTCATCTATGCAATTGTTTGCTGAAGATTGCCAGCAGTTGCAAGATAAAAGTGGTCATAACGTCCCTGGTATTTCGTTGCTAGCAGTAGTTTGCAAGAAAGATGCTCCTTTGTCTGCAAACACTCAGCAACTACTTGCTGACTAGTAGTGAAACTGTGAAAGGTGCACCGCAACCTGGAACTAGAAAGTGTTCGCCTTCAAATGATATATGACAAGTTTTTAAAATTCAGTAGTGAGGCAGAGCTTTTACTTTCAAGGCTAATGTTCTCCATTTCCAGTTTTTCAAGTCTCATTACTGTTCTACTTATCACTGCTACACATTTCTTGCTCTCAACCGGTCATCACCAAGGAGTCACTGACTGTTTTCAGTATAAAAGTCAAGCAGACTACATGCCCACCAGTACATATGTACATGTATGCCCAGAGTATGTGCATAAAAAATTCATGGAAACATGAGAAGATTAGTGATTTTCAAATAATTAAAAACATCTATCAATTAAAATTTGTGTCCATCAATTAAAATTGTAACTGGTAATTGTGCAAAAAAAAAATTAGATGAAAGCAAATTATATAAAGCCCTACGATTACATAATGCTTGTTGCGTAGAATACACACACACATCCACAGGGAATATGTCTGAGTCCATCTATGAGCAGCAACAGCCACGCCAATGCTTGTTTAACTTTCCCCAAGACACTGCCCTGATACAGTTCAAGAAAGGTTTTGACCCAAATTCAATTAACATAGCTGCGTGTGTGTGTGTGTGTGTGTGTGTGTGTGTGTGTGTGTGTGTGTGTGTGTGTGTGTGTGTGTGTGTGTGTGTGTGTGTGCGCGCGTGCGAGAGAGACCTGGCCCTAATCCAGCTCAGAGCTGTTCACACCACCAGCGTGTAGAAGGATTCAATTAATGCTCAGCAGCACAAGCAAAGCAAAAAATCAGTTTAATTTCTAATCTGACTCACCTAAAATACTGTAGGCACTCTCTCAGTTGAAATCCATTTATGTGGAAAGAACAGTTTGCCTTGAGACTTACTCTCCTTTTTTTGACATGCTTGCTATGTGCCTCCCATTTACTCCTATTCTAACCCCCTCTTTATATTTCTTTTTCCAATCATCGTCGTATCTTTCTTGATTTCTCCCTTAGTTTTTTTCTAATGCATTTAAGGTCGACGATTAAATTAAGTGATTTATTCTGAATGTTTGATTGCAGTTCATATGTGGGGACCCATATAACAATTTTAAAAACTTTTTGAGGAGAAAACATTTTCATACATAAGAGTGTACATTATTTTTAATATCTGGGAAACTCATACATTTAAAAATCAAACTATTAAGGAAGCAGGAAGAAGTCACAGTCGGATATTGACGCTGCGCTTGATGCGTGCTCTTTGAAGTGAGAAGTGGGAGAAAACTGTGGCTTTCATCTGCAGCAGGATGCCATCCCTTTGTTCTTTGTTCAGCTTTTCCTCGGTGGATAAAATGACACTTTATTTCTGCATTATGTATTACCAACCGGGCTATTTCTGTTAAGAAGCAGCATATCAAATTTGGGGCAAAGTTATTCACAAGTCTCCACAGGCCTGCAGGTAAAGTGTAACTTTCAATGAAAACCAACCACAGCTTTTTAGGCTTATTTTTTTTTTTTTTTACTAAAAGCATGTTTAACTTAATTCTAAAGTACCTAATGCAATCGGGAGAAGCTATTTAGAGCACCTTTCATCCCTCTCTGCACTGGATACAGTTTAGGTATAAACTGATATCACATATAAAAAATTTACCAGTTCAGGCACGTTTTTTAATCCGATAACTTCTCTGCAAGAGAACCTTATTCATTATTCATTATGAAATGTACATATTATGTATTTTTTATGCTGGATGGGTGTTTGATTTCAGCGTGAACCTTTGGCTGATTGTGTCCACTGGGAGTGAAATCCAGTCTGTCAAACTTCAAACACACACCTTCACGTGACATTAATACATACATATATTCAAACTGAACAAATACACCAAGCGAAGATGAGAGATAGTGGGATATCTGCAGGTGTCAAAAAACAAAAAATACGACCTTTTAAGACTTTTGAATAGAAGTCCAATTTACTCAGCATAATGAAGCACCACCAATCCCACTGATCTATTTCCATTTGAACATGGCTAATTAAAGTTCTGAAACAATGGCCTGAGAAGAAAAAGAGGGAAGTGAAATAACTATTGGAGGGCATGTGGCCTCTATTTTATTAACTAAATAGTACAAAGTCCTAAATATTAACCTTTTCTTGTAGGAAATAACTAAACACGCATGTATGAGCAGCCTTCTACTGTTTTCGCTGTAAAAGTTATTAACAAAAAACAGACAAAAAGACATCGTCTGCACTCCAAAGCCATGCTGAGAGAGCTGGCGGCTAGTTGATGAGTATAGAGAAGCAACACAAGAGAGCAAGGGTTGGACTTACATTTACTTACATTTCTGCTCAATGTGTAAATACACAAATCTGTGTCACGTAATAATAAATGAAAAGTTAAAAAAATGTCACTACTTTTTCCTAGATAAATTTTAGGCTTCAGGCATTTTAAAGAGCTTCAGATGAAACTGGTTGCTTACAGCTGTGGCAGGTGGCTCCCCTGTAGCCACTGTTGGAGCAGTTACAGTGAAAGGTGCTCCACGACTGAGTACATATTCCTCCATGTTCGCAGTGACTGGGGGAACACCTTGAAGAATGAGACAGACAGAGAGAGAGAAACGTTTAGTGTTTTTTCTAAAGTTATCTGAAAAAGTTTATGCACGGAACAACAGACCTTCAGCATGCCTGACGGTTTTGATGAGGTGTGTAGGAGAGACGGGGAATATACAAAGTCTTTCAAAAAAAAACCTTTCAGTCTTAAAAAAACATTTCAGAGGGCTTTATTTCAGTGTCAATGAGAGCACAGGTGTGTGTTCTCAGATGTAGGTGGCTTGAAACCTTCCTTTGTTGTGTTAGTATTGTTAACTAACATTGTAGGAACCACAGACAAAACTCTTGAACTCCCACCCAACCTGCCACTCAAAAAAAAGAAAAAAAGACACAATTTATTGTTTGCGTTTCTATTTTTTTTTAAAGAGAAGAAACACTTTTGTCCCACACATGGAACAGCATTTTTCTCTTGTCAGTCTGCTGTGGTGCTCCATAGCTGCTCCTCTTTGGCACCCCTTTATACAAACACCTTCTGGTTATTGTCTCTCACAGACTAAATATATAGCCTATAAATACACAATAATGATTTTGCATGAATTCTTTGTCTTTTCGTCTGTTGGCTTAGGCAACCAATCCGCCATGGCTACATTATTTATCAAACTCATACCTCTCTTTTTTTCAATTAATTCTCCCACAACACAGCATACAGCCACAACAGCAAAGCTTTCCATTCTGTGCAGCCTGTGCTCTGCATAATGTTTCTCACAGGATCACAATGCATGTGTCCTGCTCCTAATAGAGGTGAGATGAGCAACTTCCTCCTGTGAGCCTAAAACATTAAGAGAGCTGCAAAACAGTAATTTTGTGTATATTTAGCTGGGACCCAGTGCAATTACATAAACTGTATTTATAAGCACTTATAAGCTAATTTGCATGTGCACTCCACAGGCATGGCACAACACACAAGGACACTGCAGTAATGGGCCTTAGCTTTCTTTTGCAATCTGTGAAATCATACATTAATGCAAAATTTGCATTCCCATCTGGAAAATGTCATTCATTAACTTTCTTAAGGCTTGACTACTCCAACACCTCCCTGTCTACATTAAAAAAGTCACACTCTAGAAGTGCTGCTCTTTATTGTTTTTTACCAGATGACACCACACTGTCAGAATTCCTTCCATTGGCTCTGAGGACATTTTAAGATCTGTTTTAAATATATGAAGTAAGATATATGGAATTATTTAGCAAACAAAAAAATTGATGAATAACTCTAAGTATGTCTTATATTTTAGAGTTGCACAAAGTAGCCACCCTTTGCTTTGTTGACAGTGCTGCAAACCCTTGGCCTTCTCTCAATGAGCTTCATTCTGTAGTCACCTGAAATGGTTTTCACTTCACAGGTGGGCCTTGTCAGGGTTAATTTGTGGAATTTCTTACCTTCTTAATGGGGTTGGGGATCATCAGTTGTGTTGTGCAGAAGACGTGTTTGTACGCAGCTGACAGCCCTATTTGACAATTGTTAGAATTCATAATATGGCAATAACCAATCAGCTCAGTAAAGAGAAATGACAGTGCATCATTACTTTAAGAACTGAAGGTCAGTCAGTCTGGAAAACTGCTAAAACTCTGAATGTGTCTTCAAGTGTGGGCGCAAAAACCATCAAGCACTACGTCGAAACTGGCTCACACGAGGACGGCCCTGGGAAGATTCACCAGTGCTTCTGAGGATAAATTCACCCGAGTCACCAGCTTCACAAATCGCAAGTTAACAGGACCTCAGATTAGAGCCTAGATAAAAGCCACACAGAGTACCAGTAGCAGACACATCTCTAGAGCAACTGTTCAGAGGAGACTGAGTGAATCAGCCCTTTAGGCCAAATAGCTGCTAAGAAATCACTACTAAGGAAAAGCAACACGCAGAAGAGAGATTTGTTAGGGCCAAGAAAGCCAAGGACTAGACATTAGACCAGTAGAAATCTGTGTTTTGGTCTGATAAGTCCAAATCTGAGATCTTTGGTGACGACTGTCACGTCTTTATGCGTCTTTATGCAGAAAAGGTAAACGGATGGTCTCTACATGCATGGTTCCCACCGTGAAGCATGGAGGAGGTGGTGTGATGGTGTGGGGGTGCTTTGCTTTGTTGGGGATTTATTCAAAATTGAAGGCACAATGGACCATCATGGCTACCACAGCATCCTGCAGCGACATGCCATCCCATCCAGTTTGTGTTTAAGTTGGACCATCATTTATTTTTCAACAGGACAATGGAGTAATGGGTAATGGAGAGTAATGGAGTGCTGCGCCAGATGACCTGGCCTCCACAGTCACCTGACCTAAACCCAATGACATGGCCCGTTTTCTAGATGGTACCATGGTGGATCAAGATCTGATGTTATTTTACTACATTAATAGTTCCAACATTGTTTCACCATTGGCTGAAATGTAGCCCCAAACCTTGACAGAGCAACAGAATTAATAGAATGACCATCTCTCAGATCTTAAGGACAAGACTTTCAGAAACTGTTCGTCTGCTGTAGACGCTTCTTTAGATCTGCCACATCTTCTATCATCAACTTACCAGTTTCCTCAACTTTTTTTAAGGATATGCTCCATAAAATGCCAACATATGCTAAGTTCTTTGGGAAACACGTGCAAAAATACTACTTTATATCTGTCAACCACTTTTTGTAGATTCTACTACAAAAGTTATCTGTTTTTATTACAGGTTGCTAGTGACAAAGTGCCTAAAGGTACAATTTTAAATTGGTTCTTTGCTGATGTGTGGACACAACTCTAGTTAGGTGCCTTTTTTCATGCTTGACTCATAGATCAGTGTTAAGAGGCTTAGCAAACAAAAGACATTTCTCTGAATATGGTCAGGTCTGGAAAGTGGGCTGAAAATAGGTGAAAATAGCAGCCAATATTTAACAAAAGACCTTGAAAGAACTTCAGTCAGCCTCGTCAACTATTGCTCAAGCCCACTTTAACTTTTAATTTGTTTAAGCAGGACTTTTTTTTCCCATAAAAAGGTGGTTTCCAGTTATTTCTAACTCATCACACCAAGCAGGCGAAAAATAGCACAATACACTCCATCTCTACAACGCTTACCCATGAACACACTATTTAACAAGTCAACTTGGGGTCCTTGGAGGTTCACACAGAAAGCAGGAGTCTAATGTGGAAAGTCTGTGAAGTAAAAGTGTGCTCAAGTGTCCATGGTACTGCATGGTGGACTTTAGTTTTTTCTTTCTTTCATTGCCCAGAGTGTGCTTCTCATCTACCACACAATAGCAGAGACTTTTCTACACTGTGGAATTTCAGCATGTTTTGGCAGCCTGTCAGTGAAGTAAAAGGCTGCCTCACACAAAGGCCACGGAGAGCATGGGAGTCAAACAACAACCAAACTCCTCACTGCATAAGAGGAAAACAGCATCAGGAAAGAGAAAAACACACCCTTCACCTCCTTTCAGTGCAGCCATTTAAAATACAGACACTGCTGCATCCATCACTCCATTACTGCTGTTAAACACCCCGGCAGCAATAATGGATTATTTATTGATTTTTGGAATACTGTGTTACTTTGTATGTAGTTATTAATGAGATGAATGATGTGTACCAATGTTACAGTTGTCAGTAGCAAACAACATCAACTTTGTACATACAAGAGAAATTACATTTGGTATAGTAAAACCTAATCTCTTGACTCTTATAAAGACTTTTTTTTTAACTATGAAATGATGACTAGGAGCTGTGTTACATTTGTTGAATCTTGTGTGTGAAAAGGAGCTCTACAACAGCATTTAACCCCTAAATCAGTTTTAATCAGCTGTCAACACACACAAGCACGTGTCTGTATACTTGTAAGAACCCTCACTGACATAATACTAGACTTGAACCCCTAACACTACTTGCCAAATGTCCTGATGGTAACCCCACATTTCAAAAATGTCTTGTTCTACTCGAAAGTTCCTGGGTACTATAATGTAAAAATCTTCCTCAGCCGTGCAACACATCCGAAAAGATCAAAGAAAAAGAGTGAGGGTGGGGCGGGATGGGATGGTGGGAGAGAAAATCAGAGAAGGTGGGAAGGACACAATGAAACTAACGAGTGGGACGGATGAGAAAACAGAGAAAAACAGGGACTGGATATCAACAACACCTGGAAAACAAACAAGGGGGAATAAAGAGGTAAAGCAAACTTGGTGAAGAACTGATTTCTAACTGTTTAAATGATAAACAACAGATTCGGTGACTGGAGACTGTTATGAGGGAAACATCTGTCTCCAATCTCCAATTAGTTCTTTTCCCCAACTTGACTGACTTGATGAGATCCTTTTACCATAATTTTTGGATGGACTTTCATGGTCCTTCCATACAAATCAAATCAACAGTATAACTTTATCTTCATTAAGTTGAGCAAACTAAACTTTTCTTGGCAAGAACTGCTTACATTCACAGAGAGTAACACTTTCCAGAAACATTAGAGTTTTCTGCCAACTGTCTCAACATTCAGGGAGTTGTTTGCAGCCTCAGACAGGAACACAGACAACGAGACTTCAGATTGGGGCGAATGGTGAGATGCCCTATAGCATTTTATCACCAAACCCAGTGAAAATCTGGAGTTTTACAAACACGTCTCCAGGGGGCTCCTAGCTTGACGATTTGCAATGAAACTTGGTCACGTACTGCACGAACCGCAGTCCACATCACAGGAGTCCTGGATTAACTCAGTCAAGACTTTGTAGCTTATCTGAAACGTTATAGTATGGAATGACAGTGTGCTGTAACACAGCTTGGATCACAAGACTCGCATCCAATCTCCCTGGTTTCCATTACTGCCTCTGGCTAAAGCAACACGGCACAGAAACTTCCCTGATCTGAAAATTATTACTGGACAGCCCGACTAGGATGTCCAACAAAGACTTCAAATAGCTGTAGCGTGCTGTATTGCATGAGCAAGAGAAGGGAAAGGTATGTATTTTCACTCTTTTTGCCTGCTCTGCACTTGCTCCTAGATATGCTTTCACATCACACACACAGTGACTTTGCACAGCAAATTCTATGTTTGTGAGTCCCTGCTCATGCTGACAAACTGGTGTGTTTGTCAGACAGACAGACAGACACAGAGACAGTCAGACACAACAAGAAGAAGAGTGGACCTCTTAGTGACCTGTGTTTCTTTTTATTTGAAAATGTGTGTGTGCTTTGACATGGTGTATTATTAAGTTGTCAGCTACCTGGCAGAAGCAAAGAGGTCAGAATTACTACCTTCTGACAGCTTCATCTATTTGGCTTCAAAACACGCACTCACACACACACACTTGCTGTGGACAGAGGTCGAGGTGGTGGTGGTAAGCTCAGGAGCTTTATAGCCTTGGAAAGCATCTGCGTCCTAAAGTTGTCAGTATGCTTCAATCAAAGTGTTTGTTTGAAACCGCCTCCTCCCACGCTTTTGCTGTGGAAAATTTTAGGGCTGCAACAACTTTTGCAATTTTCCAAAGGCTGACAATCGAACAAACAGCACTTTCCTTCCCTTTTTTTCTTTCATTCTTTACAAAGGTGAGGAGTAACCTACAAGCTAGACGAAGCTTGAGCTGCACTGCATCATGCACATGTTACAGTCCTCACTCTATCAAATTTGGTCTTTTTGAGATGCAAAATTTTCCATCTCTCCCTCCAACATGCCAGTACCTCTTGGTGCTGCTGGATCACTACCTGCTGTTTCCACTCCTCCACTACCCCTACAATCCACATATAGGCTCCCCAGCAGTGGCAAAGAAAGAGAGAAGAGTTGAGATGCTGAGAGAAAATGATGCGTACGTGGACCCAGATCATTAAGCGGCCAGCAGGGGAGTGGGGAGGAGGGACAATTGTGTTCAGGCATGGTGCAAGGCAACCATGCTCAGTCTGAGTACACACAAAATCCACTGCCAATTCCTTATTGTATAGTGTTGCTTTTTTCTTACTTTCAAAGTCTGTTTTCTCCAAGGAAACATGGTAAGAACTTAAATGCATTCTTTTTTTTTTAAATCTGATAATCGCCTACACAAGGTGCCCTGTTATTATTTGCCTTTCAGTGCCAACTAATTGTGGTTTTCCCATTTCAGTTTCACATGCTAACTGTGTGTTAGTGGTTGTGCTAGTGGATATTTGCCGCTGTGCATTTGCTGCAAACACATGAAAGGGACGAGTCTATTCTTTAAAAATACACTGTCATATTATGTTTCTAAAGGATTATCTGTAGTATGAAACTGCTGCACACTCACTGGCTAACGACTTGCCAATCACAAATTTCACAATCAGACCTCTGACATCTTGTAAACATCTCAAGGAGCTTCAGAAACCAATGGGTAATTTCATGGTAGCCAAGTCCATCATCATTATAGTGTCCACTGATATATACAGTGGGTGGAGAACACTGAAATTCAGAAAATTACTGTCCACGTTCCTGGTGCATCTCTAATTATTACCCAGTACTTAGTTATAATCAGTGTAGGAACTAGCGCGTTATTAAGTAACGCGTTACAGTAACTACGTTATTATTGTGGTAACGAGCACGGTAACTAGTTATTATGCCAAAATCAGGAACACATTAATCGTTACTGGGTTTTAGATAGGGTTGTTATTCATTACTTCATGTGTTGCGTTCGACTTACCTCGGAAATCGGAACACGGACCTGGGAATAATGTTACACTTGAGTAAACGGCTTTCTGGTTATCCTCGTCAGAGAAGTCGCGATTCCAATATGGCAATGCCCTCGAAAACGGTTGTTTTCCTAGCCCTCTACAAAAACAAATTACTACTAAACACATATGCAGCCATAGCTGGATTCAGTGAGCCAATGGAGATTTTTCGTTTTTTCTTTTCTTTTTTTTTTTCATAACGGTATAAACAATGAAAGGTGGTGGATTGACCAGATGCTGGCAGATGTGTAAAAATAACTCAATTGTTTGGCGGTGGCTATCACGGAGCTTCCACAGATTCAGTAACATTAGCAAGCGGTGGAGGCCAGCAGGTGGATGAGGGAAAGGTGAGGCAGGAGGAGAAGCGACGCGAGGCGGCCGCCGGTCCGAGTGTAAGGTGAACTTCAGGTAAGAAGTTATGACCTGCAGTCTATGTGGGTCAGATATAAACCAAGTTTAGGTGTAGTTTATTTTCATTGTGCTAACATTTTACAGTCAGTTATAATAACTCATACTGCATACAAGCTAGCATGACATAGTTTATATACTGCTGGGGTGGGTGCTATGATGTTACTGATAGTGAACTTTATTTTATCCATAAGGTTAGTTATTAGAGTTGCCAACCGTCCCCTAAAAAATGTAATCGTCCCGTATTCAGAGAAAATATTACGCGTTTACAGTTTGTCCCATACTTTGGCTACAATGAAAAAAAAAATGCACAAAGCTGGATTTATTCTGTCTTTACGCTGCACAGCTGCCTCTTCTTCTCTCATTCTCTCCCCCTCCCTCTTCTGTTGCTTCTTCAATCATGAAACTGATCAATGATCAGCTGACCGGCTTTTCTGTCGCAAGTCCCGTCTCTCTTGTTTGTTTATCGCCCACTTTGCGCCAACAGCAGCACCTTTGAGCTTGATTTATTTAATATTTCTTTCTAGTATCAGCTGATGTTTGCTGGAGCCACAGCTGTAAAAGCTGCTGGTCATATTATCAGTTTGGATATGTGATGAGAGGGAAACATGAAGATGAAACCAGGAGATGTCCTTACTGAATCATTAGAGCTGAACAGGTGATGGAGAAACAGGTTCACCTTTTACGTGACATGAAGGAGTTGAAGGGAAGTTATGGTAAATGGACTGATTCTTATATAGCACTTTTCTACTCTTCTGGAGTACTCAAAGCGCTCTATACAACACGCCACATTCACCCAGCCACACCGATTCTGACAAGCACTACCTCTATATTGTGCACTATACTATATACTCACACACATTTATACTCCGATGGATGCATCGGAGAGCAACTTGGGGTTAGTATCTTGCCCAAGGATACTTGGCATGCAGACTGGAGGAGCCTGGGATCGAACCTCCAACCTTCCTGCTCTACCTCCTGAGCTACAGCCACCCTGAACTGTTTCTGAGAGACAAATAATACCAGGATCCTTTTTTAGACTGACAGCTGGTAACTGTACAGAGTCTAGCAAAGTTTTGCCAGGGGGGCAGGTAGGGCATTAACAGGGAAAAGGGAAAAGGGGGGCACAAAGAAATACTTTTCTTTCTTATTCTCATGTGTTGTAGATAGTTCAGGAGGTTAACTCAAGCAAGCAGTTTGGGGGTTTTGGCTAAGTACTGTTTAGAATACCAGAATAGGGAGGGTGGTATAGGTTTAAGTTTATTAGACAGATAGATATACATCACTGTCACAACAGCGTTTGTTTTCATTCAAAGGCTTTATGATTTTTCCTATAATTTCCTAGCCAAAATGCCCAGGACCGATTTTTTGTCCCAGTCCAGCCCTGTATGCAGCTCATCTGCAGTCTGGAATTACCCACATCTTCCTACTCAGAAGGCAGAATTTCCGAGTTCCGAGTATAATCGAAAGCACCACGACTGCAGTTTCCGTGTTGGATGTAAAAAGTGCACGTGACGCTGTGACGTAGGCTAGAATCATGGCGGCGGTCAACGACAGTCCAGGCGTGGGATTTCTGCACATTATTTTTTCCTTTCTGTTGATAGGTGGCACAGTGCACTTGTGGCAGGATAGTGCTAACATGTAAGCAAGCTAGAAGACTGCCATCCTTGCTGGTATTGCAGTTAGGGAAGCAACACATTAATAAGAGAATTCTGAGTAAAACCAAAGTTACTTTCCCTAGTAACTACTTACTTTGAAAGTAACGAGTAACTTGAAGTAACTGAGTTACTTTTGATAGAAGTAAATAGTAATGCAACTAAGTTACTAATTTAAAGTAACTTACCCAACACTGGTTATAATTAATATTAGGTGTTATTCTTGTATTGTCATTTGTATGTCAGTTGTAATTACTAACAAATAAAAGTCACTTCACTATGTCTACCTTCAGCCTGGCACCACACTTACATTTGAAAGGTGGCACTTTTAGGGACTTACCTGTCAATGATGCCACACATGTCAATCTGCAAGTGGCTGTAGTTTCCCAGCAGCCTTTGCTGCACTTTGATCAGGTCAACAGTTTGGTCATCCAGAGTCAAGAGACGCATACATCCTTGAAATGTGTTGAAGGGGTTCTTGCACTTTTGAGCGCTCTCCCCAGTGGGACAACCTGAGAAGGGAAAAACATCTAATGGTTGGACTTTTAAATTATCCAAATGATTCCACATGATGTCGATACAAAAATTCAGAGATAGATTTTCTCCAAAGTTTTTCTCAACAATATTTATTTCCATCCTTCCTGAGAATTATCTCTTCACATCTTAATTAGGTGCAAAAATACACCCCCAAAAAAATCTTAATTCACATTTTTGATTTAAATAAAAAATTGCACATTATAAGACATTCAGAAAAACCCCCCACAGACGTCTCATAAAATCCAGCTCACAAAAACAAACATTAACATTGTGGAAACAAAGAAACAGTTTGGGGTATGTTTTTAATATCCCTTGTTTTTTTGTTTTGGAACAGGAGGTTGTTTTGCATCGTACTACATCACTTCTGTTTTGAGCAACACCCTGTAAGCAAGAACTGAGGAGACTAACCTCCGCGGTTTTAAAAACAAAATATTTTCTCATTCCTGTTGGGCTGTCAGCTGTTTAAGAGCTCAGTGCTTCCTTTGCTGTATTTTTTTGTCATGATGCTCCAAAAGATTTTCAATGGGTGATAGGTCGTGACTGCAGTTAGGTCGACTTTGTACCCCTGACTCTTTTAGAATACAGAACCTAGCAGTGAACTACAGGGACTAGCTGAGAATGAATGCAAACAAAGTCAGCTGGGACAAACAGGCACTGCAACTGCAGCTGTCATCTAAAAAGCAGCTCCTTCTGAATATTATTAAAAACTTTTATATTATATTTTATTATTCATCATCATTCATAAGCTTAAATAAACACTCTCAAGTCATTTTACACTCTTCAAAGTTGTAGAATGATCACACCTCTGAAGACTGCACCTTTAGGTTTTATAAAGACTAACAGATTGTTTGGAAATGGTAGGGGTTTCAAATATTTGTGATTACGTTTTCACAGAACTCTACTCTGTGATAAACTAAGTACATGTCAAGATTCACGAGCTTTAAGAAATACCTTCAGCAGTATAACTGCTGGTCATTGTACTGTTGCACAACCCAGATCAGCCAAACTTAATGGACATCTCAGTGACTTCAAGGGGCCCAAGTCCCGTTTTTACAAAATAAGCCCAAATCATCAAACTTCCACCACTGTGCTTGACCATTAGTATGAGGTGTTTGTGCTGATATAATGTGTTTGGTTTTTACCAAATGTATTGCTGTGCATTATGGTCAAACATCTTGATTTTGGTCTTGCCTGCCTGCAGACATTGTTCCAAGCCTTCGAAACAAGCTATACTTACTTTCGGGTTTTCGTAATTGAACTGTTATGAACTTTAACATTTGACATGCTGACTGAGGTCTGTAGTATCTTCCTGGAAAGATTGTGTTACCGTGTTACCATACTGTTGTACTACAGATCAGCAAACTGCCAGGTCTTCTGCTCTGATAGAGTTTACACTTGCTAATGACCAGCTGAACTGATTAGCAGCACCTGGTTGCCACTTCCCCTTTTAATTCCTATAGAAGCAATAAGGGTGTACGTAGTTTTTCAGAAGACTCCATAGCATCCTGTGAGCACATTTTGTGCTTTCAGTTTTTCACATGAAAGCACAAATGTTGAACAGATAGAAATGTGACACATTTATATATCCAGGCAATCAAAGTTTTTACAAAATTTGTTGAAACACCAATGCAGCAGAGAAAACCTACAGGAGAGCTAAAATCAAAAGTATTCAGCCTTTTCAGAACACAAATACTTAGATGTTGAGATATTTTGTCAACCTATTTTGACCTGCTGGTTGCACTAACACAAAGGTTCAGTAAGCTTTCTTTTTCTGATCACCTCATGCACAAAAGAGTAGCTGACCAACAAAGGCCCTCCACCCCACCTACTGTCCCAGTCCATGTTCATCTTATTCATTCATTTGAAAAAGCAACTCACAATATCATCATGGTCTAATATCTACTTAGGCAGTTACCCTCAAAATGTTTTTGCTTACCACTCCCTTAACTTGCTCTTTGATCAGCCTTTGCACAGACTTTGGATTCTGTGTATGAACTCTGATTTAAGCCCTCAGCACAAGCAGTCCAGAGGTGGCTGTCAGATAAATCCTCTCTGCCCAATCCTGTGAATGAGCCCCATGTTTTATCCATCAGTGATTCGTGCTTCAGGTTGATCCTGGATGGCAGCATTCGGTGACCCAACACAGCATTGCTGCTCGCGGCTCTGCATTGCTCTAATTACAGTCAGTCAGACACACAGTTTGGCACTTCTTACCACAGGAAGGGGGGAAAGATGAGTCACTGCTCGTTGTCACCTTAAATTTTAGAAACTCAGAAGAAGACTTTGTTGGATCTGTTTTGCTTATGGCAGTCAAGATGACGCAGCAGGAAGTTTAGTGTTGATCACAATGTTATAACAATTGAGTTTCACCTGAAATTAGGTTAAGAATGTAACTACAGCTCAACTCACTGCCATCCTTTGCTCATTATACTAAGGCTGCTGTCTCTTAGAAAAACTGGAGCACTTCTTTAATGTTGTGATACCATTCACAAGCAGTATATAAACATTTATGCTGCAGGCAAAGGTGTGTGAAAGGATAATGCATGTAAAAAAAGTTAAAAAAAAAAAAAAACATTTCAAAAGATATCCTGTACATTAACAAAATTGTGTTAACAAAATCTGTTGTGGCATGGAAGTGACATGCACAATATTAGGCAGGTGGATGTAATTTTGCAGCTGATCTCTTAACAAGTTTGTCTTTAGCTCCATGTGTGTACATGTGTAGGGGTGGAAGAGAGAAAGTATACATGTGCTACAGTAACAGGAGGGAGGGAAATGAAAAGAAGAAAACCTCAATTTTAAAATAAAAACACCGGTGATTTGGAGAGACAGAATGACAGAGAGAAAATAGTGGATACAGTAAGGACAAAAAAGGAGGAAAAAAAAGAAGAAAGATGGGTGGAGCAGCCAGAAGAAAGATGAAAGAAGAGGGGGGTCGGGAGTGAGAGCCACCGAGCAGCTTTATGACTTTGTCCCTCTCTGGGTGGCACTAAACCTCCAAAGGAGATCTGGAGATGATAATTATTACCAGAGTACCTGCATGAATTTTAACTACCCCCGTCTGTCGATGTCAGCAGTTTCTCTGGCAGCAAAGCCCTTGCACATGCTTACAGTATGTATAATCTGTTGACTTTGACCATAGAGAGCTTTTAGAAACGCTGAAAATCCCCCCCCAAAATCTCTCTATATAAAAGTAGTACATGATGCAGGTATTCTTACCACCAAAGAAGAGTTGACTATCTGAGGTGAGAGGAACCGAGATGCTGATGTGAGCGGTGGCTCCTTCATCTTTGTCCACTGTGATGCTTAGATGATCATGTTTGAAGCTCAGCTCCACATAATGCCACTGACCGTCATTCAGACCTGAGCCTGAGACACAAATACACACATACAAAATCCAGAACAGGGTGTGATTGAGTTCAAATCAGGATGTGACCTTGGTTTAATTTTAATTTCAAGTATACGAAAAATATAAATTACACCATTTCCATTTTTTACTTGCATACACTTGTTGGCCACTTTGTTAGGTGCACTTTGCCCGCACTGGGTTGGACCTCCTTTGTTTCTCAGAACTTAATTCTTTGCGCCACAAATTCAAAAAGGTTCAAAACTTTCCCTTGAAATTTTGGTCCATATTGACATAACAGCATCAGAGTTGCTGAAAATTTGTCAACTTCACATCCAAGGTGCTTTATTGGATTGAGATCTGGTGACTGTGGAAGCCATTTGATTATACTGAAATCACCGTCTCATTCAAGAAACCAGTTTGACATGACTGTGGTCGTAAAGGGTGGTCATGGCCTACAAAACTCAAGTAGACCATGGTGTTGAAAGCTGCTTTAAATTTGCCAAGAAAATATCCCCCAAACCAATGCAGCAGCAGTCTGAAACACTGATACAAGGCAGGATCGATCCATGCTTTCATGTGGTTTACACTAAAATCTGTTCCTTCCTCTTAATGTTACAGCAAAAACAGAAACTCATCAGATTCGCAAATATTTTAACTTCTCTGTCCTATTTTGGCGAGTCTGTGCTGATTGTAACCTCGGTTTCCTGTTTTTAGGTCACAGGTTAGCAGCCAGTGTGGTCTTCTGCTGCTGTTGCCCATTTGTAATGAGTGGGTATATGAGTTACTGCTGTTGTCAGCTCGAAGCAGTCTATCCACAGAGTTCTCCTCTGACTTCTGGCATCAACAAAGCATTTTCTGCCAGAGAAGTGCTGCTCACTGGATATCTTTTTCAGACGTTTCTCTGTAAACTTTAGAGATGTGGGAAAATCATGCATGTTTTGCTGGTCTTGCACCAACAACCATGCTACAATCATTAGTGATTAGCTGAGTAGATAGTTGTGTCGTTGAACTGATGTACCTAATGAAGTGACCATTAAGCATACTCTAATGTATACGCAAATGAATAGAGAAACATCCAGATCGTGACTGAACCCACCTGCGCTGAGGTCCAGCGAGGATCTGCCTGCTTTACTGATCTGTAGTCGAAGCCTCGCCTGGCTCAGGTATAGGAAAACTGTACCATCCTGCTGCGGGAGACCAAAGGTCAAGAGCAGACCTCCCTTGTTCCACGTCCTGAACTGCAGCGTCACAGACACTAGCCCTGTTGACCATGATGTAAGGCCAGGCAACTGGAGGAAGCTGTGGGAGTCAGTGAACGTCACAGCCACTGAAACTGGCTCAGCACAAGAAAAGGTCACATTGCCCTGAGAACAGGAGGAGGGAAGAGAGAGAGGAAGAAATGATTGTGAAAGAGATAAAACATGAATATTCATCGACTGCAGAGGCTGACTTGGTTTGACTGGGTGTCACAGAGGTCTCATCAGCACCTCTCTGAAAAAGGACACCTGTATTTCCATATTGATATCAGCTGAACAGCTAAAACGCTGAAGGCTTTCTTTGGAAACCTGAAACATCAGAGTCAGAAAGGCTTTGCACACACTGCCTATTTGTGCCACAAAATCAAATTTCTTAATTACACTGGGAAACTGAAATAATACAACACGAGAAATATAGTTTTATAAACAGCAGTGTGTCCAAATATTCCATGATGGAATTTACCGCGTATAAGCTAGTATGGTTCAAGTTTTCTTCTTCTTTTTTTTAACTGCCACTTGTCTCATGCAGCTCTTTTGCTTTGGGCTTTGTAACATCAGAATGTAGATGTGATGACACTGGTGATGATAATGAAGGAGATTATGATGATGCTAATGACGCTGATGATGATGATGGGTGTAAAAATAGGGAGGATGATGATGCAAATGATGAAAATAATGATGATAACAATAGTAATCATGACAGTGACCATTAGCATAATAATTACCACGATGCAGAAAAGGCAAAGAGGAAGGCTGGGGGAAAAGTCACTAAAAGTCTGTCGTAGGGAATAAAAGTTCACAGCTTGTTCAAACTTTCATCACGGAAGTACTCTAACAGAAGAATGCTAAATGCTAAATAATTAATTACTATGATAATAAATTGACAGCCTTGACAGAAGGATAACACAGCTTTACTAGAAAATGCTATCATCACTATAATAAAACACCATTTTTCTATTAAATGATTTTTTTTTACAGAAGACTTTTTATTTACTATAAAAATGTCACTTGTTCTTAAGCTACAAATACATAAACTGAAAGTTGCTTTGAACTTGCAGCTAATGTTTGATTTTCAAAGGGAAAAAAATGAACGATTGGCACACTGCAGAACTCCAATTTCTTTATTTAATGCATTTAGTACTTTGTGATGTTTCAAGCATACCTTCCCATCTTTAATCACCTGTGTTAGGTCACATGACCACGATCACTGACAATAATATACGATCACATCCACGTCTTACATAGGACAAACAACTGATGAATAAATCTTCTGTGAATAACACATTGCATCGGAAGACCAAAGCGATATGTGGAAGATGTCTATGTCACATTTTTTGGCTCTGTAACAGCTCAACAAGGTGGAGATGATGTGCATGGATTTTTTTCCCTAATTTCCTAGAGGTGCAGTCTACTGGTGGATGAAAATAGGATCAGCCAGACTGACCTATAAATAATCAGAGTGGTGGAAAAAGAAACTCTGTTGCAGTGATGCTACGCCTCATATCCATATTAAACCCTAGATATAGGGTTGTGGCTGACTTTTGTAAAAACTTTTTAAAACTTCCCAAAAACAAATCAAACATAAACTCTTAAATTTGCCCGATTACCTTGCTAAAGTGCCCTTCACATACAATGCTTCAATGGCACCGCTGTGCTCTGAAATTTATTATTTTCCTGGTTGGTGAGCACTCGCTGGTGACATGGTGTGACATTTGCATGACCAATAGAAAACATAGAATGGCAGGGAGCGTGCACACAAAATCCACATAAAGACCATTACTAGCTGCAAAAACAGTACATACAAAGCACAGCGGCCGTTCCAATAGCTAACCAGTGCTGACTGCTAATGTGTAGCTGATAAGTGAATTATGTGAATTAATGAAGTACATTTAACTTCTGCACATTGGTTCAATCGATGCAATGGCCCAGTAAATTATTCACTAGAGATGCAATAATGATAGATGTTAACTCATTCTTACAAATAACACACAAAGTGGATCATCACCAAACACAATTTAGAGTAAGAAGAAAGTGTAAAACAATACAACAATAATTATCCATCCAACCATTCACTTTTGCTTATCCTCAGGGTCATAGGGGACGGCTGGAGCCTATCCCGGGCACCACAGGGTGGAAGGCTGGGTACACCCTGGACAGGTCACCAATGTGATGCAGGGCTAACACAGAAAGATGGACAACCACATTCACACCTGTGCGAAATTTACTATCACTAATAATCGAATCCCACTAAATGCATGTCTTTGGATTGTGGGAACAAGCCAGAGTATCTGGAGAGAATCGACAGTGTCATGTGGAGAACGTGCAAACTCCACACAGAAAGGCTTCGACTAGATGGTGGAGTCACTGGACTCAGGACTAATATTGAATGTTTAGTTTTTGCAAGAACTGCAATGCTGAGTCCTTCATGACATTACAAACCTATTAGAAAAGAAGTGATTCCTGAAGATGCATTTTGAAAATACTACTTAGTACACAAAAATGAAGTAATTTCAACGTATGCTCAAAAATCTCTTCTTTTCTCGTAGGTTTGAAATGTCATATAGGACTCAACATTGCAGTTCTTGCAAAACAAAACAAAAAGCTGAAATAAAATATTTAGAATACTTTACAGATATTACAAATGGATTGTGGAGGCAGTCAAGGCACTTGCTGCTAAATGACAGATGAATGTGCCATACACCCTACACAAGCAGAGATGCATGAAGATGAACCGGCAAGTGAACCCCAACACAACAATGAATATTGTACTGAAAGAACAGATGTCTTTGAGCTGGCTTTGGACTTGGACTCAGCTTTTCTCCTTTACGCACACTAAGATGAGGCCATGTTTTTTTGGTTTTTTTTTACATATTTAACAATGAAAGCTTTGTGTAAAAGAAAGGAGTTACTACACGGTGACATATAGCAGTCATTCTCAATCCTAGACTCCACAAAAACTTTTGCTTTTTTTCTACTAAACTTTTTGAAACTGCGTGTATGCAAAGAGCTGTCCTCAGAATTATCAATATAAACATGCAACACTTAAATTAATAACATTACAGCTTTAGTTCGGCGTCATGAGTGACAAGCAATTAGTAGGCAAAATTGTACCACACTATTACTTTTAGTGCTTGTGGTAAAATTAATTCAAAAAATGCTGAAATATAATGACTCACCACTATCGCGACCTGTGAACTGCCGTGTTTGGCCAGGTCTATCAGGTTGATGTCGCTGTACAGCAGGTTCTCAAGGCAGCCATGAAAGTTCCTGTTGGACAGGATGGGTTTCTGCAGTCCGTGGCTCTGGACAGCCGCCACTGTCAGCTGCACAGTAATTCCAAAACACGCTATAATAATATTACCTTCTCCCTCTGAATGACATCAAGGTTGCTGTAAGAGGTTCATTCACAGAGTACGCTGCTTTTTAACGCAGAAAAATAAGCTCAAAAACACCTCTTCATTGCCTCAGTACACTCACACAGTTAAATTATGCACTGAATAGCCCCTTTGAATAACCCTCTCAAGCTGGTTTGGCACAGAAAGCTGCCCACCTTCTGCCTTTTCATTGACTAGAAGAACTAATATGACTTGGACGTCCTGTCTGATTTATTCAACGAGTAACTCACTCACGCTGCTGAACAAATGAATATTTCTGCAGGAGTGGATGTGCTTTTGACACGCTTGCTTCAGAATGTGTGTGTGTGTGTGTGTGTGTGTTTCCTCTCACCGTGTGAATGTGCCAGTGGCTGAGATCAGCCGGTATTTGAACCTGCAGTGTATTTTTATCTACGGTCAGGTTTAGGTGAGTGCTGAGCCGCTCCAGCTTTACATGGTGCCAGTGCTGGTCATCAAGCAGACTGCCCAGGGAAACGAGAAGCTGACCACCAGAGGATGAACTCACACCTGCAACACAGAGGGAGAGAGGAGCGGGAGAAAAGTTGTCATGTCGGTGCCATGGTACATTTCAGAGAAGAGCAACGTCCCCGGCCAACGCAGAAATCCCATTATGCATCTCCTGCTGAGGATCTTTGATTTTTTTTTTCCCTGAAGTTTATTACCTCCAACGCACTTGAAGAAGAACATCCATAAAACATTTTTAACAAGGACAAACATCTGTGAAGAAAATAGTCAGTGCTTTTTCCCAGCAAAACACCTATAGGAAGGGATTGTGTTCAATCTATCAAAACAAAAAGCGCCACGGAAAGATTGCTGCATCAGTGGGATATTTTTTAATCTCTGTTTCAAAACAGGAAGCAGGTCACTGAGGTCACCCTCTTTCATTATAGAGCACATTTCTGTATGCTGAGAGGGAGGAGGACAGAGTACGAGAAATGATGATGCTACAAAATGATACCAGGACATAATTAATGACAGACCCAACACCAGTAGGTCTGATAGGTGGATTTATCTCTGGGTCCTCCAATGTGTTGGTTAGGAAACGAGGTTCTGCTGACAGAATGAGCTACAACAAAAGGAGAGATATAAGCCAAGTCATTAATTATGAAAGGTGTTTTCTTCAAGATAGAAAGACAGTTCAAATTACAGAATTCCAACTCCTCATTGTGTGTTTAGGGGTCTGAGATAGAGCTACGCAAAAGGCTGGTAAATGCTGGAAAATTGGTGGCTGGGAGTTAGAAAGAAGAAACCTTACAAAAAATCTGAAGCTTGCTCCCCAAATCAGTTTGAGGTTTTTAACCACTACTATCATAAACCAACTAGTTTCTCCAATCTAAAATAACTGTCAGCGATCAACTTGCTGAATAGATCAAACTGTTGGTATCAGTTTCAGGTTTCAACAAGGGAGTACGTTGCATTCAAAGTTTGCATCAGTGACTTCATTTTTTTCTATATTGGCAATGTTACACAGATATATTAGACTTATCCTAAATTGTCTTTAGTATTGTGCTCTAGCTATGAATCAAAGGTCCAACGACAGTTTTCCCACTACTAACAATCAAATTAAATCAAATTAAAATTAAAATCTGAAAGATAAATCTAACATGGAAGTCACAAAAACTGCAGGTAGTCTAAAGGCAACTTGAGGCTAGTTCCTCAAAGCTAGTTGCTCCTATTTATTTCCTGTGCTAAAATGCTCAATTTTGCAATGGAAATAAGCAAAAAAATAAATAAATAAATGTATGTAAATAAATCTCATCAGTATTTTTTATACGAACCAAAAGTGGATTAAAAGTACACACCGGCTGTTAGCTATCTCATGTTACAATGCTATGGTTAAATGTATTGTAATTCAGTTTGGTTATGCTAGTATTACTTTATTAATACGTTAGCACTAAGTCACCTGTGTGTTCTGCTCATACTGTAGCCTAAAGAGGCACCTTGCTAATGAAGCTAGCTAATGTTAGCTGATGAGTAAACGTTCCAGCTTCTCCAAATATGGTGATCCCTACCTCCTAAAAAATGCTGGACTGACTAAAATAGCCAAAAATAGCCAAATCGAGGGAAACAGTATTAAAATTCACAAACCAATAAGTGATCAGTGTCTCTATCTTTTATAACACAGTTTTTGATTACACAAACATTCCTGATGAAACAGATTTAAGTAAGTATTCAATGCTAAACAAATAAGTGGCTACATAATGCTCTTAAGTTTAACTGAGATCGTGATTAATGTTAAATAGTATCCAAACTTACTTCCAGTCTGAAACAAGTCTTATCACAAGATATACTGTTATGATTATTTCAGGAGTCTATCGTCATGTGGTGCCAGCATTTAAAATACAACTTCACTGCAAAGCTAACACACATTCTCAAAACCAATTCTTAGTTTTAGTCACAGTTACGAGGAATTTCATACCATACAGAAGGAAAAGGAGCAATCACCCATGGCAAGAATTTGACTATGAGTGGGTTTCAGATTTGTTTATTTCATGTATTTGCATCTTTGTGTATGAGGATGGTAGGACACACAGTCTTACCAATGGTGTCAAACCATTTCACAGATCAATGGCTTTGAAAAAGATCAAGATTAATTTAATTATCATTATTCTACACATTATTCTGCACAACAAAATTGCAGATGCAGTACCCTCTATGAAAAATCCAAAATGAATTGAGTACTGCATAAACGGCCTTGGTTATATCAAGATACAACATTTTTTGGGTCTGTTCTTTTCTCTTGTTATCTTGTCTTGAAAACAACATGGGATACATTTTTATAAGTTATTACCCACCTATTTATATTAGGGTTATATAATCTGGTTATATTATATATAATTAATGGCTGTGGCTGTTTTGAATGACAATTTGTGTTATTTTTATCAAAATATGATTCTGTTCATCTGGACGTAGTGTTTTCAGTGCGAGAAACGTTTCGTCACTCATCCAAGTTTGGATGAGTGACGAAACGTTTCTCGCACTGAATGAACAGAATCAACTTTTGGAGATTTACTTATCTGGATGATTGAGAATGCATCAAGATGTTTTACCAAAATACTTCAGTTTTTCCAGTAAATACAGTATATTTTTCAATAGCACAAATTGGCGTCCCATTTGCTGTCAGAAAGAATTAAGTATCAAACGTATAGATGATGTCAAAGTGGCTATGTCCATTTTAATGCACAGTCTAAAGGTAAAACTCTTTACCACACTGGCAACAACTTGCATTTGTTTACAAAAAACCTCAATTAAGAGATCATTAAGATCCTGAGGGGAACATAAAAGTGTTTAACTGTTTTTTTAAAAACCTACTAAACAGAAAACATGAAAGCAACAACATCAAGATCAAAGTGCTAGATAGTCCCTTGTAGACACAGAGTAGCAGATAATTATAGCATAGGTTGGCATTTATACCCCAAAGATGCTATTCCTATTCTTTTTTGAATTCTTTGTCAGAGACATACTTTGTCTCTCTAGACAAAGTATGTCTTCTTTGGAAACATTCATTTTAGCTTACCATAAATTTAAATGAACCAAATCAGTCCTATAGTAAGTGTGAAAGGCGAGAAGTTATAACAATATTTACCATCCACAGTCAATTAATATTTAGAAAGAGTCCTCCATTTGTTCTCCTTTTTTTCTGCCACAAATCTCTTTCACTTCCCAGTGTCTTCAAAGGCAAACAAGACGGGAGTCATTTACATTTTTACATTTGCCTTTAAACAATGAACTATGAGGTTTTTTTTTTAATTGTTTTAAATTCTATTTTAAAGATGCATTCTTTATTTTTACCGCACCGAAAAATTCAGTAGTAAGAAACCTATCATACAGCAGGGGAGTGCAGTAAGAGGTTTCTTTCCATTTTCTGGCTCCTCTGGAACTCTTGGGAGGCAGCATACAAAACGAGTAAATCGCTGTAGACAAAGTGGAATTGAGTAAGCAAATGCAACAGCAATCACCGCAGTTCATTGTCTTCTATTTTCTCTGCCAACTGGCACACTTTGTCCAAAGACATTCATCTCATTTCAGCGGTGCTGTTCAGATGCCTGGGGGGAAGATCTAGTTGTAGCTTTTGCTGCTCTGTACAATGAGCAAAATGCTGATTGTGGCAAAGTCGTGCTACTGTAAACCCTGAAATATTCCATTTAGTATGCCAGAAACCAGACAGTGAACACAGCATGTCCTCACTGCTGAGAATACGGAGACAAGAAAGCCTTTCACTTAACATGCAGCCTGCCCTGCATGGATCTCTGATGCCATCCTAATTTCGTCAGTGATACTTAACACCATTTGTCCAAAAGGCACTGGAGCCCTCAGCGCATTTACTGCTGTGTATTACAGCTTTCCAATGGCAGTTCAGAATTGAAGTGAATTATGAAGCAGCAGGCTACATTACAGCAAACTGACATTTTGATAAATGTAAAGCATAGAGGAAATGAGATGGTTTTGGATAGCGGACATAAATCTTAATGAGCCAGTCAATTTATTCCAACTGCTTGGACAGCCACAGGCACACAGAGAGGGTCTAAGTGTCTCACTGCATGTGTTTGTTTGACTGTCTGTCTCCTTGGTCACTGTCTATTGGTCTGTCTGTTATTCCTGTCTTTGTGTTTCCATTCAGACATGTACTTATGCTAATGGATGTTGCTCACTAATTAATGAAAACACTTGCAACCTTATAAGCTGTATATTTACCCAGTTCACAGTGTTCACAGCCACCTCTCTGTCTCAGCCAGCTTGCTGTTCTCGTGAAGTGACATGAATCACCGTTAAAGAGAGGACCGGGACTGACAGGATCAGGCCGGCAAAAGGGAGAGATAACTGTGAAAAGCTTCAGAGAGTCTCTCACATTCTTCAGTGTTTAGATAATGCATCTAAACCTTCTGCTATTATCTATTAGCTCTGTTAGTTTGATCTTCTCTTGTCTTCCAACAGCTGACTGTGGAGGAGCATGCTGTGGCTCAGGGTGGATGCTCCAAGCTATTGATCTAAATTACACTGTCTGTAGACTCCAAGCTCCTTGGAGATTCAGAGGGAGGAAGAAGACAAAAGATGAATACCATGCAATTGTTAAAGGTAAATAATTCAATCTGAAAAAAGAACTAGCAGAGGCAGAATTTGGATCACATATGAAAAAGGCTTTGATAAATAAACATGAAGATTTTTTTCTATAGCAAAAAAACGATAGGGTAGGGATTGACAGAGAGGCAGGGCAATAAAGAGAGCGTGCAGTGTCAGTGCTGTGACTGGGGCGAAGTACGATTTTTAGGATAATCGCAACTTAGCTCAATATAATCTCTGCACCGTTACAACAACAATCCTGTGTTTACTGTCGTTCCCAGCCAAGTTCTTTGAGCACTTTGCTGACTATCGGACTGAGTCTAGCAGGGATGTGACAGGCGTCACTCAGGGAGCTGATGTCAGACTGACAGCTTTTGCAGATGACGCCTCTTTCCAGCTGACATATACTAGACAATACCACCAGGGAAATAAACTGCTTCCACCCAGTCATACCTAATGGGAATTGGACAATATTCTGCTTTTTATTTCAAGAATGCAGAAAGGGGAGGGTGAGACTAGGGTGAGGGGATGTAAAGAAGCAGAGAGAGGCCTGGAGTTGGAAACAGCAAATTTAGGCTTTCACAAAATCTTAGAAAAATAGCTGTGGGAAGCTGGGATTTTCCGCCTGTGTGTGTGTGTGTGTGTGCGCATGGCAAATGCTGAAGAATAATGTTGCGTATAGTAAATGAAAGGTCCCTTTTTCAAACATTAATATAACATTAAAATGCAGTTGAATTATGTCTTCTCTTGAAATGCTTTTAGTTATGGTTAAGTAAATGGATGATGCAGGAAGTCTGACAATTGTGAAACGTGAACTGAATGGTACAGCATGTATTGTATTCAGGTTTTGTTGTCATATGATCACTAAACATATGATGTTGACTTGTCTGTCATTTCGAACATGTGCCCCTGTAGGGTAAGTTTAATAAAGCCCCATCTCTCAGGCCTAGTGACACTCAGTGCCCCCTCCTGGCAGCTACTGTGCACTAAACAAAACATATATTTCCTACCTGCAAATACCTGGCTTTGGTTGCTGGCAGACTGCTACGTGTCACTTGTAGTATGCATGAAAGAAACTGACTAGTTGACATGTGTTTTCCAAGTTACAGTGAAACTGTGGAAAATGCAACACAGCTAGAAAACTGAAATTGTTAGCCTTCAAAGTAAAAGTTGAGCCATTGCTGCGCCATTAAAGCACACTTTTCCTTTGAAGGTAAATGGCCTGTATTTATATAGCGCTTTACTAGTCCCTAAGGACCCCAAAGCGCTTTACATATCCAGTCATCCACCAATATATGCATGGAGCAAACTCCGCTTTGCTTATAGTGATGGTCAAAATATTCAGTTTTCCACAAATCAAAACATGGCAGGAATTGTGGGAAATTCGGTAATTATAGTGCATCTAAGAAGGTTTTGATCGATTATTAGTTCTAACAGCCGGATGCTCTCTGTTGCATCATACTCCTACTTGACCTTCTGGTGTGTGCTACCATTAGTTCATCAATGCTCTAACCTAATCTTTCTTTGAATTCTCCTTTCACCCACACAAAGAGCAGGTACCGAGTCTCACTCAGTTTTTCAGCAACCAAACAACTAGTCTGCAAAATTTCAACTATACTGCATGTCCCCTGTTTTGGGATAAGAGAATACTGTGATTAATGAAAAGTACAGTGACTAAGTGGTGCTTTTTATTTATTTATTTATTTGTTCATTTATTTCTACATCAAAGAAAGTTTAACTTTAGATCAAATTATTGCTCTGTTATAAATATAACCACACAATCTTACATCCCAGAAATAAATAAATAAACACATAAAACTAATTTCTATGATTAATTATCTGCAATTTCACTTTTGGAATATAACTTCATTTAGGACCACAAAATATGGTTTTCTGAGGGAAAGTGATATATTCTCAGGAAGCTGCACTTTTAATTTCAGCTGTAACTGAAAGGAAGGCCTGGCTGATGAGCAGAGCGGCAAAGTACTCCAGCAGCCAGATGGCACGGTTGATGAGAGCTTTGCCATATGGTGATAATACGACAGGCTGGCAGTCCAACAGCACCTCAGGTTTAACCTTGTTTACGCCAGATACACACACACGATGTCTCGCCTTGCACCTTGGGTCATGTTTTCTACTTTCCTGTCATTCATCATGGTTTCCTATTTTATTTTAATACACGTGTTTTAGGCACTTCAGTGTTGTGTCATCTCCACCATCACGAGTGTCATCTGTGCCTCATTGTGCCATTCCCAGAGTTTATTTAATATTGCTGTACCTCTCTTTCTGTGCCAGACTGTATTGTGTGCTCCAGCCTCTAGTTCCCAGTGTGCATTTTTAGGGAATTTGACTTCCCAGATTCCCTGTACTGCCATGGCCTGGTCCCTGTCAGCGGCTGAGTGATTACCAAACTTTTTTGTTAAAGTGAAGAGTGTTTATTTAATTTAATTTTTTTTACTTTTAATTCTATCTCTCTAAGTTGTGCTTTTGAGTCCTGTGTCTGTAGCTTCATGGTCATCACAACATTTTACCTTCATTAGCTTCCACACAGGCAGTGGTTTATGTTATGCTAACCCACTGTGCTCCACAGTGTTCATCCTTGACACATGTTTATAGCATCCATCATATATTATAGATTAAAAGAGAGAGATGAGGATGTCAAGCTGGGAGAGAAACGGCCAGAAAGAGAGACCCCCCACTAGATAGAGGCGAAGAGTCTGGGAATAGCTAAGAATCAGTGAGACAAACAAGACAAGAAAAGAACAAAGCTAAACACGAGTTCCTTCTTGACAGTCAATCACCAACATTCTGATTGACTGTATCTGCCAGATATGTACAAATCCAGATAACAACAGTAGGGACGCTGTGTAAACAAATGTAAATAAAGATTTGATTTGCAAATGTCACAAACCCATATTTTAATCACAATAGATTAAATATAGGACATATCAGATGTATCCTTTTTAAAAAAGTATTTCTTCATTTTGAACAACATGTTTAAAAAGTTGGGAAAGGGCCATGTTTCCCACTGTGTAGGATGCCGTGTTCTTCTAACAACATCTGGAAACGGAGGAGACTGACTGCTGGATTCCTGTGAGAGGAATGTTGTCCTAATCTTGTCTGATAGAGGGTTCAAGCTGCTCAAAAGTCCTGGATGTTCTTCGGGGCATTTTTTTTGTTTGTTCGTTTGTTTGTTTCGTGATGTATCAGATGTTTTCAGTTCGTGAAAGGTCTGGACTACAGGTCAGGTTAGCTCCCAGACTTCCATTATGAAGCCGTGCTGCTGTAATAGATGCAGTGTGAGGTTTAGGAATCCTGCTGAAATGTGCAAGATTTTCCCTGAAAAGGTATTGTCTGGATGGGATAGTAGCATGTGTGCATTTTAAGTCAGCTTTGGCCCAGAGAGATTGGGGACCTTTCTGGATACTGTTCAGGCAGTGGCTTCTTCTTTGAATGATAAAGCTTTAACCTGTACCTGTGGACAGCACAGCAACCAGTGTTCAGAGACAATGAATTTTGGAAGTCTTCCCAAGCTGTGCAGTGATTTCTATAACAATATCATGCCTGTTTTTAATATGGTGCCCTATAAGCCCCAAAGATCACATGCATCCAATATTGATTTTGTGTCCTTTCCTTTGCACACAGAGATTTCTCCAGATTTTTTGAATATTTTTATGATGTTATGTACTGTACATGATGACATATTCATAGTCAATTTTATTTTGATGAACATTATTGTGAAACACACAATTTTATTCTAATTAGTTGCTATGAAATTCAAAATAAGCTAATATTTATTGGAAAACAATTAATATGGTTTTATGTTCTACAGTGAATAAAATATGGGTTTTGAGATTTTCAAATGACTGCATTCTGTTTTCATTTACATTTTACAAAGCATCCCAACTTTTTCAGAGTTGGACAGAGGGGACAGACGCAGTGCTCCAGGACAGATTTAAAAACACAGACTGGAATATGTTCACCCACACAGACCTGGACCAGTACGCCTCATCTGTACTGGATTACATCTCCAAAACCACAGACAGTGTCACCACCCAGAAACGGATCACCATGTACCCCAACCAGAAGCCTTGGATGAACCGGGATGTTCGTCTCCTCCTGAAGGCCCGCAACACCGCCTTTAGGTCAGGAGATGCACACGCCTACAGTACAGCCAGGGCTAATCTAAAGAAGGGCATCAAAAAAGCCAAACACCATTACAAAAAGAAGGTAGAAGAACACTTCTCCAACTCCAACCCCCGACGCATGTGGCAAGGACTCCAGACCATTACAGACTACAGGACCACCAAACCCTCCCCCGCATCCTCTGATGTCTCCTTCCTCAACGAGCTCAACAACTTTTATGCTCGTTTTGAGCGAGGGAACCCCACAACCACAACCAAAGCAGACATGACGCCAGACCACCAACCTCTGACTCTCTCCCCCACCGATGTAGGAGCGGTGCTGAGCAGGATCAATGTCCACAAGGCTGCAGGCCCTGATGGCATCCCCGGGCGTGTTCTCAGAGCGTGTTCTGGGGAGCTTGCAGGAGTGCTCACAGACATATTCAATCTGTCCTTGGCCCACGCTGTGGTACCGGCCTGCTTCAAATCCACCTCCATCGTCCCGATACCCAAAAACTCCAACCCATCTTGCCTCAATGATTACCGCCCAGTAGCACTCACCCCCATCATCACTAAGTGCTTAGAGCGACTGGTCCTAGCACACTTCAAATCCTGTCTCCCCCCCACCCTGGACCCCCCCCCATTCGCATACCGCCAGAACAGGAGCACAGAGGATGCAGTCCCCATCGCAATGCACTCTGTCCTCTCACACCTGGACAACAACAACACCTACGCCAGAATGCTGTTTATAGACTTCAGTTCAGCATTCAATACAATCCACCCCTCACAACTCATCAGGAAACTGACAGACCTGGGCATCAGTTCCCTCATCTGCAAATGGTTACTGGGCTTCCTGACCAACCGCCCCCAACATGTCCGGCTGGATAACCACTGCTCATCTACCATCACAATGAACACCGGTGTACCACAAGGCTGTGTGATGAGCCCTTTCCTCTACTCCCTCTTCACCCACGACTGCAGACCTGCTGATGGTTCCAACACCATCATTAAGTTTGCAGATGACACCACGGTGATTGGCCTCATCAGTGACAACGATGAGGCCGCCTACAGGGAGGAGGTGGATCGTCTGGCTGAGTGGTGCGACACAAACAACCTGCTGCTTAACACCGAGAAGACCAAGGAGCTCATCGTGGACTACAGGAGGAATGCTGACCCACATCCACCCATCTACATTAAGGGGACGGCTGTGGAGCGTGTGAGCAGCTTCAAGTTCCTGGGAGTCCACATCTCCGAGGATCTCACCTGGACGACCAACTGCTCCAAGCTGGTCAAGAAGGCTCACCAGCGCCTCTTCTTCTTGAGGACTCTGAGGAAGAACCACCTGTCCTCAGACATCCTGGTGAACTTCTATCGCTGCACCATCGAGAGCATCCTGACCAACTGTATAACAGTCTGGTACGGGAACTGCTCTGCCTCGGACCGGAAGGCGTTGCAGAGGGTCGTGAAAACTGCCCAGCGCATCGCCGGAGCACCACTTCCTGCCATAAAAGACATCTACAGGAAGCGGTGTCTGAAAAGGGCTGGGAAAATCATCAAAGACCCCAGTCACCCATCACATGGACTCTTCACCCTCCTGCCCTCTGGGAGGCGCTACAGGAGCCTCCGGACTAAGACCACCAGGTACCGGAACAGCTTCTTCCCCACAGCTGTCAGACTCCTGAACTCTGCCTCCTGACATCTGACCCACGTTAAACTCATGGACTGAACATACACACACCCACAATGGACAACTGTATCCTCAAACACACAATAATAACATGGACTGAACCACCACTCACAACCACTAGCACTTTATATAGCCTCTGTAGAAACTATCTACACCCTCACTTATCTTAACTGCACTACTGTATAGCTCTGTGTAAATAATCATTCTGTACATTCGATAATCTTTAATCCTACAACTGTTTACAACTTGCATAGTTCCCATTTCTGTATAGCTGTATATCTCAGATTCTGTAAAGTTATTTATTTCATATTCTGTATAGTTTTTCATATTTATATCCTGTTCATATCCTGTACATAGCTTGTACTCACTACAGCCTGTACATACTTATAGTTATAGAATATTCACAACATACTTCATACCGTGTACATTATAACATTCCATAATAGACCCATCTCTGTATTATACTCACATATCTATATTATTGCTAATATATATTGTAATATATCTATATCACTAAAGCACTTCTGGATGGATGCAAACTGCATTTCGTTGACCTGTACCTGTGCATGTGCAATGACAATAAAGTTGAATTCTATTCTATTCTATTCTATATAGCACTCTTTCTAATTAGCTTGAGACATATGGATAAACAAACAAGCACTGTAGTGAGCTAAAAGGCATATGTAGAAAGAACCATAATTCCCCTGAGTTTCATCAAAATTGAATCAGAGGTATTTCCCAAAATTGTTTCTGACAAACATGCAAGTGAACCAGCAGATGGGTTGAGAGTGACTTCAAGCTTGTTCCATTTCATTATAGGAACAAAACATGCAAGATATTAAATTTGCTATACACACAAGGGATTTTGGAAGCTCTGGACCCTGAGTGAGTGCATAATTACGCTGTACAGTTTGTGTGTTTAGCTGACATTTACTCGCAGAACTAAACAATGAAAGAAAAATGAATGAACAGATGAGTGGAGCTGCAGAGTTTGCCAGTGCAGTTGGCTCAAGGAACTTCCAAAATATTGAATTCAATTCAAACATCTGAAGTTTCACTCACTCTCCAGCACAGAGTTTCAGTCATTGTCCTCAGGAAGTCGATCACTGCTGATTTGGTCCTTCCAAAAACATTACCATGTTCAGTTGGTGTGAATATGTTGCTTGCAAACTGTTTGAGGTGTGCAAAATAGTCCCTGATTATATAGTATGACAACATGACAATCAGGCACACTATTAAGATCAAAACACACGTCATCACAGCAGACAAAGTCCCTCTGACAGGTACGGTTTTTCCCAAAAGGGTAAATCTTAACAAGCAATTTGTTAAATCAGTTGGGCTGCCCTAAAGCGTACCCTCCTTTATGTCTTTCTGGACACTAATAGGACCCTTACAGGTTAGAGGTCAAATTTATACCATCAGTACATCCAGTGGGAAGCTGAGGGGTCACACTATATACACACACACATATATATATGTAAATTACAAACATTCAGCAGTAACAGATGGACAACACAGACTCGGGGAAAAGGCCAACAGAAGGACTCGTGCTGGGGTTTAAACTAATGTTGTCACAGGAGGCTTCTTAGAGAGCTTGGCAGCTAATGCTAGTGCTAGTCCTTTGGGACCACAGACTTTCTGTATATGTGATGGTACCGCTGCCTGTTCAAATGATGGAAAATGTATGTTTTACATCTCTGCTGGCAGTGCCATTGTCACACCTTTCCAACAATGTGTGTCTCAGCATGACAAGCTACACATGCATAAAAGACCTGATTTAAACAGAGTGAATATATTTATCTTGCACAACCAATTAGGCAATATCACTATAAACTGCAATTTTGCAGAATGTTTCAGCATTATTGGGGTTATGTTTATCATGTAAGAAAACACAACAAAGCATTAATTTATGGCTGTAGATCTGGGAGACCGGTGTCCTACCCTGTAGGTGGTAGAGTAGCAGCTTTCCTTTCTCGAGCACCAGCGTGAGGCTGTGATCTCGCTGTCCCTCTGCATGGAGCAGTGTCCCAGAATTCTTCAGGGTTTTAAACTTCAAAGAAATAGTCTCCATCACAGTCCAGCTTGCCCTCACACTCAGTCTGTAGACCAAGCTACTTCTGCTCCCATCAAAGCTTGCCACGCTAGAAGCTACAGAACAAAATTAAGTGGGAGAGGGAAAAGTTTTATTCTTTACATTTCATTCATTTTAAATAACATACTAGCACCAAATACTAACACAACTGTGTAAACTCTGTCTTTGCCACCATTTTTCTAACATCATGAATTTCACAGAATTGTAAGAATATTTCTAGACAGATTTGGATCTCTTGGTGAAATTATTTACTCAGCAAGCACATTTAACCCCATTAACATCACTTTTCCATATGGTTTAGCCCAGAGTTGACCATTCCTTTTGGTGCTATGTTCAATGCTATGTTCGATTTGTGAAACTTCTTTAGTATATTTTAAAATAAAGAGGCGATGGCGATTGATCAGTAGGCTTCACTAGTTGAATTTAAGCCCTGTTGTCACAGAAGTATAGTTTTACAAACCATAGCTTTATTATAGGTAGGGTACAACACAAAGTAACAGGGCTGACATTTAAGTCAGTTACAAAGAAGCAAAGCTTGCTGCTGCTGCTGCCTTGAAATGCTTGGATTGCTTGAAGGCATTTTGCATGTACATTTCTATTGTTTCAATTCTTATTGCACTCTGTATTAAAACCATGTGGTCTCTGTACAGCTCACACACAACACCCAATAATTCTAGTGCATGGCTTAGTGTTTGAATAGCACTGCTTATTTTTCTCAGAACTAATGGTTTCTAAATTGACTGCAAAAGGTTTGTATAATTCACATCACACACCAGAGCAAAGTCAAACCAAAGTCATGTTTCTGCCTATGTGTGTGGGAGTATTTTAAATCTATTTTTCTAAAAAACAATGAACAATCTTGTTCTGTATATAATGCTGCAGGATTAATATAATTTTCAAGGTGTTCCAGGGACCATTTCTTATTTTTCCGCACCACATTTAAACGCCATAATCCAAATTTGATAGAGATAATCTGTGTAGATTTAATCCAACAAATCAAGATTTAAATTAATTGACTAAAGTTTGACTTTACAAAACTAAGATACAAAACTAGCTACTAGCAAAATACTTGTAATACAATAACAAGCCAAAACTGCCATTTGTAATATTTTAAAAGAAGACACTTTTAATGCCACAACACATTTACATTTTTAGCATTCAAAATGAGTTGAAGCCAGTCGGGCATTAAAGACTTCAAGACAGGCAATCAAGACCAACTAACTGTTGATAACATAATTATATGTTACTTAAGGTCAAAATATTCTATGATAAAATAAACATTGGATATATTTATAATTGCTATAACATAACACTTAATTCACAGTTACTTACTATATCGACATCCATATATTTCCAGTCTGAGGCCAATCCTCCCACTGGGGTTCCAGTCCAGTGGGATTAAACGAAGGAAGCGAGCTATGACCGGCTGCTCCAGTTTGTACTGGACTACAGTGTCAGCATTACTGTTACCTGGAAAAGCCTGCAACAATACAGTTACATGTTTGTTACAGTTACAGTTTTCTTCATTCTTACACTCTGTCTCAGTCAGCTGATTGCTGCAACAACAATGTAATAATGTAATAATGATGTAATAGCAATAACAAACACTAAAGGGTGATGCCTCTATCAGGAAAGCAGATAGATATGCTTCTCATCAAATGTTCATAATGGTGACTAAAAGCTAGATAGGACCATTATACATTGAAAGTTTTACATATTAGAGGGCTGCAAATCTCTTTGTCAGTGGAAAGAAAAAGTCTCCCAAACCTCCTCTGCCCTGAGACCGTCTTCATTTTCAAACTCTGAACTCACCGAAGCCATTGATCCTAAGTAATGATAATGTCTCTCCCTCTCTCTCATCTCTGTCCAGTGATCAATAACTTGGACCTGTTCTGTCTCCGTAGCAAGCCTCTCTTTAAAAGACTAATGGCTTCTATTTTTCCCCAATCAGCTGCCTGTGGGAATCCAGCAGGGCTCACACACACAGAGAAACACCTGCAATAATATGTGTAAGAAGAAAACAAGAAGAACAAGCTACATATACGGTATAGAGTAGGTGTCCATGTCTTCGTGTGCATGTCCTTTGCTTGTGTCCTATCTGGAGCGCTTGTGTGATGCTGCCTGTGTGTTTGTGTGAGAGACTCAGCTGAGGGTGTACCGATGTGACTGTGTGAGAGAAATTGGCTTCTCTGGCACTGCATAATTGTGATCTCAGTGCCGTCTTCAGTGCTTTGAAGGGCTGAGCCGGCTGGGCAGCAGAGCGTTAAGCTCAACAAATGGCTCTGTTTCCTGCTGAGGAGAGCAGCATCTCATTTACTTGCCCGAGCATCTTTTGAAATATGAGTAGCCTCTGACAAGCCTTCAGTCAAGGAGAGAGGAATGGCTAGAGAATGAGTCGAAGAAGAGGATGAGAGGGCATGACAAAGGAATCGCAGAGGAACCACCAAGACAATATAAAAATACTGAATTATGCAATAAAGTCCTTCATTAAAAGGAGCTACAAGAAAAGAACGTTTGGAATAAAATAATGTTGGCAGACACGTTATTCAAGTGACATGTCATGTCAACATAGGCATTTCACTGCATAGCTGCCCACAGTGAAGCTAGATTATTCACTTTAAATTAAATGGGGTGTTTGCTGAAATATACTTGTTGCCATGCTAATGACTTTTGCTCCTTAGGAAGTTCTGAGGAGAGTTGCCAGCTTTGTTAACCTCATTTGCTCCTCTTTACTTTATCAGGGAGGTAAATTATCATAAGTGGGCTTTAAAAAAAACTTCTAAATGACGCACTGACTTTTAAATCTCAACCAAACTCTTGTGCCTGCCACCCTATGGGCCAAAATCAGATATACCTCTTATGGTGGTCTGGTTTTCCGGCAATGTTTGGATCGCATCCCAGAAGCATGTTTGTGGCACAGGAAATCCTGGGGATGCTGAGGGATGCCTTCATAGTGCATAACTCCTTAAAGGTCGAATTTAATGACAAGTATTGTCTTGGTCATGCTTCTGACATGATGTGCTTTCTTTAGGATTTGAGATTGCTGTTTGGTATCTGGGTTGAAGCCAGAGATATACTGTACAGTGGGGGTAACAATTCTTTGATCACTTGCTGAACTTGTAAGTTTGCTTACTTCTAAAGGAATGAACAGTCTCTTTGGTAGTTTCATAATGGAGAGAGACAGAATATCAGTGAAAAAATCTAGAAATAAAACACATTACATGAAAGTTCTAATTTGATTTTTATGTCACCGAAAATGTCATCTCTCTCTGCAGATTTTCTAGCTGACTGAAGTCTGAAGACTGGCTGGGCCACTCCATGAGCTTAATGTGCTTCTCCTTTAGCCACTCCTTTGTTGCAGAATGATGGGGAAGGATAGGTCATGATCATGGATGGAAGACCCGCCCACAACAAGTTAGTGCATACTCAAGTTTGAAGAAAAATGGTGAAATGCAAATGGTCAGATTGGGACTTCAAGAAAACATCCAAAAAAGTAAGAGTGAATGATAAAAGGTTAATTAATGTCATTTTTGTGTTTGTTTTCTATAGGCACAGTCTCCTTTTGAATCACACTTTAAAACATTTGAAACATGTGGCATCATAAAAAAGTAAGTAAGACTCCACATACAACTTGCTTGATGACGGGATCTAATTTTATTCTATTTTTAATCCATGAAGTAGTTAGTGACTCTAACCATCAAATAAATGAAAGTAACCTGAGTAGAGACTTTGTTTCTACCTTTACCTCACAAGTCAGTGAGAAGCTGTGACTGATGCAGCTGTTTTTGCAGTAAAATTCTCACCATCACAGAGACGCTAAGCAAGCCTGACTAATATACGAAGCTTTAAAAGTGCTCTAAAAGCTGATGTGGATTCATCGCCTTTCATGCTGACTGTCAAATCAACATGTTTTTAAGCTACAAGGAGTGTGTTCTTTAGTGATGACTTGAAGGGCTTTGGAGAGTTTGTATCCTTCACTGTGAAAAAGTTGTACCCAGTCAAATGTGAGGGGAAAAAAAGTTTTCTTTGGGTTGCTGCTGTAGTGAAAGCTGCACTTTCTTCCACACAGAAGGGAGGAGACGCGTGACATATCAAATGTTGTTCAGTCAGCCGAGGCTTGCATGGCTGCCTGTCATTCTGACATCTGTACTTTGCTCATTGGTGATCAGTCATTCTCCCAGTCTAGTATTCTCTTTTTTATTGAAACAACACTGGAAAAATAAAAAATTAAAGAGAGAAAAAGAAATGGGGAATATATTTAGACGTAAAGCAACCGCAACACTAGGTACTTAAGTCACTGCGTGCTTTTCTCAGCGAGCTTTCTCACCAATTTCTTCTGCACATTTACATTTTAAGAGCCGCCACACTTATCGAAAGCGGCTGAGCTCGGAAGCGCCCATTCAGCGACCTGCTTGCAGACTGGTGATGGACATCTTTCAGGCATCAAAGCTGGGAGTTTTTCTACGCCAGGCGGTCTTTCTCATAACAGCACCAACCTCCTGTCAGCACAGGCTAAACTGTCTGACAGCAGACCCACACCGTCAACAGACTCCTGCCCAAGTTCCTTTCATTGTTCCATGTATTATTAATAAATAGTGAAAGGCTCCTGGTGAGCACGCCATGTTGCTGCAGGCAGCACCAGTCCCCACAGATAATGTTAAATAATGTCTATGACAGTTAGGTCAACTGTGTGTGATTGTAGAGTGTCACTGCCTGGACAAACTGTATTTTTAGCTGTTAAAATCTGTATTATATAACACATGTGGGGGTTTCTTTTTGTGTGCACTTTTTGTTAAATATCTATGATCTTGTCACGATCAGTTAAAAAATATGTACTTTTCTACAACAAGATGATGGATTGACATGGACATCCATACTCCCATCAGGTGACTGCACAAACATGTTGCACACCCAACACTACTATGTAATCCTGCCACCGGAAGAAGAGTTACCCCTAAGCTGTCTTCCTGCCGGTGTTGTCTCCAGTTGTGTCCTGTGTCACTGAACATCAACAGATAGGCTGTGAGCCAATCAGAGCTGCCGTAGCGGCCCTGCGTGGCAACAGCAGTGATTTGGGTTCTCCTCCCCAGGTCCACCTCCAACCACTGGTATCGGTCTGAGACGAGAGGAGACCAACCTCCAGCTCCTGCACAGGGGACAAAAACAAAGAGTGGATTATAATAATGGGTATACGCGGTTAGTGTAAACTTAGTGTGAGTATTATTCTTGTTGGGGGACCACGACTCTTACACAGTCACACTGCAGGCACTATGGTTATCATAAGGTAAATATTATATTTTAACAAGAAGACCTGGTTTAAGATCAAGATGAAGTTCAGGCAAAAAGCAGTTACGGTCGACAGTGAAAGAAATGCTCTGTGTTTGTGTGTGAAAACATTAGCATAAAAAGTCATCGGTGTAAGGTTTGACCAGCCAGGTGGTGATTAACTAATCTGACCAGCTGACCACTGTTCACATGCATAAGTTAGTATTGTGGATCACATTTGCAAAACGGTATTACTAATACTCCATCCAAGCATGTGTTCTTTGACTGTTTGGTTAGCCACGGCTCTGTAAAGGGTGTCAAAATCATTTCACTTGTTATTCTGTGTTTGCGGCCTATAACCATCCTAAGCGTTGATTAACTCTGAGCTGTGTGACTTTTGACTGACTTGAGACACTTGTATGAGTGTGAGTAGTATAAATGAAAAGAATGGCAAGGAAATAATACCAGTTCAAACAGCCAATTTGGAGAAATCATTAAAGAACAAGAAATCAAAGACAGCAACATAAATTACCAATAATCCGCTAATGCCTGTTGATGCCTTCAGGTATCTAAATTAAGATTTAACACACCATTTTATTCTGTTTTTGTCTTTCAAAGCATTTCTTGGTTTGTACAATACATTTTTTTTTTTTTTTAGATATTCTTAAGTCTTCAGATTGATTATAAAATGGTAAATGGGTGTTTTCTAATCAGCATACTTCAACAGCTCAAGTATCTGGATCCAAGCATGGCAGCCACTTCAGTATGAAATCTTCAGGTTTTTCATATCACAAAATGTCACAATGGTCAAAGATGCCAAGAAGCCATTGGCTCCCTTTAATCGACTTGAAGGGAAGTTTAAAAACTATTTGCCAAAAATGCAAATCCCTTCAGAGATGACAGAAACATCACAGAGAGCGTTTAAGTTACTGGAAAGGTATATTAGTTAATGTTCCATTTGTAAATATTTTCTTCATAATAAGGAGACCCTGCTTTGAACTTTAAATGTTGAAAATCACAGTACAATTATAGTGCATCCCTTTTCTGGATTTGATTGAAGTCCACATAGATGCTCACAGACATAAAACCCTAGAATATGTCAACATTTGCCTGGTTTCATGATGATAACTAATAAATCCTCAAGACATTAAGTGGGATATATCTGGGCCACAAACCCTTTGAAGAAAAATGGATTAGATGATGCAGCACCAGAATGGTATTTATGAATCTCCACAAGTAAGTGTCAAGATTTGTCCTGCCATTTAATGGATCTGTTCTGGTTTTTATGAGCTCACCAAGGTGACAATATGAGAGAAAGTGAATGTGATTCAACTTCACTTAAAATGTCTTCTCTGACATGAGACAAATCACTGAGCTGAAACTTTTGTCTGTTCTCCAGTGACATGCAGAGTACTATCATATTTTCCAGGGGTAACATGCTCCATTTTTGTCTGGGCAACATCTGTTGCAACAGCTGGAGAGGACATTCAGGGATGTAAGGGACTAACACACACTGTGTTCATGCTGTAGTCTAAAATAGGTACTTCCATCAGCACTGTGGTATGTCTGACACTGCTATACCATTTTTTTAAGAAGATGCAAGTGTGGAGGTAGCAGCAAACTGGAAGGACAGAGTCATAATACTGCACCTAAATGCACTCATTTAGAAATCCTCATTAGAATGAAGGCTGATAGTCTATAGTTAGATCTGCACGTTTGCTCGTTTCAAAAGGAATTCAGATAAAACTAAGGTTATTGAGCCATGTTCTAAAATTTAGAATCAAAAAATCTTGAACAGTCAGGCGCCATCTAATCTTAAAGACTTAACAGTAGCATATCACTCCAACATAGCATTTTACTGTTGGACTGCTGGCTTACCTGTGGTTGATAGGATATTTAAAAGGAGTATGGGAGGGAGAGCCTTCATCTTTTAGGAACCTCGTCTATGGAACCAGCTCCGAGTTTGGATTCTACTGTAATTAGGATTAAACTTTCCTATTTTATAATATTTATATTCAGGATTGGATCAGATTAACCTCCTGTCTGCACTACAAACGCCCTAGGTTGCTAGGGGCTTCCCATGATGTACTGAGTGTTTCTTCTTCCCTCACTCTCTTTGTGTTTACACACCACTCTACATTTAATCATTACTTATTTTTAATCTGGCTCTCTTCAATAGAGCGTCTTTTGTCACGCTCACTCCAACCTGTTGCAGCAGATGGATGGTTCTCCTGCAGGTTTCTTCCTGTTAAAAGGGAGTTTTTCCTTCCCACTGACAACAAAGTGCTTACTCATAGGGAGTCATTTGATTATTGGGGTTTTCTCTCTATTACTGTAGGGTCTTTATCTTACAATATAAAGCACTTTGATGTGATTTGGTGCTATATAAACAAAGCTGAATTGAACTGAACGGAAATGACTGTTCAGTTTGAAGCCTTTGAACTCAGCTCTTTGTGCAAAAAGTACAGCTATAAAAATACGTTTTTGGATTTCTTCTAGTGTTGACTTTTTTTCTTTTTTTTTTTTTTTTGCCTGCCAGTGTTGATTTTTTTTAGCTACAAACAAAAATCAAGGTGGATTTTTCAAAACTAAATTAATCAAATAAAAAATATATAATGCAATAAACCTGTTTAGTATCACAAAATGTTGTGGTATATTTGACAATGTATCACTGTTTAGTGTTTTTATCAAGCTTCGTTGTTGAAGTGAAATCAAAAATAAAGTACGTGAAAGCTGATTTCACTAAATGTTCCACAAAGAATAACATGGAGTATTCTCACACAGATTATAATATCCTTTGGCATCTTAATCAAAGAAGAAAAACTCACTGTCATGCATAGTAAGCAAAAATCTAAATGAATCTGGATTAGAATATTGAATATAAGAGCATATAAGGAGAAACAACATATTTGTTTTGTGGTACTCCATTTTATTGAGCTAGTATGTGTTTTTAATGTTTTGGCTGCTGTAACACAGTAATTTCTCAAAATTTCTGGCATAAGCAAAATATATCTTATCTGAAATAAGCTGCTGAATATTTATGCACCAGACTCCATCAGGGATGTTTGAGTCTGAGAGCCTCCATGATTTGTTTTTCTATAAGCACAGTTAGTTGCATCCAATCACCTCTAATCACCTCAAGCTCATGTTTCAAATGAAATGTTTTGGGAAAAGATTAAAATATCTGGATTTGAAAAAAGAATGGTGTGGATCGAAACAGGAAAGATGGCAGGAACACACAGCAGGAGTGTGAACTGTGTCATTTAAAATACTGCAGTTAATCAAGTGGGTTTGTATTTGGGAAATTTAGGAACATGTCGCAGAGGATGAGTAGGTTGGAGAAAGGGAGTGAAGAAGTGAACTGGGCCAGAAAGCGAAACAAAGGCAGAAAAGGACTGAAAGGCACAGACACAAAGAGTGGTGCCTTGATGCAGTTGCTAACCTTTGCAGAGACATTGCCATAACTAACACAGCTGCAATCTGATTTTATTTTACTTTGGATGCTGCTGGTATCCCTGACTCAATGGAGTATGTGTGTGTGCATGTGTGTGTGTGTGTGTGTGTGTGTGTGTGTGTGTGTGTGTGTGTGTGTGTGTGTGTGTGTGTGAGTGAGTGGCTGTGTCTGAGTGTGTGAGTCTACATGTGTGTAAGCTTGATAAAAAGTGCTGAGTCAGGGCAAAGCAAATCCATGGTGCCCAAGGAGCAGATGGAGGGATTTCTCCCCTACTGAGGGTGCACACACACACACACACACACACACACACACACACACACACACACACACACACACACACACACACACAATAACGCAGCCACCCTGAAGAGCACTTGAGATTGTGTTGTCAAAGTGATGTCATGCTGCTATTAGAACAATGTAAATCAATACTACAAACTCTTTCAAACTGCCAAAGTGGACACAGTGTCTTTTTATCACATCTATTATTAATCCTCCTTATATCAGTTTACTGTGTTAACACAACCCGCCGTGAACTTCATTTGAATTGTTCAACATAGCACGCTGCAGAACAGATTGCTAAAGTACAGCAGTGATTGGTAATGTCAGTCAGCATCATAACTGATCATAGAGATTATGAACCTTTAAAAAAAAAACAGCCCACACTTTCAGTTGTAGCTTGAAGGAGAAACAAATCTAACAACTTTAATAATGGCTCAGTTCCATTCTGCCTCCCAGTATAATGTGTCAGTGAGAAAGTATCCACGCTGCCAGCATGTTGAAATCGCTTCATCAAATTGGTTGATTGCTATGAGATGAAGTGAGATGCATGGCAACATGCTAACATTCAACTCAAGGAACAGTAGAGAAGTCAATGTTCAGCTGAGCAACGTTACAGAGAGTAGTTATTTTAATTTGTAGTTAATTTTAAAAAGGCAAACATGTATATTCATCACGACTTAAAAGGTAAATATATTACAAGGGAAATATTTCAAGCCCTTATTGTTTTAATTTAGGTGATTATAGCTTACATAATATTTCCTAAAATCAACCAAAAGAGAAACAAAATTCAACACAGAAATCTGTTCTGCGTTGAAAACCTCTGAAAAGCAACTCGTTTATACCGTTAGTACTTAGTACCGCAAATTCCCACTGCAGTGTGGCGTGGACTTCATTAGTGCGTGGTTCTGCAGAAGTGTTATTGAAGGCCGGGTTGCTTTAAAAACAGCTTTCAGCTTCTCTGTATTTTTAGGGTGGGTTCTTTTTGACAATCACTCATAGATTCTCTGTGGAGTTCAGGTCAGGTGAGCTGTTGGCCAGCACAGTAATAATATGGTCAGCAAACCATTTGGCAGTAGTTTTGGCACTATGGGCACTATGGGCAGATGCCAAGTCCTGCTGGAAAAGGAAATCAGCATCTCAGTAAAGCTTGTCAGCAGATGGAAGCATGAATAAAAAGCATGCAATAAAATCTCCTGGTAGAAAGTTGCAGGAAACTCTGTGGTATAACCACAACTAATGCTGCAATCCAGATAGCTTGGAACTTTGATGTCAGAACTCGGGTGTGATGTCATTCCCATTTTGGTTTTCAGCAAGATAGAGGTATCCAGGTATCAATAAAAATAAACTTTTTTTGCACTTAAAAACCACATTCATGGGTAGAGCCATGCAAATGAACACCTTGGCGTCACGTTTAACCCATGTGAGTAATCACTATTTAT
The DNA here is from genome assembly GCF_900408965.1 of Simochromis diagramma. Taxonomy (NCBI): domain Eukaryota; kingdom Metazoa; phylum Chordata; class Actinopteri; order Cichliformes; family Cichlidae; genus Simochromis; species Simochromis diagramma. Next base: position 77,737 of record NW_024387095.1, on the reverse strand, counting down.
CAATGTGTGTTTTAGAAGGGGCATACTGTAACCCAAGAAATGATTTTTTCCTAGATTTAATCTGTTTTTGGTGCCTAAAAAGTAAGCAGTGAGTGAAAGCCAAGGCTAAAAGCAAATGTGGGGGAATAAAGCAAAGCTTGAGAAACAAAGCAGCAGTCTCCTGGCTGACAAACTTGTGACTTCACTTGAATTAACCGTGTCTGAGGTCATCTTCTTTTCTCTTGCTGTGCTTCCTGCTTGTTAGGGCAGCAGCTAAAGGCCAGAACTAATAAGTACCTCAGTAACAGACATGGACACTGACAGCGCAAGAGGAGAGAGCAGACAGGCTGACCTTTACTCATTACAGCTGGAGTGGAGAGGGAAGAAGTGACAAACACAAACAAAGGAAAGGAAGAGACTGACAGAGTGACAGAAGAAGGCAGATCAATTGACATCTATAGGACTGCAGAGGAGGGAGACTTAGGAAGAGAGGAAGAAAGGAAGAAACACCTGGAAGAGAGGAGCGCTGAAGGGGTCTAAATAAAAGAGGGGAGAACTGGGTATAAAGTGTTTGGGGAAAAAAACTAATGACCATGTTTCTCACATATCACCTGTTTGATCAGCAATAATTATTTCTGTCAGTTCTAATCCAGCATATCTGTTTGTTTTCTCTGTATAGCCTGTTTTATACAGACTATGGTACGTACCAAGGCTGCATTTCTTCCAGTACTGAAAGGAGGCACCATACACCTATACTGAAGGAAGGTCAAGGTCACGTTTATTTATATAACACATTACCAACAGTCTATGCTGCACAAAGTGCTTCACAGTGTAAAAGGAAGGAAAAAGGACACCAACAAACAGACATGCAAATAATCCTATCATAGTTTTCAGACAAGGAAAGACTTCAAATAAAGAAAAGCACCTAAAAAAACAGCAGCAGCTCGATTTGTTCAAAGAATTCAAGGTGAATGAGTTTGAGTTCCACATCCAACAACATCAACAGCATTATCCTTTTTTATGTAATCTTTAAATACCTGCTAGTATTTTATTTGCAAAAGCAGCTATGTTCCAGGAGAAAATGTAGTGGCTAATGTTAAACAAATACACAGCCTACACCAGCCATCCTAACATTTCAGTCTGGGTCCCATCAACAAAATAAATAAATGGTCTGCCAAGAGTGATAGAACAAACTTTTTAATAAAGAAGTTTCTATTTAAGAACATGAGATAATTATTTTTTGTTATTGCATTTGGGTATTGAAAATTATGTTATTTTATTGGTACTGGTGCCAACCATTAAAATGCTCGTATCCTGACATGATTGAAAAGCACTGTAGAGCAGCTGTACTTTGTTGCTACAAGTAATTCCTTTGAGTTTATGGTTTGCCTTGTTTACATTAAAATATTAATTTGAGACATTTAGATTTTACTGTAGAACACTGGCCAAATAAGAAACAAATGTAATTAGCAAATTTCCAAGTAAAACATGCACGCACAGCAGAATTATATAAGAACTACAAGTTCAAGCAAGAGTTTTTAATTTTTGTCACAAAGTAAATGAGCTTTTATTTTCATTGCACAATTTAAAAACAAAACAGGCACCTTTAAATCTGTACCAACAACATTACCCAGGTGCAATGCTCTTTGAGAATTTAGGAGTAAGTTAATGCCAAAAAGTCTGCATGGAAATGAGATTTGAGGTGAGACTGGGAGACTGTGCAGTTTTGATTTCTTCATGGTTGGTCAATAAAAAACTGGATAAATTGTAGTATTGATTGCACAATGTTTTATTATTAAAATGTATTCATCTGCATCTGGTAGATTTTGAAAAGCCACCTATTTGTCTTAGGAGTGTGATAATCTACTGAGAGTACCTAGTGTTTAGGTGGGATTCAAGTTCTACTCTTCCATAAACAAGCACATCCTTTCATATAAGTTAATATGTGTCATTGCGGTAAATCGGGCATGGTTTTATTTGGGCTAGCATGAAAGCATCAAAGGGGGTGTTATTTTAGAGGCTTCCTCCTGGCTCAGAGCTAGGATACAGGCCAAGGACACGTGGTGTCAGCTATGGATTATGACTTTTTCATGGTGGGCAGGGGTGGGAGATGGAACAGAAACTCACAGATAACAAGTTCAGTTCCCACAGCACCAAGTTTGTGCCCATCAGAAACTGCAAATGTTTCACAAGTGTCCTTGAGTCACACCAAATAAGAACACCATCTTAGTGCCTAAGATTGATTTAGATCAAAATAAGAAAAAAAAAACTACTGAGAAACCACACATGACTGGGATTATCGGAAATGTGGAACAGATTCTTGATAAAAGCCTCATATGAATTAACAAGCTATATCACTGCAAAACACTTGTTACGTAAAAAAAAAAAAAGAAACAAAATCTTTACACTCTTTAAACCCATGCACGTACAGTATCTCACTCTGTGATTAGTAAACATGAAACATTGTCAAAATGATCATATTTTAGTTCATATGGATAAAGAAGTAAAACGGAAATAGTCCAACACATCTACACACATTTGTTTGCCATAAAATTATTATAGAAAACCCCAACGATCAGACAACCGCCAATAAAGTAGCACTTGGCGACAGTGGGAAGGAAAAGCTCCCTTTAAAAAGGAAGAAACTTCCAGCAGAACCAGGCTCAGGTAGGGGCAGCTATCTGCCATGACCAGGTGGGGGTGAGGCGAGGGAGACAGGACAAAAGAGAGCCAGAGATTAATAATAGCTAATGATTAAATGCAGAGTTGTGTATAAACACGTACTGAGTGAAAAGAGGTGAGTTAAGAAGAAACACTAAGTGCATCATGGGAAGCCCCCGAGGTCTGTTGCTGTGTAACTGAGAAGGGAGTTCAGGGTCACCTAATCCTAAAAGTAGAGAGGGTATCTGTCTCCCAAATCAAAACTGGGAGCTTGAAGTCCGAAGGCTGAAGGCTATGCCTCCTATGCTCCTTTGACCACATGTAAGCCAGCAGTTTGAGAGCAAAGGGCTCCGTTGGGGTGATATGGTACTATGATGTTTTTAAGATAACATGGGGTCTGATTATTTAAGACCCTGTATGTGAGGAGAAGGAAAAAAGCATCAAAGGGGTGTTTTTTAGAGGCTTTTCCCTCTGCTTGCTATTGTTTACCTGCCTGGTTTTGCAAATTTATGTAAGAAAAACTAACTATGCATATGTGAGCTTATGTATCAGAACCTGCTTCTTTTTATGTGCATTTGAGTGCTAGCAATGATCTCTGATGGCACAACCATATTTACAAAGGATGGGCACTACAGTTTTCCTCCTAAAACCTTCATTTTGTCACTTAGACTTAATGATACTGCAGTCACGTCCTGTTTATATAGCTGACTGGTTTTGATTGGAGAGCTATAAATTTTCTCAGCAACCCAATTACATGTCCCTATAAAATCTTTATTATCTATGCTATTTATTATCTTTTAATGGTGAAGCTCGTGTTAGTAAATCTCTAGTTTCAAACTAGCAGTAGCCACCTGGAATTTAACTGAGAAATACCTGCTGCTGCAGTTACTGTATGTTCATGACCAAAGTCTGTGGCTTGACCACAGAGAGACCAATCAAGCCGGTGACACAGCTTTTGTTGCAACAAATAATGGAGCAGTGCCCCTGGTGCTAGACAGAGCCATCTCCACTTGCAGAATTAACTTCAGCTTTTGTCTCTGCTAATAAGACGGTAAAAGAACTCAACATCCTGCAATCTATTTCTATCCTCTCTGTTCTAATTGCTATCTCCACCATGTTAGTGTCTATTGGGAAATAGATGGTGACACAACGCTTGTCAGGGCAGTGGCTTTACAAGGAGGAATAGATGTGTCTGCCAGATAAATGTACTGTTTGGTTAGCACTGGTGCACAGTTGTTCATGTCAACAGAAGGTTGGAACAAGAAGACAAAAGCAGGTCTGTGGTAGAGGGGAAAGGATACGAGCCATTACAACAAGGGAAAAAAGTCACCCAAAGTCAGCGGGTCTCAAAGATGCAGTAAGTCACAGATAACTAAGCAGAGACGCATGGCAGTATTAGCAGGGCCAAGATCTGTAAATGTGTCTGTGTCTGGTTTTTAAACTGATTTGAGTGGGAGAGTCAAATTTGAGACAGAGCTTGAGGTGTATTTCTGACAACCTGGGAGATAATATGCAGCTATATATAAAACTGACCGGGCACCAGAGCAAATAAACAGTCTTGGAAGTAAAAAAAAAAAAAAGAAAGAAAAAAAGAAAAAAGAAACACCTGAAAGATACAGAGGCCAGGTCACTGGAATCTTTTATGAAAGCCTTTAATACAGGTATAGCAAAACCACTTTTAGTGTCCAAATGCAGCAAAGAAAAGAGCTTAAAATCATAAAAATCAATGTGATTTTTTTAAAATATGTAATTCATCTTGAAAATGAGAAAATAGGACCCTTATTCCCACAAAAAGAACCTGTGATTATTATTTTTTAAGTGAATACTCCCTGTGAAAGGACAGTGCTTAGAACTTACGATGCTTGGTTGCCTTTATTCTGCTTCAAGATGCATCAAACACTTTTAAAACATATTTAAGTCTCTTGATTTACTTTTTCTGCATGAAGGGCTTATGCTGGGCTTAACCTGGGCTCATGATCATTTCCATACCATTGAATATATTCGAGAATTTAGAGCTGGGCATTTTCTCTAGTGGATGAGGATGAATTTGAGCTAAAAGACCTTTATTATTGACCAACATTAGCTAAGTTGGGTGAAATAAATGGTAACATCAACCCAAAAGTGCTGAATGTATAAAAGTAAATATTTCGTAGGACAATTTTTCATGTGCGACCTGGTTTCATTGCTGCCAAGCGGTTTAAGTTTTGATCAAGTTTAAGCATGTGAAGCTTTTAGCTTAAAATGTAATTTGTGTTCATTTCAAACTGTCGTATTTCCCATTAATAGCATGACCCTCAGTTACTGAGCTTGGCAGTGATGGTACTGACACTTCCATATTGCAGATGTTGAGAAGTGAACATTAACAATGAGCAGTGTATATCAGAAATTAACCTTCTTGACAACTCCATTAGGAGTCTTCATCCACGGATACTTGCCATCTGAACCGTGTGTGACCATGGCCATGCATATCCATTAATAATATACAGGATGTTATTAAATATATGATATTTCATGTGAGTGAACACAGTTAAAGAAGACTTACGGGTCCCAGATAGTTTATTATCAGCAGTAAATTGGGGTTAGTCACAGCATAAAAATGTGATTTTTAATGAGCTGTCATGGATTAGTTACTCTGGCTATTTTCAGTAAATTGACTGAAGGATGTAGAAGCAATGTAGACAGAGTGCTAAGATTAGAGGCTCTTTAGCTGCATTTTTCAAGGAATGAGGCAATATTTATATATATTTATCCATATAATAAGATTTATGGGGAGGATGACTACCTCAGATTAGAAGGAACTGAATGGAGGAGCTGTGGAACTAGATAGGGTGTTTAACAGTAAGCAGTAAGTGGGCACCTGGGGTGGCAAAGGTGACACATAAACATATCACACTTAAATCAAATCAATATTTGATTCTACATTTAATCCCCCCCCGCTAATGTTGCACCCCTCCTTGAACTCTAACTTCTAACTGAGCACTTCCAGAAAATGATTACTGGGGACTGATGGAGTGTTCCAAGCCTGTTTCAGCATAATTACAGTGACTCTAATGTGCAATTATCAGTATGGACCACTGAAAAACAGAAACTGTTTAGAAGTTAAATACTGCCATTAACATTTGCCTATAAATGTTAAATGCAGCCATTAACATTTGGCTTTAAGATGAAATGGAGTTATCTTAATGTTTTCTTGGCAGTCCAAATGAGACTGAGTTTAAATTATAATTACAGCTGACCACACTGTACAAAGAAGAGCAGCAAGAGAGAGGAACTGCTGGATTTGACTGAAAACGAGAGGAGGGAGGGGCTAAATAACTCTATTGTCATTCCCCTTATATGGAGGCAGATTTCAGCTCAGTATCTGTAATATGAACACCTGAGTGCACCCATTTAACATCAGCTTGATCACCCCTGTGGGAAATTTCCCCTGTGCTTTTCTTTAGTCCTGTGACAGCATTGACACAAAGATGAGACTGTTAACTAACTCAAGAAGAATTGCAGGTTACCAGGCATACATCATGTATTTTCAAATTTTTCAAATGCTTTGTCACGGAGCAAACTCCCACTAGGATAGATGAAAATTCAGTGTGTGTGTGTGTGTGTGTGTGTGTGTGTGTGTGTGTGTGCGTGCGTGCGTGCGTGCGTGCGTGTGTGTGTGTGTGTGTGTGTGTGTGTGTGTGTGTGTGTGTGTGTGTGTGTGTGTGTGTGTGTGTGAACTGGCTGACTTTGCCAATAGCAGTAAAATAGCTTTTTTCAAATCTAAAGCCCTGTTCTGGACTTCACTTTGCTTTTTTTCCACACAAGACCCTCAGTTCCAGTTCTAGGCCTGACGAGGTGGAAAAAGTCAAGCCTAAAGGCAGTAACAGCAAGGCACTGATCAGCTTGTACAAAGAGTCCTGGCATCTATTAACCTTTATGTACCTCAAGAACCAAACTGCCACTGTACAGAAGATTTGAGCGTGACTGACCTCATTATTTTGGATTTGAAAGGTGTACCTTGTACCCCATTCTGCCTTGGATTCACTTTCCGTCAGGTGCTATCAGCGGTGTGAAAATATTTCTTCATTAAATAACAGGTTGAATCTGGACAGATGGCACCACACTGCTCCTCATTTATGAACAGAGATTTCAAAAATGTTATCCCCAACTCTGTGCCTCTGTATTGCTTTAGGCGTCTGAACTCACATGGGTCAATATAAGTTTTGTTTTTACTTAGGCTCTGATAAGCTGCTGCACCACTTGCACTAGTCTCACTCCTCCAGTAAAGTAGTTCAACTTAGTCCTACAAAAGTGTCTTTCTTGCATAACTGATGGCAAAAAAACCAAACTTGCTCAACATATTGAGGACTGTTGCTCCTTGGCCTTTAAATTAAAGCCTTCTGCTTGAGGGCCTCTGCTGAATTCTGAGTCAAAGCCTCTCTCTGGCCTCTCCCAAGACCCTTTTTTATAGCTTCATCAGAAGGAGCAACTCTCAGTGCCAGGGCCATTTCCCAGCCTAATGAATTGGCCACGTTCAATGTTCAGCCAAATAGTGCATACAGTGAGGCACAGTACTGGGAGTGGAGGCAGTACTGTGATCCTTGAGTGGGATTAACAGGGCACCATGTGTGAGCAGCCCATCCAGCACCAGTCCCCATATGGGCTGAGCAGCCACGATGCAACTCAAGAGGTGGGAATGAGAGCCAAAGGAGCTGAAGGAAGCACGTGGGAGTTCTGTCACCTTCATCTAATCCGGCTGCTTGGCTTCTAGTAGACTTCTAACTACTTTGTGATGGACAGGACACTTCACTGTGCTTTGCTCTTCACTTTTTATTGCCCCTGTTCACCAACAAGAGGGAACTAGTGGAAACCGACAATCACTGTTGTAGAATCCTGAGTAAATAACAGGACGCTGTTTCTGTTGTTCCTTTAAACAACAAATGAGGGTGGGATCAAGAACTTCCTGGAATCTGCTCGTAAAAACCAAAACTATTTACATTTGGCTTGTATAGGTCTGGGCCACTTTCAGACGGATCTTTACAATCCTGTTATGACCATTTCACCACAGATCTCAAATGTGTGCAATGAGCAGTGGATTTTTCTGTCAGACTGGTCAGACTTCCATGTTCAAGATCGTAGCTTGGGGCTCAACTTAGCAGTTTCAGGATGTATGCATGTATTTTTTTGAAATTTACAACATTGTGCATTGTGAATTCTATTTTAAAGTTAAAAAAGGGAGCATACTCAGCAGGAGAGACCCAAAAAACCTGAAGGGTTGCTGTTTTGACACACATGAAGGAGATTCAGAGACACATCATAGAGACGCCATCAGAACAGGACTTCCTGTTATTAATCCAAAAATAGCCCCACCGAGCGTTGTCCAGATATGCCTAACAGTTGACTTTGAAGGGTTTTAGTTTTCATGAGTTATTCCCACCACTTTGTAATCATACCTCAAACAGAGTTCTACTTCTGCCACTAAAAGTATACGGGACCTGAGATGGTACCTTGTGGTATTTCGCACTAGGATGTTGCCTTTGGATCCCTTAACGTTATTTGTTGATCACCTTGTGAATCCTGCGGATGTCTGATCAGACTAGGATGTGGGGAGTCTGGAGGCTGGATCAATTCATTAGGTTCATTATGTCCCACAAGTCATTCCTGAGGAGTTTCTGCAATGTGCCAGGTGTGCAACAATGCGCCAGGTAAATGTTGGTTTCTAAATAACATGCACATAAATGGCAGGAGCCCAGGTTTTCCAGCACAATGTAGCATTTCATTGTCCTATAAATGTATTGTACATGTACAATGACAATAAAGGGCTATTCTGTTTTATTCTATAATAATGCTTTGATAAGTGTTATTCACATTACTTGTGAATAACAAGTGGCAGATGAATTATGTATTTTGCAGATATTTTCTACCTCCCAAGACATATCCTGAACCTGCCCTGAATGAAATTACAAACTGAGCAGACACAGTACATGTTACACTAGGCAGTTGGAAGTGGTCCAATAAGTGCCTGGCTTTAGTGTTTCAGTGGAAAAACGAAAACAATAATTCCTCTGTCTCAGTCTAATATCGATCATGTGTGTACATCGTTTACAAACAACCTTCTTTAGAAAACAACATTCTGGTGGCTCATCTTCCATTTTTCTCCAGCTTGATCAAATTATTCTTACAGTCTGAGTAAAAGATGAAGAAATCTCCCGCTCCCACTGACGATGTTGTCCACTGGTTCTGCAGTCTGCAAGTGGGCTTTGTAAAGCTCCAAACATGGCATGGTAGCCCTTTGCAAGGCCAGCATCAGCATCCAGTAGAGACATCTCTCTTGAATTTTTACTGTGCTCTGTGAATCACAACCCAGTTTTATGTCCCTATTGCAAGCAGGTGGCCCGGTAGAGACTTTTGATGTACTAGTGTAATATAATTTCAGTGTGTTGTACAGTACAAATTGTTAGCAGTAACTGTTCTTTATCTATCTATCTATCTATCTATCTATCTATCTATCTATCTATCTATCTATCTATCTATCTATCTATCTATCTATCTATCTATCTATCTATCTATCTATCTATCATCTATCTCACATGTTAGAGTCATTTATAAAACAAATGATAAATTGATAAATGTCATCTTCTTCTCTTTGTTTCGATATCCCTACAGCCAACGCGAATGTATTTCTCACACTCTGTGAATCCAGCTTAGGCTTGCCTTTGATGTTTTGTGCTCAGTGCCCTGTAGGGAGGCAAAGACTCTCCTGCACCACTGACACCCACAGAACTGAGCACATCTCAGTAAAAAGACAGAGAGTCGGTCAAGGAGTACTGTTTTTTTGTTGTTGTTGTTTTTTAATTCTCAGTCTGTTCCTACCATTTCATTGGCCTGAAGGTGCTTCTTGACGGTTGATGTCAACAACTGACCAAATGTATGAAGCGTAAAGCTGCACAAGGTAAAAACCTTTTTATGGATAGCCTGCACCTCAAACCCCTCACTGTTAATACTTTCAAACACAAATGTGAAAAATGGAAAAGGTCATTGCTGTAAGGGAAAAGGGTAGAGAAGAATGATAACCATGCAGGTTGAGCTAACACAAATCTTATATTTAGCCCTTTTCGACAGAATAGTTGCAGGAAATATGAAACCGTTCCTGTTTTTTTTTTACCAACAACATTTAAAGAACTGATGATCAAACAGATTAGATCAATGACCTTTGTTATATTTTTAGTTTGTTTTTTTAAGAACTCGAGGTAAGCAGTGGAAACAAAAGCACAGAGTAAACTTACTGTTCTTTGACTTTTCGATTTTGTGTATCCACCATGTTTGAGTTGGATGTACAGGACGAATGTAAAGGAGATATTTAACTGAATGGGGGTTTGGGGGGGTCAGTACATAATGAAACTTGTTTTTTTTTAATAAAAAGAACTATCTCAGTCTTAACACAATATTATTATTTATACACTTTCTTCTAAGAAAGTTTGCGAAAGTTGCTTTGTGGCCTCTCATAGGTGCTTTGGGATCAGCCATCCACGTTCAGCCTCAATTGTCACAGCACTGACCAGTGGCCCAGTGTTTTGTGTTGCTTAATTTATATTCCTTAATGATTGTTATTCATAGTTTTGGTTCTCTTGATTGTTTTCTGCTCACGTTATATTTGTGGTTCCAGCTTTTAGTTTCAGCCACTGTGTCTTCCATGTGTTCCAAGTTTCGTGTCCAGTCAGTCGCGTCTCAGTGTCAAGTCTGTGTCTCTGTGCACGCTTCACGTTTCACTTTGACAGTCTTATGTCCTATGTTAGTGTGTTCAGTTTTGCTTTGCCTTTGTCTTGGTATGTCTGATTAGTCCCTGCTGTGTTTCCACCTTTCCGTTTGTTGTCACGTTCTCTACGTTAGCTGTGTGTCATGTGTAGTTTCATTTTCTTCAGTCATGTCAAGTCTTGTCCAGTGACTAATGACCAGTCAGGAGTTTCCTAGTTCTAGTTTGTGTTTGTTTTGTTTCTTTAGTATTCATGTATCTTGTTTTTAGTTTGCATTTTCAAGCAATAATGCTGCCGCCTTTAGTTAAGCTTTCTGTCTCCGAAACTGGCGTTTGGGTCCTGACCTAGCCTGCCACATAGCTCACCATGACATCAATAGCACTTTGATCTTTATAAAGTTTTATTACTGAGAGAAGTTTTTAACAAAAAATAAAAAATAAAGGAACTAAATCCACTGATTGATCCTTTACAAGCGAATACTTCATGACAATAGTTTTTGTAGGGAGGGGGGTTAAAAACATGAAAAACGTGTGCGGTTTGGAAGGTAAACCCAGTGTGTCACACAATCTGGGTCAGATAAGATTCAAGAAGCATACAAAGTCCCAGTATGATGTCACAAGCTACACTGCAGACAGACATATGTTGACATTGTTTCCACATACAGCAAAAAAAAATGCAATAATAACAGGAAATGCATGTCTCATCCGACTGTCAACTTATTTGGTTACCAACCAAGTGTAGACAGCCAGATGACATCTGCTCCACATACACAAGCTAGTATTACCAGATGGCAATTTAATTTTGGAACATTTTTTTTAAACCAAGAGCAAGAACTCAATCCAATCAAGACCAAGAAAAGACAGTCGGCCAGTCACGACAGTAATTCAAACGTCATAATGTTTGCTGGAGTACTGAAATCTGGTTTCTGTGTATGCAGATGCCTTCCACATGCACAAAACATGATGAGAACCATCTGACAGAAGGGGAAACAGTTCTTTGTTTATTCTTGTTAGCCAACACAAAAAAGATCAACCAGCAAAAACAGCATCTTACAAGAACTGGGCGAAAGGTGTGTGAAGCACAGTATAGCAAAATACATATGAAGCCCACAGTGTGTGTACCTATTATCTTTCTGCGACATCCACAGTTGTGGGCTGTACGATGACTACACCATGAGGATAATTGAATTTTACTGTGAGTGCCCTGTAAGGTCAGCCAAATGGATTTCTTCACAAGGTAGCAAATAAAACAAAAACAAAATAATTGCCTTTACAATAAGAGAGCACTCCCCAATGAGTTCAGTTTTATGTTTGAACTTTTACTGCTGTGTGGGATTAAGTTTGAGTAATGAATTCTGGGTAATAAAGTCACAGTTTCACTTGGGCTTGCAGTGGTGCACAGCTAACCAGCTTGGATTGTCTCTGTTAGCATTTTTGACAATTACCAGGGTACTAACAGCAGATGGTGAAACGTCTAAGTTTAACAATAACAATGAATAACGACTCACCTTCTCTCCTGTTGACCTTAGCAAAGACCGGCCCATGACTACTGGACAGCTGGGAGGAGCTTCTGAAGGATGATGGTAGAAGACTGGACATCAGTGGGTTGTCACAAACATCTGTTATCCAGCCACAGCAGAAAAGACAGAGATCAGTGTTTACACTCACGGTCTGTTTCACTGGACATTCATAAGGACTTTCTGTGAGGAGTTTGCATGTTCTCCCTTTGCCTATGTTAGTGTTGTCTAGGTGCTCTGGTTTCCTCTTGCAGTCCAAAGACATTTAGGCTAAATGTTCATCCTGAATCCACCGTGGGTTTGGAAGTGGGAAAGATTCTGCACTTAAAGTCTGTATGTATCTCACTTTCCCAGGAACTGGCTTTGGTAAGGTGTCACATCCCCTCAACAAAATGATCAGATCTATTATAACTGTCAAGGGGGGAGGGGGGACCCCATCCACTCTTCCAAAACAGTTAGCCTAAAGGAAAGTACAGATTAGAGATTAAGAGTTTAGAGCTGTGTAAGTGAGGCACATAATGTAGGATGCTTTCTATGGTCAGTAAGACTAGAAAAAGTGATCTATACTAGCCCATTTCAATCAGTCTCATAGGCTAATATCTCAGTGTGTTTTGCTCATATGATAGTGTCATCCCACCTGAAAGGTTAAACTTGGATTGCCCGATACCCAAAACAGATGTAATCCTAGGTTGGGGGATAGATATGGGGCCTTAAAATGCTCTTTCAGGCAATAAGACAGCTTGGTTTCATGGAGAGACGTTTACATGCCTCATACACTCTAATGTTTATGGAAATCAAGGACAAGCAATACATCAACGTTCAAATTTTATATGAATTAATGACTTATGTACCTGCAGTTGAGTCATTGATACAATGCAAAAACTATATCATAAAGTGAAGTGCTTATTTTGATGTTATGAATGGCTTTGATGATCAGAGAATCTACACTATGACAAGAGTTTGTCCACGGGCCTTTATTAGAAAATGTAAATTCTGCAGTAGTAATATAAAGTGTATATAAAATACTGACAAATGTTTGAGTATATTCATTCAGTCTTTAATATAATCAGTGTTATGCTTATTAAAGAAACACTGGACAAATTTTACCAGACCATTAATACAGGGTTTAAAGTAATAAAGGGGGAAAAATCTGATTGTGATACATTGATCACAATTACACAACGTGTACACAATTACTACAACTTGCAGCAGTGAAGTGTGCATATGAACTATACAATTTCATTGGCTTTCTGCTTTAATACTGACACTGCTAGGATGAATCTTAAATATTGAATCAATGAACACAGAAAATAAATAATTTCTCTGTTACCGAACAAGGTCAAATGCTGGCGTACTGAACCTTAGTGATGTAAATTTATTAAACAAATTCAGCACTAATGCCAACAGGTATTTCAGTAGAAATACTAGATATAACCATACCAGAAAAAAGTCTTGTTATTGCAACATATGTAACACATACTTTTATTTGTAATTGATCGTATACATTTATGATGAACAGCATCATAAATGCTGTTTCTCATCATCAGTTATAAGCGGTATCCATGACATTTTGTCTGATGTACGTACACTACAAGTGCGTCTAGCGAGTTCTAGCAACAAATCAGCCATAAAATGCTTGGGCTTCTAAACTGATAACCTTTAAGACCCAAAGGATTCACTGCCAAAGACAAGATGCCAAAAGAAACCAGAGATCCTCTTTCCATGATTCAGTGGTCCAGGACAAATTTTAAAATATGTCAGAAATATAAACAATACCAGTGAAGTGGTTTTAATGTTGTGGCTCCCTGTGTTTAAATTGCTGTAGCGTATATCTGCCAATGCTACTTCACAGCTGTTGTTTTTTTGAAGTGCAAGAACACATTAGTGAACAGGATTACCCTTCGGTGGCGGACCCAGACTCGATATTTCTGTCTGTCAGAACATGTCATGCTGAAGAACCCTTTAGTGAAGAACTGAGGGCTGCTGTTCTCCTCATGACTGAAGTACTTATAAGACAGAGGCTGTGACTAATATGTCATTTATTCACAGGGAAGCAGTTTCCCCAGAACACCTGACTATTAGATCATTACAAATGTTCACTTATTTCTATGACTACTGTGTAATCTAACATTTTTTAATGGATTTCCACCAGCAAGAAGAGTCGGCCTAAATTATTCACAATCCCTTCAGAGATGCCTGGTCCTGTCTCCCGACCATGACAACAAGGCTTCCTCTGAGATTACTTTGTCAACATTATTGTACTTCATTTCAAGCACAGAGGGATTTTCATTACCTGAGACTATAAACCAGAGACTGTTGACAGTTTTGAATAGCCTGTCATATCCACCTAAGCCTTTTCCATCTAAAAACGCTCTTCCCTGCAAGTACTTGAGAGTTTGTGCATTTCTATTCAAGCTCAGGTGAATTTATTGTCGGAAATCTGAAGAATATTCTTTACTTTGGGTAGCCCTGTGCAAGAAATTGGATAATCACAACTGTCATTTCTTTCAGTAGTCCATGTTTTAAAACAACAGTAATACTTAAAAAAAATACTACACCACCAAACAGTTGCACAAAGTAATAAAGTAATATTAGTCAACTACGGAAAACAGGAAAACATCCAGGCATTTTCTTTGAAGCCGTGATGCACTGATGCAGATCCCATATGGACAGCAGTGACTTGTAAGCCCTTCATAACATAGGAAACAGTAAACATGTTTCTCACCTACAGAAAAATGAAGATTCAAGAACAGATAATTAAGCTGTGCAGTATAAAATGACAGTGGGAATGACAAGGTGTTCAGGAAATGTATAATCTCACTATAAGATTATAAACTGTGCAGTATAAAAATGCCAGGATGTTTTCCTTAGTTTACTAATATTACGCGTAACCTTGTTTATGTGTCCTCCTTAACAAGTGAGCCAAATCTCAACAAACCTTTGCACAACATTGTCACACCTAAAGCAAATATTAATATCTATGTTTTAAAAAAATATTTATTATAAATCCCAACTTGTTTGATTTTCATATTTATCATATATTTATACCCCCCTGCAAGTAAGTCACATTCTCCAACTGCCTTTTTCTCCCACATATCTGTAAATAACTTAACAGATACCAGAATTTGTGTCTGCAATAGACTTTTGTTTTGACTCACCACTAAATACTGAATAAAGAATTTGAAAAAGCTGTTGTTTCCCACCTTATGGATGTGGATTTTGCTAGTTATGCTAAAGAGCTTTTTCTAACTTCTCATTTTGAACAGCAATTACGTAGTGTAGCTAAGTTACACGTAGCTAGCTAGCTTTAGCTTGTTAACAGACTAAAGTTTTAGCCTAGGTATTGCTAGCAAAATAATCAATGAATATCTTAGTCAGTCAGGTTAGCAAAGCAGACTAATTTAATGACCCATTATATTACAAACTTATTTCTTATGCAGGTCGTAATTTTAACAAAATAAAGTAATATAAAGGTACAAAGAAAGGCATGCAACTACTGTCATGGCTATGTTTAATTCCTTGCTGGAGGGGAGAGGGAGGGGAAACAGGGATACAAAGGAGGGCGGGAACAACTAATCTATAGTGCCTTTTTCACTGTGCAATATTTTTGTGTTAATATCCAACAGTGCAATAGACTCACAATAGTTGAAATGTGCAATTCCCTTGTATATTCTTATTTCTATTTATTCTATTTATCCCTATTGTATACTCTGTATTTATATATGTATCTTTATTTATATATGTGTATATGTGTATATATGGTATATTTCTGCTCACATTCTGCAACTTCTGTCGGTGCTGTACTACTGAAAGCTGAATTTCCCGGAGAAACCCACCCGAGGGATAAATAAAGTTTCATCTAATCTAATCTAATCTAGCAAATGGATAAAACTGTGCTGTTCATGTGGCAGCATGAACTCTTGGACAACAAACGTCAATAATCCCATCATAAACAGTAGAGACTGGTAGTTTGGAAGAATAGATGTGCAGTAAATCACAAGTCTGTCAGTCAGAAGACTGCAGTTTGTGTCCTGTTTGGAATCTTAGCATTTTGAGTTTGTTTTCACTTGCTAAATAATCTACAGTTTTTACTCCCTAGAGTTAAACTATGCTGCACAACATTAACCCTGCTGCTTAAAATGATGCTTACTCAGTGCATTTAAATGCAGCACCCAGGGGTCCTCTGCAAGCATCCATATGTGACGAGTTGGCAGTGAGACTTGGCCTAATAACCTCGTGTCATCATCCACTGTGGCAAAAAGCACACATGTGACACTCCAGAGGCTTCAAGGAAACAGTACAGTTGTCTCGTGTGTGCCTGCTTCAGCAGATACTTGCTCGAGCCAACCTACAGTGGGTGAGCATGGACTCAAGCCCGAGCGACTGGATTCTGATTCTATTTCACTAAATGTGCACAGTCATCATCAATAACTGGGGATTTCAGCTGTTTTTTAAGCAGTGAATCTTTGCAGATTTTCATTTCAGTTCATTTATGGAAACAACATATAACCCATGCAACCTAACACATTTCATATCATTCTGATGCTGCTTCACCTGCGTCTAGCTTAGTCTAAAGCAGACAGAGATACTAAACAAGATATAGATGATGGCCGAAAGGGCATGAGTGCTGTAAAACATCATCAGATTTCTGAATAAGCAAGTCTGATTTTCTTCAGAGTTGCTGTGACATTTGAAAGGTGGCTGTGAGGGGGGGGAAAGTACTGATTAACACAGGCAAACATGATATAACATGATATAGCAATCTTATATAAGATGCTTTGAAATCCCAGCCACTAACTAACTTTATTAGACTAAAAAACAGCTTCAAGTTTTGCTTAGAACTTTTACTGAGGACTAAACTGACAGAAGGACTAACTGGATTTGATTGTGGAATAATAATGCAAACACTGATAGAGCCTGTAGTACCGGAAACCTAATATAACACTATTACAAGTAAACTAAAGCTATGCTTGAAATAAGTCTATTATTTTGAGTCCCTGAATTCTGAGCGTTAATTATTTAAGTGTATGTTTTTGTCACTTAGTAAATTTCCACAAAGAAGTGGAATAAGGCTGTTTCAAGAACACTGTTTCTCTCAGCAAACCCACAAATCAAACACATAACACCTACAGACCCTGCTCCTTTGCCATGAAGCTCCCAGTGCATAGTTTATGTGCTAATGTTAATACCAGAGAGTTGAGTGTTGGCAACTTTTACTCACTGTGTGTCTCAACAATTGGCATCTTTATATGCAGTACTTTTGCCAGATTTACTAATCTAAGTATGAGCGCAACCCCTGAATAGTGCTAATAGGTGTGATTAATTGCACCACTTTCTAAACACAAGCACAATCAGTCCATTTCAATATGAAGTGCAAAAACTAAGACGTGCTTTTTTCTGCACTAAATATTGGTGCAATTAGTAGTAGACTGAGTGTCAAAAACATTAGCAAATCATTTTGCACACTTTAATTAAATATTCTTTTTCTTCTATTTTGTGCCGGATTACCTTGTGAATAATAAGGAAGTCTGGCATTTATAGACTGTATCAGAGATAACACAGTGGTTGGAGTGGATGGTAAGTATGTAAAACATACAACTATAATATCAGAGACCAGTGTTTGCATCCAGAGTACAGCTCCCTATCTAGTTAGTTTTAGGCATCCAAAGCACTTCAGTTCAAGATATTGAATACTGAGTGGTATCTAACATTTTAATAAATGACAGATAAGAAAGATCAAGTTAAATACTTTCTGTCGTGGTCCTGGGTCTGACCCAGAGCTTTTGAGTTCTTGAACATGTTCACTATTTGTTTGTTTTATTTTTTGTATCTTTGTATTTTCCTTAGTATTTAGCTCTAGTGCTTAGTTGCTGTTGTTATGTGTATTGGAATTCATTATGCTTCTAGGTTTAATGTCTTTATATTTATTAGTGTCTCTTATTTCTTCGTTGCAGGTTTTGATTATTTAATATTTGCTTGTATTGTGACATGGACACAGAAAAACAATCACATTTACAATCACATTCTTTCCTCACAGCCTGTTTAGAATCACCAGTTAACCTAACATGGATGTTCTTGAGACAGTGTGAAGGCCAGAGTACCTGGAGAAAGGCCACACAGATATGGGGAGAAGATGCAAACTCCACACAGAGAGGCCCAAAAGCTTGTTTGCCAACTAACCTACTACCGAGCCCACTCATTTTTGTACATCATACTTAGTTGTAATTTTATGTATTCAGTTCATTTGGAAATTTAATTCAGTGGACTTTAGTTGGTTCAGTTAAATATGTGTCTCTGCACAGTTAATCACTACATGCGATATGAGAGGTCAGCATGTCGCCATTCCTAAAGATGGCCCCAAATAATCCACAAAATCATGAACTTGCCTAGACAAACCAAAGCATACCTCTTTAAGTCCTCTCTGTGTTCTTTGGCACAGTCGAGGTAACTGCTAAGCTAAACTCCAGCTACTAAACTGATACCAGAACAACTTATGCTGTCATTGAACTGAACTGAGCTACAATTGATCTTTTCCTAAACCCTTTTGGAGCAAGCTCACTTCTCCTGTTGTGTCTTCCTATCTCTCTTTTCCCTGCAGAAGTTGTGAAATAAGACTATTCTGTTGAGTCATCCATAATCATTACTATTTCGTGGCCATGAAAGTCAAAGGAAAAGTTTGCGTGGTAATGCAGTTTGGCTGAGAACGATATGAATCCTGTGCCTTCTTTGGCTGCAGACCACAGCCTGACAGTCTGACAGCTCAAGTGAGATGCTGTGCTGCAGGGCTGACTGCTAACAATGAGAGAAACGTTAGTTCCTCCATACCAGCCCTTCATCTGTCTATTAGCAACACACCAGGCCAGTAATTCTGCTGACTCATGATCGAAGCCCTCCAAAGTTAGAAAATCACATTAAGCTATAAAACACTCATAAATTCACCTTCCCATGCAACATAATTAACCGCTCTTTTTTGACACGGCATGAAAACATCACTGCTGTTTGGCATTGCTGTGTTAACTGCATTGATATGAGGATTCATGGGAGGCAGACCCAATCAGTAAATTATATCATCAAAAGGAACTGTGCTGCAACAAGGCCACAATTAAAACATGTATCTGTAAGCTTTAACCCTTACCACATTACAGCACATGCTGAAACTAGTAATTTAAAAAAAAATGAATGAACACATTGGTAGTAAGCAGGAAAACTTAAGACCATTCACTATGAAATATGTCAGTCTTATGTAGATTGGAAGAATTGCTGCTGGTTACATCACACTTACTAATGGACCCAGAAGGAGACATGTGGAGTATGTGATGAAAATATCATTAATGGATCATTTTTGCATTTCAAAATAGGGACAAATACACTGAATGGCATACTTTTCTTTCTAGACATTCTCCCTGAGAGAATATTAAGTGATATTAAAAAAAACAAACAGACTTACAAATTATTATCTGCTTCCTCCTTTCCTTTTTGCCTCCAGCATTCATCCTCAGCATTGGCTAAGAAGTTAGTCCTAAAGATTTTTGCAAAGCATTGTTTTTTCTTTCTTTTTTTCCTTTTAAAGGTACATTATCTAAACCTGAAGTTTCACAAATTCTGTCAGACAATTTGGATGTATTACAACAACTCATACAGATCTAAAAACAACTATTGTTTGTAACATTTTAATGACAGTAACCATTTCCTTTATAAACTATAGTGGCAATGATTCACCACTCCCTCTGAAGTTATCAATGGACAAGAGTTACAGTCCCTATGGCCACTAGAAGGCTTTGTCACTTGAATGAACATCATTACTGGGCATCTGCTAGAATGACTGTTGTTCCTCTGCCAAGATGAGGAGCCAAGATGGAGCCTCAAAACAAGTTTGTTTGCTGTGGTGTTTGTTCATTTCTCTATCGGCAAGATTTTGCAAAACCCAGAGCTGAATTTCACAAAAAAATGGTGGAACTTGGACAAAGAAAAAACAAAAGAAATTTAAAGTGGACCTGAAGAGCTTTCTAAAAAACATATGGTCATGGCCTTAGAAGATGATTACACTGTGCACAACAGTGTTCCCCAACCACTATGACGCGAGAAATGATCAGGTGTGCCGTGGAAGATAATCTGGTTCATTCTGATTAGTACTCTAAGCCAGCGGTCCCCAACCTTTTTTGCGCAACGGACTGATTTATGCCTGACAATATTTTCACGGACCGGCCTTTAAGGTGTCGCGGATAAATACAACAAAATAAAACTAGTACCGGTACCGAAAAAAAGAAGATTTATTCATAACACACGTGAAAAGACCCAGGAAAACCGAGTTAACGATAAAAACGATAACAAAATAACGCTGAAAACCAATAAAAACCCTGAAAACCAT
This sequence comes from Simochromis diagramma, assembly GCF_900408965.1. Taxonomy (NCBI): domain Eukaryota; kingdom Metazoa; phylum Chordata; class Actinopteri; order Cichliformes; family Cichlidae; genus Simochromis; species Simochromis diagramma. The sequence continues at coordinate 57,480 of NW_024387095.1, read as the reverse complement.
AAATTTCATACCTGAGCCTCAACTCTCGTGGCCCGGTACCAAACGACTCACGGACCGGTGGGTTGGGGACCGCTGCTCTAAGCAATCAGCGTAGAGTGCAGAACAATTACATTCTCTTCCAGTAGAGGGCAGTACAACTACCTGCTCTAATTAAATAGGTTGCCAACTGCCAGTAAAACAGAAGAAGATGAAGAAGAACTTATATAATAGTCGTGCTGTGAGTGAGACAATGCAGCATGTAATAACAATAGATAAATATTTGAAAAGAAAAAGTAATCAATTTGACCTGGGCCCTGGAGAAAATTCTAGATGAAGGCCCTAGCATGAGTAGTAGACAGAAGAAAGCAAAAATGGTATACTGGGGACAAACGGAGCCAATTCCGCTATACCTGGTGCACGGGAAAAATTATTATGTTTTTTTGTGATGTTTTGTTTGGTGGTGTGCCGTGTGATTTTTCTAATGTGAAATATGTGCCGTGGATTCAAAAGGTTGGGAAGCACTGCTGTACAAGACTTATTATTTTGTTGAGAGCACAGTCCCTTTGATTGGGTTGGAACTTCTCCATTGACATTAACTGCAAATATAGAGACATTTACTGATGGTATACTTCATATTTGATTTGATTATATTTTTTACTCCCAAAACTCCACTCAAGGAGAATATGCAAACTCCACAACTGGTGTGGTCAAACCTTCTTGGTGCAAGGCAGCACTGCTAAACACTGTCCACACTAGGAGCCTAAGAGCTACTTGACATGTTCCTCTGTTTTCTCAGTTCTTGCAGGACATTTACCCTCCAGAGACAGTACATATCTTGACCACAGAAAAGTTATTTTTCACTGAAAAAGTTCATCTACTTCAACCAGTCATTTTTACTGATCAGTGTCAAATTACACACAATCCAGCAATAGGGAGCCACAAGCCAGCGTATTCATAGTGTCAGTCCCAAGCCTGGACAAATAGGGAGGGCTGCATCAGAAGGGCATTCATCATAAAATTTTTACCAAGTCAAACATGCAGATAATAAAGAATGTCTGTGCAGGATCGTTAAGGGCCCCGGTTAACAACGACCGCCTCTGGTGCTGTTGGCCAACAGGGTGTCAGCGGGAAATCTCCTACTGTTGGACAAAAATAAAAGAGATGAGAAGGAAAAGTGTGTTAGGAGGTAGTAAGAAAGAAGGAAAGGCAGGCTTGCTGAGGTGAGAGTAGGGACTTTAAATGCACGGTCTATTACTAGTAAGGCGACAGAGGTGTCTGTTATAATGGAGAAAGGTATATACAGGGTGGGCCGTTTATATGGATACACCGTAATAACATGGGAATGGTTGGTGATATTAAAGTCCTGTTTGTGGCACATTAGTATATGTTAGGGGGCAAACTCCTCAAGATGGGTGGTGACCATGGTGGCCATTTAGAAGTCGGCCATCTTGGATGCAACTTTTGGTTTTTCAATAGGAAGAGTGCCATGTGACACATCAAACTTATTGGTAATGTCTCAAGAAAAACAATGGTGTGCTTGGTTTCAATGTAACTTTCAATGTACACACAGGAGGACTACATCTTTTTAGAGGACAGTGTGTAGGATGACTTTGGAAACTAAGGAGAGAAAGCGAGTTAACTTAAAGCCAAGAATTAAAAGATGGAAGCTGAAATAAAAAGAATGTTGCACAGAGTTTAGGGAGGAAATGAGACAGGCTCTGGGTGGTAAGGAAGAGCCACATGACTGCAGAAGTTCAGGTAACGTGGTGAGGTAAACCAAGAAGGTGTTCAGTGTAACCCCTGGATAAAGAAAAGAGGACAAGGAGACTTGGTGGTGGAATGAGGAAGTATAAGAAAGTATTCGAAAGTTAGAAAATTAAAAGTGAGCAGAATATAGAATGAGAGAATGTTTGAGGAATGGAGAAGAAGTGTACTGGTACTGATTTTCAAGCACAGGGGTGATGTGCAAAGCTGTGGTAATTACAGAGGGCTAAACCTGAATAAGTCGGACTCGTTCCCGGTGGGTGATGGGCTCCGCCAGGGCTGCCCTTTGTCTCCGGTTCTGTTCATAATTTTTATGGACAGGATTTCTAGGCGCAGCCAAGTGGCGGAGGGCTTTCGCTTTGGTGGCCTCAGAATCTCATCTCTGATTTTTGCGGATGATGTGGTTCTGTTGGCTTCATCGGGTGAGGGCCTCCAGCTCGCACTGGAACGGTTCGCAGCCGAGTGTGACGCAGCGGGAATGAGGATCAGCACCTCCAAATCTGAGGCCATGGTTCTCAGCCGGAAAAGGGTGGAGTGCCCACTCCGGGTCGGGGATGAGTTCCTGCCCCAAGTGGAGGAGTTCAAGTATCTCGGGGTCTTGTTCGCGAGTGATGGGAGAAGGGAGCCGGAGATCGACAGACGGATTGGGGCTGCGGCTGCAGTTATGCGGACGCTGCACCGGTCAGTCGTGGTGAAGAGGGAGCTGAGTGTAAAAGCGAAGCTCTCAATTTACCGGTCGATCTACGTCCCTACCCTCACCTATGGCCACGAGCTGTGGGTAGTGACCGAAAGAACGAGATCGCGGATACAAGCGGCGGAAATGAGCTTCCTCCGAAGGGTGGCTGGCCTCTCCCTTAGAGATAGGGTGAGAAGTTCGGCCATCCGGGAGGGGCTCAGAGTAGAGCAGCTGCTGCTCCACATCGAAAGGAGCCAGCTGAGGTGGTTCGGGCATCTGGCAAGGATGCCCCCTGGGCGCCTCCTGGGCGAGGTGTTCCAGGCATGTCCCACCGGGAGGAGGCCCCGGGGCAGACCCAGGACACGCTGGAGAGATTATATCTCTCGGCTGGCCTGGGAACGCCTTGGTATTCCCCCGGACAAGCTGGAGGAGGTGGCTGGGGAGAGGGAGGTCTGGACCTCTTTGCTTAGGCTGCTACCCCCGCGACCCGATCTCGGATAAGCGGATGAAGATGGATGGATGGATGGATGGATAAACCTGACGTGCCACACCATGAAGATATGGGACAGAGTTGTTGAAGCTAGGTTAAGGTGACAATCAGTGAGCAGCAGTAGTGGCTCTCAGCTTCACGCTGAGAAAAAAAACCCCACCAATGTGGTGTTTACTTTGAGAGTGTTGATGGAGAAGTACAGAGAAAGTCAACTGTGTATTTGTGGATTTAGAGAAAGCATATGATAGAGTGCTAAAGTGCTAAGAGAGGAACTGTGGTACCGCATGAGGAATACAGGAGTGGCGCAGAAACATCTGAGTATGGTGCAGGATATACATGAGGAGATTGAGAGAGTGGTGAGGTGTGGGGGAGGACTGACTGATAGGTTCAAGGTGGGAGTGGGATTACATCAGGGACCTGCTCCGAGTCTTTTCTTGTTTGCAGTGGTGATGGACAGACTGGCAGATATGTTCAAGCAGGAGTCTGTGTACTATGATGTTTGCAGATGACATTTTGATCTGTAGTGAGAGCAGGGATCAGGTACAGGAGAACCTGGAGAGGTAGAGGTATGCTCCGGAGAAGCTCAGTAGAAGTATGACAGTATGCACATGTGAAAATGACAGAGAGAGGGGGGTGACAGAGACAATGCAAGGAGTAGAGGTATAAAAGGTAGATTAGTGTAAATACATCCAATGCAATGGACAGTGCACAAGCCATGCAAGGCCACCTGGGTTGGCTGGAAGACTGTTTACTTAGCCTAGCAGGGCGAAGGACAGTGTCTCAGCTGAACTCTGGACACGCACACACATACACTGATATGCACACACTCATCCCCCCTCCCTTTCCAAACGCCTTCGATGCTTGTTCCCTCCTGGGGAACACGGCGGGTCTGAGCCCGTGCTGGAATGGTAGCGCTGGGCAGGATGGCTGCTGTGTTTGCTTCGGATTACTCCTCACCCGCCACCCGACCCTGTGGCTTGTCACGTGTTCTATAATGTTGTGCTGTGGACATTTATGTGCTTTTTTGTGCAGAGGAGTTTTTTTGTTTCCTGTTCTCATGCTGTCCTCCCAGGAGCCCAGCATGAGTAGAGGTCTGTTTTTTTCCTCTTGTACTTTCCCATTGTAGTGTATATTTCAGTGGGTTTTTTTTTCTGTAATGGCACCGATCTCCGACCTTTTCTGTAATGGTACTGATCTCAGACCTTACACACACAACACAGACATGTGATGTCTGTGTTGTGTGTGTAAGGTTGGGGGTGGGGTGGGGGGGGATGCTATCCAATAAAGCATTGATTGATTGATTGATTGATTGATTGATTGATTGACAAGAGAGGTGGAGAAGAGAGTGCAGGAGTGGGTGGAAGTGCTAAAGTGCTACGGGTGATTCGTGACAGAAGGATAGAGTGAAAGAGAAGGTTTACAAGTCTGTTGTGATACCTGCTATAATGTATGGCTTCAGGACAGTGGCACTAAAGAATAACAGGAGGCAGAGCTGGAGATGTTGAGATTTTCATTGGACGGACAAGATTAGAAAAGAGTACATCAGTGGGACAGCTGAGATTGAGTGGTTTGGAGACACAGTTAGAGAGGCAAGGTTAGGTGTATATGCGTTGAAAGATGAATAGAAAGGATGTTGGATGGGTAGCTGCCCGACATGAAGAAAAAATGTGGAAATAAATTCACGAATGTCATGGAGTCTAGTGTAGTGACAGGTTGGTATGAAAGAGGAGGCTGCTAAGGATATAGCAAAATGGAGGTAGATGAGCTGCTGTGGTGACCCCAAATAGGAGGAGCCTAAAGAAGAAGAAGGGAAAAAAAAGGTGTTAAATCACATATAAAATGTGAACTTCCAGAGGCGAGGGGTGAATTCTTTTATATTCAGGCACAATAATTTGTGTGACAGGCAATCATTTCTAAATAACGTTTTATTGTAATGTTTCACACTAAAATGTTGTATCGACATGCCTTTGACTTATATTTTATTGTATATATTGATCTGTGAGAAGCAGAGTTTCCTTGGATGACATCCTGCAACTGAAAAACCTTTCTGTTTCTCAAGGCCTGTCTGATAAATAATAGCCCACAATGACAATATTGCTTCTCATACAAAGTGACATTGAGGGTTCCTTTCACAATCTTTTTTTCTCTTTGTGGTTTTCACACAGCCTTCCATCAGTTTTAACAAAACGTAACAGAACATAACATGCTAATAAAAACACACATTACTGTAACTATGAGTAACACTACTACAAAGCAATGCAAACAAACGCAACAAAAAAGGCACTACTGAGAACAACAAAGGAATCATTTCAGTTGATGACTCAGTCCAGTTCAATTCAATTCAGTTTCTAATCATTCTAATCTAAATCTAAATAATTCTAATTACAACAACAGGCACCTTGAGGTGCTTTCTATTGTAAAGGAAGACCCCACAATAATACAGAGAAAACCCCAACAATTAGATGATGTCCCTGTGACCAAGCACTTGGCAACAGTGGGAAGGAAAAACTGCCTTTTAACAGGAAGAAAACTTCCAGGAGGGAGCAGCAGCCATCTACCGCAGCCGGTTGGGGTATTCAGTATATTTTAAGAGGTTCTTACATATTCATTAAACTGAAAACAGAGAAGGTCACCGACTATGATTAGGTTCGATGTGACGATGATTTCCTGTTTAACTGGTTGAGAGAGGAACAAAGGAGAATGCGATACATGCGATACTGCACACAGGGTAACATGATTAACAGTCAAATTTTTTGTTTTTTGTTTTTCACCAAAAACTTCAGTTTGTTTTTCTCGAGGCAGTTCAAAGTGGATTTATACAATAATACAAGCAGTTAAGTAGGTTACTATTCACCTACCACCCTGCTACTCCACCCCCAGCCTTTGTTACAGTAATACCATACAGAGAGAGATTGTGATGCAGGACTGAACAGGACTTCATTGCTGGGACTTGTGTTGTTGTGCACCACAGAGCAGCAGCTGTGTGAAGGTGAGATGAGGAGAGACAAATGAATCCGAATACACACACACACACACACACACACACACACACACACACACACACACACACACACACACACACAAAGAAAACCCACTGATGGATGAAATGAGAGAAGGACCTGGGAGTGTCACTGAATGGATTAAAGACGAAGGGCGCAGGCAACGAATGTCCATGCAGGGCAGTGAACCAAACTCCTCCACTTTCTTGTTGATTTCTTGGGCCTTCTACCACCATATGCTGATCTCCTCAGCTTCTCCTCCATTACGTTAACAGAAATACAGCGTATTCTTCTAAGGATCAGCTCATATGACCCTTCCTTTAATAATAAATGACTTTGTAGCCATATCATGTATTTAATTTGGATGGAAGAACACATTATTCTCCACATGAGATTGTCAAAAGCAGTTGGAAAACCTTAAAACTGTGCAGGGCAGTAGGAAAGATCTTGGGCTCAAAGCAAGCACATAAACATTAATTCCACTAAAATATTGATGCAACTCTTGCATTACTCACTGCAATAATCGATATTGTTAAGATGGCAATGGCTTAGATGATTATGTCAAAGGTGTTGCGTATGCTGACAAAACCCACAGGGAGTTATGTAAAGCTGTTTCCTTCAGCTCTAAGGAATATTTTAGCACCTTTTAAGTCACTGTTTTGGTTTCTTAGCTTGTCACTAACAAGTGTTTCAGCAAAACAAAGCAGAAAAACCCTGCAGTTCACTTCATTAGGCATTAAATGGTTAAAACTGCTTCCTCAGGATGGCAAAGCTGAGGTACGAGCCAGAGAAATTTTGTTTACATTTGAACCAAGATGGCGCCGCGTATGGATGCCCTGGTGCTTCAGTGCGTTACTTTTGTTTTGCTTTTGTGCATTTCTTCTGTGTTTGGGCACTCCTCTGGATACTCTTACACCAGAGAAGAGCTCCTTAACTACAGGACTACAACGCCTGTGGATTTATTTCCAATATTTGTCGCATCTGCGGCAGATTTACTGCTGACTCTGACCAGGAAAGCGAGACACCGAAAGAGAGGGAAGCAAGCCGGCGCACTCGTGCGTTTGAGGAGACGCGGACTGCGTACTGCTCTTCCTGGGATCTTCCTTTCTAATGTACGCTCACTCGGGAATAAGATTGACGAACTGGCCCTGATGAGAAGCATGAACAGAGACTTTGCCTCCTCCTGTGTCTTATGTTTTACGGAGTCGTGGCTCAGTGAGAACATCCCAGACTGCGCGCTCAAGCTGGAGGGCTTCCATCTGCTGCGCGCGGACCGGCAGGCCGCTCTCTCCGGTAAGTCCAAAGGTGGAGGTGTCTGCTTCTACATCAATAGTGGCTGGTGCACAGATGTGACAGTGATTGCTCAGCACTGCTCTTCCTCTCTGGAATATCTTTTTATCCACTGCAAACCGTTTTATTCTCCGCGGGAGTTTGCTTCATTCATCCTGGCCGCTGTTTACATCCCGCCAGACGCAGATGCGCAGGCAGCTCAGAGCGCACTCGCGGAGCAGATTCTCCACATGGAGCGGACATTCCTGGACTCTCTCATCATTGCTCTTGGGGACTTTAACAAAGCCAATCTGAGCCATGAGCTTCCCAAATACAAGCAGTATATTAAATGCCCGACCAGAGAGGAGAGGACATTAGACCACTGTTACAGCACGATCAGCGGGGCCTATCGCGCGGTGCCCCGCGCTTCACTCGGACTTTCTGACCACGCCATGATCCACCTAATCCCCGCGTACAGACAGAGGCTGAAGCTCTCCAAACCTGTCGTGAGGACTAAAAAACTGTGGAGCAACGAGGCTGTGGAGGAGCTTCGCACATGTTTGGAGACCACAGACTGGGACACATTGAAGGCTGCTTCTAACAGCTTGGACGAGTTTACGGACATTGTCACCTCCTATATCCACTTCTGTGAGGACAGCATTGTGCCATCACGCACCAGGGTGAGTTATAACAATGACAAACCCTGGTTTACTCCTAAACTCAAAAAGCTGTGGCTGGAAAAGAGAAAGGCGTTCAGAAGCGGAGACAGGGACTGCTACAGAGAGGCCAAGTACAAGTTCACTAAAGAAGTGGACATTGCTAAACATCAGCACTCTGAGAAGATGCAGCAGCAGATCTCAGAGAATGACTCGGCCTCTGTGTGGAAAGGTTTTAGGAATATCACCAACTACAAGCCTAAAACCCCCCACTCCACTGACGACTTGCTCTTGGCCAACACCCTTAACGACTTCTACTGCCGTTTTGACGAGCCATCAGGCAGCCTTCACACCTCCAACGGCCCCAACAATAGAGGCACTTTGGACACTAATTCCCCCACCTCTCCCCCCTCCATAGAGCCATCACCACCTTCAAACTGTTCACCTACAACACCCCCCTCCTCACCCCACACAAAAGAGGATTTCACACCACCTCCTCCCACCACACCTCTTCATATTCATGAAGCAGATGTGAGGAAGCAGTCTAAGAACCTGAATGCTCGGAAAGCTCCTGGCCCAGACGGCGTGTCTCCTGCCACCCTCAGACACTGTGCAAACGAGCTGGCCCCAGTGTTTTCTGGCATTTTCAACTCCTCACTGCAGGCATGTCATGTGCCTGCCTGCTTCAAGTCCTCCACCATAATCCCTGTCCCCAAGAAACCTAGGATCACTGGACTAAATGACTACAGACCCGTGGCTCTGACATCTGTGGTCATGAAGTCCTTTGAGCGCCTAGTTCTCTCCCATCTCAGGACCCTCACGGCCCCCCTCCTGGACCCCCTGCAGTTTGCATATAGAGCCAACAGGTCTGTAGACGACGCCATCAACATGGCCCTACACTTCATCCTGCAGCATCTGGACTCCCCAGGAACCTACGCCAGGATCCTGTTTGTGGACTTCAGCTCTGCCTTCAACACCATCCTTCCAGACCATCTCCGAGGCAAGCTTTCCCAGATGAATGTGCCTGATCCCATCTGCCGGTGGATCACTGACTTCCTGACGGACAGGAAGCAGCATGTGAGGCTGGGAAAGAATGTCTCGGACTCCCGGACCAATCAGCACCGGCTCCCCTCAGGGCTGTGTTCTTTCTCCTCTGCTCTTCTCCCTGTACACTAACTGCTGCACCTCCACCCACCAGTCTGTCAAGCTAATCAAGTTTGCAGATGACACCACCGTTATTGGGCTCATCTCGGACGGGGATGAGTCTGCCTACAGGAGGGAGGTTGAACGTCTGGTGTCCTGGTGCAGCCACAACAACCTGGTGCTGAATGCCCAGAAGACAGTGGAGATTATTGTGGACTTCAGGAAGCACACAGCCCCACTCCCCCCCATCATCCTGACTGACACCCCCATCACCTCTGTGGACTCATTCCGCTTCCTGGGTACCACCATCACCCAGGACCTGAAGTGGGAGCCCACCATCACCTCCGTCATAAAGAAAGCCCAGCAGAGGATGTACTTCCTGAGGCAGCTGAAGAAATTCAACCTGCCAACACGGACGATGATGCAGTTCTACACTGCAATCATCGAGTCCATCCTCACCTCCTCCATCACCGTGTGGTACGCTGGAGCCACTATCAGGGACAAACAGAGACTGCAGCGTGTTGTGCGCTCTGCTGAGAAGGTGATTGGCTGCAGACTCCCATCTTTGCAGGACCTGTACACCTCCAGGACATTGCGGCGTGCAGCTCGGATCTCAGCTGACCCTTCTCACCCTGGACACAGTCTGTTTGACCTGCTACCCTCAGGCAGGAGGCTCCGGTCCATTCGCACCAGAACCTCTCGCCATAAGAACAGTTTCTTCCCCTCTGCTGTTGGACACATGAACAATAACCATATGACTGTCCCCGCCACTAACACATGACCCTACGCTGTGTCACTGCATCATTCCATGTTTGGCACTGATCACCACCTGCACTCATGTATATATCTATCTACGTAGCACTCTTAATTCTTATTCTCATGTATATATCTCATGTATATCTCATGCACATATCTTTCTACGTAGCACTTTTAATTCTTATTCCTACTTTTATTTTTTTCATGTCTATTTAAGTGCTATTTATGACACTATGTTTGCACTGAAGCACCGCAGCAATTTCCTAATGTTGTAAACCTGCTCAACATTTGGCAATAAACCCCTTTCTGATTCTGATTCTGATTCTGAAAGTGGCCAAATACATGTTCATGCTCTCTCTGGGAAGTTCCAGGTCAACAAATCTGTTAATCACGAATTGTTTTTGACAATTATCCACCGTTTAAATCCTAACATGTTTACCTTTGATTTATATTATATATATATTATATATATTATATTATATTGACCTTTTGTGTCACTATTTATGGGGTAAAACTGTGGAATAGTTTTACTATAGATCTACAGCAATGCTCAGGAATTAGTAAGTTCATGAAAATACTTCGAAAACTGATTTTGGAAGAATATGATACCGATAAAGATGATCACCCATTGTATGTATAAAAATATCAAATTATATCCAAATTATATCAATCACGGTAGCCAAGTTTATATAGGTTCTCCTCGTGTATCGTGTGGAGTATGTGATGATGGGAATTAGGTGAATTATGTGGGATCAATAAGATGTTGAGCAGGGGTAGGAATTAATAAGTATGTTCATACTTCTTCCTACTCCTTTTCAGACCAAACATTGTTACATTATGTCAGACGATTTTGTTTTATTTCATTATATATTTTTTGTTTATCTGAACACATACGTGTGTGTGTGTATATCTACATATATATTCGTATCTGTAAATGAAAATATATGTAGTGTGTATATATTGTTTTTTGTTTTATATGTCTGAAACAAATAAAGATACAATACAATACAATACAATATTACCAGAGAACAGCAGAGAACATCCCAATATTTTTGCACAGTTTCTGTGTCTCTTGAGCTACCTGCTAACTGAAGGAACCCAATCATACTTCCGTGTCAGTGTTAATGGGTGGCTCAGCTGGTGAGGTGACACAGGGAAAGTCTTTATGTCATTAAAACTATTGGCATTACATGAAGTTCATGTGTAAAACAGACAAGAACACAATAACAGTAACTTTCATAGTTTATTGTATGTAAGTGAGGGATGTAGCAGAGTGGTGGATCTGACTGACAAATCAAGGTACACGGCGTGCTAATATAGTAGCGACTTGTCAACAGCAAGGCAAGAATACTTTGGGGCCTTTCTTGTCACTAAGAAAACACCTGATGAGTTTATGGGCTTGGTTGCAACCAACTTGATCTTTATTATGGTCCTTCTGAGCTGATAGACAAGCAATATTAGGGCTGTTCTCCCAGAGTCTTCTATGAAGAAGCAGTCAGAAAACTGTTATCATGGATTATCCTGACCACCCTGCACAACACTTAGTGGGTGGGCAGCAGAGAAGCATCTGTAACAGACTGATTAACTCCACTCCAAGGACAGATACAGGGAATCTTTATACCACACGCTGTGACTTTCTATGATACAATAAAACACATAGAATTATCTACCAGATATATAATATCAATAATATATTGTACAATAACATATTGTGTAATATATTATTGATATTATTTCTATGTATTACTATTTGTATTGCTATTTTTTTACTTAGTTTATTTTGTTTTTAATATAACAAATTATCATTAGTGTCGTTATTATTAGTATAATATGCTGGTCAGAGTGCAGCTTAAAGGTGCTTTTGCAGTGGCTTCAGTTTTCAGACTTTGATGGTAAAGCCATCTTTTATATACAGTCTATGAGGGTTGCACTGCCCCCAGGTGGCTAAAATGTAATGTAGGTTTGAAATCTGTGTTTAGCAACAAAGCAGAAAACATAAGTTTTTGGTAGGTTTATTTCCAGCAACCATGGTTGAAACTTCCTGGTCAGTGCTGTAATATAAAATAAGGACTGTAAGGAAAAAAAACTGGAGTAAAAAAAAAAGGATGTTTAATTAATTATTTATTATTGTTTAATTTCAAAAATATGTTTGATCAAAAGGTTCAGACTACACTCATTTGAAACAGCAGTTAAGAATCTCATCACATCTTCCATTTAGCAGCTTTTCTGCAGATTTTCTTGTAGAGAGTTGAGTATTTCTCACAGGCAGTCATGTGACGGTAATCACTGTGTGGTTTTGCTAATAGCTGATGACTACAGTTTCTGCTTTCCTGCTGCTCCAGAGAGTGACAGTGAGTAGTGACCTCAGCAGAATGTGGCCAATTCTTGAACCGATAACAAGTCATCTGATATAATGACAGGCCCATTTGATGAATGGGTCTGTTTTTAGGCAGGCAGACGTCCGCTGGGGAGCTGGCCTTGGGCAAATACAAAATCCCAGAGGTTACAAAGGCAGATGGATGGACTGCAGTTCTCTGTCACTTTTATGGCTTAACTACTTGTCCCTGGATTAATAAATCTAGATTCATGACTGACAGCTCCAGGCTCACACCACCAGGTACTGCCACCTTTGTGCAACCTTGGTTTAATCAGAACCTCTTCATGACTCCACATCTGCTAAATACATGACATAAAAATAAGGGCAATTTATACTTAACTACTTTGCTCTTTTGCCACATACTGGCTCTCTAAACCTCATGAAGCATGAAGGACAGGGATGGTTTGCAGAGACACATTCGCATCAAATTGATTTCATTCCGTGGTTTTAGTTCACTCTGTGCAAACCACCAGCTCATTGAAAAGTAATAAATTCTGATGAGACAGGGCTGTTCCCATATGAAGCGGGGAGCCAGTCACAAATTTAAATCAACTTCTCCCCCAGCACATTTTTTTATTCTCTGTCTGGCTGTGACTGGTGGAGATGAATTTCCAGCACTCTTAGAAAATAACAACACCTTAAAGTCATTGTCGTCCCAGCCTCGGCTTTTTAAATAATCAAACATCTACCCTCAGCCATCTGAGAGATGAAACGCATCCTGTGCTACCTTGGTGCCCCTGTTGGTGCAATAATCAAAAAGAAGATAAAGAAAAATTGTGTTTTCTTTCAAGTTTGAGAAAAATGCAAAAAGAAATGTGTCTACCTGTATTGTGAAATGAAACAAAGCAAACAGTGAGGGTGTGTGGGAGGAAGGAGATCCAGATTGTTTCTCACAGATGATAATGGTGGTGCTGCTGATGATGCTAATGATCTAAGGGGTGAAGAGTCTTCGCTGGGGAAAAAATAATAGCCTTGGTCATTTACTCAAATGTTTAAAATGACATATTTATCCAGCAGGTGACCTCTGTTTTGTTACTAGCAGCAGCGGCAGTTGCATAATGTTCTTAAATGGTCATTAAACCCCCAGTTAGAAATGTACGTTTAATGGTAAGAGAGCCTTGAAAATAAATTCTCCTCTTCATGAATTGATTAGCAGAGGATGAGTGCTGGGCGAGAAAGTAAAACTTTTAATTTCCACTGTGGCTGTTGACAATCACGACACAAAACACTTTTCTTGGCCTACTTTCCAACTTAGGTATGAAAAATCATTGGATTTGTCTGCATTATTCTCACCTTAAAGTGACTCTGTATTGTACTGTAATTTCGCTTTAGGTATCACCATCTTTCGGGTGAGGCTTGTGATCGTGAGTGAGTGGATGAAAAACGTATTTCAGTCAGGACTACAGCAGTCAAAAGATTTTTATTTTCATCTTCAGCAATTTACATTTGTTCACATTTGCTCTTTCTGGGACCTCTCTGTCCTTCTCTGTGCATACACGCAAAGCAAGCTCAAAGAAAACAGAGCAGCCATCAGATAATGACGCTGATGAGGTCAGAAGCACCGTGGAATGAAGCAGCTGTGGTGGAGGTGGGTTGCAAAGCAGCTTGCAGATGTGCAGCAGCTGTATGCAGGCTAAAGCAGCATAAATACCATGCCTGATATGACTTATGCTAATTGGATTTAAAGATGAATAGCAGCTCAGCCACCGGCTTATGTGTGCTGGCACTAAGATCACCTGTTCTGCCTAAATTGATGCTACACACAAATAGCAAAGACGATTTCAATCAAACTCATTGTTTGGTCATTAAACAGCATCTAAAACCTTCTACCTCAGCACCTTCCGTGTCATCACAGATACCTTGACTTTAAGTACACACAGCCTGAAACATCTTGTTTTGTCCAAGGCTGAAGTCTTTGTTTGAGCTATGGGAGTTAGTTAGGGTAAGGACTGGGTCGCCAAAGAAAGAATTAGTTTGTGTAACATGTTGTCTGTCCACATCGGGAAATGAACTGACTCATAGCTGTTCTGGAAAGTGACGAGTTCAGCAGTTCACTTCCTCACCATCACACAGCTGTTCATTTAGTTTGTCAGGTGGGTATGTTATATTGTAATTTTGGAAACGTTAGAGAAATTGGCTCAGTGTGTGCGTGCTTGTGTGACAAAGTGGGTATATTGACAGATAGAGACTATTACAGAATGGACAGAAGCATCCCATCCTCCTTGTAGGAAACATGATGAATGAGATGACAGTTCTTTACTGAGCTGACACCTGCTCATTGCTTAGGAAGCATAATATGGACAGATGACAGATTGTTAGACAGATGATAAAGGCCCCCACTAATACACATTACTCTGTAGATCAACTATATGAAGCAAAGTGAAATTGCTGGCTTTGCGATTGTTAGGCTTCATGAACCTGAACAAAGTGGGTCTGCACCAACACTGTCTTTTCATCCAAATTTAGGTCATTTTCAGGCAGTAATATAAATACGTCCACTATCTATCCAAATAATCATTGCAGCTGAGAAAGTGCTGTGCCTGTGGATGCCCATCTTTACAGTCGTCCTCCTGATTGTTTTTTGTTTTTGTTTTTTTTGGCCAGTTGTGTGCACAAAACCATCTGATCCTTTTGTTTTGTTTTTTAATCTGAGATGTCACATACAAGATTGCCCTTATTTACAGTATCATGGAAGTAGACTACAGTCATTACAGTGGGAAGCAGGGGGCCATGACATCTTACTGAACCACTTCAACTGTGGAGGTCCTGAAACCATTCACTAAATTCCTCCCATCAAAAACTAACAGCTCATATGCACTCATGGACTGAACAGCAGCAGTGAATAGGAGATGTAGCACACTTGTTGCAGACAAAAATTCTATATCTGTTATACAGACATGTTCAGTGGTTTCTTTTAAAGAAATCTCCTCACACCATGAAATCACTTTTTAAGGATCTTTTTCTGAACCTTAAAGAAGCTCCAGGATCCTACACAGCTTCCCTGCCTCTCCAGGACGAGCCCACAGTCTCTCCCACTCTCCTTCTCATGAGAAAACATCAAATGCTGAAAAATGATAAAATAAGAAGGCAATTGGAATTCACTATCTCTTAAAACTTGACAGCCGTAAATCCCCAGAGGATATGTGCTCCCTTTCAACAACAAGCCCTTGTGGTGGTCGGATTAGATCCAGCCAACTGTTTAATTCACTAAATTTACTGCGCTGAGCTTCTCCTTGCCAAACCCGGAAAAACAGGTCAGATCAGTTAAAGCTTTCGCAGGGCAGACACGAAATATTTCTTCCTTTTAAAATCATTTGTACCATAATGACTCGAAAAAATAATCAAGAAATTAAATCCAAATAAACAAACTAATGTGTTTTATAAGTTATTATAGTTATTTATAATAGCCTTTTCAGGGTTTTTTTTTGAATTAACAATCTGCTGAATATATGAGAACAAAGACGAAGAAGACTTTTTCTTTCTTTTTTGCCAGCTGGCAGGTTAATTAGCGGGCGTGTTTACAACCGTCCAAACATATTATTCTCATTCATTACAGCTGAGTGAGTCCAGGTGGAATAGTAAACCACAGGGATGACTTTCAAGAAAACACCCCACTCTACATCTCTCCTAAACAGCGCCAGAGGCGCGCGGAGCCGCTCACCTGCACCTGTCCCACAAGAGCCGAGCAGCAACGAGGCGATCAGCGCGATAATCCCAGCAAGTCTTTTATTCCCTCGAGGCATGTTGAAGGGACGGGATACTGTGGGGTATAATCCCGCCTGTCTGAGGGTAGCAGTCCGTCCGTCCTCCACCTCCTCCCCCTCTTCTGCTCTCCTGTTCGCTTCTCCCCACTGCTCTCCTCCAGCTGCGCTCCGGTGCGCTGCGCCGCACCGAGTAGCCTCGCTGTCACAGTGTACAGAGGCAGGCCGGTGCCCAGCGGAGGGAGGAAGAGGATGCTCACACGCCGCTTGTACTCCGCCAAGTGATGGAGGCAAAAGAATGGAGCCGTGAGGAGGAAGGGCTCCTTTTTTTTTTCTTTCTTTCTTTTTACGATACTGTCGCAGGTCCGAGTCCAACGCACTGCCTCCCTCACTGAGATGAAAGAATCTTAAGAGTTCCTTCTGGGAGTCCCAGGACTGGTTTAGTGCCACCACCACGGCGCAGTGAGCGCACTTGATGTTTAACTCTTTAGGAAGCTTTCCCCGTAAAAGCAACACAACTGTCACGTTTATTTGAACAGAAGCAGGAAAGGAAAGGATAATTCATAAGGAGACTATGAGGCAGTTTTGAGCTCACTCTGAGACACCCGAACAAAACTGCTATTTTTTAAATATGCAGTTTTGATCACTTTGTGGTCAATTTTAGTGTGTTTGTAACGATTTTTTAAAAATCGCTATAACTCTTTCTTCTTTTAAAAACAAAATGTATTCAAATGTCTTTGCTTTACGCTGGACATCAAATATATCCCACTTTATTAAAAAAAAAAATTATTTAAAATTATTAGCATGATTCTATATCAGGCTGCATACATGTGAACATCACAAAATTATGCCCAAAGCTACTGATCCAAAACTCAGATTTAAGGTGAACTCGTTCTTCTAACAGCCTTCTAGTGTCGAATCCTGCATGTCTATCATTCTGCACCATGGAGGTCTAACAGCCAACTAAAGTTACAATGAGCAAAGCACATTTTTTTTTAACTTAAGGTTCTTCAAAATTGTCCCTGCATCAAAGCTTAAGCAGCAGTTTTATTAATAGGGTCACTTCAATAGCTTTTCTGTAATGTTACACATCACTGCATCATTTTTGTCTCGTTTTTTGATGTTCCTTTTATGCAAATCAGTTTATACAACGAGGTTTTCTATAATTAAAAGCAACAAAGAGGGGCCCTGGGCCTTCACAGCCATATCTGAATAATGCACTTTATGCACAGATAGTCAGTACATCACTACATTTTTGTTTTTTTGTTTTGTTTTTTCACAACAATCTGGGGAGTTTACAGTAGGTCACTCAGGCACTCCGACTCAGTCTACTACAGCAACAAATAAAATCTCCACAGAGAAAATACAAGCATCTCGAATATTCGTGGAAATTTAATACACAAGTATTTCAAGTGTTTTTGTGTGTATCAAGTCCAGTAACCAAGAAATACTTTGAGAATGTTACAAGCACACAAACATTCATCTTTTAGAAATGATTGAAATTTGTTTTTATAAGCCCAAAACTGCATTAAAAATAGAATGAATATGTTCCTTCTCTCAATAAGAGGTCAATGTTACAAGTACACAACTCCACTAAAGGTTCATGGTAACCTGAGAAAGTACAAACTATTCCAAATAAAATCTGGTAGAGGATATGTTGTCGTCCTTGGGTTTCCTGGGGAAGTACTGTGTAATATATTTTTCCTCAGGTCTGTTCTGGCTAAATATGAAAATGAGGCTGAGTTGAAAAGAGGAAAAATTGAAGGACACCAAAGAGTGAAGGCTGGCTTTGACCCAGAGACATTCATGGCTGTGAAGCACTTGAGCCAAACAGACACCTTTTAGATTCTCTCGAACTCAGTACATATTTAATTTAATGATTATTCTAGCCTGACACACATCATCAGTCATTTTGATGTGCTGGAGAGAGGTGAAATGCCAACTCGATTCTCTGGCACAGCACCAATACACTTGGTAATTGTGAATGTACTTTTTCAGTATATATTCAATGAGTAAGAGTTTGAATTTCAAAATAATAATCAATCAAACCTACGTTTAATCCCCAAGGTAGCATGAAGTCTTGTACAAACTCATTGTAAAGGTCCACAAATATGTCCAATATTTACTGCTGACCTTCACAGTTGTGAAAACTGCAGTGGAGCTTCTGCTGTTCCTCATGAAGGTCACTGGTGGGTGCAGTAATAGTTTAGCCTTGAATGTCATTGGACACCTTCAAACAAAATGCAAATAATAGACATGGCTCTAGGTTTTGTTTGCATTTTAGATGGAACACATGGGTGGGTGTGGAAGTGGGGGAGGGCAGGCGAAATCTCTGGGCCTCCTGGATGATATTTTGGGCATCAAACAGTGGATGCATGCTGATGCTGCAGTTTGTTTGCTGTGAAGGTTTTTCTTTAAATATAGCTATTGACTCAATTTAGTTCACTTCATCCATCCATCCGTTCTCTTCCGCTGATCCAATTCAGGGTCATGGGTGGGCTGGAGCCTATCCCAGCTGTCTTAGGGTGAGCTGGGATAGGGTTCAGTCACTTCAATTTCTTTAATCACAGCAACAATCATCTCAAGGCAATTTATATTGTAAGTTAAAAACCCTGACATTAGATGACCTATGAGCAAGCACTCTGGCAACAAATGGGAATGAAAAACTCTCTTTTAACAGGAAGACATCCACAATAGGACCATGCTCAGGAAGGGTCGGTGATCTGCCACGACTATTTGAAGGGGGTGGGTGTGGAAGAGAGTCAGAGCATGAAAAGACCAGGCAACGAAAGAAGTTTGACTTTCTTACTTTTCATCAGAAACCACAGAAAAGTATGGAGAGTGTCCTCAGAAGCCAGAAGAATAAAGGATGCCACACAGAGGATGTGGACAAGTGGGTGAACAATTTGTCTGACAGACAACTCACCCAAACAGTGAGTTGTCTGTCAGACTCAAAAAGGTTGAACTTTGCTGTGACACCAAGACAAGTCCTGCTTTTGGAACTGATCACAGCCACAGAAACAGAAATTTGAAAGAACAACCTTGCAGACATTGAAGCAGAGCAACTGCAAATAAAAGTTTCGGCCTGACTCGTCAATGCACAGCCCCCAGCATCCAACATCAGCATGGAGGAAATGAAGGCACTCATATTACTTAGGAATGACAACAACACTATTATTCTTCCAGAAGACAAGGGTACTTGTCTATGGTATGGTACTGAACTCCATATCCAGAACACCTTGGATTTTGTTGAGAAAGTGAGAGGTTATTATGCAGGCAGATAAAACCATGGTCTCGTACGATGTTACATCTCTCTTCACTTACATTCCAGTTACTAAAGCGTTGGAGGTAGTTCATAAGAGATTACAGGATGAGCTCAACCTCAGCAACAGCACCACACTCAGCACCGACCAAATGTGTTTGCTCTTTAACTGTGTCTTCATCTACATGTTTCACATACAAGGGTCAGTACTACAGGCAGAAACATGGGTGCGCCCAGTTTCACCCATTGTGGCTAACTTGTACATGGAAGAAGTGGAAAAGAGGGCTCTGTTATCCTACCCTGGAACACCACGAAGTTCAGGTTCAGGTATGTGGATGACACCTGAGTGAAAATCAAATCTCAGGACAATTCACAGATCAGATTAACTCGGTGGACCGACACATCAAATTCACCAGGGAGGATATGAAAAGTGGCAGGTTAGCCGTCTCAGACTGTGAGATGTCGATCAGTAATGGGGGACATTTAACAGTGGACGTGTACTGTAAACCAACGCATACAGATCAGTATTTAAGGTTTGACTCTTAGTCATTATGTAAATGTGCTCTTTATAAGGTTACAGAAACCTACAGTCAGCTGAGAGTAAAGAAGTCACTTGGATGAGTTTCTCCCACTGAACACGCTACACCCAGATGAACAGAATCAACTTTTTGGGAGAGAGACAAATATTAAGATTAACTAATGATAAACTGCAGAGTGGTGTATAAACGCATAGTGGCTGAAAAGAAGAAGTGCATTGTGGGAAGCCAGATAACGAACTGAGAATTCAGGGTCACTTGATCCAGTCCTAACTATAAGCTTTATTAAAAAGGAAAGTTTAAGGCTAATCTTAAAAGTAGAGTTTGTCTATTTTCTGAATCCAAACTGGGAGCTGGTTCCAGAAGAGGGGTCTGAAAGCTGAAGGCTCTGCCTCCCACTCTATTTTTAAACACTCAGAGCAGTATTCTCTTAGAGTCTCTCTTGATCTCATAATTATTTATTAATCTAAAGTAATTTATAAACCAATGGGGTTTTCATAACAAAACATCTGCTTATGTTCAGATGGCTTTGTATATTCAAATCATATCAACCATATCTGTGTTGTGGGATCATTCTCAAGAATCATGTAGGCTACATCTCACATTTGTCAAAGTCATAGTAGCATAAGACAAGGAAGCCAAAGAGCAAACAACACTTTGAAAAATATTACAGAGTGGCTCCTAACTTGGCTGGCTTTGAGACTTTTTGAGGGACAAAATGCTCTAATAAGAGTCCTCTTCCCCTCCTCCTCCATCTCCACCACAGTCTGAATGCTTGGTGTTAGACGAGATGCCGTTATGCTGATGCTGACCAAGCTGATAAATCTTTACACTGTGTTGCAAATTGTTATGCAAATAAGATTTTAGTGTCATAAACATTCAATTTTTTGTTTTCAGTTAAACTCATGGGTGGTATTGTGGCTCGGGGCTCTGTGGATCACTGATATCAATCTCAGACAGCTGTCATAATTAGTTTGGAACAGGATGACCCAATAAGATAAAAACTACTTAAGAAGGATGTTCCACATCATTAAGCATGCCACAGGTTTCAAGTAATATGGGAAAGAAAAAGCATCTCTGCTGCAGAAATGTGGTAAATAGAGCAATGCCTTAGATGAGGTCTGAAAACATTAGAAAATTAGATATTATACAAAAGCTTAAGCATGATTATCGTACTGTGAAGAAACTTGTGGCTGAGTCAGAGCACAGAAGGGTTTGCAGAGACTAAGACATAGAGATGAAGGTTTCTGCCAGACAAATTCATCAGATTAAGAGAACAACTGCTAAAATGCCATTACAAATCAGCAAGCAGGTAGTTGAAGCTGCTGGTAGTCCCATGAGTAATTTTCAAACAGTCTTGTTAACTGATGATTGCCACCCAACTATGGATGGTCTTGATGGATGGAGTAGGTGGTGGTTGGTGTATTGCCACCATGTCCCAACAGGGCTGCAAGGAGGTGGCAGAGTCATGGGGAGAGAGTTGGTAGGTCCCTTTAGGATCTCTGATCGTGTGAAAATGACCACAAGTATGAAAAGTTTCTCACTGACCACTTCCTTCCACGGTCCAAAAAGAAGAACCGTGCCCTCAGTAGCAAAATTATCTTCAAGCATCACACTGTCAGGGCTCACTGTGTGGCAGGGTAGAACCTTAAAGCAGGAAAAAAAAATCTGAGCTTAAACAGCAACTTTATTGCTGACACTCCCAAAGTTGGCTAAAATAAATCTTTGGCATGAACATCAATTGAGAAACATGGTAACCTGGAAATAATAGGGAAAACTAAGGCACTGGGACTGCTAGAGCCAGAGAAAGAGAGACACAGAAGGAGAGAGGGAGACAGACAGAGCGAGGGACAAGAAGAGAGAGGGAGCGTGCACTGAAGACACTGAAGACAAAACACAGCGAAAGGGAAACATTAAGGGAACTAACCTAGAACCACAAGAGTTAAACACAATGAGCAGGAAAACTCATAAAAGGTAAGAAAACAAAACTAGGAAACATAAGTCACTCTAGCAATACTACGATAATGATTAACTAAGATTCAAAGGTCCACAAACACAAAACACTGAGTCAAAGCACCAGAACCATGACAGACAATGTACCATTTGATGCTGCAAAAATACCTCTGTGGCATTGGCTGCTATGGGCATAACCTTACTGAGAACTGATGGAGCATCTGAGATCTATGATGGATGGTTGCAAGAATTGTGAAGGTTAGAAGGGGTTAATATGTAACTTGGCCTGTTAAGATGTTTATGATTGAAATAGCTTTCAGTACATATGATCTCCTAATGTTGCACTTTCAACAAATGATCATGTTCAGCTCTTTACAACCAATAAAATGTTTTGAAACTCTGTTGTGTATAATAATTTGGATCAATGGATTTTTAGGGGGGTATTTGTGCAAAATCACAGTTATCATTGGGAGGTTTGTTCAATAAAATTTGAATTGTGCTCTAATGATTGATGACTTGAAAAGTATACTGACTGTCATTTGAATAGACTCTGTAGGAAAGTCAGCGACAAAAATTCTTTGCATAATAATTTGGAACCCGATCTATGTGCGTTTGCATTTATGGTTTGAATAATTATATTTGTAACCAATGATTCAGTGGCTGCAAAAACTCTGCTGCTGAAGAACAAAAGCATCGGTGTGATTTTTTCCCCCTGAAAAAAAACCTAAATCATTTGAACAATACATTTTTATGCAATTAAAAAAAGCCAGCTGTAGCAAATACGACTCAAATTTAAAGTTTGTCAATTGGTTCAATAAACTCTCAATTTTCACATAATTAGAATTTTCTGGGAATTATTTTGTGGTCAAGGCTTTAAAGAGTTAACTGCAAAATGGCATAGTCGCTCAGCTACCCTGTTTTGTATAGAAGAATATTACCAGAATACAACCACTTGGAAACAAGCTGAGTTAAGTCCCTTGTTGCAAAGCGATGCACTGTAGACGAGCTGCGCTTATTGACACAGACTTACTCAAACTGACTGCAATCCTTTGTCAATTTGTCTGCATGTATAAGCTACACGGCAGTTATTTGAATACCTTTGCCAATTTGTCTGAAAGGGACTGCAGTCACTGCAAATCGAGCCCTAGTTCCCCCAGGTGATCTGTGCTATAACCTTGTGATAGAAAGCGGTTGTCCAGAGGTTAGTCTATGGGCAACCAGCTGGTCATCACGACTAATTGCAATCAGTCATCAAATACGAAAAAATAAATAAATAATTCATTGCAATCACCGGTAACCACTGATTTTTCCTGGTCACCATGCTGTTCTACTTTTACTCTTGTGTGACTGAATGTGAAGACTGAATGAGGTTGCCTGTCAGGAGCAGTGTTGGTCAAGTTACTTGAAAAAAGTAATCAGTAACTAATTACTGATTACCTTTGCCAACTAGATTGAAAAATCTAGTCACACTTCGAGAAAATATATGTATGAATATGACTAAACCAACTCTTTAACATGACACGTATAAATGTGGGGACTTTCCATTCTGAAGCATTAAGGATTCCATCACAGTTTCACCCCACCTAAGATCCAAGCATAATGCATGCAAAGTAAAGTGATTTCCATATCATTTGCATATGCATGATTATACAGGTGTAAAGAGGCTTATTTTGGCAGAAATCCATCTGCACGGCTCCATTTTCCTGCTCTACTGTACCTCTCAAATGAACACTAACAAGACCTTAGAGCTGAGCCAGAATGAGCTGCACGCCGCCCAGTTCATTTCCCCACTGATTCAGTGCGCTGGCAGTACTGATGAAGCTGCTGCATGATCATATTCAACAAAGCATGCTGGGTAAGAAATGATAGCTGGCAGCAGAAATGAGAGGAGGCACCTGTTCTTACGCGGTAAAGGAGGGATGGTGAGGAACAATGACTCTGAAGTGATACATGAGGAGAAGAACTGTGGCGAGAAACAGCAGGTAACATCAATCCAAAGAGAGGAGTAAGTGGGGAGTGACAGTGGTTTACACACACATAACTGCACACACAAATGGAGCAACTATCAGGCAGCACATAGAGGAATCAGTGAACTATGTAATGGTAATATCTGCTATTTACAAACAAAAATAAAGAAAGGTGTGCATGTCCACAGTAGGTTCATGCTATAAATAAGAAGTGGCTTGAACTCTTTATTTTCACTGTCTTAGAGAGAACTTTACAGTGTCGACTAATGCAGCAGGCTTCCAGAGGTCAGGGAGCTCAGGAAGTGAACATAGAAGTCAAATTCAGGTTGTCACACGAGTTGACTTGAGTGACATTGCCAGTGGGGTAGCACACCGGTAGTTCATAGGTTCAACGCAAGGCTTTACACATCTACACCAACATATTGTAGAGTTGTACTGTCATGTGGGGGTGGTGCCAAAAATGTTTGGAACAATAGGCAGTGTAGTGTCCTCTTTATATGGCTTTCACCTTAGCCCTTGCCAAGGAGAAGACAGAAGTCATAATGTACAAGTGAACAGAAACCTCTCTGTGTCATACCTTTTCATACTTTTTTTTTCTTTTTTGATAAATGCCACAGTTGCTTCCTTTCCTGTTCATGCAAACCTTTGAGCCAATCAAAATTCACCATAATTTTGGCTAGGGAATTCCCACATAAGACACCAAAGTTACATAAGACTTGCACATGCATGAATTATTCACAATGTAAACAAGCCACTCACTTGTTTACATTTCCGTTTTCAAACAGCACAATAATGAGGCATCCAAAACAACACTGTAAACAGGAGCAACGTCATCATGAAACGCCATTAAAAAAAACTGTCCCATAGACACCTTGTGTTTTGTTTTTGCTCTTTTTTTTTTTTTTTTTACAATAAATGAACCAATTAATGAAGTGGGACTTTTATAAACTGCTCCATACAGAATTACAACAAAGACACGGACAGCAGAATTAAAACTGCAGTCACCTATATCATATGTTGAACTAAATGACAAGATTTCTCTGACCATAAACTAAATGCCAAGTCTAAATTTCTGACTAAATGCCAAGTCTAACCATAAATTTAAAGTTTTTATTTAGGTTATTTGTAATTTTTTTTTTTTGCCTACACTTCCCTGAACCACATCGAATGATGGCACATTGTTCTCACACACTCTGGAGTATACTTTGGAATCACAGCAGCAAGCGAGGGTGGAGTCTTCAGTCAGAAATTTTGGGTGACTGTGAGCGGATTAAAACTTTTTAGGAGCCACGGGAATATGAGATGGTTGTTTACCTGGTAAGTGAGAACAGATAGCTTTATATATGCAAAGTTATGAAGAGAGTCATTGGAGAGATCCAGTCCAATCCCTGTTAGGTCAGACAATGGGTGATTCTATGGTGCTTTTGGTGGCGTTTCTCAGCAGGGGCTGTGAGCTGTGATATTGCATCAATTGATATGACCATAGAAAAGCAGAGTGTGAAAAAGTGAAGTCAACATGAAAGTTTGTTTTAATGGCCACCAGGGGGCTAAACAGACTTTAAGAAAGCTATTTCAAAATGCCAAGATGGCATTAGCAAAAAGCTAAAACGTTCATGTCAAGGCTTCAGAATGGGAATCTGCAAACCAGTGACTGAGATCCCAGTAGCTGCATCCATCTTTCATACTGTCTGTGAATATGACCACACCTAGATACCTAACCCTGTGTACCCAGTTAAAGTGATGGTCATGACGGGGGTCTTCACAGTTCGGGAGGAGTCTTTGGTTTACTAATCGTAAAACCACAGTTGAAGTTCCTAGTGTTGAACAGCTCGCCATGTGACTTGTACTTGATAGTAACACCAAAGTCAGGCAGCTCAGTGAATCCATTTTTTTTGGTCACTGTTGTATTTGGCTGACAAATCCACAACTTATGTACCTGGCATGTATTATACCTTGTGATATAAATGTGTTGAAACTCTATAGAGAGATAGGTAGGTGATAAATGAATTTTTCTCTGTTTCTGACTTCTTTGGATATCTTACCTTAGCAGCTACACTTATTAACTTTGGTGTCTGAAAAACTGGTCTTCCTCCCCCTCCATAAGGTTCGTGGAGTAGAAAGACACTTCAGAAAATGCAAAGAGCCCCCCCCCCCCGCCTTAATAGGACAGGACGTGGTGTCATAAATGGGAACATATCGCTGCCATCACCAGCCCCTCCTGCTGTGAAAAGCAAAATTGAAAATTGGATTGATGCTATTTCTTCTTGTGATTATTTGTTACCGTATCTGTGAGATCTGATGAAATTGCCTTGCAGAATGTAAAACCATGGTGCACTGGAGGTGCGAGAAAAGTAATTTGTCGCATATTGTGAAAATGCATCTTCTCATCTTTGCCAGCTCTTTCTTTTGAATATTACTGTGAAAATATGCCCCATTCTTCTTTGAATACAAACATGTATTATTATTGATACACCTATTGTTACTTCTGAGCTTAATCATAATGACCATGTTCTGCATAAATTTCATTTCAAACGTGCTTTAAAAAAAAAAAAAAAAGGAAACCAAACATGTGAAAAAAGTAGTAAAACTTTCTGCATGCTTGGTTTTTCTCCCACCCTGTCTGTAGGCTGAGTGCAGACCTTGGTCCTAATGATAGCAGGAAGTAGGCTTACACTGATAGTAAAGTTTGATTCACATGAGTCCTGTCTAAAGTAGGGGTGGGCAATTTACTTTGTCCAAGGGGTGTCATGAAAAGCTGCGACTGTTCTGGGTGGCCTCATCAATAAGGTGACCGCAATTCTGCTCAATAATATTTTTTTCTTTATAAACTGCTACTAGTAATGAAAATGTGAAAAAAAGAAAAGAAAAACAAACCAGCTGTGAACAAATGTCCATTTTTGTAAGATTTCTGTCAGGGACCCTGGTCTGAGCGACCCAGGGCCGATGAGCTGTTGTGGTCTCATTTTATATTATGTATGTTTGTGTGCTGCTGTTGTTGTGTTCTCCATGCTTGTATGTATAGGTAAGTGGGTGTGTGTATGGATGTGGCTGAGCACTGGGTTTCAGGCAGGCTTGGTGGGTGTGTCCTGTCTGGAGGCTGGCCACACCTGACTCGTCGGGGAGCTACTTAACAGTGTGGCTGAATGCTCCTTGGCGCAGGATCGTTGTGTGAGACTCCATGTCAGTGCTCTTAGATAGACAAGTCCAGTGAGTGTATGCCCGCAGCAGTAGAGTGTCTTGACGGCTGTTTCTATTGTTTACGGCAGGAAGTGCGTGGAAGGCCACAGAGCAGCAAACACGGGGAGTGCAGACACGGTAGCAGAGAGCATGTGGCACAGACTTGTGGGAAGAAGACACGGCACAGGAGTCAGGGGAGCGCACGAGGATTTATTGTTGGATTATTATTTACCTCACTGTAAATAAATGCATTGTTCACCACATGCAGAGTCCTGCATTTTTGATCCTCCTTTCCCACATTTCCCTGGCAAACTGTGACAATTTCAGAGGCTTTTTTTATTTTTGTTTGGGTTTAAGTGCTATTGATATTTTTGTTTGTTGTTTAAAGATTTAATCTGCATTTTTTTTTCCTGTTATTTTTTTTCTTGTTCAGTGAGAGGAATTTAGTTGGTTTTGGGCTTGAAAAATACATTGAAGTCGAATTCAGTGTTTGAGATTCTTCTGTTTAGCACTTTGCCCAAGCTTACCTGACAGCTGCGTGGTAGCCTATGTCACTATGTTCAGTTTCATGTTGCTCTACAATTGCAACAAATTCTTAGTACTTCAGTGTTCTTGCTATGGTGATGCTAGCCATTTCAGATTGAAACTAGGGATAGGACTCGAATTAAAAAAAATTATCTAATTAATTAGAGGCTTTGTAATTTATTAATCTCGATCAATCACATTTGATTGCACAAGAAAATTTGCCCAAATCACAATTTTATTTTATTTTTTTAATGAATATTCATGAATACTGTAAACTTGAGCTCTTTTCATTTCTGGTGAAAAAAAAGTAAAAGCTGGATTTCAATTCAAAACAGAGGAACAAAATAATATCCCTGGCCAAAATTGAGCAGACTTGAAAAACTAAAGTGCTATTTTAAGTACTTTAAGTCATTAGGCTAAAACAGTGTGATCGCTGAACATTTTAGTGCCAAAAATAACAAACCCATTGGACTCACAATACCTCCATGCTTATTTACTGTCCGTCTTTTTCAGCCAGTTACTTAGACAAACTAGCCTGTTCACATTTTCAGAGCTCAAGGCAGCTCTCTTTTTTGTTACTATGTGACCTGCGAGTGAGAAAAGTCTCTCACATGGGACAGACGTGGCAGGACTAATCAGATACTTGTGGGCCAGGATAGACAGCTGTGGGTGGGTCCCTGCTCAACTGGACCACCACCACAGTGGGCAGTCTGTCTCACTGATGGTGGAATCTGCTCTGTATAAACTCAGGTCATTGTTACACAGGGCTCCCTAATCTGAATCAGTCTGAGGACAATGAAGAGAGGAGGAGGCTCTTTGTCTTTGCTGGCTCCTTTGTGGTGGCATCTTTACACTGTTCCTGCAGCAGGGCCTCAAGGCTGGTCCAAACCTCTTCTCGCTCTCCCTTTGCAAGACATTTTAAATCTATAAAGCATGGGTCAAGCACAATAGCTTTCTTGAGCCACTGATGGTTGAATATAGCTACACTTTGGGATAGGTCCTTTGTGAAGGCAGTCTTAAATTTCACCACGTAGTTTCATTCATCATCGGAGACCTCCATGATGTGATGCAGGCGTCAGAAAGCAGGTAAAACCACTGAACATATGTCTCACCTCCAAGAAGCTCAGTCACAAATCTGTAGTAGACAGTTCAAGAAAGTAATTATTAATCTACATAATTACTGTCAACTAAAGCTTATTGAAGAAACAGTAACAATAAGTTTAAAAATTGTTTTATTTGCCTGCATGGCTCAAGGACAGCCGGGAGCTTTGGGAGTTGTTTGGTGGCAACCAGAGCCCTGCTCTTAATAGAGATAGAAGGTCCCTAAGGTTGTAATGCTTCGGTGGTATGCAAACTCCTGTTTGCACAGTTTGCACAAAACCACTCTTTTATTAAGGCTTCCGTCGGGTAGTCTTTTGAAATGAAATTTGTCTCCAATCAGTCCAAGCAACACGCTTTCTTCTGATTTATCCATTTTTGTAGCTCTGATGTGTCCATCAGTCTAATCTGCATACTAGGAAATTGTGCATTGACAAAAGTTCCCCTTTGCTTGGAATGCAAAGTGTGATTAAATGCGTTATGTTTTTTTTAACGCAATATTTTTTGTAATTAATTAATCGCAATTAACGCGTTAAATTCCCACCCCTAGTTAAAACATCAACAATGTAATTCAATTTTAGTATTGAGGTACACACTTCTTGGTGTATAACACAATGCAAAAATACTCATTTCAGTTCTGGGTTCATTTAAGTCACTTTATCTTGCATCCAGTTCAAAACTTGGACTTTATTTCCTGCCAGATTTGGTCATAAAATCTGCCAGTTCGTCTGACTGCCAGGTCCATTATAACCTTCAAAAAAAATGTTTATCCCATGTCCAAAGCAGAGGCGGAGTCAGGCATGTGGGATTTTTTTTTTTTTTTTTTTGTTTTGGGGGGGGGGGGGGGGGGGTAGAAATGACTGAAAGATTAATAGGCTCTGTTTTGAGTTTTGTTCAAAAAAGAATGACTTCATATAGGGAAAAATATATATCACATGTGCAGGACACCTTAAACTAGTTTTTTAATTAAGCAGCAAGGCAGAACAAAATCAGGGCTGCATCAAGACACGAGGACTAAACCCCAATTCAACCAGACACAGAACTGATCCAGAATTAAAACAGGACTACAACAGTTCAAAATCAGGACTACTTGGGACTTAACCAAGACAGAACCACAATCAGAACTAGATGATCGTAGCACTAAAAATCATCATAGACCTGCACTACACTTATTTTTAATTCTACCAAAGTCCACTATTTAGATTGAGAAAATTTTATATAATTATTTAGTGCAACAAGCCTGCATAACTTAATAAATATAGAATTTGAAAAATAGCAAACCTAAAAAGAAACACTAGGTACGAGATACATGAGGACCTATGATACGGTGATACTTTTGGTAAACGACCATTTGACTAACATGTGTGTCTCACCTGCTCTTGTTCCATCTCTGTTTTGTCCTCATTCTCCTCTCTCTCCCTCTCTGTGCTGACAATCATCAAATATACAGATATTTACAAACTCTTCAGATAAAAACACAAACACTTTTTTAATTGTAACATCAAATCAGACTAAATGTTTATTTTTTTTTAGATTGATAAATATAAAAACATATTTGTTAACTTTAAGAGTAAAGAGAGAAACTATCTGTATTTCTTAATTGCAAATGGCACCAAATTGTATTCAAACTTGAGCCACACTTATGGAGCTCCACAATTCTTTTCCTGGTGTTTTGGTTGACATCTCTTGATTTTCCCATGTCACAGAAACAGGCTCTGTGTTTTGCCTTCTATGCATCCACAGCTGTGCCACCAATTTACTCACATGGACTCTACTAACCTATCAGAAGCTTCTTCAGCTCAGAATGGAATCGTCTGGAGTTTCTTATTAATTAACAATAAACTTAGTGTACATGTACTCCTAAATTTGATGAAAGTGATAAAAAAACAGAAAGCTCTGTCTCTCTTTATTCTGACATTTAACTAATTCAAAATATATTTCAATGTTTATCTAAAACAAAAGTTTACTCTAAATTGATGTTGTACAGTAAAAATGTTTTATGTTTTCTCCCTAAAGTGTATGTAAATATCTGGTTACAAATGTGAATATCCTGCTGTGTACTGAAATCCCTCTTGGGCTACGTCCACACGTACACGGGTATTTTTGAAAACGGAGATTTTCCGTTTTCGTTTTAAAAAAATAATCCCGTCCACACGTAAAGGCAGAAATGAAGGAAAACGCTGCTGGGAACATGCCAAAGCAGCAGGTGGCGCTATATTCCTAACCGTGTAGAAATGTTGGCCAATCAGAAGTCTAGAAGCCTCGGTGGGAAAAAGTAAACAAAGCTGGGGCATAGAAGCAGAACCGAGTCGTATGTGTGGAGGGACAGTAACTGTGTGTGTATATGTAAGCATTTAAACACTGCAGAGAGTACAATTAACAGTAACAGTATTGTAGAAATTCATTTCACCGAAACAATAACGTGGCGCACAGTGTGACGTCAAAAAAGGCGCACATCTTTGACGCTGCGTTTTCTCCGTTTTTCTCGTCCACACGTAAATGCAAAAACGGAGTTTTAGAAAATATCCACCCTGGCCGGAGTTTTTAAAAATCTCAGTTTTCAGTGACCAAAAACGCCGTTTACGTGTGGACGAAAGGTGCAAACGCATAGAAAAATTGCGTTTTCAAAAATACCCGGGTACGTGTGGACATTAGTGGTGTGCGGATCGATACTGAAATATCGATTCTTCCGATACCAGCAATTTATGTTCTAGAATCGATTCTCATATTATAATATCGATATTTTAGTACTCTGGGGTAAATTTGTAGTTTTTCCATTAAAATGAACGCAGTGGAAAGAAACTATACCATTCGGATCGTCTAATTTGGAAGGAACTACTTCCTCTTACGCCTTTCATAGTCATATGCGAAATACGGCTGTATAAATGTGTCGCAGCCCCTGGCCTGCACACTCACAACAATGGCTGAGCGCAAACAGAGTCATGTGTGGATGCGTTTTACCTCCACAAACAGCCCAGACGCGGTTTGTGATATATGTGGCAAGACAGTGAGGTGTTGTGGCAACACCACTGACCTCGTCAAACACCTCGGAGTAAATCACATCACAGAATATGATGAGCTTATGTTGAGGCGAACTGAAGAGGAGGACAGGGACACAGACGTCTCTCGCAGAGTCCTTTAGTGCTGCAGGCAGGCAACATGCTCAAATAGCGCACAACTTCAGTTTTTTTTTTTAAATTTCTATATGATTATTCTGCATTATTAAGCAATAAAAACAAGTTGTCTGATGTCCTCTAATCATTATGAAGCAATATGGTTATGTTATTATTACAATTACATAATAAAATTATATATTGTATTATGAAATGCAATGAAACATTAAGTTTTTGTACAGAGTATCGGTATCGGATCAGTATCGCTGATACCACCCTGAATTTTACTTGGTATCGGATCGGAAAGGAAATCAGTGGTATCGCACATCACTAGTGGACATAGCCTTGTTTTGCATAGAAATATACTGAACAACATACAAAGCATAATATATAAAATAACATTTACCTGAGTTTTTTCTTTGAAAGAAGCCTCTAATGTCCATTCTTATATTTCAGTACATAACTGAAACCGATTTAGTCGGGGAGGGTAAGAACTGAAAATATGAAATAAACACACGTAAGCTAAGACTCTCTAAAAAAAATAGCATTTGTTCGGCTTTTCATTTTGCCATTTGTTGATTCACTTGAAGAGCAAGTAACGTAATATTGGTCAAGTGATCAGTTTGATATCAATCTTTCGTGATGCACCGTCATATTTACATTATTTGTACGGTACGAATGATTTGCTTTGGTACCTGCTCAAACTTAAGCTCTCCTTAGTATGGCTGGCTCCGTTTCTCCAACAGTGCACTCACAGGCAGCAGCTGCCCCGCCCCCTCGCTCAGTCGCTTAGTGCCTGAGCTCGGATCAAACCAATATCAGGGGGGATTCACGCACAGTCGTAAATTCCCAGTGTGCACTATGTGCTTCGAATATTGTGTGTACTTTTTGTTTTATACAGTTGTCAGCCAGGCATCTAACTATGAAAAAATTACACTCCAAAAGACCCCGGGCTTCTGACAAAACAACCCGGGCTTAAGCCCAGTAAGCCACCCCCACCCCCTGGTCCAAAGATGAGGAACTGGGCTGTGTCTTTAACATCAATTAACACTTCAACATCTCGTATTAAAGATGAAGTCAGAAATGTCCAAATTTCTAGCAGTGCATTTGATCCATCTTGTTACAATTTGCCCAGAGAGGGGCTCATTCTTAAATTAATTAAACTGCAGTCAAACAGCAATCTGCTCCTCACACACACCTCACACAGCTTTACCTCTGACTTCATTACATACTTTTATACCTGTTTCCTGTTAAAAAAAAAAAAAACTCTAACAAGCGCTCTTTTTTTGAATCTTTGCTGGATTAAATGGAGCTAACTATATGACTAACTATCCTAATTTTCTATTGACCTAACGAGGTCTCTCAGGGACAACAGAAGGGCCAGATGTGGCCCAGGGGCATACAAAGGCCAGTTCTGTTCTAAAATAACTACTCTGTGCAGGTTTCTGTACTGCAGACTGGTGTTTCTGTCTACTCTGTGGGGGAGAGTCAAACATCGACAAGCACAGGCAAAGAAGAGAAGGCTCCCTTGATTTACTAACAAGCCCTGCTAAAATGCAGAAAGAACAAGCAGTTCATATTATGAAACCTAACTGCGGTGCTGACTGAAAAACACTTAAACCCACTGTTACTAACTGGTATGTCCCCTGTGTTCAAGAGGAGACATTACTAGCCTGTGTTGAACACTTTATTAAGATTGAAGGATTCACTAACTAGAAAGTTATGAGTTTGCATCAAAGATCAAAGAGCAGCAGTCCTGATGCAAGATGGAAAAAAAAATCATATTTATGCAGCCCTTTTCCTCTGAAAAGTGCTCCACAGCAAAGCAAATGACAAAATCAAACAGTGAAATAATAAACACAAAGAAGATTCATATCAAACATAAAGAAAAGAGAAAATAGCAAGAATGGTAAAAATTAAGATGCAGACAAGCTAAGAAGATGCAAAACTTAGTGCATCTACCAATGTGTTTGGGAACTTCAACTTTGGAGGCTGTGAACATAATATTATAGATATATAATATTAAGAAGTTTATTGGACATCACTGCTTAGATTTGCTACAGCACTGAAAGTCTGGTAATACCAGTAATGCTTTTATCATTGCAGATTTAATATATTGCTGATATATAGTACTGATTTCTGGAACTTTGAGTTTGCACCTTTTTTGCCATCTGTTATGTTAAACCTCCTGTAGAAACCTATTTATTCCCAGCAGAACACAACTTGTGTTTCTTGACAATGTTTAAATATAGTCCTCCTCTCCAAATCTATCTTGGGGACAGAATTAAGTTGCTGTGTCAGATAACATCTACTCTTGGTGCTCATTCCCCTCTTACCTGCTGTTAGCCCTAGTTAGCATATAATGCAAATGAGTCTCAGTGGAATCTGTGAAAATAATTGCCTCATTTATCCAGACATCCGCTTCACTTTGATATTGAAATCTTTTTGCCCATTAAAATGTAAACAGATGCACGCTGGCATATTTAGGCTTTCTCACAGTCACAGGCAAACAAATACACATCCACACACGAAAAAGACGAACGCTTCCTCCATACATAGAATGCTAAACTGTTTTTTTCTCTTTTGTTTCCTAAGCATGAATCCATCTGCACTGGGGAATTACTGATTTTAGCTACATGTAACGGAGTTATTTATAGTCAGATAACTGATAAAAGTATGTTTAATTAAATGATGGTGTGACATTCAGAAATGTTATTTTACAAATTATTTTATCGTCATCTTCTGTCAACTTTTGCTGCGTCTTTTTGAGATGTTGCATCACCAAAGCTGTTGTAAAAACGTGAGTTTAGCATCATAAAGAACAGGATAACTTACAAGTTAATGGACAGCTTTAAATGCTGTGTATGCATATGAGTGGCAAACGGGAGGTCATTTTGTACAGACTTTGGGAGACTTGATCAAGCATTACCTTAACTTTTGGAGTAGTGTAGCGTTCAGCTCTATCTTGCCAGCCCAATTATAAAAGGTTGGGATGCTGTGTAACATCTAAATAAAAAGAGAATGCAATGTTTCGCTAATCTCATAAACCCATATTTTATTCACAATATAATAAAGAAAAGATCAAATTTAAACTCATTTAGAATTTTGATGGCAGCAACATGTCTCAAAAAAGTTGTGTAGGGACAATAAAAAGCTGGAAATGTAAGTGGTAATAAAAAGAAACAGCTGGAGAAATATTTTGCAACTAATTACGTTAACTGGCATCAGGGCACTAACGTGACTACATATGAAAAGAGGAAGAGATTCTCTGAAGTAAAAATTGACAGAGATTCACAAATCTGCAGAAAATTGCTTCTATAAATCATTGAACAATTTCAGAATAATGTTCTGCCACATAAAATTGCAAGACTTTGGATATCATATCGATGATATCTACATGCCATCATCATAAGATTCACACAATCTGGAGAAACTCAGTACTGGAAGCCCGTGATCTTTTGGCCTTCAGACTGCATTGTATTAAACACACACATGATTCAGCCGTGGAAATCCTTGCATGGGCTCAGGAACATTTCTAGAAATCAGTCTGTTAACACAGTTCACTGTGCCATCCACAAACGCAGGTTAAAACTCTGTCGTGCAAAGAAGAAACCATAGCTGATCATGATACAGGAGGACTGCCGTCTTCTCTGGGCTGAAGCTTATTTAAAATGAATTGAGACAAAGGGAGAAAACTGTTTTAGGGTCAGACAAATCAATATATGAACTTCTCTTTGGAAAATATGGATGTGACATCCTCCAAACTGAAGAGGAAAGAGACCGTCTGGCTTGTTTTCAGCCTTCAGTTCAAAAGGAAGCATATCTCATGGTATGATTGGCAAATCTATGGATTCTGTTTTTATTTTAATTTTACATTCCAATTTCTGGGGAATTTGGGTCATGTTTAATTTCAATATTAGCTATACCAGATGAAGACAAATACGAAACAATCGATGGTGCCAACAGCTGTAAAATTATAAAAGGACTCATTAGTAATTCTAAACATTTGATAGTAGACAGGAAGCAGAAACAACAAAACCAGGTCAAAGGTCAGAGTTCATGAGTTCTTGGTGTGGTCTGATCAAAGTCCATACTTAAATCAGATTGAGACGCTTTGGCATGACCTTAAACAGGCCGTCCATGTTTGAAAACCCTCCAGTGTAGTTTTTAAATAATTTCATTTAAGTAATTCTCCAAAGAAGAGTTGGCCAAAACTCCTCTGCAGAGATGTGCATTTGATCACAGTTCTTGCTGCCAAGGGTGGCGCAACCAATTATTAGGTTCACAATTGTAACAGGTAGATTTGGATAGTTTTTTGTCCGCTGCAGAGAGGAATCTGGAGAAATGGAGGCAAGACGAAGACAGACAGAGAAAGAAAATATCCATTCGTCTAGCAGCGTCTGTGCCTTTAGTTTGTCCGGAGCTGGTCTGCTGGTCTATATAAATCAATGTAATGAGTAAATGTAATGACCTGGTTGGGGTGGGGATATAACAGGGACATTTTGCTGATGCCTACAGTTTACATCAACTTTCCTTATCATTATCCCCTCTAGTTTGAGCATAGCTTTAGCTGCCTCATTTACATTTTACATTTTTTTAATATGGAATAAGTGAGAGGGGGATATTCATGGCTGAATATTTGAACACAGGACATTTAACTGGAGAATTTTCAACAGTTACGTGTCAGCTGATTCACTGTCTGAATATTGATAGAAGTGGTTATTTCCCTTCAGTGTCCTTTATGGTTGAGTTCAGCTGATATAAGATGATGAAATTTCATATCTGTGCTTATAATGGTGACCGTGCCTCTCATCATAATTGGACTCAGGGGGGCAAACAATGAGAGTGTGTGCGGCTGTGTTGGACTTTCCCAGGTGTAACTATATGCAGCTTATGCTAAAAATGAGCATGTGTACTCAGCAAGCTTTCCTGCAACAATATGTGCTTATAGTCTGCTCCAGTAAAATTATTTGGCAGTGTTAAGTGATGAAGGGCTAAGATTTACCAGGCCCTGTGGCTTTTCTAGCTACATGTCCCAATGTGATGCTGTAATTTGCCACCAATTTCAAAGCCACCCCACAGTCCCCTGTCCCAATTTTCCTCGCATGCTCTTATTTATTCTGCAAACCAAACGGAGCCAGCCAAGGGATCAATGCACTCTTCCTCTAACTTTTTATTCACAGCATCTGCTCGTGGAATATTTTGGCAGGTCATTTGCCTGGAAAAGTATTCAGTCGTCTCCACGGCTGTGAGTTTCTGAAAGAACCTCAGCATAAGCTTAGTTGTATTATTCATTCATTTTCCAATATTACTTTTTCCTGTTCAGGGTTACATGGAGCTGAAGGCCTATCCCATCATGCAATGGGTGGAAGGAAGAGCACTGAAACGCTGGCACTAAGGTTCACTTTCACACCTACTATGCTAAACAGCCATTATTTAGCTTATGTTGTATAAGTGAAGTCCATTTTTGAGGTTTAAGGAAGGTTTTGTCAGTATGCTGAGAGCTGCTTCACATCTCTGTCCAGTTACCCTTGTAATGAAAACAAACACAGCCTCGAGGTGTTACTTATGAGACTAGATTTATAAAGCAAGGTCAGACCAGAGGAGAGAACAGCACTCCATAAAGCTGATGTGATACATGTTTCTTCTGGCTCATTCGTGAAACATTCTGGTATGACATATCTGGAAACAATGCCTTTCTTAATCCCACTTGTTCCCCTCTGGGAAAAACACTGGTTTCGTTTGAAGTTCCTACCAACTTTATGTATTACTGATTTATTTATAATTAATATCCAACAAAACATATATATGTAAGAGCACTCCAGGATCAAAGTTTTTACTAAAGCCACTGCCTGACTTCATTTGGGGCGACCATGGCTCAGGGGGTTGGGAAGCGCATCTGTAACCGGAAGGTCACCAGTTCGATCCCTGGGCTCTCTGTCCTGGTCGTTATGTCCTTGGGCAAGACACTTTACCCTACCGCCTACTGGTGTTGGCCAGAGGGGCCGATGGTGCGATATGGCAGCCTCGCTTCTGTCAGTCTGCCCCAGGGCAGCTGTGGCTACAACCGTAGCTTGCTTCCACCAGTGTGTGAATGCAAGAGTGAATGAATAGTGGCATTGTAAAGCGCTTTGGGTGCCTTGAAAAGCGCTATATAAATCCAATCCATTATTATTACTTCATATAAAATCTAACCCATATTTATATCAGCACTTAATGTAGTCTTTCTTTACACCATGTTTCATCTCTCCACCAGTGAAATTCAAATGAGCTAACTAAAAAACAGCACTGATCACTTTGGCCTTGCCTTGGCAGAGGTAGTATATCAGTTTAGCTTGTTGTGAAGTACGTGGTGGTGTCAGTAAGTCTCTCCTCCAAAGACAGTTAACAGCACTGACATAAAGCTTTCAGATCCTTGGGGATTCTCCTCAGACATAATTTTTTCTGTTCAAGTTCATGTGAAGTTATACTTTATACGTGCAGGTTGTTTCTATGGAATCAGGCACAATAACCATGTAACACAGTGAGATGATATCTTCACAGGCACTCCATTGATCAGGGCTTCACAGTTAACTGCTGAGTTCCTGTCGTTCACTTTGGTTTCAAATGTATTTTCATTTTTGTGCATTAATAATCTAAAAGGAAACTGTTTCATTATATCCATAAATATAATTCAATTTCACCTCACTAATGAAAAGATTATTTAAAGGAAATTAATTTAAGTCTAAACTCCACGTTGCTGGAAAGCTGTGGTTCTGCCTCAGAATTAACATGATCGATAGAAGTAGTTTCACACGTCCCACATCATCAATCAGACGTTGCTATCAGGGTGTCTGCATGGCTAGAATGGGCCCCAGTCCCCCCACCCAAACTAAAAGATGGGTGGATCTATTGGTGTGCCATGTAGCTGAGTTGTTAGCATTATGGGTTCAAACCTTATCGGGACTTTCTGTGTAAAGTTTGTACCTGTGGTTGTTCTCTCTGGGGCTCCATTTCTCTCAAGCCGCGTTTTAAGCAATTCTAAATTGACTATTGTTAAAAAGTTAAGCCTTTTCAAACTTACCCAAACAGCCTCCACGTGTTTTTCCATCTCATATAATTATTAATATTATCATTATTATTATGGCTCCCTTTTGCCATAAGCCAACTTTGGGTAGCAACAATTAGGTATTAGCAGTTCCAGCACAGCTATCACGGTTCGGAATTATTAACGGACCCAAGATGCGGCACAACTGAGGTGAGGAAGGTTTATTTAAGGAACGTGCTCAAACAACAAAGGCGAGGGTGGCAAAAAACAGAACAGAGTAAAACCTAAAATGGGAAAACTTAAACAAAACCTGAACACGAGTGAGGGTAACTTGCAGGGAGAATTCACAAGATGACAAAGGGAGCACCGCAGACCAGAAAACACCAAATAACACAGACGAACCAGCAACAAGCAGGAGAACACACAACAGGGCTTAAATACACACAGCAGTAATCAGGGGATGGGAGACAGGAGGGAAACACACCTGGGGGAAATCACAACTGACAAGGCAGGAGAAACGTAACCTGAACACACTCACATAAGCCAAGGACCTTCAGAATAAAACAGGAAACTAACAGACACAGAGAACCAGACAAGACACTGAACTAAACAGACAGACTCACAAGCAGACACAGTGACACCATGGACAGACAAGAGGGAACACAGAGCAGTGGGAGCAGGCAGCACAAAATAAAACCCTAACGAATGGCAAACCGAACCCAAAGACATAACAGAATAAACAAGAACACAGAGTAATATAAAGAAACACAAAACACTGAGTCGTCAGACTCAGGACCATGACAACACCTAACTGTAGTTGTCTCTTAGCTTTAGCAGCCACTTAGTCTTGCTTCACCAAGGAATTATTCTACATTTCTTTTTTTAATGTGTCTTTTGTTTAGCCCTTTGTAGCTTTTTTCCCTCCACATGCTCAGTCAGGTTGATAAATGAAATTTAGCTAATCCCTTGGTTGCAGCTATATATCTGGTGTATCTATCGACATTAAAGTCACAGTTTAAACTTTTTGCTGTTAATACTCACAGGAAGAAGGTAATGTAGGAACTGAGGAACCTAAAGTGCAAATTATTTTAGTAAGGAAGACAAAAGGAGTGTATGATTCAGTTTGATACCTACACTAGCTGATGCAATTACAGTCAGGCATTTCAAGGTAGGATAAATATAGGTCTTGCCTTCTGAGCAGATGGAGTCTGCCAGGGTTTGATGTGAACCTGTAGACACTGGCTCCACGGGATGCTTTTCATTTGACAGCTGCAGCTTGGCCTAAACATCAACAGCTAAACTGTGAAGATGATAAGGAGGACCCCAGCCTGCTGAGAGGCAGCATCCCACCAACAGAATTATATAAATATACAGTACTGTATGCAGTATTATATAATGTTCTCTATGGATGAGGAAAAGATTTTAGGACAAATAAGGAGTTTCAAGATGGAAATGATGAAAAAACTTTCATTTGGCACTGTTTGGTTCTGGCTTGAAAGATTACTTGAAATTCAAAATACTTGAGATAAATTTACAAAAAGGCTTTAGGATAATGAAAGTACTAATTCAAGTGCCTTTAAAAGCATTCAGCCCCCTTCTGAGTGGTTCTACAATGCTTCCTATGAACTGACATATCATGTGACTCAGGTAGTGGAACAGGTCATCCACCAAGAGGGAGATTGGTGGATCAATCCCCAGTTCCTCTAGTCTGCATGTTGGAGTAACCTTGGGCAAGATGCTGAACCCTGAAATACCCCTAATGCACCTACTGGAGTTTGAGTGTGTTATTGTGTGAATGAGACTTTTAGCAGAAAGTGGTTTGAGTGCACAAATTGAGTGGAAAGGTGCTATATAATTACCAGTATTTGTATGTCTGTGAAGGTTCCCAGTCATCCAGGTCATCGTAGTCAAAGGAGCTTGTAAAGAAAAGCGTCTGGACTTCTTTAAGTTGCTTGAAGACATTTCACTGAGAAGCTTCTTCAGTTCTAATGCCAGGTTTCACAATGAGCTCACCCGAAACCCTGGCTGATTGGGACCCACACCCATTTTCACACCTTGGCTCAGGCGATTAGAGGATCATCAGGAGGTCCTTTTGTCCCTCTTTGGGGGGTCACTCCCACTAGGTTTAAATCTGGGACTCTCCACCATTTGACCTTAGAACTGAAGAAGCTTCTCGGATGAGAGGTGAAACATCTTCAAGAAACTTAAAGAAGTCCAGACGCTTTTCTTTACAAGCTCCTTTGACCAGTATTTGTACCATATCATTGTAAGCTGTGCCAGACTTCAATAAAATGTAATCTGAAGAGCAACCTTTATTTACATTTTTAAAAGCACAAAGGTTACATTTAATACCATAACCTACTAAATCGAAAACAACAAAGCAAAAAACCCTGCTCACCAAGATTCTGGACATGCTTTTCATAAGGTTTAGGAAAGTGTGTGAGGGGAATTTTTGACCATTCTTTGCAGAAGCTCATTTGTGAGGTCAGACACTGATGTTGGATGAGAAGGCCTGGCTCACAAGTCTTTCCTCTAATTCATCCCAAAGGTGTTCTATCAGGTTGAGGTCATCGAAGGCCAGTAAACCTCCTCCACACCAAACTCACTCATCCACATCTTTATGGACCTTGCTTTGTGCTCTGATGCAGTCATGTTGCAACGGGAACTGAACATCCCAACAAAGTTTGGAGTATGAAATTGTCCAAAATGTCTTGGTAAACTGAGCCATTAAGATTTCCTTTGATTGGAACCTCCTGAAAAAAAAAAACACACCATAATCTCTCCTCCACCAAACTTTACATTTGGCACCATGCAGTCAGACTAACTGGCAACTGCCAAACCCAGACTCGTTCATCAGATTGTCAGACGGAGAACCTGATGTAAGGCTTGGATGTAGCTGCTCAGCCACGGAAACCCATTACATGAAGCTCTCTATGCGCTTTTCACTAGGCGAGTTTTGGCCATATAGTGTATATACACATGCAAACTAGTGTGAAGTTTCTGTACTGTAAACCAGCTTGTAAATGAGCTGATCGATCAGAGTTAGGAAATGGACTGTGCACAACTGAAAGTGACTGAGGAAAATCTCCTGTAATTATAATTGTGTTCAATTAGCCTTAACATGATTACCAAAGGGACTAGGTGCTCTGCAATTGGAGCAAAAGGAGATCTTGCATGACAGCTGCTTTTGCAAATTTGTTACACTTGTGGAAAGCGTCACTGGTATCACAGGAATGATACTGGTGTGAAAATCCTGACAGCAAGTTTGTCACTTAAAAAAACTTGACCTGTAGCTACGGAAGTCACAAGCTGCACAGGTATGAGTGCGTTCAAATTAAACTCCCCTAAGTGTTTCACTCAGCTGACATTGATCTTTAGCGAGCGAGCACGAGTAACACATGTACTGCGGCACTTTGGGAGCACAGAAGATGAGGTAAAGCTCTGGAGAAAGCTGTAGGGTATTGAGAGTGTTGCGGAGCGTGATATTAGGGCCAACGTTTCCCATCGAGAGACCGACGCCGTAACTGTTTGCAAGCATCACCAGTCCAGCAGTTATGACAGACAGGATCTCTCAGCTGGAACAAGACATAGAAAAGAATAGCAAAGACTTAGAGTTCCTGTCCAAACAGACACCTTTTTATGATCATTATTATGAGTTATGCTCAAATGAAACTACCTGATACAAGTCTTTTGTTACAGCACTGTCCACATCCAGTTTTCAACAAAGGAAAGCAAACTGCATCAACATTGTTATTCCAAATTGAAGGAGATCATACTTGCCATTATGCAACTAATGCACCTATTGTCAGTCCTTCATTATCACCACGAGTGTTTGTTCTAATCAGGACTCATTGTCACTGGTAACACACTCTGGAGATTAGAGTACCAGTTTAATGAACGCCTCAAATCAAGTTTCTTCTTTCTCTTTTTGGACATAAAGCAGTATGCAGAATCCTTACTTCTCCTCACCTATCCTTTAATAAACTCACTATTAAAGCTAACTAGGATTTATCCAAAATGAATGTAGACACATTTAGCAGTGCTTTGTCAGCCCCATCAGCCCTGTGTGGGCAAAGCTTCAAAAACATGCAATTTAAGAATTCAAAAAGTTGACAAAATCACCCTGCAGGTCCATGTTTTTTACACCGGACACCATACTGTAACCAGCACTTAAAGCTGAGAGCAGCAATGAGCTAAAAATATTAATATAGCTCACACAACTGAATGACAATAATAATAATAATAGTAATAGGATCCAATCAGCAACA
Organism: Simochromis diagramma; assembly: GCF_900408965.1. Lineage (NCBI taxonomy): Eukaryota > Metazoa > Chordata > Actinopteri > Cichliformes > Cichlidae > Simochromis > Simochromis diagramma. The sequence goes on along the minus strand of NW_024387095.1, from coordinate 14,744 downwards.
CTGAAAATGCTCCTAACAACCACAGAGAGGACAGCTGGCTCAAGCTTTGATCAAAAGGCCGTCACTCCGGGCCTGACACTTCACACCTTCATCCCCTTTTTAAAAAAAAAATAAAAATAAGACGTCAGATGTGAGCTGAATATCATCTGGAAATGAAACCACAGGCTACGTGTCAAAATGGTGAGGTGTGGGATGTTGGAGGGGGCAATGGGAATTGTTCAAACTACATAACAACTCATACCTGCGAGCTCAACAACAGGATGTGTATTAAGACAGTCAAGATGAGCCTACACTCCTAGTCTCTATCAGTACTACAGAACTCCGGAGGGACTAGAAACCATATATCATCAGAGATGGCGGGAAAAAGAATCCATATTATTATTATTATGATTATTATTATTATTATTATATCTTAACAGAAGTCATATTTAAATATTTAACATGGGCAGAATTTATCTTTCCATTGATCGCACACACAAATGCTACACAAACTCAACGTTGCATCTCACTTTTCTCCCACACGGACACGTGAAAGGAAAATCTCCAAAGAGTAAAATGCATTCAGTAAACCTAAAGGTAAATATTTTATCCTATTAATAGAATATTATTCACAGTGATATTGTTGTATTTCTGTCCTTGTTCTCATGTTATTATTATTCCAGTCTCCCAAGTTTTGTTTACACGCTCCTGCCTTGCCTTTATCCACGTCTCTGTTTGTGTGTTTAATGTTCGGCTTCATGTCTTATTGTTAGTTTTCTTTGGACATTTCTTGTTTTACTGGAGGTGTCTCATTCTATTTTAACCTCCTGATGTGAATCCTTTCCTCCTGTGCTCTGCTCTGACCTGTGCCCTGTATCCCAGTTACTCCTCATTGAGTTTATATATAGTCCTATCTTCCTTTAATCTTTGTCATAGTGTCTGCGTGTCTCCCCTGATACATTGTCCTGATGTGCTCTCTGTTTATCCTCGCTCCCTGTGATTATTTTAGACTGTGGTTTGCTCCTTTATTTGACTTTGTTATTAGAGTTTGCTGTTTTCCTAATAAAGGGTTTATTTACTGTTATTTCTGTCTGTCAGGTGTTCTGCATTTGGGTCCACCTGCAACCGACAGAACGTGCTCACCCTCTAAGTCATAGGTGTCAAACTCTGGCCCGCGGGCCAAATTTGGCCCGCAGCATAATTACATTTGGCCCGCGAAGCCATACCAAATTACTATTAGAGCTGGCCTACTGGTATTATACAGCTAATATATATATATTGTTTAGTATTAAGCTTTGCTTGTTCCATATTCAGTTTTTCAGCAAAATGTGTTTGAGTCCATAAGAAGAGATTCATTCTTATATCTGGAGGAATAAATATATTTCAATAAATATTAACGTTAGCCCGCGACTTTGTTCCAGTTTTGAATTTTGGCCCACTGTGTATTTGAGTTTGACACCCCTGCTCTAAGTCAATGCTTTATCCTTCATCATCTGTTAGTGGTCATAATGTTATGCCCGATCAGTGTATATGTAATAAATCTGTTTTGTCACAGGTGATAGTGTTTTTAAGACGGTAAACTTGGTAGGTAAACTTTGGTTGGACCCTTTTTTACCTTAAGAACTAGTGCTGAAAAGATTTCTCAAAGATTTAGTACAGTGGAAAAATCCCAGTCGATGAGCAGTGCCTGAAATACTCGGACCAGCCTACCTGCCACCAACAACCATGCCACATTCAAAGTCACTTAAGTCACCATTCTTTCCTCATTTTGATCCTCGGTTTAAACTTGAGCGGGTTTCTTTGAATATGATAAACATGATGAATATGATTTGACATGTGTACATTTGAGTTTAATTTCCCTACAACTGAATATCTCAGATCAATGGTGCACATGAGTGTCAGTAAGTGAGCAGTTGGTCCTTGTAGCCAGGATGTTGGATGAAGGAGTAAAGAGCAACGTTAAAGTCCTGAGCATATCTGACAAATATCTGTGGCCAGACACCAGATTGCTGTTACCCTAAAATTACAACCCCAAATTCTGTCTTCTGTTAAACATGACAGCTTTTGAGCTCAAAATGTTGGCAGCTCTACAGTCATGACCAAATGTTTAAGCAGGAGCACCACTGCCAATGCATGCACTTGTTTTTCACTATATCATCGAAACATGTAAATAATAATAATAATAATAATAATAATATAAATAAAAACTGCATAAAGTACATAAAAAACATATTTTAAGCCTTTGCGAAACATTTATGGCCATGACTGTATTCTCCAAACCCATTTGTTATCTAATACCATGGTTAGTGTCACGGACTGCCGGGGCAGAGCGTGTGGAGTGAGTAGAGGACCCAAGAGCAGACAGAGGCGAGGAGACAAAACTGGACTTAACAAAAAGCAAGCCTTTATTTAGGGCCGAAAACTCACGGAAAAAAACAACAACAAAGTAACTGAGGGAAAACCTGAACATAGACTAGGAAACTATGACTCTTACTGAGAAATTAGACTATGACTAAACATCATACAAACTATGACTTACTATGGCTGGGAAACTGTGACAAGGGGTAGGGGAGATAACACAGACGACACGACACTGAACACAGCAAGACTAAGGACTAAATACACACACGAGGTGATCAGGGGAAGTGGAGACACATGAGGACACAGCTGACTAGCATGAAACATAATGACAGCACAGGGGAGAGTAAAACTAAATGCAGTGAACAAAGAACACCAGACTCTTTCAAAATAAAACAGGAAACACAGAGACATAGACATGAAGATAAATCATGACATGAACTTAACATAACCACACAGACATGAAACATGACAGGTAGATGCACGAATCAGGGAGACTGAGTACAGGGGGAGATGACAGAAACAACTAAGAAATAAAGGACGAAATAGCCACCTAGAAATTAACTAGATCAAAAACGGATACAAAATACATAAAACTCAAACACTGGGTCACACGACCCAGCCCATGACAGTTAGTCTCTCATCCAAGATAAGTCTTGCCAGTGTTTAAGCCAGGAGCCATGTTTTTATTAAATATTCACTAGCTATAGACTGTATAACAGGAACACAGCTGTCATTGATCATCAAATGAGGAGAAAGTTGACTCTTTATATGCATCTGTTAGCTTTAACCTCAGTGGCAAATATTTCCTGGAAATGGATCACAGATCTATGAACATCCATTTAAGAACATTTAAGGCTGTTAAAAAAAATGAAAGTTGTATTAGCATCTGGGATGTGGCCTCATGTCTGCCGGATGTCCGTATTAGTGTCGCTGTGATGTCTTCCCTGGACTTTTCCCTTTTTGTCAGTACCCAAAAACAAACACACAAAGAATAACAGTATGACCCATGTGGCTCATACCTGACACCAAAGGCCAGTACAAATACGCTCAGCAACAGACAGTCAACAACAGACAGTGCAGATATACATGAATGGTAATAAAAAAAATCATGTTTTAATATTTAAAAATCACCTTCTGATGCTTTGAGTGTCACAACAAATGAGTCACTGACTAAAAACTGTTGTATTTAAAAACATACTTTTTTCATAGCAAGAATATGATTTCGTGGTTGGTAATAGAGTCTCTAACTGGACCGCTACTGGATGTTAGTCGTGTCTAATGTTATTTATTTCCCTGTAACTCTGGGTGATAACATTACTGGTTGCTTTTAATGCATTAAACATAGCCCCGGGCTACATTTCCCTAAAACAAGATTTCCTCCTCAGCAATTTGATTCACTCGCCTTCCCTCCTGTGTTTTCTCACTCTTCCATCTGAGCTATTTCCTCCACCCAGCACGTGTCTCTCATCTTAGTCGATTGCCACGCTGACAGATGAAGGGCTGATCTACCAAACAGACCTACTGAGTGAAGGAGTATAAATATACCTGAAGTAGATCTGCACTTGACCATTCGTGGGTCAAATGTTTCAGATTTCCTTGAACATCACATTGAAGCTACTCTCCCATCTGAAGCAAGGAAGATCTTTCATAGATCATATTAGGTTTTTTCCTCTTTCCTCTGTGTTGATTTTACAGTGTCAGCTCTAACTCCTGCCATTATTTTTCACTGACACGTAACCCGTGTTTTTATGTCCCCAGCGTCATGCCTTTATGGTGTATCGGATGACAGATGAAACAAATTTAATGGAACCGCAGATGATGAAACACTATCCAACAGCATGTGTGAGGAAGGACAGAGGGCTTTTTAGGGCTCGACACAGAGCACCTACCTGTCATATCTGTTACAGTGATTCTTCCTCAGCGCAGTGCTGAATCAAGAGCTCACATTTACGCTGAATGTAAAGCAGGCGGCCAGATAAAGCACCTCATTTCCCGCAAACACTTCCCCTATGGCCACAAAATGTCAAACTACCATGTGCTAATTTAGCTCTTTTATGGGCACGTTGGAGCTCTCGGGTGTAGATGCATTTCCAAAGCAGCCACTGAGGAGTGAATTACTTTGCTGTAATGAGATCCCCCCTCAATAACAGGAAATCTGCATGTTTAGTCACTGAACTGTTTGAAGTGCCTGTAGCTGATATTTTCCAGGCAAAAAAAATAGAAAGAAAAGGAAAGAAATGGGATAAAATGACTGTTTCTTCTGACACAGTAGAAAGGTGATGCATTTGTCCATCAGTGAGCCCAGGACAACATGTCTATATTGTGCAACAGAGTGCTAATATGTGAAATGTTGGGCTGCTGGGTGAAAAGTAATGAGATGGTGTTTAATCTTTAATCGTGTCAATTTCAATTTCAGTGTTTTTAGGTCAAAATGGCATTGACTTTCTAAAAACATCATAATTTAACCAAGTCCTTATTTCCAAAGTTGTGATGAAATTCGTCGTAGAAATAGGCTCCAACAGTTACAGACTGAATCAGTCCATGTTTCTCTGCAGTGCTTCTCACCTGCTGTATATTCCCCGCTAATATATATTCCCTCGAAGACTAATTATGAACTCCAAATTGTATTCTAACTGTGAAATTAATTTATTAGCTGACTTGGTCAGAAAGCATCTCACGTGAAGGCTGCTTTGTCTTCTTTCTTGGAAGATGGTATATTTAAATCAAAACATCATCTCTAATTTTCTGTATGTGGAAACAGAAAAGGAAAAGCTGTTTTGTCCAACGTTCACTTGTGAGTAAATGAGTTAAGATCACCTGAGAAATGATGAAGTGTAGGTGGATGTTCCTCTTACCAGATCTTAATGTTGTGTAAAAGGCATTTTTTGAGCCTCTTGATGCTACTATGCATAGTAACTCTCATAACTTACACTGCACAGAACAAAAATTGGTCACATAGTATCTTCAATCCCAATGCCCCAAGTGTATAAGATCAAGCAACTAGCCATGCAGCCTGTCTTTACAAACATGTGTTGCTCTCAAGTGCTCACTGAATTCAAGTGTGTTATCTTAACAATATGTGAAATTTCTTCCCTTCTAGATATTCCATGATTAACTTGGGTTGAACTGTGGCTGTGGTGCAAGGTAGAAAGGTTGGTGGTTCGATCCCTGGCTTCTCCAGTCTGCATGCCAAAGTATCCTTGTGGAAGATAGTGAACTCAGAGTAGCTCTTAATACTTTCACTGGGAAGTGAATGTTAGATAAAAAGCACTTAGACATAGAAAAAAATGCTTATGTGAATGATGTTTTCTAAGAACCAGTACATTTACCATAACTGAAAAATATGTGGATGCGTTCAGGAACCACAGAAACTCAGAAAATAGTGACAGAAGATGTAATGCTACAGAGCGGGCAGGTCACTGAGGCGTGTAAGTGTGTAAAAGTTGCCTCTGTTGTCGCCTCCTTTGGCATCAGCACAAAAAATGTGCACGGCTTCATAGCAGGGGTTTCCATGACTGAGCAGTTCGTGTAGGTTTAATGTCTAGTAGGCCCAGTATTTCTGGCCTAAATAGTCTACCAGGATCGGTTTCACTTAACCTCCTCCTGCTATTCCCAGTCATAATCTCTGCTGGGAGGTATATTGCTGAACATTTAAAAATGACTCATCTAAAAGATGTTTCATGAACTCTGAATGCATACTATTTTCTCAAATGTTACCGAGAGCTTCACACTGAGGTTTCCGTGAGGTTAAACTAACTTTTTTTTTTTTTTTTTTTTTTTTTGTGAGGTTAAACTAACTTCAATTAAAAACAGATATACAGAAGACATATGTGAAAGTATGTGGACAGGGGTTTGGAAACACTTAGTGCTTAGAAAGGCTTAGAGATGAGTGAGTTTATGCTGGTTTGTTTGACTGCTTATCCATGAACCACTCTCATCATGAATTAATAACCACCCTATCTCCCACTCCAAAGGCTGGTGTTGAGAGCTGTTGCTCTTAATTGTGATGGTGAAACATTATCTGACTGTTTTAACTCCAACCTGCCAATGACAGGTTGTCTTAGGAATGTTCTTCTTAATGAGAAAAAAGCAGGCAACTGTGATGCATTTCAGTCCTCTCATTAACACGATGTTTAGCTAATTCTGACTATAATCTGACCCCATTAAAAATTACATGTTGAGCCTGAATGAAGCGTTTTTTAAAAGTGTGGTTACTGATAACCGCCAGGCCATCATGTGCTGTGTTTTCCTGCCTGTAGGCTTGGAAGCTGCTGAGAGATGGAGGTCCACTTCAGCCAGAATCAGGAGTAGGTGGAGAATTGGTTCATGTGCTGCTACACTGAACACACCGTGGCTTCAGAGCAGAACAAGCACCACTGATGCCGGTCACATTCAAAGACGCTGGAGTTGAATCCATCTGTGTGACAAGACATTCACTAAATGAAACAGTGACTTAGCCAGTCTCCAGGTACCTAAACACAACACTGAACCACAATCTAGAGCGAAATGCTTAGTGCAGATGGAACTTTCAAAATAAAATACTTTAACACCTTTCATCAAGCGTGCAAAAAATGTGATATATGATGACCAAATTATAACAAAGGTAGTTTTCATGGAAAGCATGAAAATCCACATAAGAACAGGTTCTCTGTGGTACTGAGGACAGAGTGAAAACCTTTTACAATCCATTAGTCAAGGCCAGATCTCCTTCAACTTCAAACTCCACCTGCAGCGTAACAAAAGGGCCTGAAGATACAGGTTAAAGGTGTGCAACAGAGACAAACAGGCGCCTATAATTCAGTCTGATTCTACTTTTACATTTACGCTGCCACACGAAGAGTCTTTTCTATCAAATTGTCTCTTCATGCATCACATTTCATCATTTCAAAAAAGTTTGTTCAGTAGTATTACATAGCCTATAGTTTTAGGCTGTTGTTGTTTTGTTTGTTTGTTTGTTTACAGTATTCAATCATGTGTGGGATGGCTAGTTTCACGTTTTACATCTGGTTTAATATTTGCTTTATTTTTTAGCTTTTTTTATATTTGCATCTTAGTGTGGGGATATTATTGAAACAGAGACACCTACAACTTATAAAGTATGTGGGGCATGGGCATGCAGTTTGGGGGCCATTATACTCTTGGACCTCCTGGCACAGTTGCTGCTTACAACTTGCATAGTTCCCATTTCTGTATAACTGTATATCTCAGATTTCTGTAAAGTTATTTATTTCATATTCTGTATAGTTTTTCATATTTATATCCTGTTCATAGCCTGTACATAGCTTGTACTCACTACAGCCTGTACATACTTATAGTTATAGAATATTCACAACATACTTCATACCGTGTACATTATAACATAATAGACCCATTTCTGTAATATACTTACATATCTATATTATTGCTAATATATATTGTAATATATCTATATCACTAAAGCACTTCTGGATGGATGCAAACTGCATTTCGTTGCCCTGTACCTGTGCATATGCAATGACAAAGTTGAATTCTATTCTATTCTATTCTATTTATCTATGCCTGGGTCCAAATGGGTTAAAAGACAACTGGTTCCTTGAGCAGCAGGGTGGCTAGCACTACTGTCTCACAGCAAGAAGGTCTTGGTCAGGTTAACTGGTGATTCTAAACTGCAATAGACCTGTCCATAGTGGGTTAACTAATCACTGCCGGAGTGTGAGGCACATCTGCCAAAAACAATCTGAGCAACTTGCTGAATACTTTTCACTTACCTCTACTCTACCTCTACTACTGATAGCGGACGCAGTGTCAGACCAAAGATGGAAATGGAGCATAATGAGTTTATAATTCTGTCTGATACTGACCTTTGCTGAGCCATTAACTGCTTTTGTTTATTTTTAGATACTCTACTCAGTACTCTACAGTCTTCCTAAGTACTCTGACAACTCCATAAATACTTCCTCCTATTGGGAATCACAGTTTTTGTTTGTTTGGGATTTTTTTTCCCGGGGAGTCCCCAGGAAGAGGCTATGAAAGTGAAAGAAAAGGGGGGGAAAGTGCAAGTACGTGTTTAAACTGTTAACTATACGCTCTCGTCACTCTGAACAACCTAAGCTCACATGGAAATTGTATTCTTTTCAGTCTCTCTGCCCTTCATTATTTCAAGGAACTCCACCCTCCTCTTCTGCCATCTTGTGTTCATTTTCAAAACCTGCTTGAAAGGATGTGATGTAGGAACTGGTGGTGAGGGCAAAATGAGAAAGCTAATTTCTAGTATTCTGCTTTGCTAATTGCTTCATCTCCACATCTCACGTTGAGATAAGAGAGCAGCTGACTACCTATTAAAACTTGCAATATTAAAATCACAGGCAGAGTGAGGACTGTACAATCCTGAGCTTTTCGAACCGTTTGTGTTTATTCCATATTTAGTTTGTATAAAAGTGTAGGGAGGTGATGGGTTTAAAGTGTATATCCAAAATGTACTATTTCTTCTCCTTTTATTGCTGGATTTCCTTTATTTTATTACGCTCATATTATGACCACCAGCCTAACATTGCGTTGGTCCCCCTTATGCTGCCCTGATGAAAGTAATATCCACATGGATGGCATGAACCAAGGTTTCCCAGCAGAACATTGTCCAATGCAACACACTGCGTACAGACTTGCTTCACTCCCCACATGCATCAATGTGTCTTTGCCACCCATGACCCTGTCGCTGCTTCGCCATGGTTCCTTCCATGAACCACTTTTGGTAGATACTGACCGTTTCAGACCGGGAACACCCCACAAGCGATGGCACTTTTGGAGACTCTAAGCTAGCCGTCACAATTTGGCCCTTTTCACTAACATTGTTATTTTTGTCCATTTTTCCCTGCTTCTAACACATCAGCTTTAAGGACAAAATATTAACTTTCTTCCTAATATATCCCACCCACTGACAGATCTAGACTATCTATCTATCTATCTATCGATCGATCGATATATATAACCAACCACCTTTCTGCGACAGATAATAACAATGTATGTCTCATGTCTCCACACTGGAGAAGTAGCATACAGCAGACAGTAACACAAGTGGACACTTTACACAATTTGTATTTACAGCTTATTTCCATCAACTAGCATTTGTCAAACAGCCAAAATACAAAGAGGAAAAGGAATCAAACATTGCTACATTTTGTTCTTTAGCCGTATTTGAGAGAGATCGCAGATTTAAGCAAAGACCTTTTTAATCAAACAGACTCCACAAAATGACATGAACTTTCAAAAAAACAAGACTTTATTTTAAAAAGTATGCAGTTTTGGACACGGTTTCAAACATGGAACAGCAGACCACATCTTCACAACTTCAGGTCGTTATTTGAACATGACACAGAAAATCAAGACGACAACTTTATCAGAGGGTTTCCAGCCTGCAGGAAAATCAATGGCATTTCGTTACACAGGATAATAAACATCACATGTCAACCATGTAGACAGATGGCAGGTATATTAGTCGCAGAGGTGGGCAGAGCAAAAACCAAGCCTCCAAAACAAATAAATAACATCTGCTCACACCTGGATCCAGTGGTCCGAGCAGGACTGCTGCAGAGGGCTTTCATGACAAAATTCAGATGATCTGTGGTAGCTTGCTGTGACCTTGTGGGAGAGTTAATCCGGAGCAGGACTGACAGCTGGGACTCTGTAGTCCAGGCAGACTGCTGTGGACTTTATTCTAAAAACTATTGCGCACCTCTGTGGGTCGATGCTGCTGAGCCAGCTTACCATAACCACCTCTCGCTGGATCATAATCCTGCCTGTACTCATCTCTCACCTACACAGTTACACACAGAAACACACAGAGAGGGGGGGGAAAGGAAGAGAGTATAAATCAATCACTTGTTCAACTGAGACTAACACACTCTACCCAACCCTGTAAAATCAGCATCCAACCATTTGAGAAGCACTTCTCATCACTCCAACCTTTAACGTGACATTTGTTTAATGAGCTGTTCTCAATGACCAAGACTAAACTTTTACGCTCCAACACAAACATTTTCAGGAGTCATACTGCTGGGTGTTTGTAGGAAAGGAAAATCTAAACAATAATCAGGTCCTTTGCCCAATATTTGCTGCCATGTTTACGCTCCCAGAAAGCTCGACAAAATAAAACATGATTATGTTATGTTGTGTTTGTTAACAGCATAATATACCCGCTCATTTTGCTAATGCATTACTACGGTAATGCCATCTATTTAAAGGCCATGGGTATTCATGCATAATTTATTTTCTAAGTTCTAAATATCATACTGGTGTATTAAAATGCCATGATAAAGTGTATTGATTTTTTGAATGCCATTTCAGTATGTGTCATTTTTCAAATGTCATAGTATGCTGTATTTTATGTTGTTGTCCAAAATATCTGCAGTGCAGAGATTGCTGAAGTGTTCAATGATAGACAATGATCGTCATGATGATGACAGTCAGGCAAAAAGCATCAGCCAAACCTGAGCTCTCAACATAATGGAAACTACTACAATCACCAATTAAGTGTCCCTACTTTGGTGAGTTCATTTATGAATTGTATGAGTAAAATACCGTATTTTCCGGACTATAAGGCACACCGGATGATAAGGCGCATTAAACGAAACAAATCTGATATGATATGGATCTGAAAAGCAGACGCAAGCATTTCTGGACTGAAGTCTGGACAAGCGGCTTGAGGCGGCTGTTGTTTTTCGGGCTATATAAATAAAATTGAATTGAAAGTTGCTGATCTGAATGTTTAGTAACAAAGTGCACCCCAGTCAAGAGGTTTAAAAACTCTTATCTCACAATCAGTAAAAAAAAATAAAAAACAAAACATAACATTAAAAACTAAACTGAAACAATATTTTTATCAAAGTGATAAAACTGCAGGTTATGCAGGGTTCGAATCACAACAGCATGATCTATTGGAGGCTGATTTCGTTCAAATAAACAAGATGAACAACTACTGTAAGTGTTTAAATTATACCAGTGAGCTGAGCTCTAAAGCCCAGATCAGAGACGTCTACAATGTTCTTTAACATTACTTTAGTCGTGGGTTAATATCTTTTTGGATTAATTCAAATACGAGTGCAGTTACTCACAGAACTAACTTTAAGCTTTGTAGTTTGCTCCAATAAAAATAAATAAATAAACCAGCAGTCGGCATCCACAGCAGGTTGCTTCCATTTATTAAAGTACTCATATCCTAACCCTCACCTGTCCTCCTGATTTGCCACGACCAAACTGTCTTCCTTCCTTGAAGCCGGCATCCCAGTCTGTCCTGATGATGCGGTCATCCAGCCGTGTGCCATTAATGAAGCGCATGGCATGCTCTGCATCTCCACGGGTGTAGTATCTGGGACAGCGTTAAGGCACAACACGTGCAATTCATGATGTTCTGGTAACTTCTGAAGGGGATTCTGAAGTAGGGATGGGCGATAGAAACGATATACGATAGAAACGATATAAATATGGCCAACGATAGAGATCTTGACTATACCGCTCTACCGCAATAGCGCATGTTGATGATGTCATCAAGCTGCGCCTGTTTTGGTTGAAAGCATCGCAGCGGCTTCAACCATAATCATCTGCAAATTATGCCGGGCGACAGTCATAGCAAAGAGATGAAGCACTTTTGAAATATGAGGAAAGCCAAAAACTGCGCTTCCTCCACTTCCGTAACATTGATTCATTAATGTTGAATTCTCTCGCAGCTGCTCTATCCCCATGTTGTTGCAGTATATTAATAACTAACCTATTGTGGATGAATAATCTCAGTTGTTCTCCTGACTGAAGTTTGGCCCGTGTATAGCATCCTGCTATGCGATTGCATTCGTCCCTGACCACCAGAATCCCTCACGTTAACTTTTATCGAGTGGAAAAAAGTTGGCGTTCATCCTCCAGCTTCACCGTGCTAATGTTATGCTAACAAACCTGTGTCGCTAGCAATCACGTAGCACAACATTATATACCAGGTAGTCCAACTTCAGTAACCCTGCAAACGCCACTGCTGTTTAGTTTTCTGTCTTCATTTATGTTGGAAGTGGTAGCAGAGCTGTACGTTTTAATTAGCTTCAAAAATCTCTCAGTCAGAACATGGTATGAAATGTTTAGGTGTAAAATAGCGAGCTAACTTCCTGTTAACTTGTAACTCTGTTAAATTTAATAAATTCTGTTCTCATGGATGCCTGGATGTTAAACTTAATTGTTACACCTGGTAAAGCAGCAACGCTGATGATTTTATTAAAGATGAAAGAATTTAGATCGTTTTTAACTCTGTGTTCATTTGACTTTGGGAGCTGAAGCCCACAGAGTTTTGGACCCTGTTTACTCTGCGAAGCTCCTCACTATGGCAGCCGTAATGCTCTGACAATCCATCAAGCAGTACGGCTTACCAAAGTTGCACTAAAACATTTTTTAACAGATTTCTGCACGCCAAAATCAGTTCGAGGTCAGTAGGTCATACATAAGGCACACTCTCGATTTTTGAGAAAATTAAAGGATTTTAAGTGTGCCTTATAGTGTGGAAAATACGTTATACAGAAGAAAATAATATATCGCGATATATATCGTTACCACACGTGCTAAAATTATACCGTGATATGGATTTTAGGCCATATTGCCCAGCCCTATTCTGAAGGCAGTCAAATTACTGACAGTTTCTTTTAGCATGAATTAAATATTTTTGAAGGATACTCGACAAAGCAGAACCCACAAGCAGTCTTCTTGATTTTGTCCAGGCCAATGATGATACGCTTGACATCTCCACTTTTAGAAAACAGCTCGTGTACCTGTTCACAGTGGCAAAAAAAGTTAGAAAACTTGAGAAAATTTAACAAAATATCTTCTGTGAATTTCCCAACTCTGGGACTTCTCTTATGATAAACTATCAGAAAAATCAACACTGAAAATATGTCTATTATGTGTTTTTTGACATATATTATGTGCGACACATTGACGTTCAGTTTTTTTCCATCAAATTTTCCAACCCTTGAACACAAAGACAGCTTGAGTGCAGTGCTGCTGAAAGTGTCAAGCTGCTGTGAAGCTCAAAACAGCTAAAATGCCACTCTTCACATGACTTTTGTCAGGCACACAACATGGCTCACTCATCCATTCATACAAGCACTTTCTATCGCACAGTCACACACAATTGGGGAAAGCAACTTGGGGTTCAGCATCTTGCCCAAGGATACTTAGGAAAACCAACAATCTTCCAATTAGTAGATAACCTGCTCCAACTCCTGAACTACAGCCACCCAACACAGAGCGCACTGCTGCGCCTGTCACACACATGCCCCACCTACTCTAGTCAGTCTATGGCTGTGTCCCAATTATATATGTCCATATGTGTGCAGTCAACACCTGCACATATGGACTGTAAATTTATAGTCTGATGCGTTTTACAATCAAAATAAGCTTTTTTCATAATTCAAAAAAGGCTTAAATTCATAAATGTATTAAATTCACCTATTAAAACTTCCACTGAGGCAACACATCAGTGGAATCCGTGTGATTGCTCTAAACATATAAACACGTTAAGCTTATGTGTAATGCCAGTGGTGTTTTGCTGGCATAACTATAGGACAATATTTGACTAAATATATTTGTTTTGAAGACAGATCACATGCACTGTTTTATAAATGAGTCTCCTAATGTATGAATAGCTCAGTCAGCAATTTTCCCCATCATATTGGTTTCTTTGAAGAAGAAATTCAGCAACTTTCCAATAAAGCCGAGTTATTACTTTAATTGGTGAAGGTTTGTGTCTTACCTGCTCCTCGGTGGTGTAGAAGGAGAGGTTGCCCACATACAAAGTGTTGCTCTGCTTCAGAAGCTTCTCCTGTTCATAGCGATTACCCTAAAAGCACAAGCAACGTTACAAATGTTTAAAAAAAATTGCTCTCAATAAGTTGACATTATAGCGTCAAACGACCTGTGTTGAAGCAAGGAGTTAAGTTTATAAGTTAGCCACGCTTTAGTCCCAACGAAGCATCATAAAACATCAGGAGTTTTTAAGGCCAGGTTAAAATACAGAGATGTGTTTTGCTGTTATGTTTGTTCCCGAGTCACCTCCACTACACAGCACCGCTCGCCTTTGTTGTTTGCTAACAGTTAGCTAAAAGACACATTACATTTACATTCCCGTAAATTATGATAAGTCACCGCCTTCCTAAAGAGCACTTCCTCATTTACCTTAAAGTGTTGGTCTCTGTATTGACTAATGTCAATGTAAGAATCACTGTTTAGCGCATTTAGTTTAGCAGACATCGTGAAAAAAATCGCAGTGAGGCGCTTTGCTGCTCTTCAACTAGGAGCATGCCGGAAAAGCGATGATGTTGCTTCCGTTTCATGTGTCCGTCCTTTGAATAAGTCCGGGGTACAGCAACTTCATATCAGGTTAATGGCTACGCCTCTTT